>NC_140585.1:331215464-332415464 GCF_964204655.1 Triturus cristatus | reverse complement strand
CAAGGAGTAGCGTGGCAACAGAGGACCCAGAGGGGTCGGGGGGGGCTCCCACTGGTGCAGCGTCCGCCATGTTAGCGGTGTGTGTGGTTGCACCGCCAGCCGCCTTTTCAAAGGGGAGGGTTCTCTGCCGGGGGTCTTTCCGTCCCATCCTGCGGGGGCCCAAGCAACGCAGGCCGCGCACCCAGCCCCCACGTGGGCAGAGTTAGCTGAGGAGAAGTGCATTGTGAAGAGCACTTCAAGATGAAGGCTACCCCAATCTAGAAAATTAATATCTGACTGTGGCAGTAAACTATCCTATGCCATTAATTGCCAAAGATCTGAGATCTATATTCCGCAATTTAGGATTTAACCATGCAAACTGAAATATTATGATTTCCAACTTCAAAATCTCAATGTTTTCAGAAAGCTCTAGATTAACGTCACACAAGCAATATCTTCTATGTAGCATTTCACTGCAGTGAGCCTTAACATTTTAAGATTGTACCCTGAAATGGATGTATCTATTCTTCCTATCTACTATTTTTAAAGAAGGTTTTGTCATTTGGGAATCTGCCACCATCACTGAACTGAAGCATCAGCTGCACTTTAAAGGTACCTCATTTATGAGGTTTTCCAGCTTTGAAGATGTTGGGTAAAAATAAACAAATATATCCTTTGCCCACTGAGACTTTGAAGATGTTCGAAATACACCAATTGGCAACACTCTGGGTCCCTGTGAGGATGACTATATAATTATTGCCATTAATATTATTACTGGTATTCCAGGAATGCCTCAAGTGTTCCAGATGTGCTAAGTAACATTTCCTTAATCATTCCTGTATCTATTAGCCAGGCCTCACATCCCTCAATTGTCTTAAACAATGGAAACTGTCCGTATCTGTGTTACAGGTCAATGTTATGTTAGATGTTATGCTATGTTAGAAATTTTCGTATAGCGCACAGCTGCTTCAGTGAAGAGGCGTCCCAGCGCTTGCGACAGTGACAGTAGAAAGCTAGGGCTAGACTGTAGGGAAAAGGTATGTTTTAATGGCCATACGGAATGACAGCAGGCAGTCAAGCCGCCGGATCTGGACAGGGAGGGAGTTTCAAAGTTTAGCAGCAAGAAGTCGGAATGACCGGCCCCCCGCTCTGAGACGCTTCACCCGGGGAATGGATGCAAGGAATTGCTCAGCAGAGCGTAGCTGGCGTGTGGGCACATATGGGACTAGCAGATTAGAAAGGATCTCGGGGTAGGACAGTTTTAAGATTTTAAATGCCAGGCAAAGTACTTTGAATTGGATCCGTTGAGGAACGGGTAGCCAGTGTAGGCGTCGCAAGGCTCCTGAAGCTGAGCTGGTTCTGGGGAGCCTCAATAGGACTCGGGCGGCAGCGTTCTGTACTCGCAGGAGGCGGGTGACTTCGGCCTTGTTGGCGCCTAGCATGAGAGAGTTAGCATAGTCTAATCTAGAAAGGATGGTTGCCTGGACAATCAACTGTCGGGTTGGGGGATCAAAGAAGCCCAGCATGGGCCTCAAGCCCCGAAGGAGACCAAAGCAAGTACCAGCGGTCTTTTTAGTATGTTCCCGGAACCCAAGGGTGGAGTCAAACCAGATCCCTAGGTTCTTTACTGCCGATTTAGGAGTAGGTGCAGGGCCCAGGGACTCCGGCCACCAGCTTTTACTCCAGAGCCCCTTGTTCCTCCCCACCAGCAGCACTTCTGATTTGCTGGCATTAAGTTGAAGGCAGTTAGCGGTCATCCAGCGTGCAACTGCTGCTAGGCCACTCCGAAATTGCACAGCGCCCTGAGAGTGCTCATCGGAGAGGGCTACGACTAGCTGCGTATCGTCGGCATACGAGACCATGGTCAAGCCATGATCTCTTGCCACCGCCGCCAGAGGTTGGACGTAAAGATTGAACAGCACGGGGCTTAAAGCCGACCCCTGGGGAACCCCCTGTTTGATGGCATGGGCGTGTGAGAGGAAGGGGGGGCTGACACATGAAATGATCTGTCCGAAAGAAAGGAGCGGAACCATTCCAAGGCCAGACCCACCACCCCCGCCTCTTCAAGCCGACGCAGGAGGATCTGATGGGATACCGTGTCAAACGCGGCGCTAAGATCGAGCAATATGAGCGCCGCAGTTTGACCCTCATCCAGGATGGTATGTAGATGTTCATTTACTGCTAGAAGCGTGGTCTCGGTACTATGACCCGGGCGGAATGTAGAAGAAGTTGCAATGTTGCTTTACTGAGCAAAGTGGAAACTGGTAACATCTGCTTTATCAGATAAACTGCTGTTCGGAGCAGTGTTTAAAACTGCCATTGCCAACACTCCTGGGCAGTGTGGAAAGTAGCAAAGTGTGTTTTACTTGACAAAATGGAAACTGATACCTGTTCACTGGGCAATGGGCAATGCAGAAACCAGTAACATTTGCTTAAAGGCAAAATGAAAACTATCTACATGTGCTCATAGGGCAATGTGGAAAATGTCAATACCGGGGCAGTATGGCATATGCCTATGTTTACTTGTAATTGAAGAAATGGTAATAAGGCATGCATATATATGCATATGCTTATTAGGTATTGTGAAAACAGGCAATTTTAGCTTTACTATGGCAATATGAGGAATCTGCAGTCTCTCCTGCGAAGGGATTTGCCCTAACTTAGTGTGCACCAATTTACAGAAAAATGTCCAATCCAGAAGAGAGGTCTTTACATCCTAACTTGTTTTCACCATGTCACTGTGGCAGGGGGCACTGTTCGCTGCTCCTCTTCACAAACGTCCTCATGCAGACCTACCCCAAGCCCTCTTGCAAAATATACTTGAACTGATTATGTTTTACTGGAATTGCTTGCATTATGTGTTTTTAATTGTGCATTGTATGATTCACTTTTCCAGAATGTGGAGGGGAGAATGCCCAACCAACCCCGTAAGAGGTCTTTATTTCAAGTCTAATGTTGACCAACGTTACTTGTTTCAAAATTTCCAACTAAATATACAAAGCACTCATTAGAAAGGACCTTAAGGACCCCTGCAAAGTAAACTTTAGAATCTGTCCGGCTTTAACCATCTTGTCTCTGAATTTACAACAACAGATTATCTTTTTAAAAATCCGAACAGGATTTTCTGTATTTTCAGAGGGATGAGAGGCAGGAAATGCTTACCACTGGGCAGTCATGTGACGTCTTGAAGACTCCTCTACATAGTTTGTTACGGGGAGACCCAACATGTTGAGTTCTACCTCTGAAGCCCTCATTTAGAGAAGGTTGCAAGGGTTAAAAATGTGTGGTGGGCAGAATGGGGTACTACCACATTAGTAATGCCATACTACAACTTTACTGCCCATTGGAGCTTTAAATAAATACAAACATGCACAAACATAGTTGCATTCCCTGTTCAAAGCTACATTTTCAGTAACATCATGATTATGAGGTGTGATAACGCAATTACCAATTTCTGGTATTACTGTAAAAAAATCAGACCAACACCAAGCGAGCCCCTGGGAAGAGAGATGTGATATAAAATACATCTGGGCGTATATGCAGCAAAGGAATCATGGGTTGTGTAACAAAATATTGTTGACTAAATGCCGTCTAACAAAAATATTGTGTCCTAAATATCATTTCTAAAAATATCAGCTCATTGAAGTTAATAAACGGACAATCAGCAACATAATTGCTAAAGTATGGGACTGCCATAGGTCAGCAATCAGAGTGTGACGGCGCAAACAAAGTGGACAGTGGACGATGAGCCGTTTGCAGTATTGCAGTCAACTGCCTAATTTCCCAATACAGAAACCATGCATTGCAGATCTGTGAATAGATATTAGATTTAAAATTAATTTATAGAATTTTGTGATAGTTCTGAACCCAAAAGGAATGTGAGTCAGTGACATACTTCAAAATGCACTCACTAGAATAGAAATATTCTCTGTCAATTTGTAGACGCTTCGCTCCCTTCCCTCTCATGCTCAATTTAGTATTGCGTCATAATTAAATTTATATAGCACCTACTATCCCTGATAAGGCGGTAAAGCTCTTTGGCTAGTATTGGCTATTATTGGGATTAGTCTTGTGTATCAAGGAAAACATTCCATGCATTTATTCCTGTACTTTGTGGTAGATTAAATTAATAGGAGTTAGATGTGACCATTAGTGGAGGGTACGTGAGCTCATCTGACAAACATAACTAGCAAACTTGAATCTGGGGAAACAGAAATTTGAGCATTCAAGGGGAGAAATGTTTGTAGCGCATCCATTACTGTGAGTAGGTTGCAATGTTGCATAAAGTGCTTTAAAAGCAGCTTACATAACATAACATGACTTCAAAGATTACTATTAAATGATAAATCAATTCAGCTAGCTGAAGAAAGAGTGACAGACATTATGTAATCCCACAATGACAACATTTTACTTCAAGTTATTAGGCTTCTCTCAGCAAGATGATACGCCCTGCACTATGCATGCTCCAAGTATTGCTACAATAGAGGGGTGGGAACACCTCTTTCTGTAATTTCAGAAGTGATGCGAGTCACATCCAGGTCCACACTGCATAAGTAGAGCCCCCCAACTCGTCCAGTTTGTAAGAGAAAGTTCAAGAGGTTTGTTGTCAATGCAGGCTATAAAGAGGACTTGTCTGCAGGTCTGCATGTATGCATTTATAAATGCAAGAAGGTAGGAGTGTCTATCTGTATGTATGTGACGTATTATGCCAGTTTGGCTGCATTGCATACTATTGTGTTGCATTGTAGTGTTTTACAGACGGTAAGGCAGATGGATGCGGTATAGAGAGTGGAGATACTGCATCAATTGTGGGGGGGTATGCGGAATAAAGTAAGGGCATTGGGAAAATATGGGCAATCCTGTGGAATATTAAATTGACCATGAAAATCTTCACGTCACTGAAAAATTGCAGTGGTGTAACCATACTTACGGACCCACTGGTTGATTTTAAAACAATGACTATGTATTTCTTGTAGCTTTTTCAGATCTCGCACGCCTGTAGTCACACATTCATCATTCCGAGGAGACCGGAATAGGTGCTGACGGCGGGCGTCCTGCCTTGACGAATGCGTGACTACAGGCGTTCGCCCCTTCCGGGATCTGAAAAAGCTACAAGAAATACATAGCCAGTGTTTTAAAATCAACCAGTGGGTCCGTAAGTACGGTTACACCACTGCATGTACAGCACACCTTAGCGCGTGTGCTGCAAATAAAATACACGTGGCTTATTTTTGCCACCACTTCACTTTCTCACGCTTTTTGGCCCTGAAGAAAGCCTCCCAAATATTTTTCTGAGGCTGAAACATGTCGACCAGTAGGATAATGAAGACCAATTACTAGTCTTCCCTTTATCCCTCTTCTTTTTAACCATATCATGGGCCACTGGGTGGCACTCGGCTACCCAGTTGGAAACCCTATGATGAAGCATGCCACCAACTAGGTTGGTGGGTGAGGGTTCTTCTTACAAATCTAAGTGGTTCCTGGCACTCCAACATTTACAGTAGAGTCGTCCTCGCTTTCTGATCTACAAGTGGGTCTGTCCACGTTGTTTTTGAATATTAATTAGGGATAAGGACATTCCCCGAACATAGTCCTTGGTCTTTCTTTTGTTTCTTACATGTGATTATGCGAATTAAGTTCTCTCAGTGCACTCGTTTTTTCTTGGTTTATTCTATACTTTCCTTATCCTTAAACTGCGTGCTACTCCATCCTTAGCACTAAGGAAGGGTTCTGCCGAGATGATGCATTGAGCGAGAGGGGGCTTAATTGTGTAAGGAGACCCCAGATGAAAGAGCAATTTTAGGCCCGAAATGCATTGGGTTGTTTAAGAAATTGGATGGCATATCATAAATGAATAAGTTTGGAATGTCAAGCAATGAAAACATAAACCAATAAATTGATGATGAAATCAAGAAGAAATTGGTACCAAAGTGTCTTTTATTGACAATAAAGGATTCATCAAACCTTTTGATAAGAAACGAAGCAGTTTCATAATTAAAGTGCACCCATCTACCGGGGACTGGTTCGCCTAACCGTACATCCATTATCGTTTCTTACATGTGTACATCTAGCAATCATTGTAATCTCCTCAACCTTGTCATTAGTGGGATTACCCTCACGTTCTCTGCACAATTCAAACACTCTTTTAGGCAGTCTGCATAAGCATGAAGCAGTCACAGGCGATGGCCAGTCTCTTATGCAGAAACCCTAGCAATCATAGGCACAGAGTCAAACCTCTAATGACATATAAATAAAGAAATTGAACAATCCTCTAAAGCAGTATCTATTCGGGGACAGGAGGGTGAAAATATCATCCATCCACTTTAGATCATCTCCCCTTACTGGGGAACTGATTGAAGGTGTTTGCACCTCAAGCAATCAGTGCCCATTGTTAGTTGTTGCCAATCTTAGCTTAACTCAGATGAATCTTGTAAAGTGTGGTAAAGGAAAAATCCATCCTGTGTCTTTCTACCTGAAAGGAAAACTGTCAGGGTTTCCAATCCTAATGATGCATGCAAATTATTGGTGATCTCTGCCCATAACCACCTGAGGAAGAAAGACAGAGGGAGCATCTATCCTAAACAGACTCACCTGTTGGGAGCCATCAGATGACTCCTTCACGAAAACCAAAATGGCATAGGCTGCACCCAAATCTAGGAAAGGGCCTGCTGACCCCTTTAAAGACTCATGTTTGCTCCTCATGCTAGGAGGGAATATCCATAGCAACGTTTGCCGAGCTGAGCACGCCTAGAGGGGCGATATAATGTATATAGATATCACCCAATAACTGGATACCAGTTCTCTTACACCATAGAGGATACTCCAGGTATCCTTCAAAGAGAATGTCAAGAGGATTCATCATATCCAATAGGAAATGCTGATTGCATTAGCGGAGGAATGTCCAGCATGGGTCCAGGAGAGCCTGATCCATGCCAGATTTTCAGGTTAATCACTGATTTAGCAAATGTATTACATTTAGACGAAATTAATTTGAACTTAGCGAATGTGGATATCATGAAATCTAGCGCTGGGCCATCTCTCATGCACCTACTTGGACATCCATGTATTAATATGTACAACTCATTCGACCAAATGGGGGATTATGAAGCAAGATAAAACGTTCATTGATAGTGCATTTGTAATCTGCCTAAAACAAACAGTCAATACAACCTAGATAAAGAAAAAGCTGCAAAGATGTATATTGTTCCTCCAACCATGGTGAATTTAAACAAGCTGCGTTGTGATATATGCGATATGTTAACGTTTATGGCTTCCATATAGTGATGTGCCCCCCTAATCTGAGAGGTATTAAAGGGATTTTCAAGAGTGAAGGCTTTGGTTTTTGCTGTCTCTCCCCTTTGGCGGTCGGTTAGATGCTTTTATGTCCCTGAACACAACACATTTTCCGCTTTCGCTTCTTTCCTGTCTGACAGCCTTGCAGCCTGAGCTGTAACAATACATATATTTAACATTCCTTTTAAGTGCAATGCATAAGACTTTAAGCAGCCTCTCTCCGGAGAAGTAGAAACACAATCGAAGTCATAAAAATAAATTAAAATGAGTTCTTTCTTTGTAAAATCAGAAGTACTAACGGCAGCCAAGGGGTTTGCTCCGCAGACCGGAGAACTGGGATCCAAGCGCAGCTTCCGCACGTGACTAACAAATCACGTGACCTTGAAAAAATCTCTTTATCTCCGACTGGCTGAAACTACAGGTGTCTGACACGAACAGACACCACAGGTGTCTGACACAAACAGACACCACAGGGAGTTGTCTCAATGAAGTGCTCCTATCCGCAGCGTATCCTGGCTTCAACTGAACCCTACCAATCTATAAATACAGGAGTAAGATTATACTGGTGTAAGCAAAATGTTCGTTAGAGTTCCCTACTCCTTGAACTTCAAATACTCATCATCATAAATACATACATTGGGAAAAGGGGTCTCTCTCACTTGGAAAATGACAATAGATAAGAAACAGGTACAGCCTGAGTGTAGGAAAGAGAAAAGTCTCTTTTTAGTTGTCGCCTTCACAACGCTTGAGCTGTGCTTGCGAAATCTCTTGTGTTAAAACGAAATCTTAAACAACTTAGAGCTCCTGCAGGTACTCTTTGGGCAATATTCTCAATAATGTGTGATAACCATCGCAAATTTAGCTTAACACAACTTTGCATCTCGCAGTCCATCGTGAGAAAATACCACCGTCTTAACGTCCAATTCCCAACCCGGTGGCACCAGGCGATAGCAGCATGATATCGCGCCAAATGACCGCGTAAAAATCAACGCGACAAACAAAAAATGCGGAACACGAATGCCCAAAAAGTTGCGATGCCCCAAAGCGCGATACCAAAATCAGCAAAAACCACCGAAAGGCCTGCAATTACCACAGTCATGCGGGAAAATGAACTATAAAAGCAAAAAAAACAAAAAAACAGTTCAAACTGCGTAGCACCATGGATGCACCCAGACCGGGTGCAGAGGACAAGCCGAACTCCACAGCCCCCACGGATGACCAGCATGGAACCCCGTGTTCAGGGAAGGGCAAGGAGAAAAGGAAGAAGGGGGTTCAGTCCTCAGGAAGACCGGATCATCGTCACGGAGGTGATAGAACACCATCAACAACTGTTCGTCACCTCCACTGCGGCACTGGCAACCCAAACAGAAATATGGCAGCCCATTGTCACCAACGTCAATGCAGTTGGAGTATCGAGGAGGTCAATGGAGGAGGAGGTGAAGAGGCGCTGGCATGAAGTGCACAGCCAAACCAAGGAGAAACTCGCCGCCAACAGGAAGGCAGCAAAGGCGACTGGAGGTGAGAGTCCTGCGTCACAGAAGGAGCTGGATGAGCTGGAGGAAATGGTGGCCACAGTCATCAGTGTGGAGACGGTGGCAGGAGTTGGGGTCTTGGACACAGCTCAAAATGACCTGACCCAACAGCAAAAGGGTGAGTAACCACCAGGGACTGGGGGACGGCGGGAGAAGGGCACAATGGGACACATGCACAATCATGTGTAGCACACTGCACATGCACAATGACTGTGGAACATGTCCCTGATACACTGGCAACACTGCAGCACACATACAAACACCAAGTAGGCCCCCGTCCACCATGTGCACATATGGGCCCACTCCAAATCACCAACGACACAACCGAACCATGCACATGTGATGAATCCAGAAAAGCAGCGGCTGTGTGAGCCACACTGACTATGCAAGTGACACTGCATGACCGATAGCATGGCAACAGCGAAAATACATGACATGGTGCACGAATCGACATGGAGGTGGCCCAGTGCGGATCACATCAGTCAGTCAGTCAGTCAAAAAACACTTTATTCGATTAATAAAAATCATAAAAGCACAGAAGATCATAAAAAAGGCATGTACCATAACATATCCAATACACAATAAGGTTACAATAAATCCATATAGTAAAAACAACATACAACCATAATAAAGATTTCATTAAAAATCACTCATATATTGCACAAGCTAAAAGGGTTTTTTCGCCTTGCAGCGCATAGCAGCCACCAGGAAATTTGCCACACTAAAGATAATGCGAGTACTGCTCAGCTGTTGAAGAAACAACAGAGCAGGTCTGACTTGTAAGAAGCCGGCTTCCTTTAAAATAGGAAGTAAATATTTTTTGCGGCTTGCAGAATAAAACTCGCAAAACATAATAAAGTGCAATGTGTCCTGGCTTGAGAAGTCATCACAATGGCAAGGTGTGCTACATTCGGGCTTAGCCCACGACAAATAAGAGCCAAGTGAATAGTGGATCATGTTAAATCTAAAACGGAGTAATAAAAATCTATGGAACGGGTTTGAAACAATATTTAGATAGGGTTCCAGCGAGGGAGACGAGAGAAGCAGAAAATGCGCTCTCACACTTGTTTTTCGAATTTCCCTCTCCTCGCGGTCCATAGTGAGCCTATCTAGAAAAAACTGCCTGGTCCAGGCAATATCAGCTTTAACTATAAGTGAGGGGGATGAAAAAAGCTCAGGACGCCCCAAGCTAGAGAACGCCACTCTGATATATTCTAACCAGGGGATTCTGTTAGCATGGTCTAAGGCTAAAACGTCCTTCAGAATCTGATGGTTAAGAGAAATTTCCTGGTTTAACCAAGTTTTCACCCAGAATAACAATGGGGCCAGCTTCAATTTATCAGAAACATAGCCCAACCCAACCTCCGCATGAATGGAAAAAACAGGGGTTGATTGGGGAACTGAAAGCAATGAACGCAGGAATCTGTTTTCTGCGACTTGAATCAAATCCTGCGTAACATAGCCCCACAGAGCCGCGCCGTAAGTGGCAATAGCCAGGCTTTTTGCAGTATAGACTTTCAGCAGGGCCTCCATAGGCCTTGCCCCCAGCTTCTTGGCAAAACTCATCACAGCTGAGGTAGACCTGGCTACGGAGTTACGTTTCAATTTAATTTGCGGGCCCCAAGAGCCGTTTTCATCCGTAAAGGAGCAGGTCACACTCTGACATATCCACATGCACCCACAACCCATGCTGTCCAATACATGCAGCAGACGAACAATGCACAAGGCCACAAAATCTGTCCAAGAGCATATATGACCCACGTTGCAAACATTTCAGCCCCCGAAAAGCCCACAATTCAAAGACACACCGCCTCAAAGGGATGAGGGTACACGGAATCAGAGCTGCAGGGGCAACTCCCCCACAATGCAGCACACACACATAGCAATCACAGAACATCAGCAATGACGGCAATGTGGTACAAAGTGCAACATCTACACCACAGAACAGAGGACACAACAGGTTCCGCTTGTGAACAGTAACTGCCCACTCACATCTGGCATTGCCTGACACTGTGTGATGATAATGTATGGGTACTAGCACACATCAGTCATGTAGTCGAAAATCCCACTGTCTGCCATCAAATAGCCAGCTCCACCAAAACAGTCACAATGTGCATTGTCATGCAGTATGTATGTAAACATCTGCAAAGCATCAACATAAATGGGAAACTCTGTTAACCTGCATCTCCCTTAACATTGCAGAGGGACAATCAACACTTACTGCAGAGCAGACCACAAATCCCATCAGTGATGATGAAGAGGACAACCTGCACATATGTCAAGATGGATAATGGACAGCCTCTGCACCCCACCCCCAGGAGCAGGGCAGGCCAGCTGTCTCGAGGTGACCCCACCACCTGCACAGACCACAGAGCAGTCAACACACACCACCACGGCTGTCTTCTAGGAACCCACGAACAATACATGGAATTTCAACACCGTGTGTTGGGTTGCCAGGTGGAGTAGGCTGATCAGCTGCGGGTGGGTTTTGAGCTCGTGGCAGCCAAACTCGATGCCATACGTGGGTGTCTGAGTCCCATCAGGGACCACGTACAGTCCCTAATGGACCCTCCCTGTCCGCATCATGCTCACCGACAATCCTTGGCTGACCTCGCTGGGGCCATTACTCGGATACAAGAACTGTCTAGTCAGACAGGCACCAGCGATGACAGCACAGAGTTGGCACAGATGCAGAGGACAATGGAGACCATGGAGCAGATGCAGGCGGGAAGTATGGCTGCCGCGGCTAACCACCAATGAGATGTAGCTGGGATCTTCCATGCCCTGCAGTTCATCATCTTGCCATTGCTGCCACTGTGCCAGTCCCAGATAACTGCAGCGGGAACTTCGACACACACATCTCCGACCCCTGATGTGTCAGTGGCACACAGTGATGCAGCCCCATCACCTTCGCACCCTGATGTGTCAGTGGCACACAGTGATGCAGCCATTATATGGACTACCAAATCTTCACTGCTTGACAATAACACAGCAATCCTGCTGTGGACTGCACTCTCCCTCTTCCAAATCACTTTTCAATCCCCAAAGGACTCTGGTTGGCCCACCACTGGGCTTCCATGTTATGTGGGCTTGGATGGCCATGTACAGCTCCAGCTCCGTCATTCACCAGAATGTGAATAAAACATTAGAAATCACACAGATGTGTCATGACTATGTTCACTCACGTATGAAAGTATGGCTGGATGTAGGGACAATGATTGCACAAGAAGGTACACCCTGGTGAATGACATCAATGCGCATGTTTATCCCTGAGACACATGGCCAATTGGATGACTGTGAAGGTGAGTACTAGCTGTGTCCCCATTGCACATCAACAACAATCTCACATCCCCCCAACATAGGCACACGTCCATGTATTGAATAGGGCTGTGTGTAGGAATGACCAATTCGGTAGCAGGCCAGAAGTGGTGTCCTACATCAAATGTGACAACAGAGCTTGACGTTGCATACCTACTCACACACATCTGTGTGGACACATTATGTTATGATTTATGACATTGCTCCACATGGTCAGAGGTTGGACACCATACTCACATTGCTGAAGACACGTAAGTGCACCGGTCTGCCAGCAACTATCCCAAAACAATGTCTGGCTCACAGAGGTGGAGCTGCCAAAAGGGACCCACCCCCATTGTACATGGGTCAGTCAGTCAGTCCGTCCCTGTGTAGGGACGATGCTCATTGTGGCACACAAGTGGTCAATCTAATCAACACTCATCACAGTTAGACACAAGTGAAGTTACATAGACTTTATTGGCATGTGCATGTCAGTACGTACAAGGCAATGGCCACAACATGCAGGGACATGCTTAAGACACTCACAGGCAGCATGGGAACATGTCGAGGTGCAGGAAATGGGGAGGCAGAAATTAACATCAATCATTCCGGATGGCAACGGTCTCAGCCCACCTTGCCTTGCTGGACGAGTCACGTATTGTTTGGTGTCTGCCCATTGCCCAGTGTGAGGGGGCACGACTTACAGCCCATGGGGTCTGCATAGTGCTCTGCAACCGGACTGCGCCGACAGTCTGCTCTGCTGACAGTGATCAGGTGAAAGGGTCTGACAAGGTCATATGTCGTGCTACATTGCCATGTGTGTACTCTTCCCCCAGCAGTGTGTCCGAATTGGTAACGTTGCCAAACAACGCTATGCTACTCTGAACATCGAACTGCATCACCTTGCACAGGTGTGTGTACACACGCATAGTTCCACGCACATGCATTCAGAGTCCTGACGAAGGCAGACATGTCCTCTGTTGTGGTGGGATATGTGAGCATTCCCCATGATGCAACAAGGTGTTGGGACCTGTGCTGTGGGTGACAATCCGATGTGGCTGCAGGACCGTAGTTACTCGTCCATGAATGCCAGCGCAGCTTCATGTGCAATGTGTTCCAATAGTACGTCATTGTCGGGTTCAAGGAACACCAGGGTGAGCCAATCCATTAACTAGTCATGGCAGATATGCTCAGTCCACGCCGTTTCCCCAATCCGCAACACAGCCTAATAGGGGAGCGCCTCGATGTGATCACTGCACACGAGGCATTGTGCAATCACTCATGCGCAACTGCCAGCACATACGCCAAAGATCAGTGCATCCCATGCACAGCTATCCCAGTGACACTCCTGTTCTTGGGCCAACAGGGGGCGCAGTGTCAGGTCTTAATCCAATTCAGCTACTGTTGCATTGGATAGGCAAACCTCCATGGGCCACTCAAATGTGCATGATCTACAGTGGAACCAGGGCTGGACGCAGGTGACGTAGGCAAGACGGAAACTCAGACGGAAACTGATTCGCAACACTGCCATTGGCAGGGATACCAACAGATGCAGCATTTGTGCACGGTACAGTTCCACGTGACAGGGGTCGTGCATGTGCCCGGGAATGCCTGCCATTGATTTTGTGGCACCGGCACTCCTCAGACCGGCGGTACTTCGGTGAACGATATGCCACAGCTCTGGGCAATGAGTCGTATGTGTGTGCAACATTTGGATGTATTGGTAGTTTTTAGCCAATGTGTCAAGGGCATCCCTTGCAGGTGTAGGTCATGCAGGGACAAGTGTGTGTGGGGTGTGGGCACGTTGGTGTTTCATTAGCGCAGTTCGTGGTGTGGGAGTCATCGGAGGCTGGTATGGTATCTCACACAGGGTGTGCCAGCCGCATTCAGGACCAAAGTTGGGGTTTCGGTTGGCCTTCAGCCTTGTGTGTTGAGACAAAGGAGCTTTCGTTCCTGATTTTAGTCTTACTACTGTTTGCATTTCTTAAATGTGATGTTGACTTCGCGCTGACTTTAATGCCAGGCCTATGATTTGGGGTGCACAGATTTCGAGACACAAAAGCAGCTGTTGGCATGTTTGCTTGAGCCAAGGGCCCGATTGGCCTTGCGCTCCTTGTTCAGTCTCTCTCTCTTTCTCACTCTTTCTTTCTCTCTCTGTCTCTTTCTCTCTCTCCCAGTCCTTTGATGAGTGCCTAACACACCTTCTTATCTTGGATATTGTCTTGCAGGCTGTGAGTCACAGATTGTCCAGGGATGCCCCGCCATGACTCTTCAAAATAGTTGTTTGGTGACAAATTAGAATGTGACATTTTGTTTGAGCTTTCAGTGATGAATGTATAAATCAGGATTTCAGAGTTCCCATGTATGTTGATTGCTGCAATTGTGCAACATCAGGCGGGTGCTTTTGTTCATGTTTTCGTGCCGTTGATGTGCAGCGCCTTGGTCCGGGGGAGGTTTGGGGTGCCCGGGGTGGGGCCCGTGGGGGAGGTGGGGTGTGGTCCTGGGGTTGGTGGTGGTGGGTGTTGTGGCCCTCTTGGGTATCCGGCACGCATGTTCAGTGGCTCCATGGCATCTGCTGTTCTTCAGGTGTGGTTCTGGGCTGGCCTACCTTTTCTGTTGCAGGCTGTCGTCCGACTTTGCATCAGGTCAGAGCAGGTGTTAATTTCCTGCTGCTAACGCGCCATATTGCACATTTTGTGGACTTATCGCCGATCTGGCTGGTCATTGAGAATGTTGCGTTGTGGTGTTGAAGCGGCTTTTTGCACAGGAACGCCTACTCTGCATCTCACTAGCGATAGTTGCCGGGGTCATATGTGGCGATGTTTTTTGCGGCTGTTATCGCAGTTAAACTGGTGTTATGGACTTGTGAATGGGGTGGAAAATTTATCGCAACTTTGGCTGCAATTAAGTGCCATTAACTTGGCGATAACTCCATGAGAATATGCCCCTTTGTTTTTTACTTTTCGATAAGCACTCTCATTAAGTTAATGTTTCTGCAGTCCCTCTCCTTCACCCCAGTTTTTGCTTGTCGACGTGCCCTCCCTTCTCTTTAACCCATTCTTTGTTATTGTTTATAGCAGGTTTATATAGAGTAAACTTGACCTGAAGATATTGGAGCGCTTTACATGAGCTCTGCGCAGATGACCATGTATTCCCCTCCCATCACCCCACCGCCCCTTGATGTCCCGTTAATGTGAAGGAAGTGACCTGATTAGGGTCTCCCGGGTCACTCGCAACCACCTCTCGGCCTTCCTTACAAATGAAGAGTTTGTCCGACAGTAGAGAATACAAACCAAAGATATTTATTGAAAGTACACTTGAGTGGAGTCCGGTCTGACCAGCCTCCTTAGATTGCTGCAGAGGGACTGACTTCTACCAACAGGACAACGTATAATGTACATTTTCAGGATCACTAAAGACACGCCCAGGCTGGAACTTTCCAGTCGGTAGCTAGTGAACAATGGAGATACAGAAGGATGAGTTGGAATCTCAGGACCGGGTACATGTTATCTCAGAGCCAAGGTTATTCGGCCTGCACCCGCCGCTCTAAGGGTGGTAGCAGGGCTATCTAGCGAGAAAGGTATACGATAACAAAAACAGTCTATTCATTAGCACAGCAAAGCTCAACCTTGGAGAAATACATGAAGAGAATATCGCAGCTGCTTTCAGTTGAGGCAGACAAAGTGAGACAGAAATTAGTTTCGATCAGGTCTCAAAATGGCAGCTCAACTACAAATGGTGCCACAAATGCTAACTTTACAAAGAGAAATACACTAGCAGAATAAATGCATGACATTTACATTTCAACACATGTGAGAAGTGGTGCGTAGTGCTGGGGGAGGTATGCAGTGGCTGGAGGCTCAGGAAGGCTAGGAAATGACGCCATACTTTGTCTTCCGGTGCCATGACCCACATGAGCCAGCTTGCCACGAAAGATCAACAAGCATGGGCAAAACTAGTAGGTTTCGTCTATGCAAAATCTATTGGCTTTGTCTATGTTTTTTACGTGTTGCACAGCAGTTGAGCTGCTGTGCAACATGGCTTAAAGTAAATAAAAGTGCTGTGATGTGGTAAAATAAAGGGGCTAAGACGCAGCCAGCATTGACCATGTCATAACATGTTTATTTTTTTAGTTATAAGCCATGTTGAAGAGCTGCTCAACTGCTGTGCAACATGTAAAAAAAACATTGGCAAAGCCAATAGCTTTCACATTGGCGAAACCTATTGGCTTTGGCAATGCTTGTTCAGTTTATGCTGGTTGTTGAGGTGCACTGACTACAAGTCTTTGTGTGAACTGCATTTGCAAGGGTGCCAAGTAGCAGCTAATGTTCAATTTCAACATGACCTTTAGCCTCTATGTTCACCCGTTACTCTTAGAACTTCTGTCCGGTGCTTGAAGATGGTTCTTCCTGGTGTCCCCATTGGTCTTCTCTGAACCTTGGGCTAATATTTCAGTATGGGTCAGACATTCTCGTGCTCTACTGCCTTTCAAATTGACTTTGGCCTCTCCTCTAATTTTTTCTCTCTTCCGCAATATCCATAATTGGAACACGTGGATTGGTGTAACCCCAGATCTCCTTTACTTTGTGTCTGAGGTCTCTTTCAACTCTTTACTACCTAGTTTCACTTCACTAGGTAAATTTCAAACTCCATCTCCTGGATTGCTTTGTTCCATGTCGACGGTCAGCTCCAGGTCCTGACTCGAAGGAAGCCGGTCTCTCGGTCCCCTGTTTAAGTAGAACACAAGCATGAAGCACACAACTGGAGGTGTCAAGCTTGCTGCATGCCGATGTAGTGGTGTAGTAGTGGACTTAGGCACTGTTTTTGGCCAAAGCGGAACAGGACTGTGATAGCTTTTATGTTGCATGACCACTCTGTGGGTAGTAGCAAGTCCCAGGCTGCTACTAGGATCCTTAGGCTCTGCCTGTTCGTTTCACACTTCTGATTATCTGCCGCTTTAGGTGACCGTGAGTTTTTTGATTATCTACAGAAGATCTCTGGAAATTTAGGAGCAGCAACTGGGTCACCATGTTCCACCTTCTGATCAAGGTAGATTGTTCTTTTTATAAAAATGTTTTGGAGTAGAAAGTAGCCCCATTTCATGGATATCATCCAGATGTGCGCGATGACCGACTCACTGGCTTCCATCTTGCACCATCCTCAGGGTACCTTGGTGGGTTGGAGTCTTATCTCCTTTACAGGTGCTGCTAGTGGTAGCTGCTGTCTCCACCTACCTCTCAAACTATCAGACCAACCCAACTGAGCTTTGGCGCATGAGTCCCAACTTTTTGAGGCAATCAGAACACAACAGTCTTGCTCTGGTGTTGAGTGCCACCCAACCCTGGAACAGGAAGTGTTGACCTCTGGAGAATCACTGCTATCCCTGGTAATCACTAGCACCAGGCGGCACACACAGGAAGCCACGGAGAGATTAGAGTAGCTACAGCGGTGACACAGGAACAATAATAAAAACATCAACCAACAGCTGGAAACTCTTTCAGCCACACAGTAGGGGATTCCAGGGATTGGACCTCTCGGTTTGGTGGACGGAATGGATCTGTGAATTTGAAAATAGCACTTTACATTTTTTTTAACACAGGCCTAAAATGACAGTAAAATAGTGCCAGGGCACTGAAATGTCAAAGTGGGCATCGTGTGCTTCTATTTTGGTCTCAGAGTAAGTCCCACCTTCACTGTGCAAGTGGACTACAGAACCCCAATAACATGAAAGGTCTCTTGTTGCAATGGGCCACACAACCTGGCACGCCTCCTACACACAGACTGTGCAACCACTGCCTTCTTTCTCTCTGAACAATACCCTTAATTGTGATCCTGCTGTTTATAGTGGACCTTACCATGGACACATGAATGTTCCAATCTCAATGTCCAGGACTCCTAGGAACTGTAATTCATACTCCACCTCCACTTATTTATTTTTATTTCTAAAGCACAACACTTATCCCCAAGGGGATAGCACGGAGCTAAGTAGTTGCCTCAACTAACTACCCAGAGTATACACTGAAGAAGGGGCCTCATATCGTCCATTAGACTGGAAAAAGCCAGGTTTTCAACTCCTTTCCAAACATGGTATGATTCTCAATGAGACGAGTCTCCAAAGGTAATGAATTCCACTGAGCAGTGGCTAAGTACGAGAAAGATTGACCACCCGATCTAACTTTCCGTATAAGCTTAGTTTTCGCTATGGCCATATACCGAGATCTCAAGTCACAAGAGGGTTTATAAAATTCCACCCTGGCCTGTAGAATCTTAGAGCCTTTATTGCGAAGAGCTTTATGAGCGTAGCATAACAGTTTGAAATTAACTCACTTACGCATAGGCAACCAATGCAAAGAGGCTAAGCACGCTGAAGCAGAGCCAAACCTGCAAATCTTACATATTAAGTTGGCTGGTGCGTTTTGGATAAGCTGCCATCTAGTAAAAAGAATGTTAGCCTTGCCTACAAATAATGCATTGCCATAGTCTATTCTACTTGTTATGAGGGCCTGGACTATGGTTTTTCAACAAGCTGTAGGAATCCATTTGAACAATCTTTTCAGCAGCTTAACAATGCCGAAGCATTTATCAAATTTTTCCCTGACATACTCTTGCATGGAAAGTTGGTCATGAATAATGACCCCCAGCGTATTTTGCCGAATTTTTGGGCAAGGGCATCTCCCCAAATGTCTCAGGTCACAAGGAGGCATTCTAAATCAAATGTGCACCACTGACCAGCAATAGGTCAGTTTTCTCTGCATTGAGTTTTAAACAGTGCTTTGTCATCCACCCTGCAACTTCGGTGAGGCAACCCCGTAGGTTGCAATGGGTCTCACTGTGATCCTCCCCCAGTGATATCATTAACTGGATACAGCCTTGTTGGCAGTGTGTTAGGTCTCACCAGAGCTGCGAGCACTTCAAAGCTGTGAAGTCATCTGCACGCTCTGTCAGTGAAATTGCTCTCCCACCACGCGGTTCCACCAATAAGTGAGGCCTCTCCTGAGCCCCTGCACTCCCATAGTGTTAGTGTTCGAGGCACTCTTTATTTGACTTTTCCTCTGCTTTCTGCTCCATTTCACCCTTTACTCTTTTCACCCTTTTACTCTTTATTTCAGTTTTCCTCTTCTTTTCTGCATCCTTTCCCCTATTTTTCCCGCCGCTGCTGCCCCCACGGCCCCTTCCCCCCAGCGCGACTATACAGAGCCAGTTCCCCTCCCCACCTCCCAGCTGTCCAGCCCTCCCCGACCCCTACTTAAGGCAGCTGCTGTGCAGCCGCATGCAGCGGGCGCGCCAAAGGCAAGCCTGTTTGCGCCCATCCGCGACCCAACCGCGACCAGTGCCAGGAACCCTGGACTTCCACACCACCAACTCTACAACCCAGCGGCACTCCAAGCACTCAACCAATGGGCCAAAACAACAACTGCAAGCTAGCATCACCAGCCGACACCCGCTGCCGGCACAACTGCAGCACCGCCAGGACCACGGATCCAGCACAACCCGCACGCAAGAACGCAACCAAACCGAAGACCCTGCAATGCATCCTCCTCAACGTCCGATCCCTCCACAAACACGCCACTGAAATCTGGGACCTCCTCGACAGCACCACCCCGGATATAGCATTCTTCACTGACACCTGGACCAACACCAACTCGGGACCGGACATCGCCATCGCCATTCCCCAAGGATACAAGATCTCCCGGAAGGACCGCCCCACCAGCCCTGGAGGAGGAATCGCCATCGTCCACAAATCCACCCTCCAGCTGAGAACACTCCCCGAAGAGCCCATAGATCTGATGGAACACCTACATTTCAAGATACAGGCCAGACCTACCACCACCCTGCGAGGAACTCTTATCTACCGAACCCCAGGGCTCCGCGGACCATTCACCAACTCCATCACGGACATCATCTCCCCACAAGCCATCGCATGCAACAACTACACCCTGATGGGTGACCTCAACTTCCACCACGACAACCAACTAGACCCCAACACCACATCCCTCCTGGACAACCTCCACAACATTGGACTCCACCAGATCGTGAACAAACCCACGCACGCAGCAGGACACACCCTCGACCCCCTTTTCACTACAGGAAACTCCATCACTTTCAGCCACACCACTGAACTCCCGTGGACAGACCATTGATGCATCCACTTAACTTTCAGAACACCCACCATCAACAGACACCAGCACCTGCTGCCACAAAGAAACTGGATATCAAAATCACCGACGACCAGCTCACCTCCTCACTCGGCAACTCCACCCCAACCACCGTGGAAGACGCCGACCCCAACACCACAGCCCGAACTCTGCACAGATGGATCTCCGACAGCGCCAACACCATAGCCCCCCTCAAGAAGAACAACACACACGCCAAGAAAGCCAGATGGTTAACCACCAAACTTCGAGAGTCCAGACACACATGCCACTGCCCCGAAAAGGCCTGGAGGAACTCCAAATCCACAGAAGCCCACAACAACTTCAGAGCCACCATCAACGCCCACCATCAACTCATCAGAAATACGAGAAAAACATCGATCAAAGACAGAATCTCCACACACGCGCACAACAGCAAAGAGCTCTTCAGCATCATCAAGGAGTTTGCCCAACCCACCAGCGAGTCTACTGACATCCCTCCCTCACAAGACCTCTGCAAAAAACTCAGCACCTTATTCCACCACAAAAATCAAAAACATTTACGACAACTTTGACGAAGACAACCAACACACTGAACCCTCACAAGCCACCTCGACACCCTGAAGCCAACGATTGACAGCTGGACAGCCCTCACCACCGAAGACACACTGAAGACGATGAAGTCAATTCACTCCGGGGCCCCCACGGACTCCGGCCCGCACCACATCTTCAACAGAGCCGCCAACACCATCGCACCCATACTTTGCGACACCATCAACCGCTCCCTGGCGAATGCCTCCTTCCCCGACAACTGGAAACACGCCAAGATCAACCCCCTCCTAAAACAGCCATTGGCAGACCCCACCGGCCTCAGAAACTACAGACCCATCTACCTGCTCCCGTTCCCAGCGAAGGTCATCGAGAAAGCCATCAACAGCCAACTCGCCACCTTCATCGAAGGGCACAACAGCCTCGAATCCTCCCAATCCAGCTTCAGAAAAAGCCACAGCACAGAAACCGCCCTCTCCGCCACAACAGACGACATCCGCTCCCTGCTGGACAGAGGAGAAACAGTAGCCCTCATCCTCCTCGACCTCTCAGCGGGGTTTGACACAGTTTCTCACCGCACCCTAACACGCAGACTCCACGATGCAGGGATCCGGTACAAGGCCCTCAACTGGATCCACTCTTTCCTCTCCGGCAGAACGCAGCAGGTCAGACTCCCTCCTTTCCTCTTGGACCTTACACCTACCACCTGCTGAGTCCCCCAGGGATTCTCCCTCAGCCCCACGCCCTTCAACATCTACATGGCTCCGCTCGCCCCCATCGCCAGAACCCACGGACTCAACATTGTTTCATAAGCAGATGACACACAGCTCATCCTTTCCTCATCCAGCTAACCCAACGCAGCCAAACACAACTTTCAAGAAGGCATGGAAGCTGTCGCCAAATGGATGAAAAGCAGCTGCCTACAACTCAACACTGACAAAACAGAAGTACTCATCATGGGCCCACACCCCGACACCTGCAACGACACCTGGTGGCCCCCCGCCCTCGAAAGCCCATCCACCCCCACGGACCACGCACGCAACCTTGGAATCATTCTGGACTCTGAGCTCAAAATGGACCGCCAGATCAACTCCGTTGCATGCTCATGCTTCCACACCCTCTGCTTGCTACGTAAGACCTTCAAATGGAACCCCCTTAAGCACAGAAAGACCGTCACTCACGCCCTCGTCACCAGAAGACGTGACTACGGCAACGCACTCTACGCCGGAATAAACAAAAACCTCACCCGCAGGCTAAAAAACATCCAGAACGCCGCCGCAAGACTGGTCCTCAACCTGCCAAGACACTGCCATATCTCCCAGCACCTGCGCACACTCCACTGACTCCCCATTGAGGCCAGAATCACCTTCAAGATTCTCATCCACGCACAAAAGGCCCTCCACAACACCGAACCAGCATACCTGAACAGCCGACTCAAAATCCACGATCAGCCCAGCTCTCCTACGCCGTGGTCTCCCACACCAGAAAGACCAGACTGGGAGGCCGCTCCACGCGGCCAGAGCCTGGAACACCCTGCTGCTCCACCTCAGACAGACAACATCACTCCCCATCTTCACGAGAAACCTCAATACCTGGCTCTTCGACAGACCTCCTCCTTGATGGACTGGAACCCGCACCTCCCCCCCTCTCTAGTGCCTTGAGACCCTTACGGGCCAGGAGTCGTGCTTAAAAAACAAGTGATTGATTGATTGATTTATTGAGGTTCTAGGGCTGTGAAGCAAAAGCAAGCGTCTGCGTGGCCCATCCTTGCAGCAGACTCTCAAATGACTCCTGGCTTGTGGCAAGGCTGGCTAGGGCTTCGGAGGGCCCTGTAGGGTAAGAGCATAGACTGGTCCCACCGAGAACATATCTTACTGGAGTGGTGGTCACATACCTTGCCATTGCTCCGGCCCATTTGAGTATCTCGCAATTATCTACTGGAACCCACTCTGGTCAGATGGACCTTTTTACTTGCCCAATAGCGTGGAGGGAAAACAACACAATTATCAATTACTGTCCGCAATTTGCCATAATCAAGGACTCGAGACTTAATCTCTTGGCTCTCTGGTTTTTATTATCAGCATGAAGATTTGCAGATACAAAGTCCTCAATACGAGGCACAACAAGTACATAGGCACTAACACAAAAGCTACTCTACGGAGAATCCGCATACGGCTAAAAATAACTAAAAGTACAATCTCTAAAAGCATGAGGTAGAACACCACCAAGCAAATGTCGATACTAGGGACACTGAACCATACCATCTCTGTCCCTACTCTGCACTAGATGACATCCCTACTTAGCAATCCCTTGAGACCCTCATCGAATAAAAGGTGTCAGAGTGAAACTTCATAAGAAGACTTCACTTAGAGAGCTGGTCTAAGTTGCCCCCTCTATCTCTTCGCCTAGCCTTCCTCTGCTCAGGGCTGCTCTGATCTGCCTCCACCCTCGGGGCGCTGTCCCTAATACAGAACCCCAAATCCCAGAACACGCCCTTTGCGCCTCCTCTTCTCCGGGGTCGTCTTTCAGTAAATTTCCACAGAGCGCTGTCCAGTTCCATCGTCCATCGCTTGGCCTTGAGTCCCAGACGCCATCCGCACTAGGAGTTACGATTGGCACATTCCAATACACTCCCATGTCTGGCTTTTACTACATAAGTCAATTTGTGAACAAAGAGCTTCTCTACTAACGAGCAACTGTCCTTGCACCTGGGGTGAGATCATGCAAAGCAGACATTCTTCACATCTTTTAAGTTGCAATTTACTACAGCCTAAAACCTCTACTGGAATAAATCCTTTTTGGCCTATTGCCCTTGGCTAACATAAGAAAATACCAGGCCTTTCGCCTCAACGATATATGCGAATTCTGGCCACTACTTCGGTTACACAAGCAGGTTTCAATCACAGTATTGACATTTACGTCTTTCTTTCATGTGTGGTCAAGCTAAACAAACTACAGACACGAAGTCTAGGGTGCACATTTCTAACACCACATTACATTTCACATAAACTAAACTCTATACATTTCTCCAATACGTTTACAATGGGCTTGTACATAGCTAGCACTTCTATTAAAATCGATATAGGTTATACAATTCGTAATACACTGCACACAAGATACCTGGATACACATTTGATTATATGCGGGTGCCGACTAACAGTGAGTATAATGCACCCCTACAATTTTCAAACTTTTAAGCGCTACATCAGTTCCCCCCTTTGATGACATCCGTCATCACACCATTACATTTCTCTTCTTTAGAACTGATTTAAACCGCGCTAGTCATAACTTTGCCATGTCGAACTCCCTCTAGTTTCTTAAGACTCTCATATTGCTGCTCCTGGAGCTTCGCCATCCTTTTCTCGTTTGCCCTAAGAGCTCTTTCAACCTTGCCTCCTTGGTACCACTTCCATGCCTTCACGCATCCCCACAAACAAATCACACAAACCACAGCAATGATAATTGGCTTCAACACTGATCCCAGAAATCCTCTTCCCAGATTCGCAAACCAAGTTCCCACTCTTCCAAATCCTAATCCAATCTTCTCCCACACATTCTCCTCCGTCAAATCCATAATCTCCTTGTGAATAGTCGTGATGTTGTCTATGTACTTCCCTATCTCCTTCGTGTTGTCTGGAATATATGTGCAGCATTCCTGAACCTTCAATAATTTGCAGACTCCGCCCTCTTTGGCTAATAATACGTCTAAAGCAAGGCGATTCTGCATAACCATATTCCGTATCGACAACATCTCTCCAGCCACCAACAACAAAGATCTCGCCGTGTTCATAGACAACTCATCAACCACAGTCGCCAACCTCCTGATCTTCACATCATTCAACACCACACCCATACTAGGTATCATTGCTCCGTATATGTCCCCAATCACTGCACCAGCGTTCGTAGCCCTACGTTTCCTGGACTGTCGCTTCGTCTCTAACAACTCCAAGTCCTCGGTGTGATAGATCTTCGGGAATATAATGGCCAAATAGCATATGCCATACCAATTCGCAGGTAGCCTGACATAAGCATTCTTCCCACATACATAATATACTGTCGGAATTACCTCTACTGGACCTACCATAAAATTCTTAGCAGAAGCTTCCACTGTGAAGGTCTGAGAACAAGTGCTATGTCCTACTGCGACCTTATCCGTATCGGATTGAGGCCGCCCAATACACAAATTCCCTCTCTGTACCTCATCTAACGCTATTGGTCCATAACTTCCCTTGGATCTGTGAGCCCTCTCCTCGTCTGTCCAATCTACTGGGCTATCTCCGGTGTGTCGTGTCTGGGTCAACCGTCTGTATCTGTCCTCTACCTGGTCTATGAATTTCTTCTCTATCTCAGATAACGCACATGTCAGGTTATTCCTGTGAGCATGCGCCGTATCCAACTTCATAGTCGGTCTAAAATACTTCAGGAGTCTGTCCTCTTTCTTATTAGAATCATATTTGTTCAAATGCTTGATTGCTGGAACTTCAGGAAGTACCGTATCAAAATTTGAAAAGAAATACTCGAACTGTCTCCTGTCATAAAATAAACTGAGTAATAAACTACAAGAAATCCCATATGTCAATGGGAGATGATGATACTTGATACCCTCATCCACTGAAGCAGGCAACTGCATACACACATAGCAATCCTTCACATCCATCGCATCAACATACTCATACAGCAACCTTGCATACGCATTAAGCTTAAAATCACCCCTCGATAAATCCATGTGGAGTCTGCGATCATCCCTCAACTTCGATATTTCCTGTTCTCTGATACTGACACCACTCTGCCCTGGGGTAATAGGTGTGGGTGCTCCCTGAACCTTCCCCTCTTGCCTGTGAGCCACCATGTATGAACTTATCACTACCGCAAATATGGTGACTATCACAACTCCTACCAACGTGCCTACTATCAATTTAGCCCTACGATGTGGGTTTGCAGGATCTGCCATCTTCGGAATGTACTCAGCGTCCAATACAGTCTCTGAAAGGGTATGTCTCTTTCTCATCAGTGTCTCTTTCGTGAACTTTAGGCAAACCTCCCTAACTTTTCTTCGTTCTATAACGGAAAAATCCCTAAATTTGTTCTTCTTCCGCTCGGATCTAGGTTATCTTCTTCTCTGCTTGCAACCTTCTCAAATCAATCTAACATAAGCGCTGGTCCCAACAGCTCCAAGACTCCCTGCAATATTTCGAGCTTAAGAATGATCAGTTCTTGTGGATCTGGCACAGTCGTGAACGTCGGGAACTCCAAATTGTCCAAGATCATACCTCGAATGACACTTAGGAATGGCGGACTCGGAATATGAATCGTCAAAATTCCTTCGATCTCCAATCCCGGAACCTTCAGCAACACTTCCACCCTCTGGAGCGGGACACTGTTGACCAATGTCATCGACCTCAACCTTCCCGTGCTCGGTAACCCTGGCATCAGTCACTTGATATGCCCACTCGGGTGAAGCGTACTTCCGACTTGGCACTCTTGTTCTCTTTGATCTTCTCACACCTTGAGGATTCTCCTCATCCCCTGATTCTTCTTCTGGTTCTTCCGAAACTGGTGCAAGGTCGGTGTCCGGAGCCAACCTCAGGTTTACCCGGTTCTGTCTTGCGGGCCAAACCCTTTCTGCTTCGGTGGCACCTCCGGTCTTCTCCCCGATACCCTGTGCACTGACTTCCTCTTCTTCTCCCGAACTCGATTCTGTACTACCCACTGCACCTCTTGCTATTTCGCCGGTTTCTGGGTCAGTACTTCTTTCACGTTCTTCCTCAACTCGATTCAGTGCACCATCAGCCGCTTCAGCAACCCTTACAGCTTGACTGGCCCTCTCAGGAGGCTCTGTCGGCTCACTGGGATCCTTGTTCTCGAGAGGGGCTGTATCTTCCAAGGGTGCTGGAACTCTACGGGTATGAGAAGCATGCACCCAGTTCGGTAAACCTCCACACTTGACAGCGGTGTTCGTGACAAGGATCACTTGGAAAGGGCCGCGCCACCTAGCATCCAAACAACTCTTCCTCACGTGCTTTCGGACTAGGACCCAATCGCCTGGGTCCAAGTCGTGGCACCGGTCACTCGCAGCTGGAACCGTTGCTGTCTGCACCTGCTGAGACACAGAACGGACCACGTCAGCAAGGCCTTTACAATAGTCCTGGATCATATCATCAGTGATATTTATCAGAGCAGTAGCAGGTATTGCAGGCAAACGCATCGCTCTTCCCATGAGGATTTCATGGGGTGACAACCCAGTCCTTCTATCAGGCACACTTCGGAGGCTCATAAGGACCAAAGGTAATGCGTCAGGCCATTTCAGAGACGTAGACGAACACACTTTCGCCATCCGAGCCTTCAGAGTTCCATTCACCTGCTCCACTATCCCTGAAGCTTCTGGTCTATAGCTACAGTGTAACTTCTGATCTATATTCAAAGCAGCACAAAGCAACTTCATAACTTCGCTGTGGAAATGAGTTCCTCTGTCCGATTCAAAGGACGTCGGGAACCCGTACCTTGGAATGAGTTCTCTCAATAATAGTTTCGCTACTGTGAGTGTGTCACATCTGCGTGTAGGGTACGCCTCCACCCACCTGGAAAAGACACATACTATCACTAATATGTACCTCAACCCATTACACTTCGGCATTTCGACAAAATCCAACTGCATCCTATTGAAAGGTCCCCCTGACCTCCCTATGTGGCTCAACGTCACAGCAGTTCTTTTCCCTACATTCATCTGTTGACAAGTGATACACCTCTGGCACACAGTTTCAGCCACTGCACGAAACTTCGGGTTGTACCAAGTCTGACGAAACACTCTCATCATGGCATCCCTACCCAGATGTACAGCACCATGTATCAACCTCGCCATGGGATTCAACAAACTTTCCGGCAACACTGCTCGTCCATCATTCGAAACCCATATATCCACATCTCCCTTCTCACATCCTGCTCGTATCCAACTGTCACGTTCCTGATCCGAGACCCCTTCCTGAAGCTGTTTCAGTTCCTCCCATGAGTCTGCCATTGCTAACATCTGACCGTACACCACCTCCTCCCCAATTTCCTCGACGTGGGTCTCAGTGAAGTTGCATCCCTGTTCTGCACAAAATCGGGCTACTTCATCAGCGTAGTTATTTCCCAACGAAACAAAATCGTTCCCCTTTGTGTGTGCAGCACATTTAACTACAGCAATTTCATCAGGACCTTGCAATGCTTTTAACAATTTCCGCACATGATCACCATTTCTTATAGGAGAACCTGAAGACGTCATAAACCCTCTCTGGGACCATAGCTGTCCGAAGTCATGAACCACACCAAACCCATACTGGCTGTCCGTGTAAATAGTTACACGGATCTTGTCGGCTGCCAAACAGGCACGAGTCAAAGCAATAAGCTCAGCCACCTGTGCGGAGTGTACTCCTTCTAAACAAGCGGCTTCAACCACACCCGTGATGGTGCATACAGCAAACGCTGCTCTCAATCGACCGACACTGTCTCTTAAACATGAACCATCTACAAAGAAAATCTCATCTGACACTGGGAGCGGTTCATCGACAATGTCGGGTCTCGGTTTGGTGCATAGTTCAGTCACATCGAGACAATCATGGTCCTCACAATCTTCATTATCATCTATAAATGGAATAGGTAACAATGTAGCAGGATTTAAAACAGCACACCTCTTCAATGTCACATTATCGGCTGCAAGAATAACTTGCTCATAACGAGTCAGCCTATTATTCGTGAGGTGCTGTGTTTTAGTCCTAGTCATCAACAGTTCAACAGAATGTGGCACATGTACAGTAAGAGGATGACCCATCACAATGCTCTCACACCTCTCGATGCTGACACCTGTTGCCGCAACGGATCTGAGACATCCGGGCAACGCAGAAGCTACTGGGTCTAAAGTAGCTGAGAAATAAGCAACTGGTCTACGGACACCTCCATGATTCTGGGTTAACACTGCTAATGCGCAACCTTCTCTTTCGCAGCAGAACAATGCAAATGCCTTGTTGTAATCCGGCATTCCCAACGCAGGAGCGCTACATAAGGCTTCTCTCAGCCTCAGAAATGATTTCAAACAGTCGTCGTCCCATGGTACCGGATCACTTACATCCTTTCGCGTCAGCCGCTGTAAAGGCTTCGCTTCAAAGGAAAAGTTTGGGATCCACTGGCGGCAATAACCCACCATTCCCAAAAACATTCTAACTTCCCTCTGCGTCGAGGGAACTGGCATTCTCAGAATCGCATCAATGCGATCTGGAGACACCTTCCTTTTACCCTTCTCAATTCTGTGCCCCAAATACTGTACCTCAGGTAAACAGTATTGCAGCTTGTTTGGAGACACCTTGTGACCGTTCTCTCCCAGGAAATTCAACAACGCAATGGTATCGACCCTGCAAGCGTCTTCTGTCTCTGATGCGACAAGCAGGTCGTCAATGTATTGCACCAAAACAGAGTTTTTCGGCAACACAAGACCTTCAAGATTCTTCTTTAAGAGCTGATTAAAAATTGACGGGCTCTCCGTATACCCCTGTGGGATACGACACCACGTTAATATACGATTCTCTAGCCTAAATGCAAAAAGAAATCTACTCTCTTCATGTAGGGGAATCGAAAAGAATGCCTGACACAAGTCAATCACTGTGAACCATCCAGCTTCGCATGGGATCTGGAACAGTATCACAGATGGATTCGGTACCACTGGACAACATGGAACAACTATGTCGTTTATTTTCCGCAGGTCTTGCACTATCCTAAACTTCCCGCTTGGTTTCTGCAGTCCCATAATGGGTGAGTTACATGGACTACCCATGATCTCCACCAGTATTCCCTGCCTAATCATAGACTCAATCACAGGTTTAATCCCTGCAATTGTTTCAGGCGACAGTTTATACTGAGGTGTTCTCGGGAATTCTGCGTTTGGCTTAACCTGTATCTTCACTGGTTCCACTCCCCTGACTAAACCGATCTCCTCTCCGCTTAGATCCCACACCTCGGTCGATACAGACTCCCTCAAATCCTGTGGAAGCTCCTCCACTGTCAAAGCCGGGTACATTTCCACGCACACCCGCTGATTTGCAACCTTAAAGGTCGCGTCATCATCTCTTGTCTGTACCTCTACTCCCTTCGGGGTACAGTAAATTGTGCAATTTAGTTTACACAATAAGTCTCTTCCCAACAGACAAACAGGACTAGAATCGCACACCACGAACTGATGTCGATCCCTAAAATTTCCTATCCTGACTGGAATCGGTTCTGTCAAGGGGCTAACTAGCCTCTTATTCGCCACTCCAACCACTTGTATGCATTCCCCCGAAAGGGCTACTCCCGGAATTACTGCTGATCTTATAGTTGACCTGGTAGCCCCCGTATCTACCAAAAAGGTAGTAGGGTGTCCATCGAGTTCTGCTTCCACAAAGGGTCCTCTCTGATCTACCTCTAGAATAGCCCTAAGTATGCAATCATCATCCTGACCTAAACTTAGCTGCGCCAGCAAGTCTGCATCCCTCTCCTCTCCTACTTCGAACATGGGCATCTGCAAATAAGTCCGAGCTCCCTGCTGTATGTTCTGCATCCGGGGTGGCTGGGGAACCTGCACCTGCGAGACGCCGGTCCCCCCTTGCATCATTCTCGGTACAGTCACCGTCTGTACCTGTTCTGCCCCAGGGACCTGACCCATTCCTCCCTCCATCTGCGGCTGATTATAGGGGTTCAAGGGACACTCGCGCCTCCAATGTCCCACCTGGTGACACTGGTGACAAGCTGTCGTCTTCTTCAAGATTGCTACATCTATGCCTGTCCTAGGGTCAACGGGCCTCGGCCTTCCCTGACCCTGCGCGTTCTGATTCCCTGTCTGATAGTTTCCCTGTCTCCGCCCCACCGGACCCCCATTCAGCGGTCCCTGAGCAGCTTGCATCTGAATGAGCAATAAGTTATCCTTCATCTTCTTGTGCTTGGACTCAATCTCATCCGTGCAGTACCTAGCATACCGCAAGATCTCATCTACGGGCTTATTCTGCCAACAGATCAAATGCTGCTGTATCATAAGACTGACCTCGGGCTTCAAACCCAGCACGAACTTAGACACAAACTGTCCCATGTCCTTCGTTTCCAGCTCATCTAAACCACTGTACTGCTTAAAAGCCTTCAAAAGTCTCTCATAAAATTCATGTACTGTCTCCTTTGGCTCCTGCACTGTCCTGTCTATCTTCACCCAATCGATGTCTTGGGGTGAAACCTTCGATTTCAACCAGGTAATTACCTTATCGTACAGCCTCATTACCACGGGCGACGGACCATTTGTAACTATGTTCCTATCAGGCTCATAGTCCGGCCAATCAACAGCAATTTTACATGCGTTCCACAGATCTCCCGGAACCACGATATCGAATAAGGTGTTCAGATCTATCCACAACACCTTCGAAATCTTAACGAAACGCTCAACTTGCTTGTACCACTCTGCAGGCTTCTCCCTGAGCCTGGGAAAATCATTCGTAAATGATGCCAAATCCCCCCTGCTCCATGGTACATGCACATATCCTCCATTCGCCACCTCTCTCAAGGGAAGGATCTTTACCTCCTGCAAATCTCCTTCAGAGCTCCCTCCTTTCGCTCCCCTAGAATTCTTTTTCCTAGCCCATTTCTCTTGCCATTTGTCAAGCATCAGCCATATTCTCATAGCTACAATCAGTTCCTTAGTATGTGACCTTAGACCAACCACTCTTTTCTCTTCCAATTCCCGCTCGGTACAATGCATCCTATGGCTCCCTTGCAATGCTCTAGTCTTGGATAGATCCACCCCATATTCTCTAGCCAAACCCGCCAGTTTCTCATGTGCCGCTCGTGCTTTCCGAGTCACATCTTTTGCTACAAAAAGCAATTCATCCGGAGTATATGCCACTACTCTCTCAAGAGGTAGATTCCCATGTATTATTTCATCCGCCTCTGCTTTAAGTCTTACTACATCTATCATTCCTGCCTTCAAGGCCCCTTTCAACACCTGACAACTTGCTCCACGTCCCTCATCATACTCGCATTCCGGCTCCTGCTCTCTCCTTTCTTCTGGTAGTTCTATGGGAGCAGAATGGCTCGTAAAGGCAACTGGGGTTGTCCCCGCTCGGCCCATATTCCAGCTCATTTGCTTCTTTGGCGGTACCCATGACCCTGAATCTGATCTTGACTCCATCAGAGTCCTCGGCCTCACCGGTCTCTCGTCCTCTTCGCCCCTAGATGTGTCTGACACCGCTGCTAATGGTGTACTCCATTGTACAGGGCTTGGAGGTCGGGCCGTTGCCCCTTCCAACTCACTTTCCCCGCTTTCTCTCCTCGTTCTTTCTGCCACTCGTTCTGACCTCTCTCTTTCCTCTGATTCCGGACTGTATATCGACACAATCGGTCCAATGGTGACCGGTACCCTTAAGGCATCCGGTAACCTCATCTCTCGTCCAATCCTTCCACTGGTCTCCGACTGACCCTGTGAACTCGCTGTTTCAAACGAAACCAACCCTTCCACTCGGGTCTCAGGCTGGATTGTTACCCTCCTAGAGTCTCCCCTCTCACCCCACCTATCATCCTCTTCATCTGGATTATAAGGGGGTGGTCTTTCGTCTAACAATCTTTGCAATACCCCATCATCGGAATCACTATCTTCCTCTTGTGACTTCTCCTGTGCTTTCACATGGCGTATCCCCGTCTCCTCCATTAGCGCGGGATACAGTTTCGCTTCCTCAATTGTCTGCACTCTCCATCTTTTCTCCGCTGCGTCCCACTTGGCATCCTGAAATGCCCTAATCGACTTCCTCATTCTCTCCTGACTTCTTCCCTTTTCCTTATCATGCGCTGCTCTAATCCACGCATGTAATGCTTCAAACTGTGCTGGTCTTGGCAAGGGTTTTAAGGACCCCATCACCGTCTTCAGTTGGTACAGCACTGCTAGTCTAAATGAGCCGTACCTCGGGAAAGCTAATTCCCCTTCACCTTGTGTCACCTTGTGCCAATTCTCAATCCAAACTATAGTATGTAACCCCACATTCTGTGCCATGTAATGTGCCGGGGTATCCTCGGGAGGGGCTTCTTCTCCCCCACGAACAACCACATGCTTATCGCCTCTACACAACTCTCGCAAAGCCCTAAGGCACTTCATAATGAGCGAATTCGATCTCGCGCTCTATTTACTTCTTGTTCTCGAATCCTCCAATAACAGCGCGACTCACACCAACCGGCCTATCACAGCGCGACACTCTCTGACGTCACCTTCCTTCGCTCGCAGCAGTTCCCTTCTCCAAAACTCGTTTCACGCTTACTCACGTCCCATTCACACACTGAAATAACTAATTAAGTTACTTCTCTGGCTGTCCGTCCACAGCCTCTGACTGTTCGTCCACAGTCTCTCGACCTTGTTGACCTCAATTGGCGCCCGTCTGCCCCCGTCCGGCCAGACAGATCGCCTCTGATAGGTTACTAACACTCCGATCTGCACACCACAACCCACGACCAGCGTTAAGTTGCCATACACACACGCATTCGTTCCCCCTATCTCGGTCCAGGTGATCGATGGTACCTCACGATCTCCTTTGGGTGGTCAACAAAATCTATCTCAGGTGTCTTCTACACCACAATTCCCGGGCTGCGCGCGCTCACAGCCTGATCTCACAATCACACGACATACACAACAACTCCGCAAGACATCACACAACAAATCAACACCGCAATCTACAACATCTCATTTTCATACTCACTCCTGGAACTGCTGCTTTTCGGCCGTGCTGCTACTCGCCGTCGATGCTCATCTGCTGCCGTCTGCTGCTCGCCATCTGATGATTCAGCATCACTTATCGTCTCTTGGGCCTCAAGGGTCACTTATCCTTATCTAATCTTCCCTCGCTATCAGTAAGAAACCATCCTCGTTTGCTACCAACTGCTCCGGCCCATTTGAGTATCTCGCAATTATCTACTGGTACCCACTCTGGTCAGATGGACCTTTTTACTTGCCCAATAGCGTGGAGGGAAAACAACAGAATTATCAATTACTGTCCGCAATTTGCCATAATCAAGGACTCGAGACTTAATCTCTTGGCTCTCTGGTTTTTATTATCAGCATGAAGATTTGCAGATACAAAGTCCTCAATACGAGGCACAACAAGTACATAGGCACTAACACAAAAGCTACTCTACGGAGAATCCGCATACGGCTAAAAATAACTAAAAGTACAATCTCTAAAAGCATGAGGTAGAACACCACCAAGCAAATGTCGATACTAGGGACACTGAACCATACCATCTCTGTCCCTACTCTGCACTAGATGACATCCCTACTTAGCAATCCCTTGAGACCCTCATCGAATAAAAGGTGTCAGAGTGAAACTTCATAAGAAGACTTCACTTAGAGAGCTGGTCTAAGTTGCCCCCTCTATCTCTTCGCCTAGCCTTCCTCTGCTCAGGGCTGCTCTGATCTGCCTCCACCCTCGGGGCGCTGTCCCTAATACAGAACCCCAAATCCCAGAACACGCCCTCTGCGCCTCCTCTTCTCCGGGGTCGTCTTTCAGTAAATTTCCACAGAGCGCTGTCCAGTTCCATCGTCCATCGCTTGGCCTTGAGTCCCAGACGCCATCCGCACTAGGAGTTACGATTGGCACATTCCAATACACTCCCATGTCTGGCTTTTACTACATAAGTCAATTTGTGAACAAAGAGCTTCTCTACTAACGAGCAACTGTCCTTGCACCTGGGGTGAGATCATGCAAAGCAGACATTCTTCACATCTTTTAAGTTGCAATTTACTACAGCCTAAAACCTCTACTGGAATAAATCCTTTTTGGCCTATTGCCCTTGGCTAACATAAGAAAATACCAGGCCTTTCGCCTCAACGATATATGCGAATTCTGGCCACTACTTCGGTTACACAAGCAGGTTTCAATCACAGTATTGACATTTACGTCTTTCTTTCATGTGTGGTCAAGCTAAACAAACTACAGACACGAAGTCTAGGGTGCACATTTCTAACACCACATTACATTTCACATAAACTAAACTCTATACATTTCTCTAATACGTTTACAATGGGCTTGTACATAGCTAGCACTTCTATTAAAATCGATATAGGTTATACAATTCGTAATACACTGCACACAAGATACCTGGATACACATTTGATTATATGCGGGTGCCGACTAACAGTGAGTATAATGCACCCCTACAATTTTCAAACTTTTAAGCGCTACATCACCATCATGAACTCCAGGCAGACTCTGAACCTTCTCGTTGGACAATGCGGTATCGTCTTCCAGCCTTGTGCTGGGTCTGCCTTGCAACGGGCAATGTGCAGGCAGTTCTGGATCATTTCTGTACTGAATACTTGGCTCCATGTTTAGGCTGTCAGTGGCCACATTGTTGTGATTATTACCAGAGCCACCGATGTCGACAGACACTGCAGGTTTATATGTTTGGCCGGGCTCTCTCTGTGCGTCAGCTGAAGGCCTTCTCACGGAAAACAACACATATGCATTCTGAAACCGTTGCATTCAGGTTGCACATTTTCCATCAATGTTCAGCATCAAGTGGGCACTCTGGTACCGCCTCTCGTCTCATACTGGGGTTCCATTGGAAAACTCAAGGTTGATAGTTGCTAAGTAGTCCCATGTCGGCTGTGACATCTTCAGCCACTCCTGCTTTTAGCCAATCACTCTTTGCCTTCTGGGACTTGTAGTTTTGTTTTTTTCTTTTGAACACATGGATCTACAATTTGAATTGTGCAGAACCTGCCATCGACACTCCCCACCTGAAAACATGATCAGTAAACCTGCAGATCCCTCCAAACTACTGGCCAATCTTTAGCCCATCTGACCCTTGCAAAAATCATGGAAAGGGAAGCTATGAGAGCACTGTGAGGCAATATGAAACAGAACCATCTCCTCCATGTCCACCAATCAGGATTAACAGCCTCATATGGCATGAAATCCTCCTTGGCAAACATCTGATAGGAATTCCTTTTCTCCCTGGGTGAAGAGACACAAACAGCTTTAATTATCCCCGATCTCTCTACCGCCTGTATTACTGAGGCACGTGGAATTCCTATGAAAAGGCGGGAAAACTAGGCAGGAGCACTTGGATCTGCCTTGACAGGAAGCTTAACCTTCCTACCAGTAGTAGCCAATGTATAAAGCTTCATTGAATCGAGTCATTTTCATGATCAATGGCATGCACCAATGCCCCAGGATCGCCCTCTCTTGCATCCTCCTGAAAGTGTGTGCATGTCCTGTAGCGGCTTCTCAAGCACCACTGGATGAGGTGCAGACATGCGTTGATGATGCTCGAAGGCACTCCCGCCCTATCTAGGGTGACCAGACGCCCGGATTTCCCCAGATAGTCCCGGCTTTCCGAGAACTGTCCCGGTATCCCGACACTTTCCTTGATTTTAAAAACATGCCCCGGTTTTTGGGACAAAGGTCAAGTTTTCCTGCAAAGGAGAACTAAAAGGTAAGATTTCATTAAATAATGTATCTGTTTCAGGCAGCGCAGGTTAACGTCTGCTGCATCCAGAGGGGAGACAGAGAGGAGAGGGGGTACCCAGGGTAGAGACTAGAAGTCTTGTCATAGCTAATGTTATATACCTTGTAAATGTGTGTGTATAATATAATATAATATTAATATGATATTATATATATATATATATATATATATATATATATATATATATATATATATATATATATATATATATATATATATATATATATATATATATTACCTACTGGCGGTCGCCAGTAGGTAGTTATAGTTAGGACCACGTTTCCATAGGAAAACCTCAACATTCTATTTTGAATAACTTTGGCGCCGGTCGACGAATCCTCGCGAATTTCTCAAAATAGGTGGGGCGCTACGCTCCGCTCCTACCCTGAAAGTCTCGGGGGGATCCGTCAAGCGGGGGCTGAGATAAAAGGGGGGTCCCAAAACGCGTTTTTCCCATGCATTTTTCCATAGGACCTTTAGAACGAGCTACAGCCCGAACGGCTGAACAGAATTACTCAAAATTTGGCAGAGAGGTAGTCCCTAGGTCAAGGAAGTGCCTTTTGTAGGTTTGGTGTAAATCTGTTCAGTAGATTCTGAGAAAATAGCCTTTAAATCAATATATATATCTGAGCCCGCTTACGGTACGCTTACCGTACGCTTACGGTAAGCGTACGGTGGCGTGCGCGAGCGCGATTCTGATTGGCTCTTAGATCTTAGTAAACATTCGAATCGGTCGAAACCAGGAAGCGGCGGCCGCCATTTTGTGTATTTCACTCTGAAAAAAAAGAGTGAAAACAAGGAAAGGGGGCAATGAGGAGAGTTACAGACCCCCTAACATTTGTAAGGGGGTCAAAGAAGGACAGAAAAGTACAAAAAAAACATTTATTGATTTTAAAAAAAATCACGGGGTACGCGTACGGTAAGCTTACGGTAAGCGTACGGTAAAAAAAATAAAAAAAAATAAATGAAAAGCAGATTTAAGAGTTTAGATATTAGGGAGCTCTAAAAAGAGCTGTTGTGTTTATGAAGTCATTTTTTTAGTGGTACCTACAAGTAAGTACCGATGCAGAGTCTAAGGTTCAAGAGGAAGACTCTGTTCCCTTCATCATTGAAGTGCACACCATCTCCTCTATAAATGTCTTGCATGTCATAACGCAAGTTGTTGTGGTAAATGGCACCCATACCATAGTCACGGAGGAAAGCAGAAACAGATTTGTTGACGTGCTTTCTTGCTTTGTCAATCTGTGGACAGAAATGATTGGACCAGTTCCATTTTTGCCTTTGGCATATGTTGGAAAACACAAAGGCAGTTTTAGGGAAAAGTGTAAACAGTTGTGCAAAGGTGTCCTTCATAAGCATTTCCAGACCTACCCCAGTCAAAGTGCCTAGGTCATTGCCACCACAGTGCACTATTATGAGGTCAGGGTGTTGGATTTGAATGAAGGATTTCACCAATGGCATCAATTGGTGCCCCATTAACCCTCTCTGACCAATCCATTTAATGTCTACATTTGGCAAAGCAAGGTCTCTCACCATACCTGTTTTCTCTGCAAACTTTTCACTCCAGAAGACATAGCTGTGCCCTACAATCCACACTGTGAACATCTTCAAAGGAGAACTGGATGCACTCAGGAGGTGTCTTTCAGTAGAATGGCAATATGAAAAGAAAGACAGTTTAGAAATGGAGGCATACATATTTTTTTCAAAACAAAAAGAACTGATTGGCTGTTTCATACCATTCTAGAATAAAAACTAGGCTGTATGTGTAAATTAATAGAAGCATGTTTTGTATTGGTAAAAAAAAATGTGTAACCAAAGAACAGTACTATGGATTTGCTGTTAGGTTTGAAAAGTCAAGCACTCTTGCTCTGTGGAATTGAAACATTGTTTGGCGAACTTCTGACCTAACTCAACACAGCAGTGTTCCATGAGCTGTTGCTATGGTAGCAGGCAGAAGTCAAGTTGGGGGAAGGGTACTAGGCAGAAGTCAAGTTGGGGGAAGGGTACTTTTGGAAAAGGGTTGGTTTTCAACCAATAGAAATGTGTGATTACATTTGAAAAAAAGGGGGAAGCACTGAGATTTGAAACTTACAAGTATATGTGTGGAAAAATAGAGGGAAAGTTTGCCATTATCTGGTTCTGCTGAGAGGAGAGAGGTGAACACAACAGAGATCCTGGCTCTGATAATCTGCTGTTTGAGTGTCACATTTCTTTCACAACTAACTAATTTTAAAGGTGAGTTTACAGTTTGAGAGGGGATGTATGTGGTAACTTAAGAAATGAATAATAGAAATGGAAATTGTTTTTGTTGTAGTTACACATGGTGGTTTCATAATGTGTCAGTCTGTAAAAGTGATTTTCACTTGCCCCGAAAAAAAAAAGAGCAGTAAGTGTGCTTTCAAATTGGCAAAGAAATTTCGTTTTGGGACTAATGTGAAAACAGGACTCTGTGTGCAGAGAGGAATTATAGGCAGAGATTTATTGCGTATTGCTCTGGTGATTTCACAGTTGCATTAGATGGAAAGGGGGAGCGAATTTTTGGAGGAAGAAGCAGAGTCTTAGCACACACCCATGTGCTTGCCATGTATAGTCATGCACAGTATTTACAAGCGAGTGGGGTTTTCAGGTTTCAGTCTGTAATGCAAATACATTCAGCATCACTAAGGCTGGTTGCCCTTGCTGGAGTGTAGGCAGTCACCGAGAATACACATGGTGGTGGTCTGAAAAAACAGTTTGGACATGTGCATTTAAATAAATCAAAAAAAGTGGTTTCATAATGTGTCAGTCTGTAAAAGTGATTTTCACTTGTAAAAAGTGATTTTCACTTGCCCCGAAAAAAAAAAGAGCAGTAAGTGTACTTTCAAATTGGCAAAGAAATTTCGTTTTGGGACTAATGTGAAATCATGACTCTGTGTGCAGAGAGGAATTATAGGCAGAGATTTATTGCGTATTGCTCTGGTGATTTCACAGTTACATTAGATGGAAAGGGGGAGCGAATTTTTGGGGGAAGAAGCAGAGTCTTAGCACACACCCATGTGCTTGCCATGTATAGTCATGCACAGTATTTACAAGCGAGTGGGGTTTTCAGGTTTCAGTCTGTAATGCAAATACATTCAGCATCACTAAGGCTGGTTGCCCTTGCTGGAGTGTAGGCAGTCACCGAGAATACACATGGTGGTGGTCTGAAAAAACAGTTTGGACATGTGCATTTAAATAAATCAAAAAAAGTGGTTTCATAATGTGTCAGTCTGTAAAAGTGATTTTCACTTGTAAAAAGTGATTTTCACTTGCCCCGAAAAAAAAAAGAGCAGTAAGTGTGCTTTCAAATTGGCAAAGAAATTTAGTTTTGGGACTAATGTGAAAACATGACTCTGTGTGCAGAGAGGAATTATAGGCAGAGATTTATTGCGTCTTGCTCTGGTGATTTCACAGTTGCATTAGATGGAAAGGGGAGCGAATTTTTGGGGGAAGAAGCAGAGTCTTAGCACACACCCATGTGCTTGCCATGTATAGTCATGCACAGTATTTACAAGCGAGTGGGGTTTTCAGGTTTCAGTCTGTAATGCAAATACATTCAGCATCACTAAGGCTGGTTGCCCTTGCTGGAGTGTAGGCAGTCACCGAGAATACACATGGTGGTGGTCTGAAAAAACAGTTTGGACATGTGCATTTAAAAAAATCTGAAAAGTGGTTTCATAATGTGACAGTTTGTAAAAGTGATTTTCACTTGCCCAAAAAAAAGAGCAGTTTGTGTGCATTCAAATTGGCAAAGAAATTTCGTTTGGTGACTAATGTGAAAACATGACTCTGTGTGCAGAGAGGAATTATAGGCAGAGATTTATTGCGTCTTGCTCTGGTGATTTCACAGTTGCATTAGATGGAAAGGGGGAGCGAATTTTTGGGGGAAGAAGCAGAGTCTTAGCACACACCCATGTGCTTGCCATGTATAGTCATGCACAGTATTTACAAGCGAGTGGGGTTTTCAGGTTTCAGTCTGTAATGCAAATACATTCAGCATCACTAAGGCTGGTTGCCCTTGCTGGAGTGTAGGCAGTCACTGAGAATACACATGGTGGTGGTCTGAAAAAACAGTTTGGACATGTGCATTTAAATAAATCAAAAAAAGTGGTTTCATAATGTGTCAGTCTGTAAAAGTGATTTTCACTTGTAAAAAGTGATTTTCACTTGCCCCGAAAAAAAAAAGAGCAGTAAGTGTGCTTTCAAATTGGCAAAGAAATTTCGTTTTGGGACTAATGTGAAAACATGACTCTGTGTGCAGAGAGGAATTATAGGCAGAGATTTATTGCGTATTGCTCTGGTGATTTCACAGTTACATTAGATGGAAAGGGGGAGCGAATTTTTGGGGGAAGAAGCAGAGTCTTAGCACACACCCATGTGCTTGCCATGTATAGTCATGCACAGTATTTACAAGCGAGTGGGGTTTTCAGGTTTCAGTCTGTAATGCAAATACATTCAGCATCACTAAGGCTGGTTGCCCTTGCTGGAGTGTAGGCAGTCACCGAGAATACACATGGTGGTGGTCTGAAAAAACTGTTTGGACATGTGCATTTAAATAAATCAAAAAAAGTGGTTTCATAATGTGTCAGTCTGTAAAAGTGATTTTCACTTGTAAAAAGTGATTTTCACTTGCCCCGAAAAAAAAAAGAGCAGTAAGTGTGCTTTCAAATTGGCAAAGAAATTTAGTTTTGGGACTAATGTGAAAACATGACTCTGTGTGCAGAGAGGAATTATAGGCAGAGATTTATTGCGTCTTGCTCTGGTGATTTCACAGTTGCATTAGATGGAAAGGGGAGCGAATTTTTGGGGGAAGAAGCAGAGTCTTAGCACACACCCATGTGCTTGCCATGTATAGTCATGCACAGTATTTACAAGCGAGTGGGGTTTTCAGGTTTCAGTCTGTAATGCAAATACATTCAGCATCACTAAGGCTGGTTGCCCTTGCTGGAGTGTAGGCAGTCACCGAGAATACACATGGTGGTGGTCTGAAAAAACAGTTTGGACATGTGCATTTAAAAAAATCTGAAAAGTGGTTTCATAATGTGACAGTTTGTAAAAGTGATTTTCACTTGCCCAAAAAAAAGAGCAGTTTGTGTGCATTCAAATTGGCAAAGAAATTTCGTTTGGTGACTAATGTGAAAACATGACTCTGTGTGCAGAGAGGAATTATAGGCAGAGATTTATTGCGTCTTGCTCTGGTGATTTCACAGTTGCATTAGATGGAAAGGGGGAGCGAATTTTTGGGGGAAGAAGCAGAGTCTTAGCACACACCCATGTGCTTGCCATGTATAGTCATGCACAGTATTTACAAGCGAGTGGGGTTTTCAGGTTTCAGTCTGTAATGCAAATACATTCAGCATCACTAAGGCTGGTTGCCCTTGCTGGAGTGTAGGCAGTCACTGAGAATACACATGGTGGTGGTCTGAAAAAACAGTTTGGACATGTGCATTTAAATAAATCAAAAAAAGTGGTTTCATAATGTGTCAGTCTGTAAAAGTGATTTTCACTTGTAAAAAGTGATTTTCACTTGCCCCGAAAAAAAAAGAGCAGTAAGTGTGCTTTCAAATTGGCAAAGAAATTTCGTTTTGGGACTAATGTGAAAACATGACTCTGTGTGCAGAGAGGAATTATAGGCAGAGATTTATTGCGTATTGCTCTGGTGATTTCACAGTTACATTAGATGGAAAGGGGGAGCGAATTTTTGGGGGAAGAAGCAGAGTCTTAGCACACACCCATGTGCTTGCCATGTATAGTCATGCACAGTATTTACAAGCGAGTGGGGTTTTCAGGTTTCAGTCTGTAATGCAAATACATTCAGCATTACTAAGGCTGGTTGCCCTTGCTGGAGTGTAGGCAGTCACCGAGAATACACATGGTGGTGGTCTGAAAAAACAGTTTGGACATGTGCATTTAAATAAATCAAAAAAAGTGGTTTCATAATGTGTCAGTCTGAAAAAGTGATTTTCACTTGTAAAAAGTGATTTTCACTTGCCCCGAAAAAAAAAAGAGCAGTAAGTGTGCTTTCAAATTGGCAAAGAAATTTCGTTTTGGGACTAATGTGAAAACATGACTCTGTGTGCAGAGAGGAATTATAGGCAGAGATTTATTGCGTCTTGCTCTGGTGATTTCACAGTTGCATTAGATGGAAAGGGGGAGCGAATTTTTGGGGGAAGAAGCAGAGTCTTAGCACACACCCATGTGCTTGCCATGTATAGTCATGCACAGTATTTACAAGCGAGTGGGGTTTTCAGGTTTCAGTCTGTAATGCAAATACATTCAGCATCACTAAGGCTGGTTGCCCTTGCTGGAGTGTAGCACTCTGGACATGGGCTTTTTAAAAAATCTGAAAAGTGGTTTCATAATGTGACAGTTTGTAAAAGTGATTTTCACTTGCCCAAAAAAAAGAGCAGTTTGTGTGCATTCAAATTGGCAAAGAAATTTCGTTTTGTGACTATTGTGAAAAGAAATGTAGTAATATATTTAAATACAATAAAGGATTTTTTTTTTAGTTTTTTTCAGGTATTGCTGAAGAGCAGTGAACAAAATTTAAGATGCCTACAAAATCCAGAGTTCAAAAAACGCTAAAAAAAAACTATATTTGAAGACAACTGGAGGACCAAAGTTAGTAGAAGATGCTCATGTTGGGAAAAAGAAAAAATCTTCTGGTAAGCAGAAAAAACAATTTCTTAAAAATATATTCAAAACAAAGAAAAATGTACAAAATGTCTGTACTGGAAAGAATGTTACAAAAGGAAGAGAACAGGAAAAAATTGAGAATTTAGTTAATGCAAATATACCTTCTGCAACTGAAAAGATTTACATAAACAGAAAAACAGCGTTTAAAGAGATACGTAGAAAAATGTTTCAGAGAAGAGTTATGTCCAATTTGATAAAGGATGTGAAGAAATATAAGCAAAAGGCAAAATATTACAAGAGAAAAAAAGAAATTGAAGCCATTGCAGCAAAGGCATTAGAATTAAAAAGGAAACTATTCATATTAATTTTGAATAGGATGCGTACATTAGATAAAATGGTTAATGTACTGAAATCACAAAGCAAAAGCAAAAGAGTAGTGAACAGAACAAACTTTTGTAAAGTGTTTTTAGGAAAGTGGATGCATAGTTCAAGTAGTGAACCTTTTTTTAATGAAGAGAGCTATTTTCAAAGTAATAGTTTGCTGCATGCAGTTGACACCAGAGGTCGTGCTTACGAAGTGAAAAATGGTTGCATAATGGAGAAGGAGATAATGGTTCCAAGAGATGAGGTACAAGTGATGGCAGATGAGGCAATGGGGAGACGTCCTAAAGCCCCAGTGTACACTTGGAATTGTAGTAGTATTTGCACTGTGCGTCAGGATTCTATTGACAAATTTCGAGAGTTTCTTAGAGAATATAGTAAAAAAAAGTGTAAAACAGAAGATTAAGGTGCTTCAAAGTCTGGATCCATGCAGAGTGAGAGAGAATACTGGTTTGCAGGGTCATTCTCTGGCTTGTATATCTAGAAAAGTGTGCAATAGTGTTTTCCATCATTTTAGGAAGCTGGCTGTTCATCATACTGAAATGAGAAAGTTTGTGAGACGGTTGTATTTTGCCAAAACTCCAGCAATAAAGTTAAATGAATTGAATAGGGCTCTGTTCCGAGGAACGGTATCAGATGTAGAGAAGGTTGTTGATGAAATTCAGTTTTGTTACTTTGGTCCTGAACAAAACAGTGCAGAGAAGGACACAGTAAATGAGGAAGAAGTGGAAGAGAATGTAGAACCTTCTGTAAGTAAGACATTTAATGATCACATAACAAAATTTGCAATAGTCTCTAATGAAAGACCAAATGTTACTTGTATTTGTTGCCGCAGAACTCATTATAGAAAACAAACTAGGAATGTTGATCTCTACAGAAAGAGTGAAAATGAAGATAATTATAAGTGGAAGGATTTTGCCACATATATATTTCTAGAAAATTGTTTTGAATTGGGTGAAGATCAGCGTATTTGTAAATACTGTTACAACAAGTTAGAGGAAAATAGAATGCCGACCAGAGCTGTACATAATAATTTAGAATTGGATGCTATTCCTGCTGAACTTTCTGAATTAAATACATACGAGTCTATACTCATTCAATGTGTTCATCCGTTCCAGACCATAGTACGTATGGAGCCCAAAACTGGTAAATTACCTCCTTCAGATTTACTGAGAGGTTTAAAAGGTAGAGTGGTGTATTTGCCCTTGGATTTGAAAAACAATATGGAAACTATTGATGCGGATACTTTGGAAACTGAACCATTAATTATTCTGGTTAATGGTGTACCTACAAAGAATAAGAAGATTTGGCAGGAGCTGGTAGATGTGCGGAAAGTACAAAGAGCAAATTTGTATTTGAAAAAAAATAACAAATGGTATGAATCAATTTATATAGAAGAAGAAGAAGAAGAAGAAGATTTTCAAGAAGACACAGAAACACCAACTGGACAAATTGAAAAAGTGGACAAGTCAAAGGAAGAAGAAATTTATGAACATTTTAGCATACATCCTCTTCATTCGAAAGAAGTTATGGGAGACAATATTGATCTCTTTCAGATGAAGAAAGCAAAAGTAACTCCTGTGAGTGTATGGGAGGAGAGCTTGGAAGCTCGATGTTTTCCTCAGCTGTTTCCTAAAGGAAAAGGAGGACGATACGATGAACGTCCAGAACAGATTCCAGCTTCAGAGTATCGGACTACAAGACTATGGTGCCGATCACGATCCGGTAAAAAATGTCCCCGTACGACTCGTATCGGGTCTTTTTACCGTACGAATCGTACAAGTGCCGTACGAACTGGCAATCACGATTCGCATGGTAAAAAGTCCATACGAACCGCACTGGGAATATTTCCCCACACGTCCTCGGGTCGGAAAATGTGTCCGACACGTCCTCGTACGATTCACCGTACAAACGTGAAAGGTGAACTCCGACCGGGGAATCACGATCCATCCCGGGCGTCCGAATGTACAACCGTATGGTGAAAAGACCGTCCGCACCGAACTCCCATAACAACCATGGAGACGTCCAAACAGGTGCCCGGTACGTGCCGTACCCCCCCCAGCCCCCGTAGGTACGCGCCGACCCCCCCCCCCAGCCCCCGTAGGTACGCGCCGACCCCCCCCCAGCCCCCGTAGGTACGCGCCGACCCCCCCCAGCCCCCGTAGGTACGCGCCGACCCCCCCTGTGTGTACACCCGTGTACGGTGCGTACCCCCGTGTACGTTCGAGTCGAACCCCCCGTGTACGCTCGAGTCGTACCCCCACCCGTGTATGTACGGTGCGTACCCCCCCCCGTGTACGCTCGAGTCGTACCCCCACCCGTGTATGTACGGTGCGTACCCCCCGTGTACGCTCGAGTCGTACCCCCACCCGTGTATGTACGGTGCGTACCCCCCCGTGTACGCTCGAGTCGTACCCCCACCCGTGTATGTACGGTGCGTACCCCCCCGTGTACGCTCGAGTCGTACCCCCACCCGTGTATGTACGGTGCGTACCCCCCCGTGTACGCTCGAGTCGTACCCCCACCCGTGTATGTACGGTGCGTACCCCCCCGTGTACGCTCGAGTCGTACCCCCACCCGTGTATGTACGGTGCGTACCCCCAGCGCTACGCGCTGGGGGTACGCACCGTACATACACGGGGGGGTTCGACTCGAGCGTACAAGGGGGGGTACGCACCGTACATACACGGGTGGGGGTACGACTCGAGCGTACACGGGGGGTTCGACTCGAACGTACACGGGGGGTACGCACCGTACACGGGTGTACACACAGGGGGGGTCGGCGCGTACCTACGGGGGCTGGGGGGGGTCGGCGCGTACCTACGGGGGCTGGGGGGGGGGTCGGCGCGTACCTACGGGGGCTGGGGGGGGGGTCGGCGCGTACCTACGGGGGCTGGGGGGGGGTCGGCGCGTACCTACGGGGGCTGGGGGGTGGGTCGGCGCGTACCTACGGGGGCTGGGGGGGGGGTCGGCGCGTACCTACGGGGGCTGGGGGGGGGTCGGCGCGTACCTACGGGGGCTGGGGGGGGGGTCGGCGTGTACCTACGGGGGCTGGGGGGGGTCGGCGCGTACCTACGGGGGCTGGGGGGGGTCGGCGCGTACCTACGGGGCTGGGGGGGGGTCGGCGCGTACCTACGGGGGCTGGGGGGGGGGTCGGCGCGTACCTACGGGGGCTGGGGGGGGGGGGTCGGCGCGTACCTACGGGGGCTGGGGGGGGGGTCGGCGCGTACCTACGGGGGCTGGGGGGGGGGTCGGCGCGTACCGGGCCACCTACTCTGGTCGATTTGCGCCGTACTTCGCTTTTGCGGCACTTTTTGGGTGCCGTGATAATATTGCCGTCCGGACTGCTGTCGGTCCGAATCGTAATTCCTGGTTCGTGAAACTCTGCCTGAAAGCGTCCCGACGTCACGTCGCAGCATTCCCGGATCACATTCGTATGTATATTTTCGTCGGTCGGTGTTTTTTACGATTCGTACTGAAATGGTGTTTCCGTGCGAATCGTAATTCCATGTTTGTAAAGTTTTACAACCGGGTACGAGTCGGACGGGGAATTCGCTCCGACCGACGGTTCGTACGCGGTTTTTAACGGATCGTAATCGGCACCTATATGCTGAAGATCCCAGATTTCGACAAAGTATTCCTTATTTGTTCCATCTTTTATTTGAAAGCGACTTGTCTGCACTGTCTTATGCAGTAAATCACATTTTAAAAAGTGGAGTACATTTACAAAATGTGTCTGCTAAGGATTTTATGGAGAAAGTGCAGCACCGAGATGATCATTTGGAAACACAACTGATCAATCTGATGGCTTGTCAGCGTTGGACAAATGAATATTGGTACCGACGCCATGGTGAACTAAAATGCATGTTACGGAATTTAGGAACACCAACATGGTTCCTTACCCTAAGCTGTGCCGAGTACGCTTGGGATGATTTACTGGATTTTCTACGAGAGGCCAATTCAAACATTAAAAACATCGAATACAAGACAGCAGGAGAACTGTGCTCATTGGATCCGGTTAATGTTTGCAGATATTTCAATCATAGATTTGAGGCTATGATGTCCTTCATCTGCAATAAAAAAAATCCACCCCTTGGAGAAGTAGTGGATTTCTTTTGGAGAAAAGAGTACCAGGCAAGAGGTGCTCCTCATATTCATATGCTGTTGTGGATCAAGGATGCCCCAAAGTTTGGAACAGATGCTGATGAAGCAGTGTTATCTTACATTCAAGAATATGCAACATGTGCTATACCAAAAAGCACAGAAGAGAACAAGTTAAAGGAGCAAGTTTTACGTTTCCAAAGTCATCGGTGTGGAAAATACTGTCGACGGAAATACAAGAGCAAAGAAAAATACTACACTAAATGTCGATTTGGATTTCCTAGACCTGTTCTTTCAAATGGAAGAGTAAACAGTTTTATGTCAGTTGTGAGACATACTATCACAAGAAAATCACCTAAGAATACCTACAACCTTAAAAGAAAAGAAGAATCAAAAAATATAAATGACTACAACCCAGTCATTTTATCCATGTGGAACGCTAACATGGATATACAGTATGTAGCTGACAATTCCATTGCTGTTGCACGATATGTAACGTCTTACATTACGAAATCAGAAAAAACAGAATTGAAGGAAATGTGGGAAGAGATTTCTCACGAGAAGACTGTCAGTAAGAAGCTGTACAGTTTCAGTTTGAAGATGTTATCGCATCGAGAAATTGGATCCTACGAATGTTCAGATAGGTTATCTTCTGCAAGTCTCTACTCGAAGTCAAGAAGAATAATTTGGGCAAGTTTAGGCCTTGCAGCAATGAGAAATCGGGTACTGAAATCTGTAGGAGAAATTGAATATTTGGTCGAGAATGACCCAGAAAGTACAGATATATTGAAAACAAACATGTTGGACACATATTATCCCAAGAGAAGTCAACATCTGGAGAACATGTGTCTCTATGAAGTGCTGCAGAACTACATTTATTCAAGGAAAGCCACAGAAGACATCAATAATGGAAAATATAAAGTCGTTGGTGAAGAAGGATGTTTGGTGAAGCAAACAAAAGGAAGTTTGATAAATCACCAGAAGCTGAGTTGCGACACTACTGACAAGAAAGAATTTTACTACTTGGCTCTTTTACAGTTGTTTAAACCATGGCGTACAGAGGATGAACTACTGGGAGAATTTCAAAGCTATGAAGATTCATTTAATGCTTGCAAAGACAGCATACAATGCAATACATTCACAACTTATCTGCAAATGTTAAATGAAGAAATTGAACAGGAAACTACAATTGCAGCAGAAATAGCTAGAGACAGTTCTCAGGACAGCCAAAGTTCAGGAACACACAGTCAAGATCCCCTAGGACAACCAATCATTGAAAATGAAGCATCAATAGCCATGAATGAAGTGGAAACGGCTATGAATCAAGCTCAAGAAGAATTTATAGACTTAGAAAATTTGGAAAGACAACTGAATCAAGAGCAGCAACAAATTTATGAAGAGATCAAAAACAAAATTGATCACGGATTTCTACATGTAAAAAAAGAGTGCTCATGCACATCATTTCATCCAATCAGGATGTATGTAAGCGGACAAGCTGGAACTGGAAAAAGTTTCCTAATAAAAGTCATCAGAAGCTACCTACAGCAAAAAACGGATTCTACTTTGTCTTGTGTGGTTACTGCTCCAACTGGGTTAGCAGCATATAACATAAAAGGAATCACCTTACATCGTTTGCTAATGTTACCAGTGGAGCATGAGAACAAAATACAATTCAACAAGCTAACTGGAGAAGCATCCTTGGAAGTTTCAAGAGTATTGAAGAAGATGCAAGTTCTCATTATTGATGAGGTGAGCATGGTATCAAACCTAATGCTTGCCTTTGTGCATTTAAGAATGCAGCAAATTTTGAAGACAGACTATGACATGTTATTTGGTGGAAAACACGTCATAGTTTTTGGAGATCTTTTGCAACTTACTCCAGTTAAAGGACAACCAGTGTTTAATACTGTGACACATGAAGACACGAAGAAGTCATTGGGAAGCATCGGAAATACAAATATTTGGTCCTTCTTTGAGTACAAGGAACTTACTACTAATATGAGGCAAGCAAACGATGAAGAATATGGAAGTATTCTGAAAGATATCAGGATTGGACTACTGACAGAAGTTGGCAAAAAAGCATTACAGAGTCGGCTGCTACATAATTTATTTCCAAAGGAAGAAATAGTTGCAGAGAAGATATACAAGAACATTGCAGAAAACAAAAGTGTCATCTGCTTAATGCCAACTCTACGTGAATGCTCAATATTCAATGAGGAGCTTTTGAAATTGGAAAAGGAAGAGATCAGGAAATTGGAAGCAGTGGACAAAATTGAGGATGGAAGAATTACTGTCACAGTAACAGGCAAACTGAAAAATAAATTGGACTCACTAGAGAAGAACATCTCCAAAACAGCTGGATTAGAAAAAAATCTATATGTTTGCATGAACTGTAGAGTGTTTTTAAGGAGAAATTTGGATGTTGAGAAAGGTTTAGTTAATGGAGCGATGGGAAGAGTTGTGGGTTTTATTAATTACCAGAAAAAAGAAGGAGTTGAATGTTTAAAAATAAAATTTGATCAGATAGATGAAGTTAAAGATATTTGTCGTTGTACAGTTCGTTTTATGCTTGTGAAAGACTTATATGTACGTAGGAAGCAGTTTCCGTTTTCTCTAGCATATGCTGTAACTATTCACAAGTCTCAAGGATTGACTGTAGATTGTGCATTTGTGAACATTGGTTCAACTGTGTTCAAAGAAGGTATGGCATATGTTGCTTTGTCACGAGTCAAAACATTATCAGGTTTATTCATGATAGACTTTGATGAGTCAAAAGTTAGTGCTGATACAAACTGTGTAAAGGAGTATAATAGATTAAGAAGAAGCTATGCTCCTCATTTAGGTCAGTATCCTGTGTTGGAGAAACGTGTAGTTTCTCGTAAAAGAAAAAATGAGAATATCTGTAGTGAAGATGTAGAGAAGAGGAAAAAAAAGAGGAGTGATGTAATTGCAAGCAAAAAGAAAAAGGAAAATGAAGAACAGGTTGTAGGATGTCATTTTGAAAATAGCTCTGGTGTCAACTGCTACGCAAATGTAGTGCTGAATGTTGCATTTTATCTGGAAAGTTTGCAAGAGCAGATAATAGTAAATCAGGGAAAAAGATTCTGTTCAGAGCTGAGTCTCCTTTTTCAAAAGCTGAGTAAAGATAAAACTCAAATAGAAAGTGCTACTGACATTAGAAAACTTTTAGATGTATGTTCAGGACGAACACAGTTTTCTCAAAATGAACAGCAAGATGCACATGAATTTTTGATGTATTTTCTTCAGGTAGTGGAAGAAGAAGGAGTTCCCATTGACATTTTTTTTGGTCTCTCTTATAAATGGGAACATAGTTGTGATAATTGTTATAATATATGTGGCTCTATTGTTGATAATGAAAGGTTTATTTATTTGACATTGCCAGAGAGTAAAACAGTCACTTTTGCAAAATTAGTTAAAGATGCTAATCATAGCATGAAATGTGGTGAGTGTAATTCTGACATGTTTTCAACATTAATTTTAAAGGAATACGGACAGTATGTAATTTTAATGATGCAACGATGTAGAGCTGATGGTTCAAAATTGGATACTTTAATAAAGAAGTTTACAGGACAGCAATTATCAATTTCAGGAAAAACTTTTGTAACTGTTGCAATAATTTTCCATGATGGACCTACTGTTACTTCTGGACATTACACAGTTTATCTTAAATGTGAAAAAGGCTGGACACTGTGTAATGATTCCCAATTGATTTTCAAACAACGTTTGCCTTTTGATTTAGCAAATTCCTATCTAATCTTCCTGAAACCTAAATTTTAGAGAGACTTGGCAAGATCTGGACAAAACAATTTTACCATTTTACTGGATTACCATTGCAATTTTGTAAAAAAAAGATTTTTTAAATTATCATTTGGCCTAATGGAAAGATAACCAATTGTAATGTGGACTTTTTTAATTTTTAATGAAACTTTGAAAAACCAATAATTTAGAGATTATCGGTAACTTCTGCACATTTTAAATTTTGGAATGTTATTGGACTGCCATTGGAAATTTTTTCAAAAATGTTTTAAAAAATTACTATTTGGCCATGTGGAAAAGTAACCAATTCTATTGTGGACTTAATAAATTATTCAAAAAATTTTCGTGAACCAAAATGTTACAGAGAATCGGTGAGATCTGGACAAATTAAACTTTAGAATTTTATTGGATTACCGTTGGAAATTTATTCCCAAAAAAATTTTTAAATTACTGTTTGGTCTAAAGGAAATGAAATCAGATGTATTTTGGAGTTATTTGAGATATAATATTGTGATTATACTTCTGAAACAAACATATCAGACGGTATTTTAAAGAAATAACTATTAGTATTAGATGATATTTTTTTACAATATTATGCATTTCTATAATGTTAAGTTTAAGTAAAAAAAGAATCAGGGCATTTTTAATACAATCTTTGTGATTGGTATTTTTTTTTGCCCGCTGTAAAATGATGAATGCAATTGCTTTCACAATTTATAGTGAAATGCAATATATTCTGAAAACAGCAAAAATAAGGCAAAAATATTTTTGGGAAAAAAATGTAAATATGTGTACTGTATTATAAAATGTTTTAAAAATATTAATACTTTTTTCTTTTTTTCCAGATAGATATAGAAAATTTTCGAAAACTACAAACATTTTTAAAACTATTTTTAAAAAAAACAAATGAATAAATATTTTTTCAGTGAGTATGGTAAGTCAATAATAATAATTGTAGTCTCTCAAGGACAATGTAATGTGATAAATGATTTTTAGTGTTTTTTAAAAAAAAAAAAAAAAAGTACGCGCACCGTACGCGTACGGTAAAAAAAAAAAAAAAATAAAGTTTTTAAAAACATATGTAAAAAAAAGATGAAAGATAAGGTTGGCTCTTAAAAGAACCGTTGTGTTCATGCAGGGACAGAGGAAAGGAAGCATGGGAAAATTATTCAAAGCGACAAATGTGCTGATCTATTTTGTTGTTCACTAGGGAAACACTGGTCTCCCTATGGCAAATTAGATCTTTACAAAATGTGCAATGAATATCAACCTTCCGAAATCGAGGGTTCATTTCCAGAGGGCCAGCAAAAGGAGATTCTCCCCCCACAGATGAAGGGCTCACCTGACCTGCAGAAGAAGGAGTCAGCCCTGCAGATGATGGTCCAGGCTGAGCTACTGTGGATGTACTGGCTCGTCTTTCTGAAGAGTTACCTCCAAAAAGATGACCATGTGTCCTTCTGTGTACATCCTGGAGGTGTCTCTTCATGGTGTGATTCCCAAAGGAATACTTCCTGTTAGGATTACCTCTAGAAAGTACACGCTTACACAGCTTACAAGTCACTAAGGGTGCATTTACCTTTTGCTGGCCTTCAGGAAAAGTAAAATAATCCCATACATAAGAGGGCTTTTGTTTCCTCGATCTCTGCCTCAAGACAGTGCTGCTAGTGCTAGCCTCACTCTCAGAAGAGCTCTGCTGTTCTGCCATCGTATCCCAAAGACAAACCAGCTCCTTCTCCCAAGGGATCACAAGCAGAAATGAGGGGAATGGGTGTGGTGTAGGAGAGTTCTAGAACTGAAAGTAGTTTCAACCAATCAAAAGTTGTGTTTCATGATCACATGACCTACCGTACGCTTACGGTACGCTTACGGTACGCTTACGGCAAAAAGTACGCATGCGCGTAAAAAAGACACGCGCTTGCGCGCATGCGCATAACAGTCACTACCCGACACTTCCGCGTAACGTGCGCGTGTAGCGTAAGCGCGCACGCGTCCCACGCGCAGTACGCGCGGCTACGCAAAGTGCGTAACTATACGCAAGCAGCGTAGATAGATTACGGACGTTGCGTAAACCGTACGCTTACCGTGAGCTTACGGTACGCGTACTAAAAAAATATTTTTTTTTTTAAAAAAAGTACTGCAAATAAATTTTACGTTTATTTTAAAAAATATATTTAAAAAAACATATTAAAGAATTTTAAAAATTTAATCATAGTCTTTATAAAAGGTAAGATAATTAAATTAAAAATATGTTAGAAAAAAAAATAAAAAAAATAAAAATTTGCATTTAAAAAACCTTGCAAATTCACTCAAAAAACCATGGGTTTCACACACGTTATAGTTAGGAATTAGCATTTAAAAAACCTTAGAAATTCAGTGAAAAAACCATAGGTTTCACACACGTTATAGTTAGGAATTAGCATTTAAAAAACCTTAGAAATTCAGTGAAAAAACCATAGGTTTCACACATGTTATAGTTAGCTGGACATTTTACTCGTAAAAAACCAATGAAATTGCCCCGTTATAGTTAGTTCAGCTAACTATAACTCGCGCGCCCGCAATGCACTGCTGATGACGTCACATATTACATCACTCATGACATGGTCAGTGACATCACTCATGACATCACTGATGACATCTCAAATGACATCACTGATGACATCACTGATGACATCATCCTTGTGATAGAGTGGCAGACCTCCTCTCACCCTAATATAACCTTTGACACACACATTCAAAAATAGAGACTAAAATTTTCAAAACAATGGACATACCAATACCAGTTACAACAACCTCTTCAGTAATTCTAAGATCCACATACACATCCACTCATTCACCAACAGTCCAATACAGTCACTCATACATGTACTCACTCATCATATGTACTCATACACCTATACATCCTGTTACACAATGCCACTCATCCATAGAGTTACTCACACACATAGTCACTCGTACTAATAAAGAATCAAACATACATTTACTTGCATATACAGTTATACACACACCACCATACTTACTTCTACGGAAACTTACACATACTTAGTCTTTTAAACAATCACTTATAGAAACACATACTTATTCATACAGGAACTCTTCCAATCTCTCACCCTTGCATATACTCACATATATACACCAATAGTCACATATACTAGTTTTAAGCATATGTAGTTACTCATAAAGACACTATTGAGACAGTCATTCACTCACTAACACACCCATACACACACTCATCCACCCATGTAGTCCTGCACACATGGTCTGTTCAACACATACAAACAGTGAGTCACTCATTCATGCACCTATGCACTACGTAATACCCCCCACCGAACCATACAGACACTCAGACTGATACTCAAAAAACCAACTAATAACCTATATAGACACCCATGTAGCTACTCACCAACCCATGCAGCCACTTATACACAAAGTGAGAGACTCATACAGATATTTACACATTTAAACATTACTCACTAAGCCATGTATTCACTAAGATACACTTAATCAGTCAGTTACACAATCAATTTTTCAAAAACAAATCATCCATTTAGACACTTATATACCCATTTATTCTTCCATCGACCTTGAGATATACATATATAAAACATATTTAATTTTCAGAAAAACCCACATTCACTGGATGATGTCATCAGTGATGTCATCAGTGATGTCATTTGAGATGTCATCAGTGATGTCATGAGTGATGTCACTGACCATGTCATGAGTGATGTAATATGTGACGTCATCAGCAGTGCATTGCGGGCGCGCGAGTTATAGTTAGCTGAACTAACTATAACGGGGCAATTTCATTGGTTTTTTACGAGTAAAATGTCCAGCTAACTATAACATGTGTGAAACCTATGGTTTTTTCACTGAATTTCTAAGGTTTTTTAAATGCTAATTCCTAACTATAACGTGTGTGAAACCTATGGTTTTTTCACTGAATATATATATATATATATATATTTATTTATTTATATTTATATATACACTCTCACGGTTTCTATCGGCAGGCGCCAAACCACAGGTAGTCCAGAAAAGGGTGCCACTGCTAGCACCTAGTAATAATAGCCACAAACTTCTTTGATAGAAAAGAGAATCTGCACTCGAAGACTGTGGAAATCCATCGCTTTAGTCAACAAACCACATTGCGATCAAGCAATTCTGAGACGCGTTTCGGCTTGGGCAGCCTTTTTCAATCTAGGATTAATCGCCATCTTAGTTGACTCGAAAATACACACTTTATATAGAGCTAGACAAAATACTCGCACTTTGATCACTCTCCGCTATTTATAATTATTTAACTGCTATTCACGTTTAAATGCAACGTTTTTCAGATGTTGGAATTCAAATAAATCTCAATGTACAAATACACCAAAATACGATAGTTGCTCCCTTATATCCAAACTGCAAAAAAACGAATTGCATTACATTAACCTTCTAAATTAATCCACTCGATTCCTTAGCTGTAGAGTTGACTCGGCAAGTTCAGTTTACGAGTGAGCAAAGCCGTTTTTTAGGTCTCGCCTAGCTATTGCGATAGCAATTGCTATGCGAGACTATAGTAAGGGGCTCCCAAAAGTGCTCCCAAAAGCGGATTGCATGGCGAGCACGCGCACAATCACGTGCATCGTGCCGCCATGCAATCCGCTTTTGTGAAGCGCTTCAGCCCACTGGCGACGGGCGTGCGGTTACGCGCACAATGACGAGCAGAGGCGCCATATGGCTTTCCTCTCTCGTCATGGTGCGCGCACATCGCACACCACTCGCCAGCCAGCCTGCTTTGACTTTTGCGCCTCAATGCTCCTCCCCCTCCCCCACCACACAGCGCGTCTCGCGGCCCCTTCCTGTATGCGAGGCTCGCCGGGGCCGCGCTTGTTTCCTTTGGGTGAGGGCTTGTTAAGGGAGGCATTGCTCTTCTGTGGCAGACACATTGTTTATATTTTGCTTTAAGGCTTGCATACCTCGCGGTTACCTTTTAAGGAGCCATTGCTTTCCTGTCTCAGACTCTGCTTTTACATTTTCAACCCTGTATTGGTTAATTATGGTGACTTCACCAAAGCGCACCTCACAGGTTAAATGCATTTTTTTTCTGTGGCAGACGTGGAGTTTACAATTCAACTTTGCATTGCTTTCCTGTCCCAGACAGTTGCTAGAGGCCGCTCTGCTCCTCCGTTGTGGCCTCTCAGGCTGTGCGGGCGAGGCCTTTGGAGGAGGGGGCAGGGTAGAGCTGGGGCCGCTGTATCTCTTTGGCTCTCGGAAATCCCAAACGGGTAAATGCAGCTCCTTTCTGCTAATCCCTTATCTAACTTTCCAAAACGGTCAGATGGAGACCAGCTCGCTGAGTCATTCTTCGGTACTCCGCTAGTCTGATAAATGTTTGCAACATTTCTTCCATCAGCCTGATTATTCTTAAATGCATGGTGACAAGAGGCTCGGATAAGATTCTTCCGGTTTCTCATTCTAAGTCATAGCGCGGCCATTGGGGGAGGGGTAGAGCCGGGGCTGCTCTTCAAGATGCTCACACCCTGCATAGCTCAAGAAGCGCACAAAATAATGCCATGGCTTAACAAGAGAAGCGCAAGAATGTTATCTGAGCTTTTGTCACCATGCATTTAAGAATAATCTGGCTGATGGAAGAATTATTGTAAAAATTTATCGGACTCGCTGAATAACCAAGAATGACTCAGCGAGACGGTCTGCCTCTGGCACTTTTGGAAAGTGGTGGAAGGATTAGCAGAACCAGCTGCTTTTACCAGAGCAGTGAATCGCCATTACATATGGAAATGCGCGATGAGAAAGGGACATTCCATTTGGGCTGCATACATTACAATTTGCATCTCCCTGGCTGTAATGCAGGCACTTGGGATGGGTGCAATGATAAAAAAAAGAGAACTGCTAAGTTGGAGCTATCTGACATGATATTTCAGTTCTATGTCGGCAAAAGCATCAGCTAAAAAAAAATGCAATACTCTTAATAAATATACAAAACTATTTGTGCTCTGGTTCCCTCCTCCCCACCCCGACCTTCCCACCCCATTGTAAATCACAGCAATTCCCCATCTGTGGAAGAATCGTATTGTAATGTACTCGTCTCAAATTAGATTTATTAGCCAACCAACCTAAGCCGAAATCATATTTATTTTATGTCAACTGCACTTTTTATCTTGTAATTTACTTTTATATTTTGCAATAAAGCTGTGGTGTGTACTTACTAGATTATGCCAAGATAGATGCTAAAATCGCAGTTAGAAGAATAGACTCATACTTTGATGTGTTTTTAGGGCTATGTGTCTCAAAGTAAAATCATGAAGATTAAAATACCGCCCTATACAGGGAACATTTTGCCATTAAGCCTGTTCGCCTAATTTGGCTATTTTTTGTGTGCCGTTTTTGTGAAAAACAAGTGCATGGATATTTGTGGTTGTGTGAATGTGTATGTGTGTGCTTTTGAGTGAAAGATACGTACGCTTGTGGCGGTGTGTGTTATTAAAGTTTATGCATGTGCTTCACTCAGTATATGTCCGTGCTCTGTTCAGCTTGTGTCAGTCATTCGGAGCTGTATTTGCAGTTTTGCTTTGGCTGACTTCTCTGATAGAGCACGCAGATGCGGCTGCGGGCTCAAGCGCTGTTTTCCCTGCAGCTTCCGTGCTTCCTCCAGGACCGGCGATGCTGCGCTGATGTAACCGCGCTCCCTGCATCTTTCATTCAGCCCTGGTTGGCTGCAGGCTGGTGCGCGCACGAACATAGGGCACATCGACGGCTCCACAGCAACACCAGCCGTATCCGGGCTGAACTGCAACCCCACATCTTTCCAGGAAACAGCGATTCCCTGTACGGACAGACTGCATGCACCATTCCCTCCCCAAACCCTCATCTCTGCAACTCACCGACCTCCAGCCAATAGTACTCCCGGGACTGAAGCCCGCCACAAGCAGCTCCACACAGCAACCCCCGAACAGAACATCACTGAAAATTGGCAACTGACTGGGAGTCACAAACAACATCATTCCTTGGAAGAAAATATCCTAGCGTCTGCCCAGCCGCCACATGCAACACCACTAACTGGACTGAACACCTGCACGTCACCTTCTTCCCATAAATAAGCTTCTCCTTCACTGCTGTGCTCCCAAAATAATACAATAGGTCTTCCATTATTAAAGTTTGAACTATTGGTGTTGCATTATTTAGCCAATAGCTCAAACTTTAATAATGCGAGACCTATTGCATTGCAAATGCTTGTCCTATTTAGGACTCATTACTGACATTCCACATACAGGCTTTCTTGACACTGCATACATATATATATATATTACCTACTGGCGATAGCCAGTAGGTAGTTATAGTTAGGACCACGTTTCCATAGGAAAACCTCAACATTCTATTTTGAATAACTTTGGCGCCGGTCGACGAATCCTCGCGAATTTCTCAAAATAGGTGGGGCGCTACGCTCCGCTCCTACCCTGAAAGTCTCGGGGGGATTCGTCAAGCGGGGGCTGAGATAAAAGGGGGGTCCCAAAACGCGTTTTTCCCATGCATTTTTCCATAGGACCTTTAGAACGAGCTACAGCCCGAATGGCTGAACAGAATTACTCAAAATTTGGCAGAGAGGTAGTCCCTAGGTCAAGGAAGTGCCTTTTGTAGGTTTGGTGTAAATCTGTTCAGTAGATTCTGAGAAAATAGCCTTTAAATCAATATATATATCTGAGCCAGCTTACGGTACGCTTACCGTACGCTTACGGTAAGCGTACGGTGGCGTGCGCGAGCGCGATTCTGATTGGCTCTTAGATCTTAGTAAACATTCGAATCGGCCGAAACCAGGAAGCGGCGGCCGCCATTTTGTCTCTCGCACTGAGAGAGATTTTTAAAATCGGAAGCCCAAAAACATGTAAAGGGGCTGTTTTGACAACTCCCTCCCACATAGTCATGTTGAGGGAGTCCCCAAACATCCCCCAAGTGCAAAAACGGTTTTATTTTTTTTTCGGCAATTTCGCGGGGTACGCTTACCGTACGCTTACGGTAAGCGTACGGTAAAAAAATAAAAATAAAAAAAACACTATCCACACTTACCCCACCCCCTGTGCTTTTGGTGGCCGAAGGCCACCAAATGTGCTGGGCTTATTACAATGGAAAAAAACACTATCCACACTTACCCCACCCCCTGTGCTTTTGGTGGCCGTAGGCCACCAAATGTACAGGGCTTATTATAAGGGAAAAAAACTTAGCATTTAAAAAACCGTACTAATTCACTGAAAAAACCATAGGTTTCACACACGTTATAGTTAGGAATTAGCATTTAAAAAACCTTGCAAATTCACTGAAAAAACCATAGGTTTCACACATGTTATAGTTAGTGGAAATTTTACTGATAAAAAACCAATGAAATTGCCCCGTTATAGTTAGCGCAGGCAACTATAACTCACGCGACCGCAATCCTCTGCTGATGACATATGTGTCTTTATGAAAAAAAAATATTTGTAATATATGTATAGCTAAAAATGTATGGAAGAAGACATGGGCAAATAAGTGTCTAAATACAGTATTAGCATCAGCAGAGGATTGTGGTCGCGTGAGTTATAGTTGCCTGCGCTAACTATAACGGGGCAATTTCATTGGTTTTTTATCAGTAAAATTTCCACTAACTATAACATGTGTGAAACCTATGGTTTTTTCAGTGAATATATATATATATATATATATATTTCAAAAATCGGGACAGGCCAAACATAGAAGTAAGGTTGAAGGCTTTAATCCTAAATTTATGTCTGGCCGGTCCTGGTTTTTTGGTCTGCGAGGCATGCTGCATTCGAGTATGTTCTTGAAGCCCCGCCCACTCTCTGACCATATTTGTCATTGGCTTATGTCATTGCCCTTCATAAATGCTGGCTTCAGATTCGTACATAGGCTTGTAAGTTCCTCCATGGTATACCCTTGTCTTCATTTGTAACCTCGCACAAGGACTGGCCCTTTTACTTCGGTTGTTACACGTTCTGCTTTATAAGTTGGTAAGCTCTACTTTCTTTAATGCTCTTCCCTATTCCACCCATGACATCGGAATACCCACCTGCATTTTTTTTTAATAGTAATATGTTTTTATTCAAATGACAGCGCGGTCCGCTTTATAGCAGCCGTGTTTATTTAATTATTTAATACACGGCGCGTTCCGCATTCACTTTAGCGGGTGAGCCAATTTAATTACCTGGGTGGGCCGCTTTCACTTTAGCGGCCGCTCTAATTTACTTATGTAATTACCAGCGCGGACCGCTTTTACTTTAGCGGCCGTGCTACAGGGCTTTTGAAATGACTACATTTTTTTAAAACTTTAGGTGAAAGCGCCACACGCGCTTTCACTTTAATATTGGCCGCGCCCCTTTGTTTAGACGCTGATCACGGTAACCTGATTATGCAAGCAGCGTCTCAATAAAGGGGCGTGGCCACCATTATAGTGGTCTCGAATTTGTGAGAGTTTGAGTTCTTGGCATTAAAAACACAATGCCTTTTATATAGACGTGTACGCGTGGTGCAGTGAGTTGCGCCTCTGTTATGTTATACTACCACTAATTGTTTGTAAGTTCACTTGCTTTTAACTAATTTTAGCGTTTTGTTTTCTTCATTGTACTGCCCATCAGTGCTTCACTTGCCTGAGGTTTTCTCTGCTGCCTGACCTATGCCCTTGGTCTGGCGTCTCTCTTATCCTCTTGTTGGGACATCGTTTTCTTCTCTGTTTGTGAGACTCTCTGGTCCGCCACGAGTTTTCCCAATTGTGCGGAGAGAGTCCCGTGCACTAGCACCGACTGCCATCTTGGGGGTTAGCGGTTCAGCTTGCGCATACTTCCGGGTTGAGGCATTAAAAACGCCAAAGCAATGCCGGGCGCGCAGCGGGCGTGCCGCTGGTATGCCGAAGGCGTGCCAAAGGCAAGCCTGTATGCTCCCGTCCGCGCCTGGGTGGCTCGTTTTCCCCCAGAAGATAAAAATGCCCCGGTTACTACCTACTCAAGGTCATGTCTTTTTAAACTACGTCCCAAACCACTCAATGTGGGGTGTGAAAATAAACTTGTCCTTAATACTAGGAAGGCTGAATACTGTCAGCATACAATTTCAGACCCACACATGACCCGGTCTCTGTCTCTGGGTCTAATGACAAAACTGGTTCCAAAACCAGTCCTTTTCGAGGAGCGTTAATAAACGCACGCTCCTTGCCTAAACACAAAACCGAAATTGCTTTGATTATCCAAACTCTTAACTTAGACTGCCTCTTTGTCACCGAGACATGGGTCAGAGAGAACTCGAGTCCAGACCTGGCAAATGCTGTTCCCCCTGGCTATATCATTCTCAGATGTGACCGCCCTGACCACAGAGGTGGCGGACTGGCCTTGGTGGCTCGTAGCTCTCTTAGATGCACTCTGTGCATCGTGGATGGTGACCCTGGCTTGCTACTGGAGGTAGCTTTGTTTGGGATTAAGCTATCCGATATACAACTTCTCAGGCCTCCTTGTATACAGCCCACCTGGCCCTAGAACCAGGTTTACAGAGTCCTGGTGTAAAATATTAGAACCATTTGTTACCTCTACTCATCTTACCATACTAGGGGATTTTAATTTCCATCTAGAAAACAAACAAGACAAAGATTCAGCGCTCCTCCTTGAGCTCATGACATCTTTGGGATTTGAGTAACTAGTTCAATCTCCTACCCACACCGCCGGCCACACTCTGGACGGCATTTTCACCAACCACGACAATTTAGGGATAGAGACTTTTCAGCCACTCAGCTGGGTGGAGCATTGGTTGATTTAATTTAGAGTCTGCCCCACCCTTCCCATTACGGGGAAGGAGAGCTCTATTCCGAGGTCCCTTCGTTACAGGGGTCTGAACAAGCTCACAGCTACTAAATGCGAGGCCACCTTGGGTACAGCGTGTGAGGGAAGGGATATTCTGCTCCCCCGCATGGCTGAGGGTTTCCACAACTGAATTAACAAGGCTCCTGACATTGCTGCCCCTTTTTAAAGACAGCATCACTAGAAGAGCTAAACCATTGGCCCCATGGTTCTCAGAAGAGCTCAGCTCCCTTAGGCGGGAGTGCCGCAGGCAAGAACGTAAATGGTGTAGGGACCCCTGTTCTAGGGAAAAGTCTAACCAGAAATCCCTGCTACAGAAATACAAGCATGCCGTTTTCCAAGCCAAATCCTGATTCTTTACTGAAAAGATTCTATTAGCAGATAATTCATCTAGTATGCTCTTTAGGGTCATCAAGGAAATCTCTGAGCCCCTCCCAAGATTTCCGTGATAGAGTAGCTACCTACTTTCAAGACAAGGTCCTCAAGATCTTCCAGGAGTGTAGTCCTATGGATCTGAAGACCCTGAGGCCAAAGAGGTTTCTTAGGCCCGTGAAAGGCATGTAGTTAATTCCTGCCCTCCTTCCACAGCCCAGCATCCCAAAGATGCTGAGGAGACTACTCAGGACCGTGAGAAGCTTGCCCTTACCTCCTTCCCTCAAATTACTGTTCAACAAACTAAAGATCTTCTAATGGGTCTTAAATCCAGTGCTCCCTCAGACCCCTGTATGCACTCCTTACTTAAACTGGTTCCTGACCCTGTAGCTAATTTCCTGTGCAAGGTTATCAACAACAGTCACCTTTCCGGGAACTAACGGACACCTGGAAGGAGGATATTGTCTCACCACTCCTAAAAAAAAAAACAACGCCGACCCCTCAGAGTTGAAAAGTTATTGCCCTATCTCCCTTCTCCCGTCCCCTGCCAAAATGCTGAGAAATTCATCAACACTGTACTGAAGAACCATGTGGAGTCCCAGGAGTGTTTAGACCTCTCTCGGAATGGGTTTCATGCTAGTCACAGCACCGAGTCCGCCCTTATTGCAGCCACTGACCATATCCGCACGCAGGTGGATCAGGGAGGTTCTGCTGTGCTGATTATGCTCGACCTGTCGGCAGCTTTTGATACCATCTCCCCGATGCGCATGGTCCAGCGTCTGCAGGAAGTGGGAGTTGGGGGCAAAGCTCTATAGATCCTCCATTCCTTTATGTCGGGAAGAAGGAATATTGTTAGCTGCGGAGTTTTTAGAGCTAATGCTTTCACCCTTCCATGTGAGGTCCCTCAGGGCTCCTCCCTGAGCCCCACCTTATTTATCAATTATGTGACCCCCTTGGCTGAGCTGGTGAGATCATTTGGGTTCCAGGTGATCTCGTACGCGGACGATACTCAAATTATTGCTTCCATCTTTAATGATTTGCAACTGGTTGCGGAGAAATTCAACCAGTGTATGGTAAGCATTATCTGCTGGATGAAGGGTAACTCCCTTAAGATCAATGCTCATAAGACCGAGATGCTGTTTTTTGGCTTACAGAACTCTATCTGGTCAAGTGCCTGGTGGCCTGCAGATTGTGGTCCCCTTCCCGTCCGAGCTAAGGCAGTTAAAAATCTAGGGGTCATTTTCGACCAGGGTCTGACCTTTGATGCTCAGGTCAACCGTACGGTCAGCACATGTTTCTATATCTTAAAGATCCTCAGAAAGGTGTTATCCTTCATCCCGCCTGATTTGCATCGGTCGACCATCATCGCACTTAACACCTCCCGGGTTGATTATTGCAATGCTTTATACCTTAACATCAATGCGACTTCTCTGAACAAACTCCAGGTTGTTCACAACGCAGCAGCAAGGCTGATCTTGAACATTCCTAAGCAACTATCTGCCAGGCAGGGGATTCGCGCCTTGCACTGGCTACCCATTGAGCAGCGTATCTTCGTCAAGGTTCTGAGCACAGTATGCAAAGCCTTGCATAGTAAAGGCTCGCTGCAGTTGAACACCATGTTCCAATGGTAGACTCCCAGGAGAGTTCTGAGATCCTCCTCCCAGAAAAAATTGATCTCTCCTAGATACCGCAGAGCCAGGTGGGGCTCATTCTCCATAGGGCCGCCAAACTTTGAAACTCCCTGCCTTCCTCCATTTTCAATGCAGACTCTCTTCCGGCTTTTAGGAAGCTGCTGAAGACATGGCTTTTGTCATCCTAGTTGGCTGTCTTAGGCTCCTCCCTTCACCTCTGCCTGTTTAGCGCCTTGATACCCTCGGGTATAAGTGTGCTTTATACATTTTTATCTTATCCTACCCATATGTGTTCCTTTTAAAAACACATAAATAAAAGGCTTTCTCATTTTCAATGCCAATAGCTTAAATGCTCGCAAATGCGAGACCTATTGCATTGAAAATGCTTGTTCCGGCTTAGAATCTGGTCACCTTAGGCCCCTGTCCAGCACATTGGTCAGGGGCGGGCTTCAACAAGCACCTCCACTTCCACTGAAAACAGCTTAGATTTCTCCAAGATGGCCACCAGGTGGTGCTCGAGAGTCCTTTGGGCCAAAGTGTGCAACACTGTCCTCCACAAAGAGCAAGGAACAAATTCGAGGCCCTTTGTAGTGTTTACTAAGCCTACTGAAGGGACCCCACAATATAGAGCAACAGATGGAGCAGATCTCAATAGTGCAGCAGGTGCAGTTGCACTGGGGCTCGGCCAAGGGAGGGGAAGCAATGCACCCCAATTTTAACTGTGTTTTATTAGTAACCTGGCATGGGGACTTCATCCCTGGCTTGCATTAGGAACCGTACACACGTTGTTACAGCCAGGGACGTATACTCAGGCCCGGAGGCCGATGGTTGAGAGAGCAGTGTCCTGGGCTGTACAGTGATTGAAAGGGCATGTACTTCAGGAAATACTGGAAAACCCAGGATTTGAAACTTGCAACTTCAATTCGTGCAAAATATAGGTTACTAATCAAAAACATCGGGAAACGGCCCACCCACTACTCATTAAACCCACGAAAGCACACCAAACGGGTTCCTTTTGGGTGGGTGATGACAGCAGTTTTTTGTGCGCGGTGGCTCAAAGCCACAAGGCTGCAGTAATCAAGATGTGTAATTCTCATGTAGCTGCCAGGCAGACTTCCTTCCTGCCTCCTCGCTGTGTGACCTTGCACAGACAGCACCGCACACTTTGCCAGAGCTCTGCAGCCATGAAACGCACAGTAAGGAACGCTCTCCGAGGCAGTGTTCAAAGAAGGTGTGTTTCCACCACGCTTCGAGCGCGCGCGTTCTTCAGATCCTAAAAAGCCACATTAACGCGTGTCAAGGACGCCGGAAGAGGGCATCGATTCATCGCGCGCTTCGTGACGAGACCGGCGGCGCTAGAAAAGCTGCTGCCGCATGTTAATGTGCTTCGGGGAGTGGGGGGGGGGGGGGGGGGAGGGGGCGCCGGCAGCACCCCCTGACAGGGCCACGGAGATAACGCTTCCCTTACATCCAGTTTTCACCCTTCTTAGCGCTGGGGTAACGCCGTACCGTGTTAGCCTCCATTTGGCTTCACTTCTGTCAAACGCCATCGCCGTGACGCAGGTGAGCCCCAAAGCAGGGCAAAGTATGTCTGTGATTGTTGAATATCTGGGAAATATATTTCTTCAACTCACAGCGTCACTACTTATAGATTATATTACTACATGTTTTGTGTGTGCGTGTTAATTGAACGTGGGCTTGGATTTGTGCCTCATTTTCCATGAATTCCCAGAGCGCTCCTGAAGATGACTCCTCACTTTTAGGTCTTGGGTTAGTCAAGACCTTTTGATTTTACTAAAATTGAATCTATGCTATTCTTACTTAAAATAGCTTTCAGTCAGCCTGCTTCATCCAGTAGTTTATTATATTATTACTGTTTGTATGAATGGGATATTGTATTTTCGTATAAAAATTGAACCTTTTCCTGACCAATGCCACCGATCCTCCGGCCACCTGGGAGAAACATGTCGACCAATATGATGTCAGTGTGACTGTTCTAGCATCAACCACAGTATTGTAAACATGCATTAAGAACTCATTGTTGGCCAATGGGGAAACCCGAGGATGACACATGACAACTGAGCAGGTGTGTGAGGACGAAACACGACACCTGAGAAGGAGTGTGAGGGTGAAGCATGGCAAAGCATGGCAACTGAGCAGGTGTGTGAGGGTGAAGCATGACACCTGGCAGATGTGTGAGGGCGGAGCATGACACCTGAGCAGGTGTGTGAGGATGAAGCATTACACCTCAGCAGGTGTGTGAGGATGAAGCATGACACCTGAACAGGTGTGTGAGGATGAAGCATTACACCTCAGCAGGTGTGTGAGGGTGAAGCATGACACCTGAGCAGGTGTGTGTACAGTTTTGACACGGCTGTCTCCCCCTGCGTGCTTTTATGTACAGTTTCGCCACGGCTGTCTCCCCCTGCGTGCTTTTACGTGTAAATGGTCGGGCGGAAATCCAAGTGGGTGTCCAGCATGTAACATGTGTGCTGAGTCCGAAGTACATGTGTTCTTTTTTTGCTTGGGGTATCAATTAATAGGACAAAGATGGTTGGTTCAGCTGTGTAAAAACCTAGGCACAACCCATTGCATGGAAGCATTTAGAATCTTAAAATATAACACAGATTCCCATATAGTTTTTGCAGTTTCACGTTTTTTAAATTCCATGTTGTGGGTCAGGAGAAACTTCCTTAAGATGCAAAACCAAGGACCTGACTGTGTCTGATTTTCCTATCATCTTCTTAACCTGAAAATGTATTATTCCAGATGAATTTTTTTTATCTCTTTCTTAACTATTTTAACCTGTTTGTACATATGTGTGAGGGCGAGGCATGACCCCTGAACAGGTGTGTGAGGGTGAGGCATGACACCTGAGCAGGTGTGTGAGGACGAAGCATGACACCTGAGCAGGTGTGTGAGGATGAGGCATGACACCTGAACAGGTGTGTGATGGCGAAGCATGACACCTGAGCAGGTGTGTGAGCGCGAGGCAGGACCTCTGAACAGGTATGTGAGGGCAAGGCATGACACCTGAGCAGGTGTGTGAGAGCGAGGCATGTCACCTGAGCATGTGTGTGAGGGCAAAGCCTGACACCTGAGCATGTGTGTGAGGGTGAAGCATGACACCTGAACAGGTGTGTGAGGACGAAGCATGAAACCTGAGCCGGTGTGTGAGGATGAAGCATGACACCTGAGCAGGTGTGTGAGGAAGAGGCATGACCCCGTAGCAGGTGTGTGAGGACGAAGCATGATACCTAAACAGATGTGTGAGGGCGAGGGATGACACCTGAACAGGTGTGTGAGGATGAAGCATGACACCTGAGCAGATGTGTGAGGGTGAAGCATGACAACTGAGCAGTTGTGTGAGGGTGAAGCATGGCAAAGCATGGCAACTGAACAGGTGTGTGAGGGCGAAGCATAATACCTGAGCAGGCGTGTGAGGGTGAGGCATGACCCCTGAGCAGGTGCGTGAGGACAAAGCATGACACCTGAACAGGTGTGTGAGGGTGAAGCATGAAACCTGAGCAGGTGTGTGAGGACGAAGCATGACATCTGAGCAGGTGTGTGAGGGTGAAGCATGACACCTGAGCAGGTGTGTGAAGGCAAAGCATGACACTTGAGCAGGTGTGTGAGGGCTCTCCTTAAAATTTTCGTATTACTGTGCACACACACACTATGTCTCTCTAAATAAGCATGACTCGCATATGAATACCATTATACACTTCAAGAATTAGTAGAATCAGTTGTGGTGGAACTTTGATGAACAGGTCACACACAAATCTCGGCAACATGCACTCAACCCACTCAGCTACCTAGCCAACTTAAAAAAAATATTTTCAGCAAGTAAAATTACAGCTAAACTAATTTCAGTGCACTGAACTCTGTCTTGCTCTCCTCGGGAAGGAAGAGGTATTACTAGTGAAGTACCAACTAGAAGGCAAGATCTGAGCAGCTAGCGCACGTGCCCTTCCTGCAGCAGGCACCTGAGAAGGAGTGTGAGGATGAAGCATGACACCTGAGCAGGTGTGTGAGGGCGAGGCATGACAACTGAGAAGGTATGTGAGGATGAAGCATGACACCTGAGCAGGTGTGAGCAGGTGTGTGAGGGCGAATCAGAAAACTGAGCAGGTGTGTGAGCACGAAGCATGATATCTGAGCAGGTGTGTGAGGGCGAGGCATGACACCTGAGCAGGTGTGTGATGGCAAAGCATGACAATTGAGAAGGTGTGTGAGGATGAAGCATGACACTGGAGTCGGTGTGTGAGGACGAAGCATGACACCTGGGCAGATGTGTGAGGGTGAAGCATGACAACTGAGCAGGAGTGTGAGGGTGAAGCATGACACCTGAGCAGGTGTCTGAGAGCGAGGCATGACACCTGAGCAGGTTTGTGAGGATGAAGCATGACACCTGAGCAGGTGTGTGAGGGTGAAGCATGACAACTGAGCAGGAGTGTGAGGGTGAAGCATGACACCTGAGCAGGTGTGTGAGAGCAAGGCATGACTGCTGAGCAGGTGTGTGAGGATGAAGCATGACACCTGTGTAGGTGTATGAGGGTAAAGCATGACAACTGAGCAGGTGTGTGAGGATGAATCATAACACCTGAGCAGGTGTGTGAGAGCGAGGCATGACACCTGAGCAGGTGTCTGAGAGCGAGGCATGACACCTGAGCAGGTGTGCGAGGGTGAAGCATGACAACCGAGCAGGTGTGTGAGGGCGCAGCATAACACCTGAGCGGGTGTGTGAGGGCGAAGCATGACACCTGAGCAGGTTTGTGAGGGCGAGGCATGACCTCTGAGCAGGAGTGTGAGGACAAAGCATGACACCTGAACAGGTGTGTGACGGTGAAGCATGACACCTGAGCAGGTGTGTGAGGGCCAATAATGACACCTGAGCAGGTGTGTGAGGGTGACGCTTGACACCTGAGGAGATGTGTGAGGGCAAAGCATGACCCCTAAGCAGGAGTGTGAGGACAAAGCATGACAGCTGAGCAGATGTGTGAGGACGAAGCATGACCCCTGAGCAGGTGTGTGAGGACAAAGCATGACACCTGAGCAGCTGTGTGAGGGTGAAGTCTGACACCTGAGCAGGTGTGTGAGGGCGAGGCATGACACCTGAGCAGGTGTGTGATGGCGAAGCATGACATCTGGGCAGGTCTGTGAGGACGAAGCATGACTCCTGAGAAAGAATGTGAGGATGAAGCAGGACACCTGAGCCAGTGTGTGAGGGCGAAACAAGACACCTGAGCAGGTGTGTGAGGGAAAAGCATGACACCTAAGCTGGTGTGTGAGGACGAAGCATGACAGCTAAGCTGGTGTGTGAGCACAAAGCATGACCCCTGAGCAGGAGTGTGAGGACGAAGCATGACACCTGAGCAGGTGTGTGATAGCGAAGCATGACAACTGAGAAGGTGTGTGAGGATGAAGCATATCATCTGAGTCGGTATGTTAGGACAAAGTATGACACCTGAGCCAGTGTGTGATGGCGAAGCATGACACCTAAGAAAGTGTGTGAGGTCAAAGTATGACACCTGAGCTGGTGTGTGAGGATGAAGCATGACACCTGAGCAGGTGTGTGAGGGTGGAGCATGACAACTGAGCAGGTGTGTGAGGGTGAAGCATGGTAAAAGCATGACACCTGAGCAGATGTGTGAGGGCGAAGCATGACACCTGAGCAGGTGTGTGAGGGTGAAGCATGACACCTGAGCAGGTGTCTGAGGGTGAAGCATGACAACTGAGAAGGTACGTGAGGACAAAGCATGACACCTGAACAGGTGTGTGAGGGCAGAGCATGACACCTGAGTAGGTGTGTGAGGACGAAGCATGACACTTGAGCCGGTGTGTGAGGGTGAAGCATGACACCAGAGCAGGTGTGTGAGGGCGAAGCATGACAGCTGAGCCGGTGTGAGGACGAAGCATGACACTTGAGCATGTGTGTAAGTGCTCTCCTTACAATTTTCGTATTACTGTGCACACACACTATGTCTCTCTAAATAAGCATGACTCGCATATGCATACCATTATACACTTTAAGAATTAGTAGAATCAGTCGTGGTGGAACTCTGATGAACAGGTCACACACAGATCTCGGCAACATGCACTCAACCCTCTCAGCTACCTTTGCAGCTTAAAAAAAATATTTTCAGCAAGTAAAATTTCAGCTAAACTAATTTCAGTGCACTGAACTCTGTCTTGCTCTCCTCGGGAAGGAAGAGGTATTACTAGTGAAGTACCAACTAGAAGGCAAGAGCTGAGCAGCTAGCGCACGTCCCCTTCCTGCAGCAGGCACTTAATCCACTGACCCATCTCACGTGCTCATCCGGTGACAGTTATGCGGTCGGTGCCACATCTAGATAGAACAGGAGGGGGTGGCTTGGAGCGGTGCCCCATCATCTGTAGCCCTGGACCGTTTCTCTACGTCCCCCTCACATCAGCTCATGCAAATGTCTCAGTGACGTGGGCCCTCGCCATAGGCCCCGGCCTGGGGGAGGGGCCGGAGCAGCAGGGGAGCGGGGAAGGTACGCGCTGGAGGCAGAGCGAGGAGCCTGCACGAGTCAGCGAGGGGAGACTCGGCTCACCAGGGCACAGGTGAGAATAACGGAGTGGAAGGAACCGCAAAGGGCAGAGGAAGAAGAGGAGGCCCACGTCACAGGACAGCAGCGCATCAGGAGCACACGAGGAGGAGAGAAGAATACAGAGTAGCAGGAGCACACGAGGAGGAGAGAAGAATACAGAGCAGCAGGAGCACACGAGGAGGAGAGAAGAATACAGAGCAGCAGGAGCACACGAGGAGGAGAGAAGAATACAGAGCAGCAGGAACACAAGTGGAAAGAACTAGCAGAGCTGCAGGAGCACAAAAGAAGGAGAGAAGAACTGCAGAAGGAACTACTACAGCACAGCGGGGGCTCAGAGGCTTAAAGAATACGAGGGCTCAGTAGGTGGGCTCTGGGAGGAGTAGAAAGGACTGCTGAGAAGTGATGAAATGCGGAGCTGTCTAGGACACCGGGGGGGAGTGTGAGGGGACAGTAATAGACCTCAGTAGGATGAAGGTGTGTAGGGCTGGGAGAGAGTGGGAGAGAAGCGGAGCTGAATAGGTCACCACTGGGTACTGGAAGAGAGTAGGGAGCGGCCGAGCTTTGCGAGACATCGGGGGTTAGAGAGCAGTGCAGTCTGGAAGGTTGAGCAAGGGGCCTCAACGGGAAGGGCATAAAACAGAAGGGGCAGCAGCAGAAAGTGCAGAGCAGCATTTCTCAATAGGGACGTCATAGAGGAGTGCAGCACAGGAGGGCTCGGCAGGGGAGTGCAGCACAGGAGGGCTCGGCAGGGGGCAGCAAAGAGAGGTGCGGTGCAACAGGGTTCAACAGGGGCAGTAGCGGGAAGTGCAGCGCAGCAGCGTTCACTGTGGGACACGAGAGAAGTGCTGTGCAGGAGAGCTTAGAGGAGGGTGTTAGAGAGAAGTGCAGCGCAGCAGGGCTCAGGGGAGGGCATTAGAGATAAGTGCAGGGCTCAAGGGAGGGCAGTAGAGAGAAGTGCAGGGTTCAGGGGAGGGCAGTAGAGAGAAGTGCAGGGCTCAAGGGAGGGCAGTACAGAGAAGTGCAGGGTTCAGGGGAGTGCAGTAGAGAGAAGGGCAGGGCTCCGGGGAGGGCAGTAGAGAGAAGTGCAGGGCTCAGGGGACGGCAGTAGAGAGAAGGGCAGGGCTCCGGGGAGGGCAGTAGAGTGAATAGCAGGACAGCAGGGCTCAGGGGAGGGCAGTAGAGGGGAGTACCCAGCAGCAGGGCTCAGGTGAGGGCAGTAGAGAGAAGTGCAGCGCAGCAGGGCTCAGTGGAGGGCAGTAGAGTGGAGTGCAGCGCAGCAGGGCTCAGGTGAGGGCAGTAGAGTGGAGTGCAGCGCAGCAGGGCTCAGTGGAGGGCAGTAGAGTGGAGTGCACAGCAGCAGGGCTCAGGAGAGGACAAAAAAGGCAGGCGCATAGCACCAGTGCTGAGCAGAGGCCCCGGGCACAGAAGCACCGGGTCCCCCGGCTCGGAGCAGCCTTTCTACCATGAGCAGCCCCAGTAGCTGCCGCAGAGCGGACCCCGGGAGCCGCGAGCCGCTGCCCAGGGAGGGCGAGAGCGGCCAGCACCGGAGGGAGACGGAGATGAGGGACCGAGCCATCCTGCACCAGCAGCGGCGGCTCAAGCAGGCCACGCAGTTTGTGCACAAGGACTCCGCCGACCTGCTGCCCCTGGACCAGCTCAAGCGCCTCGGCACCTCCAAAGACCTGGTGAGTACCGCAGCGCTACTTCCCTTCCCAACGGCTCGCTTTTTAATGCTGTGCACGTGCTGGCCGGGGCTGCCATTTACTACCCCCGACCCTAAGTATTACTGCCATCTGAAGAAGTCCCTGTGGGGCTTGGAAAGCCTCGAGTCTGCACGGTATCACCCGGGCATATTCATTACAGTCAGTTCAATACAACGCGCGTAATTGCACACAGAGCCGAGGCAAGCCTTGCGATCGAGTTATGTACACCCTGGCATTGATTGACAGGTGCCACTCAGCTGAAGGGGAAGAGCACTTGGCTGTGCGTGTCTGTCGCGGCAAAGGCAGCGAGAGGGTCAGTGTGCAGCCTGGACCGACCCACCCGCTGCTCACGAGTGGGACACGACACCCACCCCTGCTCTAGCGCCTGCAGCTCCTCGTCTAGTCACGAGTGTCGTTTCATAAAGCGCTGATTGTCGAGAGGGCCTACCCTCGACGGGGCAAACGTTCAAACGTGGCAGGGCTGACTCAGCATTTTATCCTCCCTTGGGCAATGAAAGGAGTGCTGTTGGATAACGTAGCGCCTATTGTTCTAGTGGCTGCATACAGTATGTGCTAGGATCATAATAATACCAATATTGAATTCAATAATAATAATAATTAATAATACAAATGTTATTATTACCTATGCACTGCAGAAATAACCATATAAAGAAACTACTCCCATAGAGCTAGGGAATGAGGGTAGAGCACCCTGCCTTTGGTCTATTCTCACCAGCACCTCGACCCTCGCAGCCACTGGCCCCCACCCTTCCCTGCCGCACGTCTTCCTCATGGCCTTTCCTGCAGTGTGTCCATTTTGTTGCCCACAGTGGGTAATATTGTGTCAGACTGAGGAACAGCAGTCCTGTACTCACTCACATGTTAGGGATTTATGGGGCCCCAGGCACGAATGTTTTGGGGGCCCCTGGAGGTTTTACTGCCTATTTTCTGCCAACTGAAGTTCACATGATGTCAAACAAACTTTAAAAACCGGGGTTCACACAAAAACTGTTGAAATATGTCTTTCCAGGGACCCCAGAAACCCTCAAGATGCCACTGGGCAAAGCGAGCGAGAAGTCGAGGGAGAGGCAGGGCTGACAAATGGAAACAGACTGCGGCAAGCTAGATAAAAAGAAAGCTTCCTTTCCCACGGGGCCCCTCGGATGGTGGGGGCCAGGGCTATTGCCCGCTTTGCCCGTGCTTTAAAACATCTCCGCCTGTACTGCGAACTTCCAACAGCCCTCCCACAGCAGATATTATCATCATCCTTCTGGGTGGTACTCCTTTTGCAGTACGAGAATGGTGAAAGGCGGAGCCACTGCACGTGCTGCTCGGGCATGGGACCATTAGATTGCTCGCAGATCACTGCAGCAGTTGCATAAGAAGACTGGACTATTTTGCAGGTCATTTTATTACTTTTATATTTATAGTAGCTAATACTTGTTTTTTGATTTCGCCAGTGTTTCCAATTTTGGCCTTGAATTTACTATCCTTAGCTCCATGTGTAAGTTTTTTAAAGACATATATATTGTCAAGGTACATACATGTTGAGTTTAGTATACTAAACCTATGTCTACCTGTATATATTTACCAAGGCAATATTTTAGTAGCCGATATTTAAGCTGGGATGTCTGCAGGACGATATCAAATCCATGATGTTCGGGTACCATATCTCAAAGGCTGGGGACTTTGAAAGATGCTGGATGGATGTAGGCGAGTCAGTTGACACTGAAAGCGACAATGTTGCTGATGAGGGATGGAGACGCAAAGATGAGCGTTCAGAGGGCGCCGCCTAGGTTTTATGCCTGAAGCTATGCGTCCATAGCGGAGTACCGGTCCCCAAGTGGCCAAAACCTGCTGTAGCATGATCAGATCAACCTGTACTTACCTCTATGCACTTATCTTGGCATTATACTAATAGTCAATATTTTTGTAGGACGCTGTTGTGCAATAATGTCTCTGTATTCAACGGCCCAAACTGCACAGTCGTAGACCCCCGCCTCCCTCCGTGCCTTGCACTGACCATCCCTCTCCTGCGCATCTCAGCTGTCAGCTAGACCATCATTCTCCTTGGCCAGTACTGAGTAAAGCGAGGCTTGGCAGCTTGGAGTCCAGTACTGAGTGAAGCGAGGCTTGGCAGCTTGGAGTCCAGTACTGAGTGAAGCGAGGCTTGGCAGCTTGGAGTCCAGTACTGAGTGAAGCGAGGCTTGGCAGCTTGGAGTCCAGTACTGAGTGAAGCGAGGCTTGGCAGCTTGGAGTCCAGTACTGAGTGAAGCGAGGCTTGGCAGCTTGCAGCCATGCAAACCGGGCAGCTAGACTGCATCGTCCGCCCATTAGGAGACGCAGGGCTTGGGATGGCCTGGCAATGGTTGTACCACTGAGTATCGACGCCAACAGCATCGTGGTAGAGGAGTATCGAGGGCAGAGTAACAAGGGATAAAGTATCGAAAGGCACGTGCATACGGGGAAGTATAGATCTAGCATTCCCAAATCCACATCTGTGTATGTACCGTGAAGCTATATGCACTGCATAGGTACATATAGGTATAGAAAATCTAAACTTACTTCTATGTTGATGTTTTCTTTCTATATTTTGTCCACGAGCATCTGTCCCACTGATATAGTGGGTTCGATATTCAGTGTGCACGCCCTTGGTCCTACTACACCCCGTGATATCAGTATTCACTGGGTACAGAACAACAATGAGATATTCGTAACTATGCCATTCCATAAGACCAGGGATCTCAGAGAGCCGCTGTAATTCACATGTGACAAAGACGAGTTTGTGCTCAAACTGGCATTATACAGAGTCTGCAAAGGCCTGGCATTTTCTCTCTGCGCACATTCAGCCAGATAAAACCTTGCGAAACCTCTGTGCAAAAACCAACTCTTCCTAGATGTAGAGTGGTTCTGGGGATGAATAGCAGTATTTCCAGGTTACCCAGCTCCAACTTGTGGAAATAGTGAGGATGTGGTAATACAGCAGCAGAGAAAACAAAAACCCAGTGCTACCAGTCATGTCTTGTGCCGTATTACCACATCATTTTACCGGGGGGCTCAGAACGAGCATTTGAGTAGTGCTCTGCCCAGTCTCATGCCCAGCGCACAGCACCAAGTGACCTGGCCAGTCTCATACCCAGTGCACAGCACTTATTGACCTGGCCAGTCTCATGCCCAGCGCACAGCACCGAGTGACCTGGCCAGTCTCATGCCCAGTGCACAGCACTTATTGACCTGGCCAGTCTCATGCCCAGGACACAGCACCGAGTGACCTGACCAGTCTCATGCCCAGCCCACAGCACCTAGTGACCTGGCCAGTCTCATGCCCAGCGCACAACACCTAGTGGCCTGACCAGTCTCATGCCCAGCACACAGCACCTAGTGACCTGGCCAGTCTCGTTCCCAGCGCACCGCACATAGAGACCTGCCCGGTCTCATGCCCCGGTGCACATCCCCCAGTGTTATGCCCTGTCTCCAGGCAGGGCACACAGACCCCAGTGCTTCTGCCCAGTCTTAAGACACGGCACAGAGCACCCAGTGATCTGCCCAGTCTTATGCCCAAGCTCACTGCTTTCAATGACCTGCCAGTCACATGCTAAGTCTTACAGTGCACTGCGATCTGCCCAGTCTTATTCTCAAGCATACTTCCTCAGTGTTCTGCCCGGTATCATGCCCAGGTGCACATGTCCTGGTGATCTGCCCAGTCTCATGCCCAGGTGCACATCCCCCGGTGACCTACCCAGTCTCATGCCCAGGTGCACATCCCCCGGTGATCTTCCTAGTCTCATGCCCAGGTGCATATCCCCCGGTGACCTGCTCAGTCTCATGCCCAGGTGCACATCCCCCGGTGATCTTCCTAGTCTCATGTCCAGGTGCACATCCCCCGGTGACCTGCCCAGTCTCATGCCCAGGTGCACATCCCCCGGTGATTTGCCCAGTCTCATGGTGATCTGCCCAGTATCATGCCCAGGTGCACATCCCCCAATGATCTGCCCAGTCACATGCCCAGGTGCACCCCCCCCCAGAGTGATCGGCCCAGTCACATGCCCAGGTGCACCCCCCCGATGATCTGTCCAGTCTCATGCCCAGGTGCACATCCCCTGATGATATGCCCAGCCTCATGTACAGGTGCACATCCCTTTGTGATCTGCCCAGTCTTATGCCCAGGCACACATCCCCCAGTGATCTGCCCAGTCCCATGTCCAGTTGCACATCCCCCAGTGATCTGCCCAGGTGCACATCCCCCGGCGATTTACCCAGTCTCATGTCCGGGTGCACACCCCCAGTGATCAGCCCAGTCTCATGCCCAGGACGTATCCCCTGGGGATCTGCCCAGTCTCATGCCCAGGTGCACATCCCCCGTTGATCTGCTCGATCTCATGTCCAGGTGCACACCCTCTAGTGATCTGCCCAGGCCTTCTCTGTCCTGACTGTCACATTCTGAAGCTATTCTGTTTTCTTAAAGGAGAGCATGATCCCAGTCCTGGAAGAACAGGACACTTATCAAGCCAGGCCTTTCTGATGCAATGATAGGGTTTTGCGCTACTGCCTATCCCGCATTTAACACCACTGTTCCCCAATCAGCACTTATTGCACACTGAGCCCTTTAGGTGGTATTTCCTATCCCCCATCAGACAATATTGCACAGTAATGGTTGAGCACCTCCATCTCTTACGGTAAGATCTCCGAGGGTTCCATCATGGGGACCACCAGCTTACAGGACGTCAAGGCCCCAAGACACCCCCGCCCCCTAAGCAGCCCAACCACACTTGACCCCTCTCAGGAACGTTTAATGAACAATCCTCCCTCCTTGGTCACATTGGGTCCTGGAACCTAACAACTCTCTCCCCCTAGGGATTCGATGTCATAGCAAGTCCCATCGCCATATATTGTTCATCGTAGTTACCTGTGCCCAAAGCTCTGATGATGTCACACTAAGTTACCAAAAAAGAGGCAAGCTTCTTATCTTCACGTAGAGTCGTGCCCGGTGCCATGTATTAAGGAATTTCTGAATACCCTTGCCACCGATATCACAGAACTCATAAACATATTCTTCCTGAAAGGAGCAGCCCTCAGACCATGCTGGCTTTGTTCGGTTGGGATTCAAAAACTGAGAAGTACTTGCACTGATTGTCCATGAGGTGCAGCCAAACTACCCCAGGAGCACCATTGAGTTGGGTAGGAATAAACATCTGTTATCGAGCGCCAATATACCCTTGGGTGAACGTGCGCGTTACAAATACACATGTTTTGTTACCCCAAAAGTAAAAATGAAGCCATAGCAGTTCAAAAGATCACTGAAGAACCCTACATTGATGAGAAATGTGTGGTCACTGCTCTGGAGCCTTTGTAGATAATAGATCTACAAGCTGCCCGTCTTCTCAAGCCTAAGGCCTACTCAGCCCTTATGACCTGCACTACTGCTGGCTCTGCCTTGCCTGCGTTGAGGTCCATAGCTAGCCCATTAAGCCCCAGAGGACCAAGAAGCCATCTCTGCCCTCACCAGAGACAGAAGACGGCTTCCCTGTGTGTGGTGACCACCCTATTATATTGCACCTCCCTAGCACACTCTTGCCCAGGGGTCTACAACCTTTTCTGTAGTGAGAGCTATTTCTGATCAATGAAAATCTTCATGAGCTTCTGAAAGGCTTAGCAACTCGTGCATTGTTACCAGACACCCCCACGCTTAGCTTCATTGACCTTAAGCATCATGTCTATAGAGCCGGATACTATGGTTTGAACAAAATCCTTTGACTAGAGGCACCATGACGGGGCTGCCATATATGTCAGTGAGAGTGTGGCCTTTGGGGATGTATGAGCATGTGGGCGTATGAGTGGGATATATGTGTTTGGGTGATTGAGAGCCTGTGCTGTATGGATTTGTGAACCAGGACATACCTTTCGACAGATGTTTATGTTTATATGGATTCTATAAAACTCATAATTTAAATTTAGTTCCATTTCCAAGTGTCGCATTTACAAATATCAGGCATCTTGATCCCAGTAGCCTGTAGAAACAGTGCCATATTTATAACAGAAAAATACAGCCATTTGTTTAAATGGGAGGAATGTATAGTGAAGAAACATGTTTCATAAAAAATTAAGATGCAATTGGCTTAATTGAAAGTGGAGAGAAACATTAAAACATTATATTTCATAGAAATATTTTTATTCACTTTAAATATATCCAATTTATAAAAATGACTGTACTTTTTAGTTATGAACATGACAGTGTCTACTGGCTAATGGGAGCAAGAGTCACGCTGTTTGTAAGTGTGACACTTTGGAATGGGAGAATATTGAAATGAAAAGTTAACTAATCATTAAGGTATCTTTTAATTTTTGGTTTTCTCCCATCCAAAAGCATTCAGAAACATAATTTTTTCTCAGCTCCAATATTGAGTAGACAAAGATTTTTATTGAAGAGTAAAATACCTCAGTGCTTCAATTCTTCAAGTCTGTGTCCCAGCCTGGGTCATAAATCTGACTGAGCACTGCTCATTTATCAGACCTTGCTATCTGCCACCTGATGATAATAATGTAAAATAAACACAGCCTTCCCTTAACTCTAAAAGGAAAATGTGACCCTGTGCTTATTTAAAAATGAACTCAAGGCTGCAACCTGCTCTGAAGGTGTCTGCGAGTCACTGGTAGCTTTCGATCGAACCTGACTAGCCTGTGCTTGGTGTGGTGCTTTCATTGGCCCATTATAGCCCTGTGTGCCCAGCGGCCAAAGAATTCATCTCAAGCCACACTTACGGATACCCTGACACATCTGGAAGTGCAGTTGTCAGTCACCCAACTGGCCCAAGCATTAGCCTTATCCAAAGCTGATTAGAGTGAAGCATCGTCTGTGTCCTTTTCTGTTCCCTGTTGGTACACACCCAATAACAAATGAGAGCAACAGCCTATCATGCCCACATTATGCGCAATTTTACACCATGTAGGAGCTAGAACATTTGACCCAAAGTTGTAAGCACATAATGGGCCCAGGACATTCATGTTTGAATCCTTAGGGAGACCCTGCCCATCATCAATCCACCATTAGAGTATCCTGACTGCAACAAATGTTTCAAGAGCTATAGCTTTGGTAAATTCTGCATCACTAAACCTGTTTGGTTGGCTAGCACAAGGCATGTCTGGGCTATTGGAATTGTTTGACTGCTCATGGTAGGCCCCTAGATATTGATATCGCAAACTCATGTACCCTGAGGGCATCTGTAAAAACCTGGCTGTAATTTGATTTGATTTCAGAATTTATATGGCCAAGAGCTACTTCCTAGGAAGTATCCTGGCGTTTAAGGAGAAATTAAAGCTCCCGAATAAAGCCGCAGGCATAGCCCATGCAAACCTCTAGGGGGTTTATATTTACACTAGTGCTGCATCCTATATGTGAACAGAAAGGTTTTTGTTTCCTGAACCTCAACAGTTTGGGCTGGAGTTGGGTCAAATTGGATAACGCGTTCTAGATCTTGGCTGTAATGACCACAAGACTAGACTCTCCTTGTCTAGCTTTCCTAATTATTTGGGCGACTGTAAAGTCTCTGTGTTAGGATCTCAATTCTCTGAACGGGATGTATAGTAAGCATGCATTTCATAACCATATGCTGATTATTTCCATATATGGTCTTATGGCCAAGCATATTGCTTTGAATATACATCTTGTTTTCTCTATGTAGCCAGTGTGGTTTGTCCAGGTGTTTAGATATAGGAGTGCCTCGGCCGAGCCCTGTGATCAGCCTTGCAGCAGGATTCTGTAAAGCTGGAGACGATGGCTGAGATATCTTGGAATACCCACAAGGAGGGTTTTACAGTAATCTATACGTGACATGATCAATGCCTAAATCAAGTCTTTCATGACAGACTGAAGGATTTTTTAATGACATGCAGTAATCTGAAGCCTGTGGAGCTGACCGATTTGACCTGCTGGTCAAACTTTAATGACCTGTCCTCCATGACTCCCAAGTAACATCAGGTGCTGAGTTATTAGCACCCACATTACGTTTTTATCATATATAATTAGAGTTTGATATGGATGAGAATGTTACAGTTTTGGATTGGACTTGTTTCACAAGAATCACCATAAATAGTTAAACGTTTTGGCAGCATCGCTAGTAGTTAGCGTTCCAGGCCACTTAAAATGTCAGTGTGTCTGCACAGTGGCTGACTTCAGCACCCCGGCAGCTTCGAAGCAACCAAGGTCTTGAAATCCCATAAGATAACATTGGTTCATTGTTTCCTATGGGAGAAGACTGCGACCAGTATAATCTGTGGTCAGTGGCTTGTGCCCCACAGAGCGATAGCAAGCATTCCAATGACCACAAAAAGTAGATGCAACAGGGTGTCATGTTTAGATATTTGCAGTTTTGGTTCTTTGTTCTGTGTTTTTAAATGTGCCAGTCTTAAGGCCTTATAAAGTCTAATTCCTTGTACAAAGTAGTCACCTAGGCTTGTCATTCCATATTTACTGTGACTGCAGTAATGATAAAAAGACACTGGTGTATTGGTAGAGCACATCCTTCCCCAGTGGTGGCAGGTGGAGTCTATTAGCACTATTAACCGACAACAGATATTTGTTACCCCCTCAATGATGCTCATTTGATTGACTTTGAAAAAATGAACGACTGAGCGAAGAAGCCAGGATCCAACCCTCTGATTATGGCGTCAGACAGAAATCCCTACAGTGGACACTTTAGACCAATGAGCCACCAGACCTGGCAAAGGATGTTATGCTGCACCTCGTCTCAACCTTCACACCACGTGCCATGAGCCAGGCCTGGACCGCTCAATCAAGTTACTCCAGCGAGTCATAGAGGCCTTGATGGCCCACCTTTGTATCACAGACACACTGGCATAATGCAAGGTGACAGGTCCCCCTTGCACAATGTGGCATGGGGCCCCTCAGGCTCCCATATCTCACAGATATTCAAAGACCTTGGGCTGGATGTGGGCCCTCTGAAGGGTGGGGCCCCCCTGAACTGCAGGGTTTGCAGGGGTCTATTTAATGCTCCCGCCAGCAACGCAGTCAGCAGGGAACACATGTATAATTTATGTGACACTACTTCAGTGTCCCTATGGCTTCACAACTCTGGAAAAATACTGCCATCCTCACAACAACCGAAGTGATCAAAGGACCAGAATTCCATGTATCCAAGATTCAGCTACCTCAAAAGCCAAGTCACAGAGTGGAAATAACCCAGTATGGCAAGACTACTGCAAGATGGTCTACAGTGGCCCCTATTAAATACTGATTGATTGAGTGCAATGTAAACATCAAGTGGCCAGGCTATGCTTCCATCTGATAAAATGGCCACACCCAGTTTTCTTCATTGAAAGCCCTCCACAGGCTCCTGATGGATTCAACGGGTATATTTAACGTGGTTGGTAGTCTAAGTGAAATATTCTATAATTAAAAGTTCCTGGTATACCTAAATAATGCCACCCCACTGCTGACTCACGAGGAACCCAGTCTCAGACAATATAGAAGCCATTTTGCATCTGCCCTTCCTTCCAAACACAAAGACTTGGGGGCGGCCCTTTGGTGTAAGGGGTCCTATGTTGTGGATTGCTTGCCTCCCATCTCTGGGAGCAGTGCCAAACTACCGAATATCCAGACAACACGGTAAAACTGAACTTTAGGAACGAGCCTTTGACTGATAATTTGGATCTGGAGACTTAGGGCCATATGTAGGTAATTTCTATTCACCGATTCCTAAATACCGAATTTTACCGATTCGGTAATATTCGTTATTGCTAATTCGGTATTTACCGAATCGGTAATAAGGGGAGCATATTCAAGGGTGGCAGGGTGTCACATTGACACCCTGTTGCACCCCTGAATCGTGCATGTGTGCACATGTGGCGCACATACATGCCCTAAGGGCATGTATGTCTGCCACATGGCACTTTTAAAAAAGCACAAAATTGCTTTCGAAAAGGTATTCAGTATTTACCATCAACTTGTAGTTGGTGGTAAATAACGAATCCTTAAACCAAAAATGCACTCACTTGAGTGCTCCCTACATAGGATTTGAGGATTCGGTAATTTACCGATTCGGTATTTTACCGATTTCTTAAAATACCGAATCGGTAAATTACCGAATCCTTCAATCCAGCCTCTTACATCTCAAAGGGCTAAATACCGGTCGGTAACGGAAAATTTACCGATTTTCGGCTGTTACCGACCGGTATTAGCCCACCTACATATGGCCCATAGTGTTTGAGTAATGTTGAAGAAGTCCCATAAGATTGCACAGAGTCTCACCACAATCATTTCCAGCCAATAGTTGACACCACCAATCAATCCCTCACACTCTGTGCTATAAACAGCCCTCCTTCCATGACAAGGGCACAGACCCTCATCTAGGAGCTGAACTCAATGCAGTTCTTTTATTATTTTAAGCTTGCAAAGCCCTAGTGGGTACTTGATATGCGCGGATCCCTTGATACCACTAGGTCGAGTGTGGCCCCCAGCTCTTTGAAGGGGCCCTGCTGCTGGTCACCCCTCCCCAGCTGGGCCTGTGCAGGGATGGGTTTCAGAGCATTACAACAAACAATTGATGGACGGAATGCTGACAATGCAGACATTCTCCCCCAGTCAAGAGATCTGGGTTAAATCCATCGTTCTTTTGCCCACTACACCACCCCAGTTTAGACATGGCCATATGCAAATCAGTCTTGACCCTGTGCCTCATGGGAACAGTCCAGCCCGAACTGCCAAGCCATATCTTCACTGGACCGGAATCAAGCATCCTAGGACCGGTTTCTGGCTATCAGCCGTCATCAGCCAGGATAGCTTGACTCCAGTGGCGTAGTGAGCACGGGTCCCACGTCTGGGAATACCCATCCCACTTAGGGCGAAAAGCATTACAACAAACAATTGATGGACGGAATGCTGACAATGCAGACATTCTCCCCCAGTCAAGAGATCTGGGTTAAATCCATCGTTCTTTTGCCCACTACACCACCCCAGTTTAGACATGGCCATATGCAAATCAGTCTTGACCCTGTGCCTCATGGGAACAGTCCAGCCCGAACTGCCAAGCCATATCTTCACTGGACCGGAATCAAGCATCCTAGGACCGGTTTCTGGCTATCAGCCGTCATCAGCCAGGATAGCTTGACTCCAGTGGCGTAGTGAGCACGGGTCCCACGTCTGGGAATACCCATCCCACTTAGGGCGAAAAGCATTACAACAAACAATTGATGGACGGAATGCTGACAATGCAGACATTCTCCCCCAGTCAAGAGATCTGGGTTAAATCCATCGTTCTTTTGCCCACTACACCACCCCAGTTTAGACATGGCCATATGCAAATCAGTCTTGACCCTGTGCCTCATGGGAACAGTCCAGCCCGAACTCCCAAGCCATATCTTCACTGGACCGGAATCAAGCATCCTAGGACCGGTTTCTGGCTATCAGCCGTCATCAGCCAGGATAGCTTGACTCCAGTGGCGTAGTGAGCACGGGTCCCACGTCTGGGAATACCCATCCCACTTAGGGCGAAAAGCATTACAACAAACAATTGATGGACGGAATGCTGACAATGCAGACATTCTCCCCCAGTCAAGAGATCTGGGTTAAATCCATCGTTCTTTTGCCCACTACACCACCCCAGTTTAGACATGGCCATATGCAAATCAGTCTTGACCCTGTGCCTCATGGGAACAGTCCAGCCCGAACTGCCAAGCCATATCTTCACTGGACCGGAATCAAGCATCCTAGGACCGGTTTCTGGCTATCAGCCGTCATCAGCCAGGATAGCTTGACTCCAGTGGCGTAGTGAGCACGGGTCCCACGTCTGGGAATACCCATCCCACTTAGGGCGAAAAGCATTACAACAAACAATTGATGGACGGAATGCTGACAATGCAGACATTCTCCCCCAGTCAAGCTATCCTGGCTGATGACGGCTGATAGCCAGAAACCGGTCCTAGGATGCTTGATTCCGGTCCAGGGAAGACATGGCTTGGCAGTTCGGGCTGGACTGTTCCCATGAGGCACAGGGTCAAGGCTGATTTGCATATGGCCATGTCTAAACTGGGGTGGTGTAGTGGGCAAAAGAACGATGGATTTAACCCAGATCTCTTGACTGGGGGAGAATGTATGCATTGTCAGCATTCCGTCCATCATTTGTTTGTTGTAACGCTTTTCGCCCTAAGTGGGATGGGTATTCCCAGACGTGGGACCCGTGCTCACTACGCCACTGGAGTCAAGCTATCCTGGCTGATGACGGCTGATAGCCAGAAACCGGTCCTAGGATGCTTGATTCCGGTCCAGGGAAGACATGGCTTGGCAGTTCGGGCTGGACTGTTCCCATGAGGCACAGGGTCAAGGCTGATTTGCATATGGCCATGTCTAAACTGGGGTGGTGTAGTGGGCAAAAGAACGATGGATTTAACCCAGATCTCTTGACTGGGGGAGAATGTATGCATTGTCAGCATTCCGTCCATCATTTGTTTGTTGTAACGCTTTTCGCCCTAAGTGGGATGGGTATTCCCAGACGTGGAACCCGTGCTCACTACGCCACTGGAGTCAAGCTATCCTGGCTGATGACGGCTGATAGCCAGAAACCGGTCCTAGGATGCTTGATTCCGGTCCAGGGAAGACATGGCTTGGCAGTTCGGGCTGGACTGTTCCCATGAGGCACAGGGTCAAGGCTGATTTGCATATGGCCATGTCTAAACTGGGGTGGTGTAGTGGGCAAAAGAACGATGGATTTAAACCAGATCTCTTGACTGGGGGAGAATGTATGCATTGTCAGCATTCCGTCCATCATTTGTTTGTTGTAACGCTTTTCGCCCTAAGTGGGATGGGTATTCCCAGTCGTGGGACCCGTGCTCACTACGCCACTGGAGTCAAGCTATCCTGGCTGATGACGGCTGATAGCCAGAAACCGGTCCTAGGATGCTTGATTCCGGTCCAGGGAAGACATGGCTTGGCAGTTCGGGCTGGACTGTTCCCATGAGGCACAGGGTCAAGGCTGATTTGCATATGGCCATGTCTAAACTGGGGTGGTGTAGTGGGCAAAAGAACGATGGATTTAACCCAGATCTCTTGACTGGGGGAGAAGGTATGCATTGTCAGCATTCCGTCCATCATTTGTTTGTTGTAACGCTTTTCGCCCTAAGTGGGATGGGTATTCCCAGACGTGGGACCCGTGCTCACTACGCCACTGGAGTCAAGCTATCCTGGCTGATGATGGCTGATAGCCAGAAACCGGTCCTAGGATGCTTGATTCCGGTCCAGGGAAGACATGGCTTGGCAGTTCGGGCTGGACTGTTCCCATGAGGCACAGGGTCAAGGCTGATTTGCATATGGCCATGTCTAAACTGGGGTGGTGTAGTGGGCAAAAGAACGATGGATTTAACCCAGATCTCTTGACTGGGGGAGAATGTATGCATTGTCAGCATTCCGTCCATCATTTGTTTGTTGTAACGCTTTTCGCCCTAAGTGGGATGGGTATTCCCAGACGTGGGACCCGTGCTCACTACGCCACTGGAGTCAAGCTATCCTGGCTGATGACGGCTGATAGCCAGAAACCGGTCCTAGGATGCTTGATTCCGGTCCAGGGAAGACATGGCTTGGCAGTTCGGGCTGGACTGTTCCCATGAGGCACAGGGTCAAGGCTGATTTGCATATGGCCATGTCTAAACTGGGGTGGTGTAGTGGGCAAAAGAACGATGGATTTAACCCAGATCTCTTGACTGGGGGAGAATGTATGCATTGTCAGCATTCCGTCCATCATTTGTTTGTTGTAACGCTTTTCGCCCTAAGTGGGATGGGTATTCCCAGACGTGGAACCCGTGCTCACTACGCCACTGGAGTCAAGCTATCCTGGCTGATGACGGCTGATAGCCAGAAACCGGTCCTAGGATGCTTGATTCCGGTCCAGGGAAGACATGGCTTGGCAGTTCGGGCTGGACTGTTCCCATGAGGCACAGGGTCAAGGCTGATTTGCATATGGCCATGTCTAAACTGGGGTGGTGTAGTGGGCAAAAGAACGATGGATTTAAACCAGATCTCTTGACTGGGGGAGAATGTATGCATTGTCAGCATTCCGTCCATCATTTGTTTGTTGTAACGCTTTTCGCCCTAAGTGGGATGGGTATTCCCAGTCGTGGGACCCGTGCTCACTACGCCACTGGAGTCAAGCTATCCTGGCTGATGACGGCTGATAGCCAGAAACCGGTCCTAGGATGCTTGATTCCGGTCCAGGGAAGACATGGCTTGGCAGTTCGGGCTGGACTGTTCCCATGAGGCACAGGGTCAAGGCTGATTTGCATATGGCCATGTCTAAACTGGGGTGGTGTAGTGGGCAAAAGAACGATGGATTTAACCCAGATCTCTTGACTGGGGGAGAAGGTATGCATTGTCAGCATTCCGTCCATCATTTGTTTGTTGTAACGCTTTTCGCCCTAAGTGGGATGGGTATTCCCAGACGTGGGACCCGTGCTCACTACGCCACTGGAGTCAAGCTATCCTGGCTGATGACGGCTGATAGCCAGAAACCGGTCCTAGGATGCTTGATTCCGGTCCAGGGAAGACATGGCTTGGCAGTTCCGGCTGGACTGTTCCCATGAGGCACAGGGTCAAGGCTGATTTGCATATGGCCATGTCTAAACTGGGGTGGTGTAGTGGGCAAAAGAACGATGGATTTAACCCAGATCTCTTGACTGGGGGAGAATGTATGCATTGTCAGCATTCCGTCCATCATTTGTTTGTTGTAACGCTTTACGCCCTAAGTGGGATGGGTATTCCCAGACGTGGGACCCGTGCTCACTACGCCACTGGAGTCAAGCTATCCTGGCTGATGACGGCTGATAGCCAGAAACCGGTCCTAGGATGCTTGATTCCGGTCCAGGGAAGACATGGCTTGGCAGTTCGGGCTGGACTGTTCCCATGAGGCACAGGGTCAAGGCTGATTTGCATATGGCCATGTCTAAACTGGGGTGGTGTAGTGGGCAAAAGAACGATGGATTTAACCCAGATCTCTTGACTGGGGGAGAATGTATGCATTGTCAGCATTCCGTCCATCATTTGTTTGTTGTAACGCTTTTCGCCCTAAGTGGGATGGGTATTCCCAGACGTGGGACCCGTGCTCACTACGCCACTGGGGTCAAGCTATCCTGGCTGATGACGGCTGATAGCCAGAAACCGGTCCTAGGATGCTTGATTCCGGTCCAGGGAAGACATGGCTTGGCAGTTCGGGCTGGACTGTTCCCATGAGGCACAGGGTCAAGGCTGATTTGCATATGGCCATGTCTAAACTGGGGTGGTGTAGTGGGCAAAAGAACGATGGATTTAACCCAGATCTCTTGACTGGGGGAGAATGTATGCATTGTCAGCATTCCGTCCATCATTTGTTTGTTGTAACGCTTTTCGCCCTAAGTGGGATGGGTATTCCCAGACGTGGGACCCGCGCTCACTACGCCACTGGAGTCAAGCTATCCTGGCTGATGACGGCTGATAGCCAGAAACCGGTCCTAGGATGCTTGATTCCGGTCCAGGGAAGACATGGCTTGGCAGTTCGGGCTGGACTGTTCCCATGAGGCACAGGGTCAAGGCTGATTTGCATATGGCCATGTCTAAACTGGGGTGGTGTAGTGGGCAAAAGAACGATGGATTTAACCCAGATCTCTTGACTGGGGGAGAATGTATGCATTGTCAGCATTCCGTCCATCATTTGTTTGTTGTAACGCTTTTCGCCCTAAGTGGGATGGGTATTCCCAGACGTGGGACCCGTGCTCACTACGCCACTGGAGTCAAGCTATCCTGGCTGATGACGGCTGATAGCCAGAAACCGGTCCTAGGATGCTTGATTCCGGTCCAGGGAAGACATGGCTTGGCAGTTCGGGCTGGACTGTTCCCATGAGGCACAGGGTCAAGGCTGATTTGCATATGGCCATGTCTAAACTGGGGTGGTGTAGTGGGCAAAAGAACGATGGATTTAACCCAGATCTCTTGACTGGGGGAGAATGTATGCATTGTCAGCATTCCGTCCATCATTTGTTTGTTGTAACGCTTTTCGCCCTAAGTGGGATGGGTATTCCCAGACGTGGGACCCGTGCTCACTACGCCACTGGAGTCAAGCTATCCTGGCTGATGACGGCTGATAGCCAGAAACCGGTCCTAGGATGCTTGATTCCGGTCCAGGGAAGACATGGCTTGGCAGTTTGGGCTGGACTGTTCCCATGAGGCACAGGGTCAAGGCTGATTTGCATATGGCCATGTCTAAACTGGGGTGGTGTAGTGGGCAAAAGAACGATGGATTTAACCCAGATCTCTTGACTGGGGGAGAATGTATGCATTGTCAGCATTCCGTCCATCATTTGTTTGTTGTAACGGGATGGGTTTCAGAGGCACAAACATGGTGGAACTCAAAGGCCTTTCCTGGGAGTGGGGGATTGCCCTGGAAATCTCACAGGACCAAGACAGCACAGCTTCCAGCTGCTCAGTTGCAGTGCTGTTTTGGGTGCTAGGCCACGCCCAGCTCCCCCTGCTACACCAGAACCAAAGCCTCAGTAGCGTTGTCCTGTCGTCTCTGTCTGCTTCTGTGGCTTTTTCTGTTTTTCCAGTTATTTTGTATCAACAAGACTGCATTTCTATGGCTGACTTCTGTCACATTAGTCTTCTTACAAAGACGTCGAAATGATGATACATGATTAGAGTACAGTTACACCCTCCGTCATGTCGGCCCACGCGCTCCTGCGCCCGCACACACCCACACACACAATCACATAAACATCTGTACAGGTTCTGCTGTTGTCTAAAATGACTGTCTGCCTCAATTAAGGTAGATGGAAGATATTGAAACAATAACTGCCAGAGCACGCGCATTGTCTCCCCCGCGCTCTCTCTCGTTCTCTGCTCCCCAATCCCTCTATCTTTCTCGCGCGCTCCGTCTGTCTCCCTCCCTCTGCTCCCCCCTCTCTCTCTGTCTCTCTCACTCTGTCTGTCTCTCTCTGCTTTCCCTCTCTCTGTGTCTCTCTCTGTCTGTCTTTCTCTATCTCTCTGTCTCTCTCTGCTTCACCCTCTCTCTTTGTCTCTCTCTGTCTGTCTCTCTCTCTGCTTCCCTCTCTCTCTCTTTATCTCTCTCTCACTCTGTCTATCTCTCTGCTCCCCCCTCTCTCTATGTCTCTCTCTGTCTGTCTCTCTCTCTCTGCTTCCCCCCTCTCTGTGTCTCTAGCTGTCTGTCTCTCTCCGCACCCCTCTCTCTCTCTCTCTCTCTATTTCTCTCTCTCTCTCTCTCGCTCTCTCTCTCTCACTCTGTCTCTCTGTCTGTCTGTCTGTCTCTGCTCCCCCCCTCGGTCTGTCTCACTGTCTGTCTGTCTCTCTCTGCTTCCGCCTCTGTCTCTCTCTCTCTCTCGGTCTCTCTGTCTGTCTCTTTCTCTGTTCTCCCCCTCTCTCTCTGTCTGTCTCTCTTTCTCTCTCTGTTTCTCTCTGCTTCCCCCTCTCTCTCTCTCTGCCTGTCTCTCTCTCTCAGCTTCCCTCTTCCTATCCCTCTCTCTCTCCCTCGCTCTCCCTCCTTCTCACTCTCTCTTTCTCTCTCTTATTATCTCTCGTTCTCTATGCATGTGTGTGTCTCTCTCTCTGCTTCCCTCTCTCTCTCTCTCAGCTTCCCTCTCCTCCCACCTCTCTCTCTCTCTCTCTCTCTCTATATATATATGTCTGTCTCTCTCTCTGTTTCTCTCTGCTTCCCCCTCTCTCTCTGCCTGTCTCTCTCTCTCAGCTTCCCTCTTCCTATCCCTCTCTCTCTCCCTCTCTCTCCCTCCCTCTCATTCTCTCTTTCTCTCTCGTTCTCTATGTGTGTGTGTGTGTCTCTCTCTCTCTCTCTGCTTCCCTCTCCTCCCACCTCTCTCTCTCTCTCTCTCTCTCTATGTCTGTCTCTCTTTCTCTGTATGTGCCTCTCCCTCCTGAAGACCAACATTGCCATCTTCAAATACATAATAGGAACATTAGGATGAACCTGGAACCATCACAGAGAATACTGTGTTCTCTACTGGTGAATCATTTATTTATTGGTTTAGTGACTTCAGAGTTTTACATAGCGCCAACATATAGTCCTTCGGTCTCTTCGGAGCACTATGCACACAAAGGGTCATATCACCAAGGCTATCTCTGTTTTGGGTGCAACATCGCTGGTTTTCCAGCGATGTTGGCCCATTTCCCTGGAATATTATCGCCCTGGAGTAACGCGTTGTTAATAACGCGTTACCAGGGTGATAAATTCCAGCGATAGACGGTGATAAATAAACAAGCGCTAAGCACGCTTTGCGTTTATTTATCGCCGTCCTAGTAAAGATTCCCCTCGGAAAGGAGGGCACCTGCTGTGTGGATACGGGGAGAGGGGAGTTATGAGCGGCGCTAGACTAGTAACTAAGGGGCATATTATCAAGGACGCCGTTAAAATTATTGCCGTTTAGCTGCGTTAATGGGCTTGATAATCTGCCGCTGAGAATTCCTATAGAAGTCCATGTTCTGGTGTGAATATGGGCTTCTATTGGAATTTTCTGCGCCATATTATCAAGCCCATTATCGCCGCTTTAGCGGCAGCTTCCTGCCGCTAAAGCAGCGAGAATTTTAACGCCGTCCTTGATAATATGCCCTTTACTTCTTGTGTATGTAGAGCTCCAAACTAAACTTTTGTTGTTTTCTAAGCACTGTTAACAAGTGTCACTGTTATCCATTTCAATGATACTCAATTGACCGACCTCAGAAGGATTTAAGGCTGAATTGAAGCTGCTGAGATTTTTATGTATGACCCAGAGGCCACGGCTTGTCTCAGTGGCTGCTGTGTCACTCGCCGAACCATCCTGCTGGTTATATGTTTAGAGCACAAACCTCATGGGTCCGATCATCCGGTTTTATTTGCTGTTCATCCGATTGGCTGAGCAGTTCTGTTTTTACAATAATGCTACAAAGAAGGCAGTTCATCTGGGCCCACCAGGCTGGCACAAGGGTTTCCAGCTGTGGGTTTTGCCAGACTGCTGCCGAAGAACCAGGTTTGAGTCTCGGCGTTGGTTCAATATCTGGTGATTCTGGGAAAATGACTGAATCTTGGAAGTGCCTAAAAAACCGAATCATTTGACCTTCTGTAATGTACTCTGGTGCTCATACAAAATGCTCTAATGCCTTTTTGCCAAGCACGCGCCATATAAAACTGCAAAAGATAAAAAATAAAAAAACAGTTATTAGCCTTTCAAACTTTGGCAGGCAATGGGAACAGTGGAGGATTGGAGATTCCCGGTCGGAATGTAACATATGGCCTGCATGCTTTGCTGGCCCATGCTCTGCGGGTGATGCATGGCGGTGGGAGCCCCTAGACAACGTTTAGTACAAATGTGACGGTGTCATGTTGCTTAAAACAAAGGCTCACATTGCTGGCTGGTTTTGTACTCGTAACTTTAGAATGAGGTCTTGGTTGTTTTGTAATAATCCCACTAGCCGTCTGCTCTTGCTGAATGCGTGGTATGACCTACCAAAACTTATTTTATCCCACCAGACTTTTTAAAAGACAGTCAAAGAGAGAAAGAGGAAGGGGAGAAAGAAGGAGGAAAATAGGAACACGGTGGGAAAGGGAGGAAGCAGAAGTGAAAAAGACCCAACAAGAGTGAGAAAAAGAGACATTGAGGCACCGATTAAGAGTCTGGAGGTCCATGAATCCCAACACTAGCGGGGGTGCAGCGGCGGGGGTCTCCCGACCGCACTATTATGAGTTGGGCGGTGAGACTGCCACAGCCCCGCCACAGCTGTCAGGGAACCGACGTTCCCTAGCAGTGTTGCAGCAGTCTTGAGGCAGTAATATGGTTGGCGGGATGGTGCCTCACTCCCTATGGATGCACACAGGGGGCACAACATGTGCCCCACCATGTGCATGCACACCAGTTCCTGCACGGCATGGACTTTACGGTTCATGCCGTGCAGGAACTGTTCTTAGTGTTCCCATTGCGGTGCCCATTTTCAAGGCACTGACGTGGGAAAGTCAAAAACAAAGCCCGCCAGACAGGAGGAAACTCCTAATCTGGCAGGCGGTCAGACCACAACTGTGGCGGTGCTGCGGTGGGGTGGGGCGGGCCTGGCGCCGCACCGCCAAAGTCGGAATCAGGCCCTAAGTGTAAGTAAGATGAAGGAAGGAGCGCATGGGCAGCTTTTATGTCCAACAACTCCAGAATTTGGTGGGTTCCTAAGAAAAACCTTGGGTCTCCGTGCTATTGACAGCTAAGCAGTGTTTCTTAAGCAAAGCTTATTCCTGGTTTCTCACATGTGGGGATGGGTTTGAGGCCATTCCTACAGCTGGAGTCCATGTAAATGGAATCTCCAGGGATTAATTTGAGCCAGTGGTTGCCACTGGCACACAGACAGTTGTGATTAAGGGCCATATGTACCAACACATTTTCCCATAGACACAGAATGGGTAAAACCCTTTGATACAGCTGGCCCTTGGTGTGTTGGGAAAACAAACATAAGTTATGCCTTTCCCTCATCATTACTTCCACTACAACCTCTTATTTGCACTTCCTTCGCATGTCAGGTTGGGAAGTCAACATCACAGGCGAAGTAATTTAAGACCTTTCTAAACAAACAAACTCCGTGGGAGTGTCATCTGATCCGGACAAACTGCACAGGGGGGCACCTTCTCCATACCTTAATACTGCCAGGGAGACCCTGCTTGAACTCCTTCCTCTCTCTACTGCATCCCTGTGAGGGATTACTTCACCTTTAAAAACAATGGACCAAAAATAATTAATTATTACATCATCATGAAATGCTCTGAATGAATGAATAAGGAACACTTATATAGTGCGAACAGCTAACCTGAGAAGCAGCCTCGGAGACCTGTGGGGGTGATGACTCTTTCACACTCCATACATTTATTTGTGTAAGTTTTAGTTGGTCATGACGACAATCATATATCTTATATGAGGGGCAGTGGGGAGTCGAAAGAGTTTGAGGGGACCTTATTTTCTTTCAAAGTATTTAGTACACAATATACAGAATAAGCCTACTGTCAACACACGTGGGCATCAAGATGGAGACCCCAGCATAGTACTCGAACTCCGCAGAGGAAACCCTAAGGGGCTTATTAAAGGACGCCCACCCAGAGTGCCTGTGACAGGCTTTTACCAGTCCCTGATCCAGAATGCCAGGGCGCTTGTATAGGCTCAACGTTCCTGCGGGACCATCTCATTTTGCTAAGAATGAGGCGTGAATACGTTAAATTACCTAGGGAATTATTCCATCCAACTATTTAATGCTTGAGTTCCCCAGGAAAAATTAAAAGGGTACAGAATGTAGCAGCAGACACTGGGAGCTGATCCGTTCTACAGCATTGTAGGGTATGAATGTTACGGCGATTCGTTAACTCCTGGGTCAGCCGGCCTTCATCAGGACCAAAAGATCCCAATGAATTATATGAATGAATTCTGTCATAATTCAAGGTGATAGTTGAAAATAAATTAGCATGGACACACGCATGCATACGTATGTGACACTTTTGGATAACCAGGTTATTTTCCGTAAGGGAGGGGAATGATACAGATAAATGTAGTCTCAATTATTATACATTGAGTACATTACAAGTGGAACACACGTTTATAGACCACTCTTAGTGATTTTACAACAAATCACACTCAGTGATGTGTAAAGATTGTGTCACCCAAGAGGCTAATAGGCTAAAAGCCTAGACAGACAGATATAATTAAACATAAATGAATACTGCGACCAATTCCTATGTCGCTCTATATGCCATAAAGGAGAAAAATATGTATGTGGTCCTGATAATATTCTGGAATAGTAGCTTGTATTGTGTAAAGACCAGAGGGTGGGCGAACAATGCCATAACCGCCATGGATAAATAGGATAATATTGTTCCAAAGAAAGGGCGCAAGACCGATCCATTATTGCTGGATCATACACTTACTTCTTCAAAGGATGTGGCTCTTTGGTAAACCTGAGTCCTTTCCTTTACTCCTACATATTGGTGAGGGAAAGTCACAGTACATGTACACCACTGTCTGTCAGCATCCGAATCAGACCTGCATAATGGCATTGTGAGAGTTATGTGGTGCTGTAATGACGTCTGAGACATGATTACGTCATGTACATGCGCACAGTTTACTCAATGTTTAGTGGGTGTAGTCAGTCTGTTTTGTTATATGTAAGATTTAGGTCTACTTTTGTTGAAGGTTTGTGTACCATAATATTTAATGTAGACCTTATGAATAGGGTGCAGAACTCGTGGCGTTTCAGTCCGTGAAATTCTGCAGAGCTATACATAAACTCTGCAAGATTCCGTGGAGTTCCACGAGTGGTAGAATTCGGCATGCCACGCAGCTTGCGCTGAATTTCAGCGGGAGGAGTTTGCTCTGCGCTGTAAAATCATCGCTAACGGCACCACACAGAGCACCAGTGGGCACTGCTTCTTTCTGCCGCACAAGTAAATTTTCAATTCGAGCTGCAGATTTCTCAACGCGAACGGTAGTGACCTGCCACGACTGCACGCGTTGAGTAATCTCGACGGGAGGTGTTCTAGCACTTGATTTTTTCGCTCACATTCACAAACTTAACGTTGGGGAGCTGCTCCCAAGGAAAAACTCAACCATGTGGCTGAGTTTTTTTGGAACCGGAGTGGGCAAAACTCTGCAAACTCCACCAGAGGAGTGGAGTTTATTGCCCACCCCTACTTATGACTGGAAAATCTGGCTATCCTCACCGGGCATTTGAAGGTTATGAATATCTTCTAGTTCATATTAGAACTGGACCGATGTCTTAGTTATGTAAAGGGATACCACTTGGGCAATTTACTCCAGAGAATTATTAAGTCATCAGTATTAATGCCATTATATGGATACTATCAATGGGGACAATAAACAGTGAAATATAGCTATATCTAGCAAAGTGTATGGAGGATAACCTCCAACTGACGTGTATGATATGGGTCAGATGTTCTCTCTAACGGTTATTAGTTCAACAACTGTAACTTAGCTAGTGACATGTAGTGTTCTCAACTGCCCTACCAACCTGGTATGTTTAAATATTGGGGCGTCTTGACCATGGAATCATCACTGAGGGTTATTAAGTTGGTCTTAAATCCATAAATGCACCCCAATGTTCTGTTTCAAGAAGGGTTGTGGACATTATTATAAAATATCTCAAAACTCTCATCTTTTTAATGACCACACAAGATACACCCTTCTTCATGTGCCCATCCTCTATGTAATGATTTGTCATGAGCCTGGTGTTCCTTTTGCATCTGATGTTGCTTCTGTGTTAAAAAATCAGTTTTTTTTATTTGCGACGCATCATTACTATATATCTCAGGCTGCAGGGACTTGTTATGATACAGATTATGTGTGATGAGTAGCAGTTGGTATGCTTTTTTTAGGAACCATTCAAGGTTAGGACCTTAGATTGGACTCTTCACACGTCTGGTGAATGAACATAGACTTCAGGCACCACACGGATAATGCCCTAGAACTGGTGTCATTTCCTATAGTGTGTTCAGAAGTTGCTCAGGCTCATATCATTTTGATGGGTCGGGGTCAATATTTCAGGAGCCTGCATAGGTCGGTTCTGTCCTATTCGGGCACCTCACATAGGAAAAATAATTGATCAGTGTAATCCGTGGGAGTTTCAGCACCACGGAGAGCTCCAGAGCTGTAATGGCTGCTGAAATAATACTGGCAACTACGTAGTTTCCTCCTAGGCACCTTGATGAAAACGTCTAGTTGTTAGCCTTAAGAAGTGCCCCTGGGGAACCTTTTATGAATCCTTCCTTCAGGCAATGCCAAAATATTGACTGGTTACCATATAATATAATGCCTGTCACAAAGTGAAAACTTTTCCTATTCTGGGCTTTCATTTGACCAATCTCTGTTTTCAGTTGTGATAGTCCAGTTGGTTGTAAAATTAAAGTCAGCTGACTCCATATCCTTGTGACATGAAGCTATTAAGTGAAGGAGCTGAGGGTATTCTATACCTACACGTAATTTAGGACTATCATCACCTAAGTGCTCCTTTTCTGAGCTCTCCAAACAGGTAGAATGACATACGGAACAATGTCCATGGCCTGTTAGGTCCCAGTCTGTAGTGGCACCTTGTGCATAAAAAGGTGGATTAGAATACAGCCTAGAGTAATTTCCAGTGCCAGCGATTAATTCAAGCATTCTACCTATCAGTATCTTTCCTTTAATTCCCCTCCAAAGCCTAGTTTGGACTAGGTAAAGTATTTTAACTATATACCACATAAACAATTACATACAAATGAACGTGTATGTACACCAACATAAAATAGTGATATAGTCAGATTTACCACTGTCCACGTATAATAAAAAATAATCATATATATGATGTAAGATCTCATTACTGAACAGTGAACCTGTGCGTTAAACTGATTAGGGCACAATTAACGCTTCTATCAGCATTAAGCTGATATGGTATTACTGTATCACAAATACTGGGTAATACCACATTACAGGTAAACTGGGTGTTGACATTAGCAAAACACATTTTCATCCATAAATGTGACACAAACTCACAGAAACACTGTGTTAATTCAAATTTGCAGTTATATTATCCCTTTATCTGGTTACATAGGTACAGATTTCTTGCATAACCGCACATTTAATAAGCATCTCTAAATGAGGACTTTGTTGCTGCAATTAAATAGTGTTCACTTTAATTTGAACAGCACAATGGCCAGCAATTCTTAAAGTGCACTTGATGCTTGAAGACCCCACGTACAGGAACATAGCTGTAACTAGCCCCATGTCACAGTATCACTCCACATTCTCGGAGTACCAGTTTCAATTTTCTTTTTCCAAGTTTTGCCCCACGAATACTAGCAATTTGCTACTGGCTAATAGCCCAAAACTCGCTAGAATTTCTGTGCACAGTGACATTGGAACAGCTGGCAAGTATGCAAGAAGATTGATAATGGTAGTTGTAGACATACAGGCCCAATTCACAAAGGTAAACTTAGAACTTAAGACTAAGATTGGACCTGAAGTTTAAGTTTAGACCTAAAGTCTAAGTTTAGACATGAAGTCTGAGTTTAGACCTGGAGTCAAAATTTAAACCTAAAGTCTATTTTTAGACTTAAAGCCTAAGTTTAGATCTAAAGTCTAACAGGTCTAAACTTAGACCTCAGGTTCAAACTTAGACTTCAGGTCCAAACGTAGACTTCAGGTCCAAACTTAGACTTCCATTTTAAACTTCGACTTCCGGTCCAAACTTAGACTTCAGATTCAAACTTAGACTTCAGGTCTAAACTTAGACTTCCGGTTCAAACTAAGACTTATATAGACTTCAGGTCTCAAATTAGTCTTCAGGTCTAAACTTAGACTTCAGGTCTAAACTTAGACTTGAGGTCCAAACTTCGACTTCCGGTCCAAACTTATACTTCAGGTCCAAACTTCGACTTCCATTTTAAACTTCGACTTCCGGTCCAAACTTAGACTTCAGGTCTAAACTTAAACTTCAGGTTCAAACTTGGACTTATATAGACTTCAGGTCTCAAATTAGTCTTCCGGTCCAAACTTAGACTTCAGGTTCAAACTTAGACTTCAGGTCCAAACTTAGACTTCCATTTTAAACTTTGACTTCCTCTCCTAACTTAGACTTCAGGTCCAAACCTTAGACTTCCATTTTAAACTTCGACTTCCGCTTCAAACTTAGACTTCAGGTCTAAACTTAGACTTCAGATCCGAACTTCGACTTCAGGTCCAAACTTAGATTTCAGGTCTAATTTTTGACTTCAGGTTCAAACTAAGACTTATATAGACTTCAGTTCTCAAATTAGTCTTCAGGTCTAAACTTAGACTTTAGGTCTAAACTTAAACTTCATATCTAAGTTTATCTTTGTGAATTGCCCCCCTTCCCCCGCCCCCAGAGTCCCAACAGTAGCCTCCACAGTTCCTCCTCATTCACTCCTGATCCAGAATGTCCGAGGGACTCCTGTTTCTGTATATTATGCACAACTGCAGCTCCTACGTGGTTGTCTCATGACATTTGATGCATTTTTAACACAATGTTGGATTTGGTGTATTAGCATTTGAAAAGGACTACTATTATAACTATTGTACGAACTGGCCCAATGCCATGTGTGATACCTTCACTCAATAGCATTTTGCAAACTGAGACTTTTAAGTCCTTTAAATCTACCCTTAGAATATGTCAAGTGAACCTGCAAGTCCCAGATCAGGTGGCAGGTATTGTATCCAGCAGACTGCGTGTGTGTGACTTATTGCGGTACAGAAGAATAGGGTCATGTACGGTGTCAGATAAGTAGGGTTACAAGAGGACTCCCATTTATGAGCTGCACAACTTCTTCATTCCTGGGATTTCTTTTTTACAAAACATTTTTGTGTGTGTTCATTCAATTGCTTCATTTGAATTGAATAAACAATACAACTCTCAGACAGAGCAGACTTGGTAAATGAGAAGCCAGGACTGGAGCCAAAAGGCCTTGGTGACATGGAGTCAAACTGTAATCCTATAGATGGGAAGCCGCTGTTGAAGCAAAACCAAACTGTTCCACCGCAGTGGCTAGTTGGATGCACCCCCAGGAGAGATGGGGGCTAAAGATGCAAAGATGCCTCTGATGAACAGGCCGCCTCTTTCCCTTCATCCAGTCTCCACTGTGGCATGGGCTACGGATAAAAGATCGCATACTCCTAGAAGTGGGAATTTGCAGGGTTCAAGGCGCTCGGTGCACACATGTCTCTGTCTTGCCATTCTCAGGGAGGTAGCTTGATCCCAGTAAGGCACCAGTGTTTTGAGTCATGGAGAAGGGAACAGAAAGAACAGCTCCTTCAGAGGAATTGAGACAATTATCCCCTCCCTGTTATGGGACGAATGAGCCACGTGTGTCCCTGCAGAGAGATGGACTAGCTGGGGCCAAATGAAGCATCAGACCAAAGCAATGGATTGAGAGCAAGATTGGTCTGAGCCAGAATCCAAGTTCCCGTCAAGAGCCAGTGTTCGCAAAGAGAGAGCAAACACCCGATTGGGATAACAGTGAAGAATTGAAAATTCTTGTCACGAATGTTCGCAAACTTTTAATTCTATGTCAGGACCGGAGGCTCCGATTATGCTTGTTTAAAGCTGAGCCACCACCACTGATGCAACATCCACAATCGGTTTGTATTAGAAAGGTTTAAATGTAGATTCCGTTGACCAGTCGACCGTATTCATGATGTCAGAGAGGCTTACTCCCAATGAAAAGGACTTAGAGGCCATTGCGCCTCGAACAGAATGGGCCCCAAATTTAGATATATCAATGCCTGCTTCATTTATGAGCCAACGTACCCATCTTGCTAAGGTAGCTGGAGTCACTGGCCTGAAAGGCTTTTGCAATGCAATAAACAGTTGACCTTGTATATCAGAACGAAATTCAGAGATACTTACCTCGTACACTTTTAGGCATTGCACCACATATAACTTGGGGTTCTCTGGAAACATTGGGTAAGACACCGAGGTAGAATTACATTTGGTGCGTCTAGAAATCTTAAAAGTGACCCCTTCCGGGGAGAATCGACGACCAGCCAGGTCTTAAGCTCTGATTTCGGAAACTCTTTTGCAATAGACTAAACATAAAAGCATAGCCAACTTGGCTGAAAGCTGCTTACGTGATAGATACTTGTTTGCCGGCCAAGCTTCTAAAAACCGGAGAACTACTGACACATCCCACAGGAATGAATATTTTGGACATGGTGGTTTGACCATCCTAATACCTCTCAGTAATTTACAAACCAAGGGATGTTCCCCCACATGTTTGCCCTCAAGCTGAGTATGCCCTGCCGAAATCGCTGATCGAAAGTTATTGACTGTCCTATACGCAGAGCCCGAGGAATATAAGAGGCTAGGAAATTCATGACCATGGAGACATCGGCTGTAGTGGGATCGATGTCCCGTCGAACACACCAGCTACACCATTTGTTCCATGCTGATGAATACTGCTTGTGGGTATTAGCTGACCATGCTTGTTTGATGAATTCAGAAGCGTCCGCCGAAAGGCCAGGGATGCGCCATCTGTTCCGGAAACTCGCCACGCCACTAGTGGCAGATGACCCTCGTCGATTAGAGGATGAGGGATCTTGTGATGATCCAGCAACAGATTCCATCTCTGAGGGAGAAGGACAGGTACAGCACAAGACGTTCCCAACACCATCGGGAATGATGCTTGTGCTCTCCACAAAGGTGTTACTAACACCAGTTCCGCCCGTTGTCGCCTGGCTTGGGCCAGGACCCTGGTGATCATGACAAAGGGCGGGAAGGCATAACAAAGGACTTGGGGCCACGTCTGAAGAAACGCATCCGAGGCCAGAGCCTCCGGATCTGGGCGCCAGCTGTAGAACTCCGGGAGTTGTTTGTTCAGATGTGACGCAAATAGGTCCAACTGACAAGGACCCCATAAGAGGTTCAGCATCCGGAAATCTCGAGGATGTAACCGCCAGTCGCTGTCATCCCGCAGGTAACGGGAGTGCCAGTCGGCCACTTTGTTCCTGCGCCCTGGGAGACATTCCGCCACCACCGTCAGTCTGAGCTGTAGACAGTAAGGCCAAAAGTCTTTGCCAATTTCCACCAGAATACGAGACTTCGTACCTCCCAGCTTGTTCACGTATTGCACTGCTGACAAGTTGTCCATCCGCAATAGGATGCAACAGTCTGTCTTCTGTGGGGAAAGGCTGCGGATGGCGAATGAACATGGCAGTTGATATGGAGAGTGAGCTCCTCCGGAGACCAGCGGCCCCCCGTTGAGATCGGACCCCAGCGGGCACCCCAGCCCCAGCGGCTGGCGTCCGATTCAATCACCACCTCGGGTTTCGAGCCGAAGATGGCTCTCCCATTCCACGACTCCATGTGATCTAACCACCATAACATCTCCAACCTCGCGTCCTCAGAAAGAGGAATCTGTTCGGCATAACCGAGGCCTTTGCGGAGATGCTGGATCTTCAAGTGTTGGACTGCGCAATAGTGAAGGGGCCCTGGGAAGATCGCTTGGATCGACGAGGCTAGTAACCCCACTACTCGGGCAATGGACCTCAAGGACACAATCTAGCTGCTCACAATCAACTTCAATTCTCTCTTGATCGCTCTGATCTTGTATGAGGGCAAGAGAAGCTGGCAGCTGCGTGAATCCACCTGAAACCCCAGAAACTCTATGGACTGCTTAGGGGTCAGGACTGATTTCTGAGAGTTCACCACGCATCCCAGGCTCTGAAGGAGCTGGATGGACCATTCCACATGAGTAATCGCCAGCTGAGGGGACTGCGCCATGAGAATAATGTTGTCTAGATATGCTATCAGTCGCACCCCTCGTGCGCGCAGGGACTCTACCACTGGGCGAAGGAGTTTCATGAAGCACCAAGGTGCTGACGAAAGTCCGAAGGGAAGGACCGTATATTCATAATAGACGCCTTGCCAGAGGAACTGAAGGAAACGCCGATGCAGGGCGTAGATGGAGACGGATAAATACGCGTCCTTCAGATCCAACCGGACCATCCAATCCCCTTCTTGTAGAAGATCACGTAGCAGATGGACGCCTTCCATTTTGAAATGGCAGTAGACGATCCACCCATTGAACTCCTTGAGATTCAGGACCAACCTGGACCCGCCCCCTTTCTTCTCGACCAGGAATACCTTGCTGAGGAAACCCTGAGGGTGACATTGAGCGACCGTGATCGCTCCTTTCTTCAGGAGGGCATTTATCTCTTCTGAGATAAAGGTCTGATCTAGTGGGGAAAAACTTAGGGGGAGGGGGCGGAGTGTTTAGGAGGGTGTCTTATACATCTCCAGCTTGTACCCCTGCACTGTCTCCAAGATCCAAGGATCTTGCGAGAGGGCACGCTATTGTTGTTGAAATAACTGCACACGTCCCCCCAAGACCACTTCTGAACATGCAATGATTCTCACCTGTAGATCCTGCATCCTGGTGATTTCCATGGTTTCCCCCGAAACGTCCCCTGCGGAACCGGCTCCTCGCCCTTCGTGAAGGATAGAAGTTTGGGTTGCCGACGGAGTTGTCTTGATAACTACCTCTGTGGTGTTGCTGGCCACGTGGGGCGCCCTGGTTGTTTCCTCGGCCGAACGACCGCACTCGACTTCGTTCGGCCCTGGTGAAACCCGGTTTGAAGGCTCGACGAAGAGATTCTTGAGCCTTGGCCAGGACACTAAAAGTGGCCACGAATTTGGTCAGCTCTTTTAAGAAAGGTTGGCCGAAGAGGAGGCCTTGGGCCACAGGACCTGCCTCTGATGAGGATAGTTCAGCCAATTTAGGGTCCAGCTTGAGGAGAATAGACCTCCTCCTCTCGCTGGACATGGCGCAATTGGCGTTGCCTAACAGGCACACCGCCCTTTGCGTCCAACCAATGAGGGCATCCCGGTTTATCGCTGTTCTGGATTCCTTAGCCTGGTATCCCATCTCCAGGATTTTTGTTAGGGGGCCTGAGAGGTCCAGTAGTTTATCTTGGCATGACCGCCAAGCGCGGTCTATGCCTTTTTTAGGATTCTTTTCGTATTTTTTTAGATAAGTGAGCATCGTCGGATCCACCTCAGGTGTTTCCGCAACCCGCGCGGCCAGATCCGGTCTGGGACACTCTGACCTCTGCCGGGCTCTGATGTCTTTATCAAAGGGTTGGCGGAGGTAGGACTGGACGTAATCCGCCACCTCCTGCGGCAGGAGCCACGCCGTAGAGTTGGGGTGGACGATGTCCATTGGCTCAAATGTTAACACTTTGGGTTGTGACGGCTCGGTATAATGCTCCTTCCTGAGCTTTTTCGCCGGTTTAGGACTCACTTCCTCACCCATGCCCGTATCGTTGTTGGGGGAGGGTGAGGTGTCACCTTGAGCGCCGTGGGTTGACTCCGCCGGATCTGCTCTCGTGACATATGCGTGATCATTGGCAAAAGCCTTAGAGAGTCTTGCAAAATCCTCAGCAAGAGGGTTGGCAGCCTTGGTCTCTTTAGCCTTTTTACACCCGAACGCTGCCGGGATCCATCCTTGCTGTATGGCATACTTATTTAGGTGACACTTAAGGGGAGCAATAGCCCGCACCAGGGCAGAATTCACAGAATGCTGCGCACCAGCATCCAGGGCCTCCACGAGGTCCTGTTCTAGGGAGCCGGACGGCTCTTCATAATAATAGTCATCCTCATAGCAGTAGTCCACCATGGTAGGGTGGACGGTACAAATTAACTGCGGTAAATAGAACAGCGGAGTAAGGGGGGAGAGGCACAACCCCAGGCAAGCCAGGCTAGACAGCCAAACAAAGTTCAGGAGTGGAGGGAGGGCCTGCCTGTACCAAAAACCTATCTAGGCAGTGCCTATGCAGAGTTATACAGCCCGCAGCACAAATAAGCTTTGGGCATCACCGGGGGCACACAATGCACGGGCTTTATATTTCAAAAACTGCCGGTTTCCCGCTCTGATCGGTGCCGTAACGATTGCGGTGAAATTTGACAGAAAAGATGGCCACTGCGCATGCGCGGTGTCGGCCGCCCGTCAGAATAGAAATAGGACTTCGCGCGATCCTGATGCGCGGTCCTTGAGCCCCCAAAACTCCCGCTCCACTTACACACAGACGCGGGCGACTCGCGCCTGGCCGGGGAGGCTGACTCGCTCCCTTTATATCGCGCCCATGAACGGAGGCGGAAATCAGGGGACAATGCGGGCGAGCGGGCTCTGAGCTGCCAGTACCACACGCTTCAGGTACGCGTCAGCAGCGAACCCGCAAGAGCGCGAGCGCGCGTTATAAAAATGCCACATTCACCACCAAAGCGCAAATACAGCGGAACAACGATATTGAAATACAATCAACTATCATATACAATACACATAAATGCGCCAAATACAGTGCGGTGCCCCCAACCCATACACCACTAGTGCTAGAAAAAAGTAGTAAGGGAAAGGCACTTAACTGGCTGCGGAGCAGCAAAGAAAGAGGACGTGTGTGCCTCGGTTGGACATTATATGGGCGCAGTCTCTATGGTTATGGAGTATAAGGTGCTCATGGGATTTGTAGTTTACTATAATATGTTGAATAAAAAAGATAGTTTTTTTATTGGCTGCTGTAATAAAGCAAAGAAAATGAGAAGCATAATTGGAGCCTCCGGTCCTGACATAGAATCTCCGGGAGAACCAGGGTACCTGTGATTATCCAGCGTCAGCAGCACACGAGCCTTACCCCGAGGCCTCATGATGACGAGATAATCCACAGCCCTCAACAGCTGGTCTCCTCCGGGGGAGGTTCTCTCCCTGACTGTGGAGAGTGAACCAGCACCCCAGGCAGTCAATTGAGTTAACTTTGAAAGAGCACATTTATTCCTCCCCTCTGCATAATGAATCACAAACGTTATATTTCTATTGTTGCCCTAACACCACGTTTTTTCAGGTACCCTACTTTGATGTCTTTGTTATGTTTCATCACTGCAAATGCATTTGTTTACATTTGATTTTCTATTCAATCATCTAGTGCTGATTATTGTATGCAAACACCAGGTGGCTGAATTTAAATGGGAACATGAAGCATTTAAATAAGCAGACATCTGAACACAACGCTTGGCAGGGTGCACACAGTTGGCACAAACCCACACAAAGGCATGGAGGACAACCGCATGGAAAAAACCAGACTGGAACAAACAAACAGGGTTTATTGCATTGACCTGTGTGGAGAAAAGGGTAATACAAAAGTTCAGCAAACTACGACATTCCCACTCATGGAGCCCACTGTTTTATCCATATAATTGGGCATGTTGGTGATCATATCTAGGGCCCTTGTAGAAAGTTCTAGTATCTCGGAAACATGCAGTGGATCGAAGAAAGGTTGTAGGGTCTACAAGCATTAGCAATAGCAGAGTCCTTGCAAGACTAAGAGGAATGAGAGGATCAGCTTGGCCTCCCGCCCAGCAAACACAACATAACCGAGGCGAGTTTGGGAGACCCAGGGTGCCACAATGGGGGTGCGTATAATGGTTGCTTCAAGGTGGCATCAGAAGGTAGAAGGTGAAGTAAAGCAAAAGGAACTATTCTAGCATGAGTCTGAGAACTAATAGCAAATAAACAGCCGGAGTGTGGGAACAGCCGGAGTGTGGGAACAGCCCGAGTGTGGGAACAGCCGGAGTGTGAGAACAGCTGGAATGTGAAAATAAAGGTGTGCTGGATCTGTACCCCCATGCCCAGCAACGGTCTAAGTGGGCCGCACATTCAGAATCTTAGGGCACATTACCACACAATGGGGTGGGAATCAGTCTCCTAAGGAGTCACAGGTGCCTAGGAAATGTGACACCCAGAGAAGACCGTTTTCTGTGAGCCCACCTTGAGATAGCCCTCACAGTGACCGTGGAGGACTCTTGCCAGCTTTGCAAGCGCAGCATCAGCAGCAGCTTTAGTTACCTTTTTGCTTCAGGTGCATCATCAGGACAAATGTGAGAAACCATCTTAAAACGTGCTCTCCTGGGTCATGACTTTTAGTAAAAAAGACACAATCACAGGGCAACGGAGTCCTTACAATCTCCTGGGGGTTTGAGACCTACTCTAGAAGTCCCTCCTACTTTACAGAAGATTACTGTGAGATCAGTAGACTACGTAGCTCCAGGGTTTGGTGATCCTCTTCTGTCGTAAAACAAATATCTTACACAAGATACCCTAATGGTGCTCGTCTCTTCCAGGCTAGATTATGCAAACTCAATCTAACTTGGCCTGCTTTGACCGCTCATGCACAGGCTACAGGTTATCGCTAATCAGCAGCCCACATAATCTTCAGTCATCCATGGGGTACTCGTGCCAGCCCTGTCTTGAAATCCTTCCATTGGCTCCCTATACAGCACTGTGCCAAATTCAAAGTTTTTTTGTCTTATTTTTAAGGACATCAAAGGTCTGGGCCCACAATTTATAGATCATAGACTGAAGTGATATGACCTCTTTTGGGAGCTGCATTATTCATCTGCCAATTTCCTAAGCATTTTGAGATTTAGGAAACTGTGTATTGGAAGTATTGGAGGACATAGATTCGCAGTTCTAGCACCCACTTTTTGGAATTCCCTGGCTTGAAATGTACACTTGGAACCAACTGCCAGGATTAAGAAAAAAAATCTAAAGTCTTGGCTCTTTAAAAAAGTGTTCTCGTAGTCTGCCTGCTTTGTCTGGAAATTCCCGAGCGCCAAGAAACCAGTGGGCCATATAAGAGCAATTAATATTATATTAACATTAACCTGACTCCAGGGGCCAGTGTAGACAAATCAGCCGGTCCTCTCATATCTATGTAGAGTCTAGAGTGAGCCCCAACAGCGCATGGGTCTTTCTTCAAATGAGTGTCTTTCCTTGAATGGTGGCTAATCCAGCGACCTCTGTTGCAGATGGATTTTATTCTGTCTCCATGGATCAGGATTGGAGCCGCACTAGAGTGCAATAATGCTTTTCAGTACCATGGACAGTGTCATCATCACCTCATGACCCTATCTTGACTGAGGGGGAAGTTATCGATATGATGGCAGTCTGATCCTCAGGGAAGATGCAGCCCAGAAATGCCATAGAAAGGTCAATTCTGTGATGGACCCCTGTGATCCAATACACCTCTGTGGGAGTGAGGAAGGCAATGGGCTGGTCATTTGTTTTGGAAGATACTTAAGTTGTCTGGACACTAAAGAATTGTTACAATATTGCCACAACAGAAGCAGGATTCGGTTTTAATTTTGATGAAGTTGTCACAATAATGTAAGCTCCACACGCCAAACCCCATCTAATTTCAAAAGTTTGAAACCTAGATGGGAGGTACAATTGGAGAGTTAGACTGTTCTATAAAACAACATCACAACAACTGCTCTAGCCAACTTTGAATTTTAGAGCTCTCAACATCGCTTAATAAAGTAAGTTTCTGGGGAAGGGTTGAGGAACACACATTTCATTGTCTCTAATCCTGGCGAAGCATAAGCCTGATATAGCGACATCGCAACATGAGCCCAGACCTACAGATCTTGGAATAAATTTCAACTCTGTGGTCGTACATGGGAGAACCTTCACGTACCTTGAAAGGGGCATGCCCCAAAGGGGTATGGTGGATTCAATCACGAGCCCTGCCTTAGCAGCTGAACAGCCATACCTTCCCTCCAGAATAGCAGAAACGTGTATTTTGCGCCGTCTCCCATGTCACTGCAAGTGGGTTGCAAAACCCTCAGTCAGTTATTACCATGCAGTGACTCCACACACAAACTGGAAACCAACTCTGCGTAAAGGGTTTCAAATGTATTCTAGAGTTCACTGCGTGGAAATATCTCTTCATTGAGCGGCTGCTCAATGAAGAGATATTTCACACATTGGACCTATGTAGGTTCACAAGTCTGTGTGTTCCTGCCCAAGATGCATGGTTCATACACACAGTAAAAAACATGTTTCATGGTGAGACATGGAAGGTCTTCATTTACACAATGAGTAAAATGGCCGTCATTACCGATAAAAAGGATATACGCTTTCTTTTTTTCAATCTCAAATAATTTTATCGGATATTTCCAATAGAAAAAAACACAAATGCCTACATACTTAATCAAATATATTGATCCTTGTGGTTTAAATATTGTCAGATTTAGTCATCAAAAAATATTTTCACTAATCCTCTTTTTCGTCTGTTTGTAGGAATTGTACTTTTCTTGACTGCCATTTGTATTTTGGTCTGCCTGTGGTAAATATTTAAATTACCTGTACTAATTTTTTTATGCGGTAAAGTCTAGTAAGAATAACTCAGTCAAAATAAGAGGCAGAATCCGTGGTATTAGAGGTTCTGAAAAGGGCTTTATTCCTTACAAAGGAATTATAGTTCGAACCATAGGCATCAAATTCCATCACCACGAGGGTTCAGGAAGGGAAGGCAATACATTATTGACAAGTAAAGATATTTATATGAAAAGCATTACATTAAGACAGATGCAGGAGGCGTAACAGCTGATAATATAGATAATAATACACATACGTAATGTAAAAAGGCGTAAACATAGGCGTAGACTAGAAACGTCATTAAACATGATGTCACAGGTGGGTGGATCCATAAGAGAATCCTGCAGTGTCAGCAGAAATATTTGGCAGAGATGCGTGCGCAGCCGCATGACGTGTGATTGACGTGCAACTAGAGGGTGAAGGGGACTTGACATTTAGCTCTACATGTGGAGACAGAAGTCTGGGGGGTCATGTCAACCTAATCCCAAATCATATCTAATATCTTATGTTTAAAGAACTGTATTATCCAAAAGGAAAGGTCTCTCGGACGGAATCTATTCTATACTGACTGTTAGTGCGTGTACAAGCGTCTAAGTGTCTACATGAGATGCGAGGGGGCAGGAATCTTCCATGGTAACAGGGGCTATGAATTACTTGCATGAGGACAGTGAGGCCTGGCCCTTTGCTCGGTAGCTGGAAGAATGTTTACCTAAACTACTAGACAGGAATGCATCGGATGAGGAGCGGAGCAGATAATCTTGAAGGTGAAATACAGTTTTTGGCAGGCAACAGGCCGGATCAGGCACCGTTAGCCGCGCAGGGAGTAGGACAAAGTTCATGGACACGGATGCAGGTCCAAGCTGGAGCATGTCAGAGGCAGAAGCAGAAAAAGGCTTGATGGCAGAATTCAGGGCCTACTCGCCTGAACTGTAAAACATGGAAAGTGAACCACATAAAGTCGGTGGCCTTTCATATTTAGGAACGGAATATCCGACTCGTTCATGGCGGATCTGAAAGAGGACATGTTGACGGTGGACGCACATGAATTTGCGTCTTCATAACTGGAACTGGAGGGAACATACATGTACTTGTAGCATGTACATGGAGCCGTTGGGGTCTAAGATAGGGGACACAATTGACCATAAAAATTCATATTTCCACATGCCTTAAACATTCAAAACAGGAAATGTTTTCAGAGAAGAATAGGGTTGGCGCTGTTTAGTTGTAATATGGTACCAAAGGTGCAAAACTCAAAGTTTGCATTTCCCTGGACTTTCCTAGAACAAGAAGACAGACAGACCCTTATTCTTTAAATCTTTGCTTCTGTAAAGGACCTACACACTGCTCTTCCTGGCAACCCTTCATGTCACTTCCCATGTGAGACTTTAGGACATTTCCCACCATGCATGAATGGTAGCCTACATAACAAGCACTTAGCACTGTAAAGATCCGATTGTATCACTTCCAGGTTATCAGGGCCGGACAGGCCTCTTATTCCAACGGGCTTTTCCCCGGTGGGGTGTAGCCCTTGAAGGCCGGGTTTGAAAGTCAAGGGACGCTCCTCATGCCTTTGTCACTTTCTTCAGCTCCCTGGAGTAAATTTCAGCAGGCACAGGGAGGTTCAGGGAGAGAGAGAGCTGTCTCTGAAGCTACATGAAATAAAGCCAATTAAATAAACAAATGAAATCTGACTTATGTCAAAGTGATTTTTGTAAGGCGGAGCAACCTGGCAGCAGATGGCAGCTGCCAGGCCCTCACAAAAATATTAGAGGACTGTGGGGGTTAGGGGCATTGGAGGAGTAAGCGGATGGAGTGGACAGAGGAAGCAACGAGGAGTGGGCAGGGGCAAGAAGCATTTGAGACGCTTGAAGATGGGCAAGGGGGAGGAGCAAAAATATATTAAATAGAAAAGCCAGCGAGAGGGTGGAGAGATCAATGGATGAGCCTGGGAAGAGGATGAGGGAGCAACATGTAGCATACGTAGGATGAGTGTGTTCGGGGGGAGGTACCAGCACACACAAAGATGAGAGCTAGTAAAACATGTGCACTATCATGGAGTGCTGAGAGAAAAAGAAAAAAAAGTAGTTCCCTGAATGAGAGCAGTGGAAGAATCAAATAAATGAAAGGAATGGTAAAGAAGCTATGCTCCACGGGTGGGACAAACACAGGAAGAATAAGGCAAACCCTTGAATAAGAAGTAAGCAACTGAGAGTGACAATAAAGCCGACTAATGGTAAGCCGTGGCAGTCTCTAAGCCACTGTACGCTTTTGGTATGGTCCACAAGAGGCTTTCTCCTACAGACAGTTAAAAGCAGTCTGGTAGGTGAGGACTAAAAAAAAGTGACCACCCATTCGAGGCTTTTCGATGTGTGGCACTTTGATTAAATAATCAGAAGCAGTCATGAAATGCCTTTCATATACATAACTGCATGTTGGATTCAAGTATGCCCTTGTGCTGGAGGTCACAATGGCAAATGCACAAAGCTTGGAGTATTGACTAGTTGACCACAGTGGTGGCTGGTGGATTTTGAAAGTGGTGAGGTGAAACATTTTGTACCCTAATGTAATAAGCGAGCGAGCGAAGCGAGGGAGCCCGAACTGCAAAAGGAGGATAAGGGAAGGATTCTCCCCCGCATTTTTTGTTGTTGAAAAAAATGGATTCAAATGGTGGGTTTTACACCACCAATTTACTACAAATTGTTTTTAAAAAAAGGGGATCCAAAAATAGCATTTTGAAGCACAAGTGTGAAGAAAACATTAGAATCAAATCAAAAATAGTGAGACATAATAAACATAAAATGCTGTTTTTTAGTGTACTCTTGTGCTTCCTTAGGCTCTGTACTGGGAACAGATAGGGAACGCAAAACTGAACACATTCTTTAGAATGTAAATGGGATGCTGTAAATATGTGCAGTACATCCTTTATTATAAGAAACATGTATATAGATGATTGTTTCACATAATCTGTTTTACTTTGGGAGGTACACTGGGCTGTCTTCATAGATGAATTTTATGATCTTTTCATCCATCCAATACACGCACACCACCCTTCTAGCAGACTTCACCTCGCTGACAGTTCTAGCTAAAATAAAAACAGAAGCACCCACCTCAACTGTATCAGTACAATGTGAGGCAATACATCACTAAATCAATCCATGACAAGGGCAACATCTTCAACCTTGTCCTTCTCGACATCATCAGCCAATGCAAGGTCACATATTCTTGGGGTAGACTGGCCACGTTGCCACTTCACTTTACTTCAAGCCCAAACAACACACCAAGGTCATTCCAAGACAACATCACCAACCCAGCCACTGACAACAATACCCTCCCTACCCTTCTAGAAAACACACTCCTGAAAAAAACATATAAAAATCCTAATAGTGCTCACTAACTTTACTAGTTGTACAGTGCTCCGTTGTGCCTGGTTAGGTTTGTGCTTTATAAATACCCACATACATACATACAAAAATAATAAATGTGTTAATAAAATAGTGTTGCTGGGCTTCCATGTAATACAGGGCTATTTTTCAGTGAATACAAGTTTGGATAGGGTCCGTTGAATATGTACAGGCATTTTAACAAACGTTATCATTTCATGTCACTGCACTGGATTTTTCATCAGTTTGTTCAGATTTCAGAACAGCTAGACAGCCGTGCCACATATGCATTGCATAATTTCCCTTTAAACTCATAATGAGCAATATTATTTTCAGTTTCTTGCCTCATTATTTGGGATTAGCTGGTTTTCGTTTTTATAGTGAACATATCATCTTCTATAAACAACTGGTTTGCGAGAAAGCAGATCAATAAAACCCTGGAGCTACTAATTCCCCATTCCACGTGCCCCAACATTAGAAGGTGTATGGTCAGATGATAACCTGAAGAGCAGATCAAGACCAAACTTTATTTGCAACTATTTCCAAAGTTCACAACAAGGATGAGAACGACCATGTGATTAAGGGGGCATCTGGTCGCAAGAAGCTAGGACGGTTCTGAGGAGATGATGACTGGCACTCGGAAGCAGCAGGGGCACATGATCTCCCTTAACTCTCACTCTGGAGAGAGAGGAAAGACACACCCTAGCACTGGTTTGATATTTAAGCGCACAGAAACACAACAATATTACCTGAGTAGTTAACACGTCATCAAGAAAGTTCAAGCCCTACAGCCAACCAGGAATACGAACAATAAAAAGATCTCACCCGGCGCCTGACACTGACACCCCATTCTGTGACAGAATTGCAAAAGGTTGAACTTAATATTGAAATCCTGTATGTCTGCATTTACGCCCTCTGCTGCGTCATACTCAAAAGCAGTGCAGAATTCTATAAAGATTCTTAAAGAACTGATCTATTGCTATTAATGCTGGTTATGATGGATGTAATTTATTCTGACGTTTGTGTAACGGACCCTGGCATGAACTCATAAGGCAATAATAACAACTATGCTTGCATAAGGCACTACTGTCTTGACGGTTCATGGCACTATAAATAAAATATGGTTTAACGATGCAACTGCACCGTAGGTGTCAAAATTGCAAACCATTTTTGAGCAACATTCCCATATTTTTTCAACAACAATAAAAAATTCATTAATGGCACCGAATTCTACACTAGTTGAGTTTTGCACGAATATCGAGACTTTAGCTGTCACCTTATTGTCTATACTCGAACATACCAAGAATGTGTTTTTCATGGCCCACAAACACGCTAGAGGTAATGTCACCCTTAATCCATTTCCATACCTACGGGCCACCATTAAACGGCCATAGTGCCTGTAAACGCGGGTATGGGCTGCACTGTCATGGTGCAGGCAGAAGCTCGATGCTCAGGGCGGGAGGTGAACACTAACATTCACCGAGATTAGCGCTTACTCTTTCTATATATCTAACAAGTGAGAGTTTTGCATATACCACACACTAGTAAAATCAGCGACAGCTCCTGGCTGATACAGGAATGAGTCGCACTGTTGTATTATAGGAACAGAGCTGCAGCCACAAAATAAAATAACTTGCCTGCTCGGTTCCAGGCAGTGGTAGGCAGTTCTGTAGCTGGGTTATGCAGTGTACTGCAATAAGTTCCTTTGGAACTCACTCCCTGTGCAGATCCGTGGCCTTGACAACTACTTTGCATTTAGAAAGGCCATCAAGACCTACCTTTTCCCTGTTCCCTAGTTTCCTGCATGCTCTCTGCTGTGTTTGTCTTTCCTGCATTAGCGCCGGGACGCCCCCTTGCTGGGGCAGCTGTCGCGCTTTACAAGCTAAGATAACATAACATAACATAAGTATACATTCCAGTTTTAAGTAAGTGCAGCAGAAGGGCAAAGGAAGTAGGTGCTAACTTAGGTGTTATCCTCAGTTGAGGGAAGGAGTTAGATAAAGTTTTCTTTTTTGTAGAAGCGGGGTTGCTTGACTGGCTCATGGCAGTGCCCATGCTTAGCTGACAACCCTGTTTTCTCTCTTGCGGTAGTTGCATATTTCCAGAATTCCGCTATTGTTTTTAGAATTCCTGCATGCTTTTAGTGCGGCAAAGCTGCGAAAAAGAGACTGAAAGGTGGCCCAGTGGTGCTATGCAAAACACTTGCACAAAGCCATTTCCATGTTTCCGAAATCGTGTGGATTTAAAGAATATGTTCACTTCATCATGGATCTTTTAAGGACTGCCAGATTCCAGTGCCGATGATCTTGGGATCACTATTCCTTTTCAATATGTGAAACCGTTGAGGCGTTTCCATGCTGATAATATTTGTGAAATAAAGCTTGTTCTTTGTTGTTTAGGGGCAGGCAGTGCTTTAAATGGGCCGGTACTCACCGGTACTGAGTACCGGCACTTCCTTGCCGTCAGTACCGGCACTTCTCTGTAGCCAGGAAGAGTACCGGTACCCTGATCCACAGCACGGCAGGCGCAGGTTAGGTTTTACCTCCAGTGCAGGGCAGATTCCGCTCTGCTTCCGAGGATCATGTAATTATGTGTAATGAGTTAATCTGTTTTATTGACATAAACGCACTTCTCCTGTGTTTTGATATGTGCTGCAACTGGCACAGAAGTCATTATGTATGATCATATCTTGCCCGTAGCCCTGCCCCTAGCCCCGCCCACTTGCCCCACCTCTATTTTATTGAGTACCTGCTCTTATTTTTTCCTATTTAAAGCACTGGGGGCAGGGGTCTCCGGAGTCTGCACAGAGCAACAGGAAACCAGGGCAAAAGGATGGGGGAAAAAACGAAATGACACAAGGACGGGAAAAAAAACCAAAATGAAAGCCCTTTGTGGTACTTACAACCCCTTAGCATTACAGAGCTTCACAGCTGCGCAGGCAGAAACACGTAGTGTGAATAATCCTTTCTGGAGTGCGGCCTGCAAGCTGCACCACCTTTGTCACGTGAGCTTGAGTTGGGTCATCACGCTGGCCCCTATCCAACCCCCTTTCACATTCTAACGCCCTGCGGCATTTGTGGCCTTGGCTGTCATTTGAAAGTGAAATAATAGGCCAACATTGAACTAGGAGGCTATTCCTTCAAAGGAAAGCAAAGCCCGCATGTGACACTACTCCACTCCAGTGTTCTGCTGATTAAAACGGAACACAGAATTCACGTCTTACTGTGTGGCGTTGTGTTTGGGCACACTTCAGAACCTAGCATTAAATGACAGAGCTTACCTGGGGCTCCCGAAAGAGAAATTAAAAAAGCATACAGCTTGCTAAAGCATGAAAATGCGGCAGGGGGCCACTAAAGAGGGCAGCCCTTTAGTATCATCGGGGCACCCCACACCCCCCCTTAGGGGCAGGGACTCAGGGAGGAGTCACCCCAGCCTTGTCGCGGCACGCTAGGGAGCGTCACTTCCTGGGCGCTAGGACTGGGGGAGGAGTATATAGGCCTCCCCCACCATCTTGGCGCCCTCTTTCACGCGCCCGACACGCCGACTTCTGGTGGTCCGCCTGTCCTCCGTCGTTCCAATCTCCTGGGAGCTGTTATTTGCGGTGAGTGACAAAATCTCCCCCCCCCCCCGCCACCTCATTCGGTCGGGCATGGCTGGCTTAGGCTGGGCGACGACCCAACGTGGGGTCCTGAGGGTCTAGGACCAGGGCCGGACTGGCCGTAGCGGGCACCGGGCAATCCCCCGGTGCGCCGCATGGGTGGGGGCCGGTTTTGGGCCCCTGGGGGCCATTTTTTGTTACAGGGCCATTTTTGCAGCATAGCTGCAAAATCGACCCTGTAACAAAATCAGCCGAAAACCAGCCCTGGCAAAGTGCTCGGCGAAAATGGTGATACACACAACTGGGCAATGCTGCAGGCGGCGCCGTAGCGCACAAAATCAGTCTCGTGTCCTCACACGTAATGATGCTGCCCATAAAATTCCCTTCTGTGCAAACACGTTTGAATTATTTACGTCTAACTTTTGTTAGTCTGGACTTCAAGCAAGTGTCCCATGATCAGAAGTAAAGAAGAGACATCAAAACGTAAGCAGTTTCTCACACAAAGTGGTTTAAGCTGCTAAATGATCCCACTTGAGTTACAATTGATCGACACAATGGTGCGATGAAAGCACGCTAACAAGGAGTTGTGGGCACTAGTTCACAACTAAGTGAGCCCAAGATAAAAACACACATTAAGGCCCCAATTCCAAGTCTGGAGTCGGGTGTACAAATGGGTGTTTACGGTACTAAGAAGATTAGCTGCCCATGTGTACAGTCGCGGCCGGCAAAACGGACGGATGAGTTCGCGCGCGGGCGGGGTTAAGTGGCTATAATATAAAAAAACGTACCTTCCTCCAGTTCCACCATCACGCGCTGCCGCCTCAGCTCCTGGCGTCCTGCTGCTCCTGGGTTTTAGGCAGCCTCCCTCCTCCTGCTACCCTAAGCCAATCACAATGCTGCAATGGCAGCGTTGTGATTGGTGAGGCGCAGGGGAGAGCGCCCCAGCAGTGCCATTTTCTCCTACATAGAGAAAAAAGGAGAGTGGGTGGTCGTACTTGAGGGCAGGGGGTTTGTGGCTTACCCACTGTTGTGGGTACTGACTGTTTGGGGCGACCAGTCAGTACCCACAACACTGGGTAAGCCACTCCCCCCCTGCCCTCGAGCAGCACCGCCCACCCTCCTGCCCCCAACCAGGCACTTCTGCTTTCTCGCAGTGCGAGAAGCAGAAACATAAAATGGTGGTTTTTACCATTTTATGTTTCTGCTTCTCGCACTGCGAGAAAGCAGTGAGGCGACGCCCAAACGCCCCTATAGAGGAGCCGCCACTGTGACCACAAGAAGGCAATTCATATTTTTAAGGTGGCCAGAGATAGAACATATGGGGTCAGTGGCGTAACATAGGCCCCCAGTGCCCCCTGGTGTGGGGCGGGCTCCAGGCCCCCCCTGAGCATAGTACCTTGACCTGAGATCTCCTGATTAAGTCTGAACGGGGTCCCTCCATGTACTGCCATGTACCGTGCAGGGGGCCCCCCCCCTCAAGTTTCGTTACATCACTGTAAAGTGCAAAGGAAGTCAAGCAGCTAATCTGTGAATGATTTGGATTTGCTGTAAAAGATGTTTAGGAGGCCAAAATACAGGATGTTACCAGGGCTTAAAGTAGACCGGGTCTTACACGTGCTCAGCACCAGCAGTTTTAAAAAGCAGGTGCTGAAACGGGTCCCTATCAGGCTCTCTATTCCTGCCATTAGCTTCAGGATGGAAAAAATCGTAACTCTGCAGCAGTCCCACCCTGCATTGCCTATAATGTAACTTCAAAGAGTCTCATTATAGTTTTTTCACAGTCGTCATTTCAGAATGTAAGTGTTTTCAGTATTATATACAACAAAGCCATAGTTGTTGCTTATTTATCTTATGCAACTAACAACCACTGAAAAAGCCAATAGTCCTGGCTTGTTGTAGGTGTAATGTTACTTGTTATATTATATACATGAATGGAATGACAAAAGCAGCAAAATACCTGTCGGGCGGCACACTATGCTAAGCACAGATTTTAAGCTTACGATACTTTTAAGCCACACCCTTAATTACTTTGGCCACTCCCCTTTGAGAGCCCCCCCCCCAGTTTTTTCATCCCATTTAAAAGCCCTGGATGTTCCCATACTGAATACGTATGTCAAAGATTGATCGCTTGATCCACTGCCTACCAAGAGTTCAGTGTGAGGAGTAGTATGACCTTACAAAGCATTCTCACCTAAGAAGCATTTGCAAAGCCAATAGGACTTCCCTTGGAAAGCTGGTCCGATGTTTTTTTGCATACATAGGTCAACATAATTAACAAGCATTGGCATAGCCAATAGGTCTCGCTTTTGGGACCTTATAAGTGATTAGCCATGCAACACTTGAGGTTGTTTAATGAAGAATATTGTGCTGGATAACTAAACACTTATAATGTCCCGAAGGCGAGACCTAATGGCTATGCATTGGGGGGCCTTATAAGTGTTTAGGTAGAGCTATTGACTTTGCCAATGTTTCTGAGCAGTGCTGTAGAGAAGTGTGGCTGCTGTGCAGCATGTTGAGAAGTTGTAATTAAAAAGTGTAAGAAGCACTGAGTGATGCTGTGGTGTCGTTGAGTGATGCTGTGCTGGCCCTGAGTTATGCAGCAGTGGCATTTACTGATGCTGTGCTGGCCCTGAGTGATGCTGTGGTGGCCCTGAGTGATGCTGTGGTGGTGCTTACTGATGGTGTGGTGATGTTGTTTGATGCTGTGGTGCTGCAGAGTGATGCTGTGGTAGCACATATTGATGCTGTGGTGGTACAGAGTGATGATGTGGTGTTCCTAAGTGATGCTGTGGTGGTGCTGAGTGATGCTGTGGTGAAGGTGAGTGATCCTGTGGTGGCCCTGAGTGATTCTGTGGTGGTGCTGAGTGATGATGTGGTGGTGCTGACTGATGCTATGGTGGTGCTGTGTGATGCTGTGGTGGTCCTGAGTGATGCTGTGGTGGTGCTGAGTGAAGCTGTGGTGGTGCTGACTGATGCTGTGGTGGCGTTGAGTGATCCTGTGCTGGCCCTGAGTGATGCTGTGGTGGCCCTGAGTGATGCTGTGGTGGCCGTGAGTGATGCTGTGGTGCCCATGAGTGATTCTGTGGTGGTGCTGACATGCTGATTGATAATGTGGAGCTGCTGAGTGATGCTGGTAGTACTGAGTGATGCTGTGGTGTGCCTGTGTGATGCTGTGGTGGTGCTGAGTGATGTTGTGGTGAAGGTGAGTGATGCTGTGGTAGCCATGAATGATGCTGTGGTGGTGCTGAGTGATGACGTGGTGGTGCTGAGTGATGATGTGGTGGTGCTGACTGATGCTGTGGTGGTGCTGAGCGATGCTGTGCTGGCCCTGAGTGATGCTGTGGTGGTGCTGAGTGACGCTGTGGTGGTGCTGAGTGACGCTGTGGTGGTGCTGACTGATGCTGTGGTGGCGCTGAGTGATATTGTTGTGTCCCTGAGTGATGCTGTGGTGGTGCTGAGTGATGCTGTGGTGGTGCTGAGTGCTCCTGTGGTGTTGTTGAGTGATGCATTGTTGGCATTTAGATGGGCATAAAGGGGTGTGGACAAGGCGGCAGAAGTGCTTAAAGCCCAGTGCCTCACCTGAATATAAATGTAGACTTTGGATTAACATCTCTCTTAATAGAGGCTTGCTACTAATGCTAGCTCAGAACACAATGCGGAGCATCGGCAACACTGCACGTTGTAAATCGGATAATTTTGAACACTATAATAATGTAGAATAAAGTCCATAATGTAAAATGTGCCGGATCAAACAAGATTCTGCTGAAGAAATATACCCGGACCGCAAGCCAAGAATAAAGCCAAGCCAAGCCAATAGTAAAATGATGGGAAACTACCAGCCCCAGAAAACTATGAATCTAAATTAAGTCAACAGGGTTAAAAATGTTGTGTTCGCCTACAGAATTGGCAAATACCGCTTGCATTTGTACCGCGTATGTGAAGAAATGGGCACATGAAATGGGTTGAGTTTATTTTTTTTCTCGTATCCTTCTTCTGCTAATGTATGAAACTTCACCATAGTGGGTGCGGGGGGAGGGGGTGGGGGAGCGGAGCCACGAGGTGAGACTGCCACAAGAGTGATTAGACAATTCTGCCAATGCAACTATTGCCGCATATGTATGGCAAACAAAGTACTACTCTCTTTCCAGTGTAGAAAATATTCGGTGTGAAAAGATCAACTGAGGGGGACGGCGTTGTAAAATGTATTTTAAACATAAATGTAATAATCGCAACAAAACAAGTCTGAATGATTGAATTAATGCATCAACAATGCTGGTCTTTGCGCGGAAAGCACCCTGGTGAAAAAAAACAGATTTTACACCACTTTCTCTTTCTTTATCCATGCATTGAAAATATTTGAGGAAGGTGAGGGGGCAAAATAAAGTAGGGTCATGAAAAGAATACCAAATGAAAAGCTGACAGCCGTAAATAATAACAAGCTATAGCCCGGTAACTGACAAGGAGGGAGGGGGTAGTAGAAGGGAGGGGGTAGTAGAAGGGAGAGCAGAGAGCAGGGTGTGGAGGAGCATAGAAATAAAAGTGATTTGCGCTCTGTAAGGGTTGTAAGGCTTAATGACAGAAAGCCAGATGGCGGCTCTGCGCGTAACCGCAAGCTTGAGGCCAGCAAAAGCGTGTGGTCAGACTTTTAAAAGCCCACTTACTAAATGTCTCGCCAGCATTGCACGTGCGCTGGCTGAGGCGAGACCTAAAAAGGGATAAAAAAAGAAACCATGTCACTAACTAAACATGGCATCCATATGATTGCAAGAACATTTTTAAATTAAAAACATAATCATTGCATATAATGGGCCCGATTCACAGAACTAACTTAAGACAAAATCCTAAACTTACTACCATTTTGGTATTCGCAGAAGGCACTTACTCATTTTGGTATTCACAGAAGGCACTTACTCATTTCGGTATTCACAGAAGTTAGGAGTCCTAACTTTAGGACTCCTAAATGCCTTCTGTGGATACCGAAATTCTTAAAATTAGGATTTTTCTCAGTTAAGTAGTAGTATAGTTAGGACTCCTACCTTTAGGACTCCTAAATGCCTCAGTTAAGTAGTAGTATAGTTAGGACTCCTACCTTTAGGACTCCTAAATGCATTTTGTGAATACCGAAAGCCTTAAAATTAGGATTTTTCTCAGTTTAGTAGTAGTAAAGTTAGGAGTCCTAACTTTAGGACTCCTAAACTGAGAAAAATCCTAATTTTACGACTTTCAGTATTCACAAAAGGCATTTAGGAGTCCTAAAGGTAGGAGTCCTAACTATACTACTACTTAACTGAGAAAAATCCTAATTTTAAGAATTTTGGTATTCACAGAAGGCATTTAGGAGTCCTAAAGTTAGGACTCCTAACTTCTGTGAATACCGAAGTGAGTAAGTGTCTTCTGTGAATACCAAAATGAGTAAGTGCCTTCTGTGAATACCAAAATGGTAGTAAGTTTAGGATTTTGTCTTAAGTTAGTTCTGTGAATCGGGCCCAATAATTTTATTAGGGAACAGCAGTGATACATAGTAGGCAGATGTACTTAGAACACGTATAGGAACACTTTTTAGTTCTTATACATATCAATGAAAATGTGATTTTTATTGGTGCAAAGAAAATGTCTTATTTGCTTTAAATTACTGTAACCTGAAGACCTAGCTTTAAATATGAAAAGATTAATTAAAAAAATAAATATGATAAATATTGAAAAGAAAAAAAAAGCATTGGCATAGTAAAGTATTGGCCCAGCACTGCTAGCACGGAAGTACACTACTTCTAGTACATACATAATTAGGCAAAATGCCTGCTTTCACAGAGCAATAGACCCAATCGCTGAAGTGGACTTACCCATTGCCCCATGCCGTATACTGTGGTTGGTGGAAAAAAATGTAAAGACAGTTGAACAGTAGAATATATGAAAAGGACTCACCCAGCTACCCTCTATGGATGTTGTTGTTTTTTTTTTATTACATGAGGCTAGAGGAACTACTAAAGCTATCTCTAGGCCAGACCTAAAAATGTCAGTAGGAGGTGACAACATTGATATGTTCAAGAATAGGCAGCAAATTGTCGAAGGTAATTCCCGGATTTCTAGCAGATGGGGTCAGAGACCACTTCTGCTGTTCATTTGATGGGTTAGTGGGGGGGGGGGGTCTAAAGACGAGTACCCCCCTCTCTTAATATTAGCATAAAAGCGTCTGAATAAGAACTGACTTCAAGAGGTTGTATGTACTGTAAAGATGAGGGTTACAACAAGTTGTGCGGCAGCGGCTGCTTGTGAATGACATATTTACGTTCATCATCGATGTGCCGAAAATAAGTCCCTCGATATTGTGCTCAGTGAGGAATGAAACTAATCGTCCCCATGGAGTTAAATCCCTCTTGATGAGGGATTAATTCTTCGCCTCTTGATCCCCATGCGGTTTTCACAAAGCAGTCATTGGGCGCTTGTCGAAGGGAGACTCTTATTCTGAAGGGGGGGAGGGTGTATAATTCCCCAACACTTCGCGGCCCGGATGTGCGTCTTGCCTTCGCTAGGTCAGGCCCCTGCGAACCTTCGCTGCAGAATCCGCGGCCCGCGGCGCGCGCTGTCGCCTGGGTTATGTTTTCATTTCGCGCCCTCGCTTCTCATAGTCATAACAGGAATGTCCGGCCGGGCAGGAATGTGCTGCAGGTTCAGAATAGCAAATGTGGTGGAAGCTAAGATGCCAGATTTCCATAGACTCAGCACACTGAGAACCCGGGGCTGGAGGAGAGGCAGATAAGAGCAAGGAATACAGATTTTGTATTCACATTCCATGGCTTTACGACTTAGTGCAACAATTTCAGCCTTTATTAAAACAAGAAAGGACACGTGCTTCATTTCCTTAGGGTTGCAGCAGCCTGAATCTTGGCGATATGTCTCCTTGTGTTTTGTGCAGACAAGCATTGTGCTCGTGTGACTGTATTTTTATTTATTTATTTATTTAATGCGATTTTATATAGCGTGAACATTACCCGAAGGTGTCAGAGCGCTTTACAGAAGAACCAGTTGCGTTACATAAGGACTTTGGATTATATGAGTTACATAAGAGATATAAAACAGGAAAAAAATTGCAAATGTACAAGTGGAGCGAAAGGAGGGAAAAATTGCAAAATGTACTAGTTGTAAAGTCACTCAAGGAAGAGATACAAACAGATAAACTCTAAAATCACATAGGAATGGTAGTAAGTACAAAGGTCTACTACATATACTAGTGGTTAGAGCGCTTTACAAAAGGACCAGTTACATTACTTAAGGACTTCGGAAAACATGAGTTACATAAAAGATACAGACAGAACAACTCTAAAATCGCAAAAGAACAGTAGTCAGTACACACGCCTACTACAGATACTAGAGGTTAGAGTTGCATATATACAAGTTGAAGATTCACTGAAGGAGAAGACTGTAGATGTTGTCTTGAATTTTGGTAGTAAGTCGTTCATTGGCAGCCAATTAGATTTGATTTGAGTTTTTATAGAGCGCAAACAAATACCCTGAGGCATCTTGGCGCTAAGTAACATGGTAGAGAGAAAGCCATGTTTTTAGAGACTTATGAAAACTCAAAAGGGAGGGAGCATTTTTTATTTCCAAGGGAAGCATGTTCCAGTTCCGTGTGTTACAGACCACAAAGCTCCAGCCTCCCCAAGATGAAAGTTTATAGGTGGCTGAGCTGGACCGAAGAGTCCTCTCAGGGACATACCTTCTGAGCTCTCTCTTAGGTAGGCTGGACCTGACCCCTGAAGCGCTTTGTAAGTAATACAGAGAGCTTTAAACACTACCCTCTTTCGAACAGGGAGCCAATGTAAGATCACCATGGCTACACAGGCAGAATGAAATCTCAGGATGTTCATCAGCATCCTAGCCACTGAGTTTTGATCTGAGTAATGCACCTGCAATAGGAGTGATTTCAAGACTGTGTTATCCAATTCTAGGATTGATGTCCGTTTCAGCGGCTAAGGCAGACTCCCCTTTCTGCCTTTTGCTTCCCCCCTCCCAGCTGGTCGATTTTAAGGGTTGTCCCCTTTTCATTTGCTCTGACTGCTTCACGGGATCTGAAACTTTCACGGGATCTGAAACTTTCACAGGCTCTGACATTTTCGCAGGCTCTAACATTTTTGTGAGCTCTGGCAGCTTCACAGGCTCTGATAGGTTTACAGGATCTGGAAATTTCTCAGTGTCTGACAGCTTCACATGCTACGAATGTTTCAGAAGCTCCGTCATTTTTCCTGGCTCTGAAAGCTTCAGGGCTTTGCCAGTTTTACAGTCTGTGACAGTCTCAGTTTCATTGTCTCTGGCAGTTTCACAGCCTCTGACAATTTCACAGGCTCTAGCAGTTTCACAGCCTCTGACAATTTCACAGGCTCTAGCAGTTTCACAGTCTCTGACAGTTTCACGGCTCCCACAGTTTAAGCTTTCTAGCTTCTGACAGTTTCTCGGGCTCCGCTGTCTCAAGGCTCTGACAGCGTCACAAGCTCAGACAGGTTTGAGGCTCTGACTCTTTTATTCCTTTTCTGCTCCAGAAATAAACTGCAGATCACAGAGGGTTCCATGGCCAGGAAGTGCCAGCTCAAGAAGACTTTTGACAAACACCCAGAGTCATCTTCAAGTCAACAACTGGCCATCTGGGCTGGTACAATAAAGACGTGGATGTTGAGTCACCAAAATGCCAGCAGCGGAAGTGACTTTACGCATTCTGCGGTTTATGATAATATCACAAGTTTGATCCTTTGACACATCCTTCGCTCCCAAAAGACTTCTATTTGTTGCTGAGGGATTAGGTGAAGTGCAAGGCTCATAAACTAAGGAAATAAAGAGGATTCTCACCTCCTCATACCAGGGGTAGCGATGATAAGTAAAAGCCAAACCAGGGCTTCTAGCCGCTACGCCCACCTACTCCTGAGTGACGCCCATGAACATTGAGGTGCTTCAAAGGCTCTTCACTGTTACACCTCTCAGGTCACTTTGAAAGCGTTAGAAAGAGTCCTTTGGGTTGAAGAATAAACAGTAATAAATAATGGCTGTGGCCCATACACATATCAATAATCTTTGGTGAACACCTTGACCACATCCCTAGACCACGGCATTGATCACCCAAAGGTCGGTGCTTACTCTACTGGGCCGATGTCTCAAACCGGCCATGGTGCTCATCACAGCGAGTGCTAGCACACTGTGCCCTCTGCGCAAGGTGTGCTGCATCGATCCATCGTACTCAAAGGTGGCCAGAGCCAGCAGGAGCATGGCCAACGCGAGCCAACAGAAGGCAGCTCACTGCCTGGCATCCGCAACTAGGGCAGCCCCTTTAATTCTCCTTCCTAGTCTGGCAGCTGTATTTCTTTACAGAAATCCAAACAAAGTAAAATAAATAATAGATGCACTTATGAAGTTATTGAAGCAAATTACACAAAAGACAGATGAGCGAGAGAAGAGCATTGAAAATGCGAAGGAGAAAGCAGGACTGCAACGTGAAAGGAATATAGAAAGTAGGGTCCTGGAAGGACACACATTGTAACAGGGCAGGTGAACACTGAGGAAATAGGAGTCAGAAAACACACACACACACACACACACACACACACACACACACTGCTAAGGCTGTGCCACATTCACATGGCAGGCGATGCAAAATACTGGCAAAGGAGAGAACAATAAAAAAGCAGCTTCCTGAGTGACTGTAAAACACAGAGATATTGAGGCGGTTCTCCACACAGCAGCGCTGCTTGGGGTCCAGCATCCTCAGGAAGGTGTTCTAGACCTGTTACCCGCCAGTGCTCAATTTTTAAAAAAAGAAGTACTAGGGCCCTCGTCAGGAGGCCACGGCAGTTTGCTCCACACATTGTCACTGTCAGCACTGTCAATAGCAGTACCTACACAACACCTAACCATCACACTGCTACAAGTTTGACAATTCAGACTGTTCAAGGCCCCCAAAGCTATAGGAATGGCTTGAGAGGTAGGTATTAGTTGATTACAATGTATATTGAATTAGTAAACAACTGTTTTGTGTTCATTTTTAAATTACACAAACAGCGTAACCCCAGCGCAGCTGCCATAAGTGCCGGTGTTGGCAATTAAGTGCCGTGCCGAGCACCGGAAACCACTGGCTCAAATCTAGCGCTGGTTACCATTGGTTACAATCCAAACACAGCGTTGACATCTTGCTCTGGCAAGCTGTTAGCCAATCCACAGAAAGCACCAGTCCAAATAAAGTTCTCCTTTATTGAATGTTCCACCCAGTGAGGCACCCTGGTCACTGTAAAATGCCTGGAATGCTGAGTGTTGATGCCACTTCATGCCTTTTTCTACCACTGCCTTCCATTTCTTGTCTCTTTAGCAAACTATTGAAGGTTCGTGTTGATGCCTGCTTTCTTTCTTTGTCACTGTTTTCCTGTCTTTCTCTTCCTCCTTCTTTGAGCTTTTTTGGGTCTCCCTAGGCAGCACTTGCGCTGTCTCTTCACGACATGCTGTATCTAGGATATGGACTTGACAAAACGCCCATCTTTTTCATTGAGTCCTGTTAATGTCCTTTAGAAATGCTGGATTTTCTTTGGTGAATACACTTAGTAGTCCCTCCTTTTGGAATTTTGGCAGTCCTTTCATAAGGACTGCCACTATTACATGTGTTGTTACTCGTCAGGCTATGTAGAGAGCTTCAAGAGCACTTTTTATTTGTTGGCCTGCCTCTGCTGTTAAGTGTTTTGTTTACTTAGTGTTGGCAGCTTCATTTGCCCTGCCTACACTTAATCTCCCTGTGCCATCCCCCCCTCCCACAACCCTGCTTGCCCGCCCATCAGCCCTCCGATATCGGTGCTTTCTTTTGTTTAATTTAAACTACGCATCTTATACTTTACTCTCCTGTGCCCTCTCTCCCCACCCTCTCACAACACTACTTGGCCACCCCCACCACACTTCCAAGATCGCTGCGGTTGCAGCTTTTTTCACATTTAAATTAGTATATATAGCACAGGCGTGGGGAGAATAAGTGATTCGTCCACTAAGTATGGTGGGATTGGTGTACTGAGAAAAGTGAAGCTACAAAGAGAACGTGTTCACTATTGGGGAAAGTAGAGAGTGATGCAAAGCATGAACTAAAGGCTGAAACCCAACTCCCCACCATATGGAACAATTCCTGACAGCTTGTGTGCTCCTGGTGCAGAGGGGAAGCAAGCCTACGCCAAGCTTTCCATGAGGGCTCCTCAGTGTCCTCAGAACTTAGCTTTGGTACCTGTCGAACAAGTCACTAGGAGGAAAAATGCATGAGGTGTTTTTCTATTAAAATCATCATTAAATAGAATTATGAGCAGTCTTATTTTAAAGTATATTTTGGTCTTTTAACTAGCTATTTCTCGTCTTACAGGAAAGACATCAGACAGCCTGGATTTCTCCTTTCGTGGATGTAGAAGTGCAGTAAAATGTGATTATATTTTTACAAACAAAGATAATTAATGCATGGTTGTTGCAGTGACCCAGCTCTGCTAGTACTACCCTACCGCAGCAACAAGGTGCCTGATAGCTTTGACCTTTGTCCAGACAACCACTGCTCCATCCCCTGTCAATAGAAAGAGCGAACACAGCTCCGAGGCAGTCGGAGGGCCAGGGAAGTTGGGCGTAAGAGCACAGGCCTGCTCACTTTTTGGACCCTCTGACACTGCCTTGCTACCATGGTCTCAGGGCTGTAAGGGAGCAGTTTGTACAGAAAGTAAGCCGGGTATGACAGCCATGTTTCCCTACTGTAGGTTCTTCTCCTTTGTCTTCCACTAACCACTCAGATTCACATAGGAGGCTCCTGAGGGCCAAGGGGTCATACCTGCGATGTCATCAGGAGGTCAAAGGGTGCAGGATCTAATTTCCACCATCCCTAGCATTTTGATAAATCCTATCCTTTGCAGAAGTTGTGAAGCACTGCATTCCAGGCTGGATTAATACCTCTGGACTGACGCCAACGGATTCCACGTCCAATTCTAAGGCATCCTGTTAGAAATGGGATTTTTGGTAAGCTAGGGCATGTGCCAAAGCCAGGCAGAAACCACCACTTTAGTCAGGATAAGGGAGTTACACTCCTAAAATAACCCCTGCTCACCCCCTTGGTAGCTTGGCACGAGCAGTTAGGCTTATCTTAGAGGCAGTGTGTAAAGCATTTGCACATAACCAACAGTAATTCAGTGTAAGCACTACAAAAGGACACCACACCAGTTTAGAAAAATATCCAATATTTTTATATACTTAAGACAAGACCAAAAACGGTAAAAATCCACACTACAGTATTTAAAAATCTTCAGTTATCAAAATATGCTTGAAAAACAGTTCCTTGATGTCGATAGCTCCGTCCGGGGATATCACGATGTCGTGAACAAACAGATCCAAACAGTTCTGGCTGACCGCTGCGTCGCGGGCCAGGTACGGTGTCGGGAAGACCGGCAAACAGTACGTTTTAGAAATGCCGGACATCGGCAACCTCTCGTTGAGCTTCCAAAAGCACGGCTTCTGCAGGCGTCGGTTCCGAAGGTTGGTGCAGGAGTCGTCGGGGCCCTCGAAGTCACACTCGTTGCAGATCGATCTCCTCTCTGTTGGAGTCAGGAGCGCTGGCATCGGCTGATGAACTGGCGTCGATGGCACCGGCGTCAGTGGGCCAAGGCTGCGGTGCAGGATGAGGGCGGTCCGTCGCGTAACTTTACGAGCGGTGCCCTCGAACCACGGTGCAAGCAGCGGCGTAGATTTCAGGGTGGAGCGTCATCGTCAGGTATACCAAGGCGTCATCGTGAAGCGAGACGGTGCAGAGTGTGGTTCCCACAGGCCGCGGTCGAGCAGCTGCTCGGTGGCGGCATCAGCAGGTATCGTCGGTGAGACCAGGGTCGCGGCATTGCGGCGGTGCCCTCTGCGGTGCCTTCAGGACACGGAGTCGGCAGCGGCATCGTAGATGGCGTCGGGTCGCTTTTTCTCCTGTTTCAGCACAAAACACACAGTCCCCAGAGCTGAGGGCAGAAGAGCTTGTAGTCTTTGCTGTTCCTGAGACTTCTTGAACAGGGGGCAAGCTCCACCTCAAGCCCTTGGAGAAACTCACAAAAGTAGATTGCAGAAAGTTCAGTCCAGTCCTTTCACTGCCAAAGACAAAAGCAGCCACTGCAGGCAAACACAGCAAAGCACACAGCAAAGTGATAGTTCCTCCTCACAGCTTCTCCAGCTCTTCTTCTTAGCAGTCCTCTTGATCCAAAAGAGTTCTAAAGTTCAGGGATCTGGGCCCCAGTATTTATATCTCAAAATCATTTGATCACTTAGGCAGAGAGTGTCTGTGCCCAGCCAGAACCAGTTCTGCCTTCTCTGGTGTGACTTCCTAGCAGGAGCTTGAGGCGGCATTGTGAGAGGCAGACCAGGCCCTTTGAGGTGCAAGGAGATTTCCTCCCCTTTCCCCAATTGCAGCCCAGGTTTATTCAGCCCTTTCCTGACCCACCTAGACAATCGGGAGCCACTCCTGATCTCCAGCCTTCTGTCATCTAAAACCCAGACAGGCAATTAACATAAGATGTTATAAACAAACTCTCTATTCTGTCCTATGGGGAACAGGTAGCCTTGCAATAGCGAAAATCGAAATTGCCCGTAATTCGCTATCAGGACATGCCACACACACCAGGACATGTTCTACCTTTCACATACACTGCACCAGGCCCACAGGAGAACCTTGGGCTTACCTTAGGGGTGGCCGACATGTAAGAAAAGGGAAGGTGAGGGACTGGCAAGTGTGTGCACTGGGCAAGTCGACATGGCAGTTACAAACCGCACGCAGACTCCGCAATGGCGGGTCTGAGTTAACTTTTCAGGGCTACTCACGTGGGTGGCACAATCAGTGCTGCAGGTCCACTAGTAGCATTTGATTCACAGGCCCTGGCACACTCAGTGCACTTTACTAGGGACTAACAAGTAAATCAAATATCCGATCACGGAAACACCAATCCATAACACCATTTACCACAGGAGCACATGCACTTTACCACTGATAAGCAATGAAAATAATGCGCAGAAATACTACGCCAGCAAAAACAGAGTCAAAACCGGGAGGTCAGAAAGCAAAAACTCAGGGGAAGCACGCCAAAAGATGCCAAATCTAACACATCCCACGTCCAATTCTAAGGCATCCCACGTCAAATTCTTTGTGTGCTACTGTGAAGCAAGGAGGTGGCATTGCTGGCGGCTGTCAATGGAGGACGCGGAGTTGACACCAAGGCTCACAATCATGCTAAGCAAAAATTCAAAACTCTATTGCTATACAATGGATGTTTGTCGCTCGACGCACAATGCAGGCTTGTCTTTGTTTTGCTAAAGATTTCTTTCTGCTGGGCTTGCCTTTTTTATACTGTTGCTCTCTGAGGAAGATCATGTTGACGTTGACCGCAATCCCCCTTTCCCTGAGTCTGCTTCTACGCGATTAAAAAGAATGTATAATAGTTCCTTAACAAGTTCATCAATTGCATGTGGCTCTTGAATGAGCACACTGGGCACATATAGTTGTGTTTATAAAGCACCTAGTGGCCCGGTCTACACATTCACATGTTCTAGTAGCCCATAGGGGCTGAAGTAGGGGTGCTCCAGCACTCCCAAATAATCATGCTGAGGTTCAGAAGGTGAGAGCAATACAGATGCGTATTTATATACTCATTTCCTGTGCCTTCAAAGATAGAGGTCAAAGGTCGGTTATGTATTCTGACAAATTGCTACTCACCTTTTAAGATGGAGATTGGTGTTTACTTTTGTTTCTCTGACTTCAAATTGAGAGGCATTTGAAAACTGAATGATGTGACAATATTGCTGGGGTACAGGGAGTGTGAAAGAATCGACTGCAGGATGTCAAAATTTAAATATCCATAAATGAACTGTACAAATATTTGAAAACATACCAGCATTTAATAATGTGCAAATGAAGCACATTTTGTATAATTCTGAAGAGTAGTGGAAACAAAGATTTTAACCGGATTAAAACAAATCAAGACACTTTACTTGGTGATGCACAAGTGATAAAAAAAATTCAGAAACCCAATTTCTACACATTGTCTTTCGAGCGCTATATAATTGTATCACTTTAGTTGCATGTTTGTGCATCTTCAATGCAAATGTGCAGCCTTTAACTGACAGTGGGGTGCCACACCATGCTTTAGTAATATATTTGCTTTAGTGTTCGCCAATATGAACCTCTGGCTACATACCACACCCTCGCCACTCTCCTGCTGAACGGGCGGGGCTCATGTTCTTGCTCTTGTCTGACGCTTGGATTTTTCTCAATCCTCTTGACTTCAGTGATGTAACATTGGTGGCAGTACCCCCACTCGGTTCCAGCCCCACTGTAGTAGCCTGGGCTAATGTTGATTGCAAGACATCGAGGGCATGGCATGGACATTACCCAAATTAGCTGCCTCTTTCACTATAAGGAAAGACAGTTTACAAGGTATCCACATTCTTCTGTTTGCAACAGCACATACTTTCACCCTTCAACAATTCATGCCCTAGTATAAATGTGCACCATTGTCTCAAGATCACTCCAGCATGGGCATGGAGATATTAAAGAGATTTTTACATGGATCCTTTTTTGAAGCCAGAGACGTAGATTTTCAAGAGCTGAATACTGCAAATTATAATAGGGACTATCTCTCCAATGGCACAACTTTACTCCTATAGCTTGTTTTTCCAAATGACAGAGACCTACTAGACTTCTCACCCATCCGGGAACATCAGGCAAGCTCTCCATTTTTCAAGCAATGTCCCTCCTAAACTAAAATTAGGCTGTGGGCTATCCTCAGCATCTATGTATCAGTAGCAACTCACCAGCATGCAACACACCAGCATCCTCAACACCTCCATCTTCACAGCAACCTACAGGGACAGATGGAAACACGCAGATGTCAGACCCCTCCTATAGAAAGCCTCAGTCGACCCAAGCGATCTCAAAAGTTATCGGCCGATTTCCCGAGTAAGCCATCAACCAGCAGCTCGCTGAATTCCTGCAACAAAACCACCTCCTGGATGCCTCACAATCAGGATACCCTGCCAACCACAGCACTGAGATTATGCTGACTGCTGCCACAGATGACATCAGAACACTACTCTAGCTCTGATCCTCCTCGCTAACTAAGGATCCCTCCAATGCCAAAACCAACTTTTACAATGCCATGACCAGCATAGCCAAATGGATGAGAGACAACTGCCTCCAACTCAACTCTAACAAAATAGAAGTACTGATCTTCAGACAGAACACCTGCGCATGGAATCACAGCTGGTGGCCTGTGGAACTCGAACCTACACCCACACTGACTGGCCATGCGTGCAACCTCAGCATTATACTTGACAGCCAACTGACTATAAAATGACAGGTCAACGCAGTCACCTCCTCCAGCTTCCACACACTCCGCATGCTCTGCAGGATCTTCAGCTGGATCCCAACCAACACCAGCAAGACTCTCGTCACCAGCAACATCGACTAAGGCAATGCCCTCTATGCCGGCATCTTCACCCAGCTCCTTAAAAGACTCCAGACTATACAGAATGCCGCAGCCAGACTCAACCTGGACCTCCCCAAATGAACTCACATGCTCCCCACCTGAGAGACCTCCACTGGCTCCCCATACAGAAGAGATGCCAGTTCAAGATTTTCACCCACGCCTCCAAAGCCCTTCAGGGCCTAGGACCTGCCTACATCAACCATCGACTGAACTTCCACCAACCCTCTAGACACCTGCACTTCTCTGCACTTGCACCTCCCCCGCATGTGTCGCAGCCGCAGTCGTGGCCGCTCCTTCTCCTACATGCTGCCAAGACCTGGAACAGCCTTCCCCTCCAGCTCTGTACAGCCCCATTGCTGGCAGAATTCAGAAAGAGACTCAAGACCTTCCTCTTTGATGGAGAAACAGCACCCACATACCCCTAGGGGTGACAGTGTTGCGCTTTACAAATGCTGTTGATTAATTGATTGATGTAGGAAGTGGGACTTTCATGTGAATCACCAATTGAGCTAAAACATTTTTCTTCTGTATCTTGAGATTGTCTGAGAGTCGCAACCTGTTTAATGGCGGATGTAATAGAGGCAAGTGTGTGGTTGATGAGTGAACATTTACCTGAAGAGGTTTCTGAAGAAAACCTACTTCATATTACAATAAGACTTAGCTATCGAATTGGGCCATTATGTATTTAAAAGCATATCAAAGATATGCTGGGGCACCCTTGCCATTTGATGACTATCCTGGTAGTTGGTCATTTGCATATTGGAAGCAGTATACAAAGTAATAGTTGATTCCAGAGAAAAAAAACCCTTTATTCCCATATAAATATCACTAATCGTCTTTTTTAATATCCATGGAATGAATCCTTCTGGAGACGATAGGAAATGAAACTAAAGTAAATGAATTTATATAAAATTACAAAAAAGGACATTGGTAAAGAGCTAGATTGATCCACATGAAAATCAGAATCAGCTCTAGGGACGGATTTACAGTTCACAGATTAATGTTGTTACAGTGAGGCTGGAGAGGGCACGGTGTTCACACAGACAAGGTAAAATCCTCTAATGGTCTTATTCAATCCATGGTGGAAAGGAACAACTCACCTCTGAGGATTTAAACATTGTAACAATTAATAGAAAACGAATAAATTATTACACGACGAATGTGTGAGCACCACAACCGCACCCTTTAACGGTATTAGCATGAGAATATTGAACACTAAAAGTACTTGAATAATTAGACAGGCTGGCACCTGGGCAAAGTAAAGGACGCGGGTAATATGTAGCCCACTGTGCTGCCTATCTGGGTAGTTAGGGCTCCCAGCATCGCCGCTGTTAGCAGCGCCTCGGTCTTGAATTAAGAAGGCCCTTCTTGGCTATACAGGCACTGCTAATAGCTGTGATTGACTGTGTGCGGCATTTCGCAAAGGACCTTTCAGTGCAATTTCAGGGACTGTGAGGATAATGTTTGGTCTTTTCGGAAGACAGCAAATGACACTCATTCTGAAAGGGTATTACTGCCGCTTCCTTTAGAGTAGAGGAAGATTACTGCTCCACAGTGTGCCTGCAAAGGGCACTTTAAATCACCAACCCAGAGACATCTGCATCAACAGCGGTATGAAATGCATAAATATTCAAGGATGCTGAATGTCAGCTCTTTTGAAGCAGGGCAACAGGGGGGAGTGACTCTGAAGGATTCTGTTGCTCTCTCTGTCCACGTATCTACATACTTCTTGGGACAGAACGAGGTTTAGTTTATAATCAGAAAACTCAATGAATGAATTTTGAATGGTTAAAGTTCAATTGCATCACCCCAGCCGTGAATGAATCATACCCATCAAACCTGAAAGCCCACATCATCTTCAAGATCAGTTGCATCACTCATACAACACCACTAGAAACGGATCCCCTCTAACCAGCCCAAGACAATAACCACCTGAGGGGGACAGTCTAAATCTAGAGGCCAGGACATTCTCAGATGGAATGCAAGATACACAAAAAACGGTTCACTGACAAAATATCGAAGTTAAAAATATAGAAGTAAAAAATATCGATGTAAAAATTTAGAATGCATAAATATCGACTCCCTAAACTTAAACAGGTAAGTACAAAAATATCGAGAAAAAAATATCGATGTAAAAAATATAGTTGTACAAAATATCAAATGTTATATATATATATATATATATATATATATATATATATATATATATATACATATATATATTATTCGTAAAAGCAACAATATGCACGCTCTCAGGAAACGTGGGACTCTGTGCCAATAGATGTTTATCTCTGTTTATTCACAATGCGTTTCACTTCCGAAGAAGCTTGATCACGTGAATGTAACAACCAATGTGAGAAGCATATGAAGGAAAAACGTCATGACCATCAAAATAGGACTCGCGTACAAACAAGGACAGACATATTGTAATGTTATGACATGCAACATAAATTTCACAAATTTAAACAACACAGTATGAAGATTATATCCAACAGTTCAAATACAATAAAATATATGTTGCAAAGAACCAATGATCTTATAAAGTTGTGCCAAATTATTCAACAGCTGTTAATGCAGTCTGTCTAAATAGATATAATGTACTGACAGCAATCTGTATTGTAATTTCAAATGTGCTAGGAACAACAGTCTGGCCCAGTCGCGCGCATGGAGAGGTTCCTATGCATGCGGATCTCAATAAAGCTGCACAGTGCCGGCTGCAATGCGTATGGAGTGGCCGCTGTAAGCGTGAATGGTTTGTGACAAAGTCAAGTGTCTCAATAAAGTTACAAAGCGCCGACTGCTGTCTAGGTAACGGATCAACAATCATGATTCCGTAATTGCATCAGAAATGAGCAACATAATATATAGTGAACTCTTTGCTGCAAAAGACGGTGTCACATATTTAGGTGCCGATTCCGATCCGGTAAAACCCGGGTACAAATGGTCATACGGAGCGTTTTCTCTGTCCGACTCGTACCCGGGAAAAACACCTTACAAACTCGCAAGTTTGATTCGCACAGAAATACCATTTCCGTACAAGTCGTAAAAAACACCGACCGGCAAAAAAATACATACAAATCTGATTCTGGACGGCGCATACCCGTTGTCCGGATGGAGTCAGGCAGCGTTTTACGGACCAGCAAGTACGATTCGTACCCACAGCACTTCGCACGGCAATATTTTTACGGGACCCAAAAAGTGCCGGAAAAGCTAAGTACGCCACGATGCACGGCGAAAAGGGGGCCCGGTATGCACCATACCCCCATCCCTACACGTCCGCAACGTACCCCCAGCCCCCCCATGTCCGCGCTGTACCCCAGCACCCATACCTGTACGCACCATACCCCCACCCCCTGTATGTACGGTGTGTACCCCCACCCCCCCGTATGTACGGTGCGTACCCCCCGTATGTACGGTGCATACCCCCTCCCCCGTATGTACGGTGCGTGCCCCCGTATGTACGGTGCGTACCCCCACCCCCGTATGTATGGTGCGTACCCCCCGTATGTAGGGTGCGTACCCCCACCCCTGTATGTACGGTGCGTACCCCCCATATGTACGGTGCATACCCCCACTCCCCATATGTACGGTGCATACCCCCAGCGCATAGCTATGCGCTGGGGGTACGCACCGTACATACGGGGGTGGGGGTACGCACCGTACATACGCGGGGTAGGGGTACGCACCGTACATACGGGGGTACGCACCATACATACGGGGGGTAGGGGTACGCACCGTACATACGGGGGGGTGGGGGTACGGTGCGTACAGGTATGGGTGCTGGGGTACGGCGCGGACAGGGGGGGCTGGGGGTACGGTGCGGATATACGCGGGAGGGGTGGGAGGCTGGGGGGGGCGTACGACTCGTACCCCTCGCCCAGGTGTGCCCGGGGTAGGGGTGGTACACAGTTCGCTCCGTACGGGACGTTTTACATGCGGTTGTATATTCGGACGGAGCGTATTACATGCGTTTGTATATTCGGACGGACGGTACGGATCGTACTTGTGCGCTCGGACTTCAGTTTTACGAATCGTACGTAAAACTGTCCGGGGACGTGTCGTAGACTTTTCCCGATGTCATTCGTATGTATTTTCCACGTACGAATCGTACTTGCCCGTTTGTACGGGACTTGTACGATTCTTACGGAAAAAAATACGGATACGATTCGTACGGGAATTTTTTTTACTGGATCGGCACCTATATTTCTTACCTTATATTCTGTATTCTTGACCACGATATTCTTGCTGTCGATATTTTTGAATCACGATATTTCCAACTCGATATTTGTGTAAGTCGACATTTCCAACACGATATTCTGTCTCAGCCCCACAAAAAAAAATGACACCCAAAAAGCAGGTCTACCCAAGCTGACCCTGCCAAATCACAACACCACCAAACAGCCCTTTTGCAATTCAGAAAGAATCTGAAAAATAAAACTATTTCTAGAAAACTAAGGGATATATTTACTAACGTTTCTGTAGGTGCTCGTAAGGCATATACAACGCTAATATAGTACCTATTTACTATACATTGAGAAGGCCAGTGAGCACAGTACATAACTGCATTGCACCGTGCAGGTCCAAGCACAAACGTTAGTAAATATCGCTATACAACAGGATTCAATACCCTCATGGATTTGGCTTCTAGAAGCAATCCTAAATCATATTCTATAACATCATCCAAGTTACACACTGTGTTCCCTTATAGCTACATCCGTGTATTACAACTTTCATACATACATGGTCTATAACAGCACTTGAAGACACTGATGGTACACAAAGTGATATCTGTTTTATAGAGTCTCTACCAGTGCTTAATTTGAGCCGGTTGTTCCCAGTGCTTGGCACCAGCACTCATTTGTCAACACCGCACTTATGACAGTCTTCCACATGGTGGTGCTGTCTGTTTAATTAACAGATGAGCTCCGCCACAGCTCTATATTAGTTTAATGTACATTAAAATGGCTAATACCTGCTGGCCAAGCCATTCTTATAGCTTTGAATGCATGGAATAGACTTAGTTGTCACACTTGTAGGAGTGTTATGGTTTGTAGTTGTGTTTTGGTTCTGTCATTGGCACTGCTAGCATGGACAATGGGTAGTGCAAGTTGCAGTGTGCTCCTGATGAGGACCCTGGAACTTATATTTTTTTTTTACAAATCAAGCACTGCTCTACATGTGTAAGATGCATGTGAAGAATGTACAAATGTACTATAATGTGGAAAAGGGCTCATTTGTTAAATGATATTTGTGGGATCTGGTTCAGTGCGGTCCCCAGACAATCTGTGGGTACTGGGCCCAAATGTAACAATTGTGGTCATTTACTTTTGATCTCCTGGGCTGCCTCGCCATTGGAGCAAAGCTGATTACAAAATACCAAGTGCAAGCCCATAGCACTTGACTATTAGGATAACAAGGAACAGTATGTGGCTTACTCAAGGAGATGGTGAGGGTTAAACACTCAGTCCAGCACCTCTTAAGAAATGCCTAATCAATGCCTTATTTTTATAAAAATAAAAGTTCCTTAATGCTCACAAAACTAGATGCCACACGTGAAATACAGAGTAACTGGGAAAACCAGAGCTCCTTTGCCCCTTCCTAGCTAGAGGTTTGTGTAAATATGTATTTTTAAGGCCTAGCGTCTAGGCACTACTATTAGCTCAATGGATCATGCTGGAAATACTTTTCTTATGGTGTCACACACAACACTACCTACATGGCCAATGCCTTTATATGGTGCTTACATGGAGCACTGAGTTTGCAAACCTACATTCTGGTCAGTAGCCCTTGTCGTTTGATCTGAAGTGGCCCGGTGCAAGAGGCCATGCGCATGGCTAAGGAAAGTAAGGCCCTACCTGTGGGCTGTGTAGGGCTGGGGGGATTACATAACTCTTCAAAGCCTCTGGGATGGTCGTACAGACCTACACATCCTCACTAGAGCCTCTCTGGTCCGCACAAGAGCCCAACCACTCAAACTACAATGGGTCTATCCAAAGTGGATCTCAGATTCTTAGAATACAAAGAGGATGAAAGGGTGCAACATGTGTGCCACCATCATGGAGGTTCACTATCCTGGGGGACTAGAGGAGGTCCCATTACCAATATGACGGATGCCCATTCTTCTGGAGATTTAAAGTTTAAACCATGATAATTCCACAACCGCCCATTGCAGATAAGTTTTTGCCCACATGTCCGGCAATGATAACTTTAATGGTGCTTATCTTAGGCATTGCTCATCGAAGTTGACTTTTCCAGAGTCAAAACGTGCTTACGGGTCCAGGGACATGGGCCAGGTGTCCAAAGATACTCAAAAGTGGGGTCTTTGAAGCTGAAAACTCTGCATTCACTACACAGATTTAGGCACAATGTAGCATTACCCAGCTACCATGCTCATAATCTCCAGACCAGAAAGTATGGCTGAGGTAAACGTCATGGCCCTTTGGTGGCCGCTAGAAGCACACTGGTGGGATCGTGAAAAATGGACGCTCACCACATGCTGTCACTGGTGCTGATCCTTTCCCTGGGCCCCAAGCAGTGCAGACTGTTCTGTGCCTCTCGTAGCAGCTGCCGACCTCGTGCTCTGGAGCAGCACTGGCCTCACAATGCTCCCACTGTACCTTGCAAACACCTAGGCTGTTGGTCTTCTCTTCCAGACCGTCCTCGCAAGTGCACATTTTAGCAACCTTCTCCTCAGCAGGCGTGGCTCTCCTTCCCTTAAGGCCGGCTAGCACTTCTATCAGGGATCTCAGTCCAGACTAAGGACCTGATTTACATACAGGGGGTGGGGGTTACTCCATAACAATAGTGACAGATTTCCCATCTGCCAAAATTTAAATCCCGTAGGATATAATGGGATTTATATTTCAAGCAATCAGCAGATCCTAGCCCTGAAACAGTGGTCTTTTCAATTACCCTGGTGTGCAGGTATTCTTCACTCCCTAAGAAATCCTGGAACAGTGAACAGTGCAGTATTTATCCCCATAGCTGAGCAATCAGCTACAAAGCATATTTTAAAGTTTGGAGGACTCCTCCAATCAAATTCTGCAGCCCCTATATGGTCAGTGCATGATCAGCGTGTGGCAGGGTAGTGGTTTAAGGGAGCCAATGCGTTGCAAATTGGAGTCAGGCATCCAAGCCATGTCCTATGTGATGCAGATGAGGCAGGAGGAGTGGCAGAGCCTGAACACTCTGGCAGGGGGATATAGAGGAATCTCAAAGAGATGCATCTGACACTCTCAGCCCTAGAACACTGGAACCCTATACACTAAGACACTGAAGGAAATGAATGAATATTCCAGTGCAGGCTCCCAGAGTAACAAAGACCAGGGCCCCCACACCCGAAGCCCTCCAATACATACACAAGGAACCCAAAATGGATTTCCTGCTGGGCCTAGCAAATCATGAGCACACAGGCTCCACACTGATACTGTCCCATCCATAATGGACATATAAAGGGAAAGAGCCTTCTTTTTTGCTATAATCTCCTCTGTCACTACTGCCAGTCCCCCAACGCCTGGAGTGCAGAGAACAGTAGCTACTCTCTCAAAAAGGGGTTCACTGTGGGTATCCGCTTAACTTCACAGTCAAGCTCTGGGGCCTACACCATTTAATAGAAAGAATCGTCTGCGCACACATGGTCGTCATGCTCATTGTTGGGAAAAATCCAAAACCTACAGTGACTGTACAGTGACGTGGCAGGAGTACAGCATAGTGCAGCGGTGCACACTCTCTAGAATCATGCAGGCAGCATTTCTATCCCAATGGTATCGAAAACTTTGACTGACCTTTAAAAAACTCTGACGTCTGCTCGGATGGGGTGCATTCTAAACATTTTCAATATTTACAAAAATGTTGGTATGGTTTCCATTCATTGCATCTCAAGTTGTCAGGCATGTTAACTTGCTCTAATTCACACTTGACACCAACCACTGCTTCAAGACACGCTGTAAAGGCTGGGACAGTGAGGTACTGGCAATCCTGACTGTGGGAAGCTATGCCATGCCTCCCTGAAGCAGACTTGAGAATGCCTGTCCAAGCCCTTGCCCCCCCCCCCCTCACCTAGATGGTGGGAATTCCCTTCTTGCTATTACTCCTCACTGACTGCTCTGAAGGACATCTTCTGCACCACTGACTGACTGAAGATCATAACTACATCACTCAAACAGTGAGGGACCTCCATTGGCTGCAGTCATTCCAAGCTTACCTCACCCACACAACCTGGTGCAATACTTACAAAGCAGCAAGAACCAGTGCATTGGCAGCTGATCGGAAAACTAGTCAACTCAGAAATCCAGCTTCTCCCAAGCATTCACACAAGACATGACCAACATACGAAAACAGTAGTCAAGCCTTCTCATACTGTGTACCAAGGAATTGAAAAATCATCTTTCCCTACACTGGTGTTGCACCATCAGTCTGCAATTCAAAAAAGAAGCCGCAGACCCCCCTTTTAAGTGACACCACTCCTCCCAGCGCCTCCAATGTGTTGTCCGGCAAAAAGGACATCCAATTCTATTACAGGACCGGAGGCTTCGTATTATGCTTCTCTTATGCTTCTCTTTCTATTTATTGCTACCCACAGCAGCCAATGAAAACTTTTGTTACATGAAAAAACAACACTTTTCTCATGATGCATATGTCACATCACTTCCTGCAGGGCCCCATAAGAGCCAGCCACACCGGAACTAGTCCTCTTTCTTTGCTGCTCACGCAGACAGTTAAGTGGAGAGCTACGATTGGATTTAATTTTAATGCTCATGTGTTTTACTAGCGATGGCTATTGTAAGCTTATGCTGATAATGCTTATGTTCCGGCGCGCGCGCCCTGACTTGTATGCAGCCTTTGGTTTGCTGGGGATTTGAATCGCGCTGTGGCGCCTTGTGAACACCGCGGTAGAGCGCGGTTCGATCGACGGCATATTTTGCCGATTAGCGGGCCGAGGCGCGAAAAGCGCATGATTTCAAACTTAGGGGATTTACACGCGACGCTCGGCCGCACCGCATGCCCCGTTAGCGCGTTGCACTTACCGATCAGCACCTGGTACCGCCCCGCCTCCGGTGGGTTCACAATTGATGTTTCATGGGCGCTGGGCTTCCCTTGTACGCCGCTGACGCCAGGAGCCGGTTAGTTTTAGTTTCGTTAGCGTTTCCACGTGCGTAGCCCAATCTAGTAGGATTTAGTAGGATTTGGGCTACGCACATCGAAACGACCCGATTAGTTTCGTTTTCAGCATTTCAGCTGTAGTTTTTACCGAAAGAGCACTGCTGACGCCTGGCTGGCTGTAAGAACGACCTGGGCCTGGAGGGAGCACACCTCCTTATATTTAATATTGCTCTTGGCTCCATTACGCCCTGTGGGCTGAAATAACTATTCTACAGCTGTTGGCTGAGGAGCTAGGTACCGGTGCTGCTGTGCTGAGGGTTGGCTCCCCCCTTGGATTCCTCTTGCTCTTGCCTTATGAGCAAGTACCGCTACAAGTGTGGTTCCACTATGGATACGTGGGTGCATTATGAGGAGGATGATACCTTGTACGAGGAGGAGGTAGGAGGACCTGCCATTGAGGACAATATTGTTGAGGCCCTGGATGCTTCTGTCCAGGAGTCGGTCAGCAAGGCCCTAGAAAAAGCAGTTCCTGGAACTGTACAGCAAGCTCTGGCGACGGCTTTAAAGCCCATCACTAAACAGCTGGAGAGGTTTGCTAAGAAGCATGGCTTCCCTAAACAAACAGAGGGGACGTCAGGGGATTCCCGGGGTGAGCCTTGGCCACACTCACAGTCCTACGAGGCGCTGCCGCGCCCAACTCGAGAGCGTGAGAAGGTTCAAGACACTGATACGGAGTCTACGTCCACTTCCTCGGACACACCGGACGACTCCCCTCCTAAAAAGAAGTCCAGGAAGACCAAGCATGCGGAACCCCCAGAGGTTCCTACACCCTTTACTTTTAACCCCGCAGATATCGTGCACCCCCGATCATCGGACTGGTTACCGGCTCCGGAGGTGGCTGCGTACCTGCACGAGAATTTACGCAAGGGGTTTGACAAGGAGGTGCGCAGTAGGCTAAAGTCAGAATGCCCAAGACCGGACAAAGTGGCGGAGACGCCGGACATTGACCCCAGCATGCTAACGTTCCTAAAAAAGTTCGCCAAGGATCCCAAGAAAGGGATTGATCGCGCTTGGCGGGGTTGCCAAGACAAGCTCCTGGATGTGGTCGGGCCCCTGGCAAAAATTTTGGAAATGGCCCTTGAGGCGCAGGAATCTCGGAGTGCGATCGATCCACACGTGCTAGCAGGCTGGACCCAACGAGCTATCTGCTTGTTAGGGAATGCCAACTGCGCGATATCGACAGAGCGCAGGAAATCGATATTAATGCGGATGGACGCCAACCTTACTGAGCTGGCCGCGTCGGAACCTGGGCCGTTGGCGGACGGGAACCTCTTTGGGGACCGGTTTGTTAAGGATGTTGCGAAGTATGTGGGCACGTTTACTACCCTGGACAAGGCTCAAGCAGGGATCAAGCGCGTGTTTCACGCCGGTGTTTTCAATAGGGCCGGACGAGGGCGGGGACGCTCGTTTGGCCGTCAGCACACTCAAGGTCCCCAGCGAGGAGATTTCGGACGCGGCAGGGGTGACTGGGACTCCACCCTTGGTGGTACCTTCTACCCCACCAGACAGCGCTTCAACAAACGGCGCTTTAACAGAGGCTCCTACCGTGGAGGATTCCAAGCCGCTGACTCCTCAGGTGAGCGCTTCAGATTTACTTCCTCTTCCCTTGGGGGGGCGTACTCGGTATTTCTTTCACAATTGGGCTCAGATATCACAAGACGCTTGGGTACTACAGACTGTTCAAGGGTTCCAACTAGAGTTTTTTCAGACGCCCCGTCAGGTACAGCGCCCCAGACAGCTTTCTTTTTCCCAACGCGAGTGCGATTTCATAGATTCAGAAATAGACGCATTGCTGCAGAAACGCGCGATAGCTCCTTGCAGAGAGGGCCCTCGCGGTTTCTGCAGCAATATTTTTCTGGTACAGAAGAAAGGAGGCGGTTACAGGTTAGTACTCAATTTGAAGGATTTCAACCACTTTCTTACCTACAAACACTTCAAGATGGAGGGCATCCATCTAGTGGCGGATCTACTGAAACAAGGGGACTGGTTGGTCCGTCTGGACCTGAAGGACGCTTATCTGTCCGTTCCCATATATCGTCCCCACCGCAGATTTCTTCAGTTTCAATGGCGGAACCGGTGGTACGAGTATTTGGTCCTTCCTTTTGGACTTTCCTCAGCACCGTGGTGCTTCACCAAGGTGCTGAAGCCGGTCGTGGCCTACCTCAGAGAACAAGGGGTTCGCATGATTGTCTATTTGGACGACATGCTCATTATGGCGCAGTCTCCGGAGCTAGTGGCTCGGCACCTGCGCATGACCATTCATACTTTGCAGAACCTGGGGTTCGTGATCAACGAACCGAAATCGGTCCTCTCTCCCACGCAGACGATAGACTTTCTGGGGTTCGTCATAAATTCTCAGACGGCCCAACTCTGTCTCCCGAGCTCCAAGCTACGGGACATCAAGAAGGAACTACGCTCGTTTCTATCCAAGCAGATGGTCTCGCTCAGGGGGATTGCCCGCATAGTGGGCCTCCTTGCGTCATCCATTCAGGCGATATTCCCAGGCCCCCTGCACTACAGGGCCCTTCAACGCCTAAAGATCCAGCACTTACAGAAGGGCCTTTCTTACACAGACGTAGTCCCCCTCACCCAGGAGGTGAGGGAGGAGATGCAGTGGTGGTTGGCCCACGTCGAGGCGTGGAACGGCAGAGCAATCTTCGGCTCGTTGCCAGAGGTGGTCATAAAGTCCGACGCCAGCCGTTGGGGTTGGGGAGCGCGCTGCGGAAATATGTCCACAGGGGGACGGTGGTCCCTGGAGGAGTTAAATCTTCACATAAATTGTCTGGAGCTCCTCGCAGGATCCTTTGCGATCCGGACGTTGGCCCCCCGGCAGATCTCATGTTGCATCCTTCTTCGGATGGACAACGTGTCGGCAGTCCGATACATCAACAAATTGGGGGGCACGAGGTCCTCGATGCTGGTGGAGGTAGCGAAGGCCTTTTGGCATTACTGCCTAAACAACCAGATATCGGTGGTAGCGGAGTACATTCCGGGTCAGTCCAACGTGGTGGCGGATTGGAACTCTCGCCACCTCAAGGACTACAGCGACTGGCAACTTTGCCCGCGGGTGGTTCACTGGTTACAGGAGATTTGGGGACGCTGCGAGATCGACCTATTTGCTTCCAGGCTGAACCGTCAAATGACGCAGTTTTTCAGCTGGAGGCCGGACCCTCTGGCGCTGGCGACGGATGCCTTGGCTCAGGAGTGGTCTCAACAGTTGAACTACGCGTTTCCACCGTTCATCCTCATTCCCCGAGTGTTCACTCAAGTGATGCGTCAGAAAGCGGAGGTGATACTGGTGACTCCCCTGTGGAAGTCGCAGCCTTGGTTCCCGTTGCTGATGGAGGCGAGTTGCGACTTCCCCAGGCGGATCCCTTGGTCCTCGACCATGCTCCAGGGCCCTCAGGGGGAGACACACCCGATGGTGCTATCGGGGCACCTGACCCTGATGGCCTGGAGACTTTCAGGCAGCGTTGGCAAATGCCAGGATTTTCGGACCAGGCTGCAAACTTTATCAATCAGGCATGGGCCCCCTCTACCAAGAAACGATATTCTTCAGCCTGGGGATGCTGGGTTCGTTGGTGCGTGGGACAACATGTGGATCCCGTGGGGGCAGGATTACCCTATGTTGTAAATTTTCTTTCGGAGAAGGCGTCGCAGGGTTTAGCCTACCGCTCGGTTAATAACTTCCGCTCCGCCATCTCGGCAGGCCACTCTCAGATCGAGGGCAAGCCTGTGGGGATGCATCCTCTCATCTGTAAACTCCTAAAGGGCATTAGAGTAGCCAATTCTCCCAAACCAAAGTATTCCTCTTTGTGGGACATCTCGCTGGTTCTGTCTCTCTTCAATAGTTGGCCGGACAACAATAGGTTGTCCAGGAAGCAGTTGTCGGCCAAACTGGCCATGTTACTTTGCCTAGCGGCTTGCAGACGTTCCTCGGATGTTAAAGCGCTCGATATTACAGGTAGAGTATTTACTCCAGAGGGCGTTTCGTTTAATATTACGTCTAGAACAAAAACCTTGTCACGTTGTGTGGATTATCATGCTTTTCCTGATAATGCTAAGCTTTGTGTGGTTCAATGTCTCAAGACTTACGAAGAATGTACCAGGTCTCTCAGGCCTGATGGTGTGGTACAACTGTTAATTGCTCTGCAAAAACCGTATAAGCCTGTTACTGCGGCTACCATAGCCAGATGGCTGAAAGGTGTTATGCAAGAGGCAGGGGTAGATACCCAAGTGTTTGGTGCACATTCTGTTCGAGGCGCCATGGCCTCCAAGACTTTCATGTTGGGTTCTACGGTGCAAGATATAATGCGTTCTGCAGACTGGTCGTCTGAATCCACGTTTAAACAATTTTACTATAAACCGGTGGGAGATATATCCTCTGTTGTTTTTAATCAGCGTTAAACTAGCATAATACGAAGCCTCCGGTCCTGTAATAGAATCAAAAATTAGCTAGCATTCGCGCCAAGAATTTTCAATTCTATTAAGGACACGGAGGCGAGGATTATCCCACCCGGTTAAATTACTGTAATGTAATTTCTTGCCCACCCGTGCTGTATATACTCTGTTTTGACAGAAATTACGGGCTGTTTATTTCTATTCTTTCAGGATCCGACAAGAAGATGGATTGATCCGTCGTACGGAGTGGCGTGTTTCCCAGCTGGTCTGGTGTTCTTCCACGTTGGAAGCGGTTGTTGTTGAACTTTAATACTTTTGAACTTTAATACTTATTGGACTTCTGTTCGGAGCAAAGAAAGAGGACTAGTTCCGGTGTGGCTGGCTCTTATGGGGCCCTGCAGGGAGTGATGTGACATATGCATCATGAGAAAAGTGTTGTTTTTTCATGTAACAAAAGTTTTCATTGGCTGCTGTGGGTAGCAATAAATAGAAAGAGAAGCATAATCCTCGCCTCCGTGTCCTTAATAGAATTGAAAATTCTTGGCGCGAATGCTAGCTAATTTTTGATTCCTCTCTTCCTCTGCTATTGTACACAGCTTCAAAGAGCCCTCTCTTGACACAATAATGATGTCTACCTTATTGGTCTGTTCAGAGCTCCATTGATTTCAAACTATGGTTGTTCCACAAAAAGACCATTGCATACACACACATTTCTTCCCTTGTTCAACTCATTCTGTTCGGAAAGTATGCTAGAAAGCCTGCAAGAGTGATGGGTTCACCAAGACCTGGCCTCGGCTCTTGGGAATATCTTTACTGGAATAAATAGAGTTGGATGGTCAACCTGTATAACAGTAACAGCCCGGCACGAATCTCAAGGAGGTCTTGATACTCAATGGAAATGCGTCCAGGAATTGAGGCTAGATTTAAGCGGGCTTTCCAGGCAATAGATCTCAAAACCCCAGCTGGCATCATCCAATTAACATTTTAGAACCCCTGTTGGGGGTGATCCTTAGAGAAGCAAGACCTCCACATTGGATGGCACCTTTAAGACAGCGAGCAGTCTGCCATGCATACTGGGGCAGATTCACAAACTTTCACACAACATAGTGCCCCGACCAAAGTTGTTACGCTGCATTGAGTGAAAGGGAGAGAGCAGAATAGCACCGTTTCTACTATGATATGGCAATGTTTTCTCCTCTCCCCGCATTGGTACACGTTATGCTGCCAAGCACCAAAGTACACGCCCTTGAACCACAGCGCAAAGGTGTGCACGTTCTGTCAAGCATGGGCTTTGTACTGGGAGGAGGCCCTTCAAGTACAAAGCTATGCTTTTTTACTTTTCCCACTTTATATGTGTGTTTTACACTGCAGCACACATGCAAAGTTGGAAAAATGTGAAGTTTTACATCCACCTTTATGCCAGCCTCGAGGACGTGTAATTTTTTGGTGTACTAAGGGCCATATTTATCAAATAGTAAGGTCAGCAATGGACTGTATTTATAACAATATGGTGCATTCCTGCCTTTTCCCATCGCTGGCACCCCATGTGCTGCCCAGCGCCAACGCAGGCACCTTGCAACATCGTGCAAGGGTGCCTGCATTGCAAGGAGGATTGTTTCTGTGTATATGTATATTCTAGTGGCAGGCTGCAGAAAAGAAACACCCCGTGTATGTACCACGTCACTTCACGGAGGTGCCAGGACGTAGTCGCCCACCAGGACCCTTTGCGGGTGCTCCGTGGAGCAGGAGGTTGTCTTATGAACTCTCAGCTACAGATTATTTTGGGAGTCCTCTCATCTCTCGATATGCTATCCTTGTTATTTTTACTTACGTATTATTTCAGTTGTTTGGTGTTAAATATCATTCCAGCTTCATTTCAAAGCATGCTAGTTGCGTTTAGCAAGCAATTCCAGAACCGGTAGAAATGTGTCTGCGATTAACGAGCACCTTTGAGGACTGTTTTTCGATGACGAAGTCATATTTAAAGGGACAGTGCCTAAACTCTTGCTGTTATTAGGACGCTGTGCTTAGCATCATTACATCTAATTGGGGGTTTTCTTCAGTGACCAGCTTCATATCCCCATCTTTTTTTGTACCAAAAGCAAAGTGCAATATTTTCAAGCGCCATTGTCCTGCCGAGAAAAAGGACACCATTTTTGTTGGGAGGGGCGTTCTGGTGCCCTCCGATGGTGATACTTTGTGACGGTTTCTAGTCTTAACTGTCGTTTCCGGTGTTGCATCGGGTGCTGTTTATGTGTTAGTGGTGAATGTATGTGTGCCGTTTCCTATTCTGCATCACATACTGTGTTGTGAATGTGATGGGAGTGTGTGTTGTTTATTGGGCAGCACTATGTGCAGTATCTGTTGTCGGTGTACATGTGCGTACCTGGTACTGCTATTGTCATGGCTTGTGTTGCACTAAAAGGTGGGGCCTGGGCAGGGCTTTAAGTGGGACGGGTCTGTCCGGGTCTGAGCACCGGCAGTTATTTTCAGGGGGCCTTGAAACGGGCCTTGCAGAGTTAGTCCGTTTTCTTTTTTTTTTCTTGCACCAAACTTCTTTTGCTCTAGTTGGATTTGCCAGGTTAGATCCTGAGGCTGCTGACCTTTGTGCACGCTGTAGATCAGGTGTGCAACGCCCATTTGACTGAAAGGGCTCCCCTCCCCCCCACCCCCCCCCCCCTTGGGCTGAGACAGCTTCCCAGGAACACACACAGCCACGCCCGAGTACTTCACAGGTCTTTAAAAGACCATATATATGGTAATGAGGCTTTGTTGTTTTGCACCCCTCCTTGTACAGAGTTTGAATTCTCATGCGCACTCATTTTCTCATGATTTTTACTGCTTTCTCAAATAGACGGAAGTCTCTTGGGTGAAGGAGGAGTAATGAATCAAATCTTTGCCTTCACCTTAAGTGCTCTGCTACTCTCGCAGTATAATTTGTTCATAACCACTTCTCTAGCGTATTTCATTATTTTTTTCCCTCTTTTCATTCTTTTACTAAGCAAGGTTTGGGCTCCTTTTTTAACTTTTTTGATTCTTTTATTTTACTTTCTTTTCTACTTTGATTTATTTCCTCTCCTTCGATTAATTTTCTGTCCAGTTCTTTCTATCACCTTTGAACGACTTTCTCTCCAGTTTTTGTTTGTTCTTTCTATTCTTTTGTTTTACTTTTCTCTTATTTTAATCTTCCGTCGTTGTCACCTTTGATTCTTTTCCTATTCATTTATTTTTCTGCCCTTAGAATCGGTTGTTATCCAGGTCTTTTTCTGTTCTTTGATTCTCTTTTAGCCCTTGGATTTGTTTTGTTTTGTTTGCTTCTCGATCTTTCCATGCCTGTTTTGTTCCCTTCAGTTCTTTCACTGTCCCTTGATTCTTCATCGCACTTATTAACACCCTCAATTGATATTTCTGCGGGGTTTATGTTTCTGTAAACACTACTATTGTCGTGTTTTAGAAAAACGGCGTAGCATGCTATCCCTTTGTGTTACCAGCCAACACTTCACCTTTTTTTTATACCAGACGGCCAGCTCTAGGGAAAATCTGAAGTGTTGAAAATGGGAAAGAAGTACAAAATGGCAAAGCAAAATCCACACTTTGCTCTTTGCAGACAACACTTTCAAAAACAGAGTAGGCGCAAGGAAATAACATAAAGAAAGCCCCATTGATTTCCAAGAACAATACTCTGCGATCAGGCACCTAAACACAACAGATTCATCATTCATACAATTGGCACAGCATCCAGTCAGGTTAGCTCTTTAGCAGGATAACAACGAATGCTGCTTAGATATAGGAGTCGTTACCACGACTTACTGTGATATAATTGGCAGAAAGAGTGGCCCATGAGATCAGAAAAAAATCCCCTTCCATGCCGTGGTCGCTACTGCATGACGGTGGAAGATTGTAGTTCCGAACATATTTGAGTAATTACCAGCCCTCTCGTTCAAAACGTAAGAACACCTCTGAAATGCCCCACACTCTGCACTGCTCAACAGGCAGGTCAGTCAGTCTAATAGACGTGCAGATGTTGTACTCCTCAGTTTCTTCAACCTGGGGAATTTCACTGTTTGACTTAAAACATAATAATTTTGAGGAGTTATGCTGGCTAGTATAAATGAAATCGATACCCATTTCTGGTGTGTGCTTTCTTTCTGCGACATGCTTCCACCAACCAGTGCTTAATTTGTGCCAGAGCTTTCCAGTTCTCAGCCCCGGCTCTTAATTCACAGGGCCGGGGCTTTAAAGTTTTCCTTCCATGGGTGGCTGGCCTGATAATTATTGAAAATAAATGTACCTGTCCTTAAGGGTGGCAGCCTGGTATGTCTTCACAGGCTAGCCCACCCAGGTCCACGCATGATGATACTGCATCTTCTTCACGTTAGTGATGCCACATGGCTGCTTGTTACGCAGACCGTCATGTTTGGTCAATTTTGCTGGCGCAGATTTGCGCACCCGTAGCTGAGCTGGGGCGAGGCAAGCTGGAGCTGCGCAGGTGCAGGATGAAGTTTTCTGCAACAGCACAAAACAATGAAGAGCAAATTAAAAGTGCGCACTCCTCGTTGCCTAGAAATAAAATCGGCTGGCCATATTCTGCCCTCGTCGTTGTGGTTGAGATAGAGAGAATAATCGGCATGGTACCCTTGCTGCTTGCTTGACGACTTCCATATTTGGCAAAGCACAGGCACGTAAGTCAGGCAGCCGAAACAACGATGGTTCTGTACAATTTGCAAAAGGTAGGTGTGTGTGTGTGAGTGTGTTACCTGATTTTCAAAAAACCCGAATTATTGTGAGCGGGTGTAGGAGGGAGCCCGGGCACTTTACTATCATTCACTTTTGCCCATTTACACTGGCAGTTTGTCTGAGTAACGTCATTTTAGGGGGATATTTAATTCTATTCCATGTTATAAAAATGTATATACATACTCACCTGTTGAAATGATAAATCTCTTAATATTAAATAGCAAACAAAGAAAACCAATGTAATGTGTAGTTTCCTGAAGGGAACATTGTAACAGACAAAAAGCCAGTTGTACCATTTACCTTGAGGGAAAGGTATTTAAATCAGAATCTTTTAGATCCTCTTCTTCTACATTTCGATCCCAAAACAATGACAACATTAAAATTCATTACAGTTTTTATTTAAAAGAAGTAGTTGCACAATGGAGGCTGTCTTTAGCTTTGGAGACAGAGCGGGTTCTATATATTAATTACATTTTTTAGAAAAAATCAAACGTGCGGTGAAATATGATCTTATATAATTTTATCATGCAATATAAAACCCATATGAAAACCTAGAAAATACTATTATTTGCAAACATTCATAGTAGATTATCTTGAAGTGGGAACCTTAAAAGCATGCACGCCCTGTGATCTGTTTTAATATGTAGCCCTGGAAAGCCCTGTTTCTACCATGTGCAGCAGCTGGGCTGGAATGTGGCATGTTGCAACCGCTCTCCTTCCATAAAGAGCAGAGGGGAGATGCTGAGGCCAGAACTCCTCCCATTGCTGCCTCCCTCACAGTGACTACCCGGTGTGTGACCCAGAGGCAACAGACTGGGTTGCCAGTGCTTATTTGGAGGTGGGGATTGCCAGGTGAAACCCACAACCACCAGCACTGATTTTAGGGGACCAACATTTATTTTACCTCAACAAACTTTGAACCAGAGTCTCAGAGAGGAAAAACACAAAAGGGGGAAAGAACGAGGAAGAGAAAAACGGAAAAACAATGACAGCGAGAGAGAGTAAGGAAGAAAAGTAATCTGCACAAATGAGCTATAGAGGTAGGGAGTGTCTGGTGGTGGATTAAAGAGGCTTGAGGTACAATCAAGAGTCGCATTCTTTTCATTTAGCACCCCAACGTTCCAAGACTCTGGCCGAGTTCGTCTGAGGTAAAATTTTAGCCCCGGCACTTATTCTTTTACAAATTAAGCACTGCCACCAACCATCTGGAGGACACTTAAAGTGAAGACATGTTTAAAGTCAGGGATGCGGCCAGAGTAAAATGTGCTAGTCATTTATGTCAAATGAATGCATCAAGTTTTTTTTAGCGAAAAGTTAGAGGGCACACAGATCAGTAAGAACAGGGCTTTAAGTGGGCTGGCCATACATATCTTTATTTAGACCACGCCCCTACCTGGATAGGCCACACCCCTTTAAGAGTTTTGCCCCGCCCCTTTTAGAGCACCCCCCCAAAAAATCCACTTAAAGCCCTGGGCCTGGGGGTGTATGTGGTGAGTGTATGTAGATTTAGTTGTGCCTGTATGTGAGCATCGCATCTTGTTCTTGTGTCCTTCAAGTGCTGAGTATATGGTGTTGCATGGTCAGTGCATATATAAGCATTAAACGTCTGCGTGTGCGTTGGGTCTTGTGAGTATGCAATTCTGTGCTTGGAATAAATGCATTTGATGTGAACGGAAGTATCTTGAACCAAGACCTGTTTTTTGTACCTGAACATGTCCATCCTGCTCTCTAACAGAGGTCGCTTCCTTAACCTTGCCCTAGCACTGTACTATTGCTGACGTTTCTCTCCTAGCGCTTCGAGGATGTAGCGAGGCGTAGCCGACCCTGCCCTCATCTCAGATGACCACCCATGAACTGCCTGCGCCAAAGCGCAGCTGGAACTCTTGAGGCCGCGGGCACAAACATCCCTCCGCTCGAGCGAGTCCGGCCAGTCTCACAGAAAACCACTGGGCGGGAGAACTATCGATCGGACGGGAGACTCCTGCAGCAGCTGTCGAGGAGAGATAACCGCGATGAAGGAGCAGCTGGGATTAGCCAGATAACACACAGCTGTTAGGAATCCGTGGGACGCCGGTGTGACCTTTCACACAATAGCTGGCTCGGTTTAAACCGAGGTCTGCGCAGGTTCCTCTTAGAAGGCGCCCTCTCTGCACTAGCCATGATCCAAAGACGCGTTAATGCGCAATCAATCACACACAGTCACGTGACATTCCAATCCCGGAATCACCTGTGAGTGAAGGGCTGTTGACGAGGCACTGCACACGCAAGATGGTGACTACCCTAGGAATGTATGAAGGGGTATGTAAATAACTCAGACCTAGCTAGAAGTGGACCAATCAAACGAGAACAATGACAGGGAGAAGTGGAAATATTGTGCAGGAAGGGCAACGAATCGAGCAAGCATTGGCATAGCCAATAGGTCTCGCATTTGGAACCTTATAAGTGTTTAGCCATGCAACAGTTGCATAACTAAATACTTATAAGGTTCCAAAAGCGAGACCTATTGGCTATGCCAAGCGGCCGTGCGACCGCGAAGGTGATCGCGATCGAACATCAAAGCGAAAGTGAAAGTAATCGCGGTAAAGTGCGGCGCGCTCGCCCGCGCACATGCACTGTACCTCTAGGCTGGCCTGGTAGCACTTTTTGGAGCCCTCTCAATAAGTCTCGCCAGACCAGCGCATGCGCTGGGTCAGGCGATGTTGCACGCATTTTAGCTGCACTGCATCATTTCAAAAACGCAGGGATGCACCATATTTACAAGAATAAGACGCGTCCCTATGTTTTCCCTTATGCTAAAAAAAACTGCCTAGCGCCAAAACAGACACTTTTGCGCCATAGTGCAAGGGTGCCTGCATGGCAGGGACTAAAACACTCTTGCACCATGATGCAAGGATGCCTTTGTGGCAGGGAATGATTGTTTATTTACAGGAAGGGACACCTTTCTTCACAGAAACAATCTTTAAAGGTGATTTGCTCTTTCTATGTGTGCTGCATGCAAAAATGAGGAGAAATAAAAGTATTTCTCTTCGTTGCGCCAATCTAACGCCTGCTATTCAGTGGCGTTATTTTTTGGTGCTGCCTAAGATTTACAGATCCTTCTAAATCTGGGGCAGCGTCAACAAGCAATGAGTGTTAATTATAATGCGGCGTTAAGCCACGCAAAGTGGCTTAAAGCCGTTTGTAAATATGGAGCAGGGCATTACACCACCGGAACGTCGGAAAAAGCAATCCCTTTGTAAATATGCTCCCTAGTGTTTAAATTGTAAAGACATAACTGCAGGGGCCCACCTTTTTCTTAGGAGTCCGACTCCTGCAATGCTGTGTGTGAGGTTGTTAAATATCAAGACTGTATAGTCTTGATTCCACATCATGTTCGTTTGCTCCACATCCTACACTTCCTGTTTTGTCATCTCACTCTTGTAGGTTCTTGTTAGGCCTACGCAGGCCCAGTTCTATAAGGTTAGCCAGGTGGGCCAGTCCCATCCAAGGGAGCCCATTGGCCCTCTCAAGGCCCATTCAGAAGCTGAAGAGTTAACCTTGTCTGCCCTGCCAAGTACCACGCATCGGTTACTCTAATGCATTTTGGCAAATTCATTGTATCACTGCAAGCACCCAAGATTGCCATGCAATTATGTTAAGTAGTGTGTTCTTTTTCAATGTGCGTGTGCTGGTGGTGCCTGCTCTGCCTCCTTTGTTTTTTGTCTCAGGTGCAATACAATAGTGTCAGTAACACTTCTCAGGCCGGCCAAAGGGCAGTGATAGCCCTCATTGCCTGAGTTTGTTTTATGCCCTTCCAGGAGGTGGGCTGGGCCAGCCCCACATGCACTACTCAGCCTTCTTGGGACCCCAGAGTGAGTGGTTTAGCATGGGGGTGAGGTGGGGGGTGATTGGGCTCGACAGTTGACCGAGTCAGAGCCGCGCGCTCCGGACCTTAGCAGCCTAACTGCACACCAACTGCAAGCTAGGGCCCTCCAGTACATTAAAAGTGAAGAAAGCGCCTTCTGAGAGGCTCGGTCATGGTATGCGAGTCCAAGAGTGTGTACTGCACATTATTTCCCTATTACCATTTTTCTACGTTGCCCCTCCCGTCCATCACTTGGTCTGGCTTTAAAGGAATGTTGTATGGTAATGTGAAGCATTACAAGTACATAGCATTGGAATAGGTATGTATTTGTGCAGAAGCAAATAACTGTAGAATAATATTGGTGCAGGTTAAAAGGTCTGGTGACAGTTGCACTGTCAAGCCAGATCTAAAAATCCATGCAGGTTAATAACTGCCCTCCTCCCATCTGTGCTGCTGCCAGAGAAAAATAACATCAATTATCTAGCTATCTAAGACACTTAAACAGCATTACATTGTCATGTGTCTGCCCCTGAAAGTTCAAGCTCAGGCAGCTAGCTACATTTGGATAAATAAAGAAAACGATCAAAGCTGTGTGGAGAGCAAGCACTCTATTTTGTGGAAGCCAATAACTTTTGCCCAATTAAAACTTGTTCTCCTGGCTCCCAACAGGTGGGCGGTCTCTGGTGCTGCTCACATAAATGTTTGGCGTCAACTGTGCTGTCAAGCCAGACCATAAAAAGGGAAGGCCCTGACATGCTTTCTTTATCTTTTCATAGGTCAGCCACACCTTTATATGTTTTAGTCTGCCAACAATGTTCAAACTGTGGAATCCGTCACAATATTAATATGCTTCAAAATAACTCTCCTTGTTCAGATTTCCATGGTATAATTCGGTCACAAGAATCACGTGCACCAAGAAGTTGTGATCTAAGGAAATTGGAAAATTATTGTCGGTTCCATTAAGTAACATTTTCCACCAGTGCTCTGAACGTTTTTCAAACTATGAATGTAATAGCAAGTAAACTGAAAAGCGTGATAGCAACCCAAACAAACATGTACTGGATTATTAATGTCATGGGATTATATGTGCATGGCTATTTTAAATGCGTCATTTACCAACACAAGCATAGCACCCCCTTAAAAATGCACTCAGTTGAATTACAGAGGGAAAATGTACAGGTGCTTCTTTCTTTTCAAATATGTTGCTGTGTTTAGATTTTAAAACCTAGGAGGTCTGAAGCCACACAATAGGGGGTAATTAAAAAGACATGGCCATAAATAAGAATTAGATTCCCCAAATGTGTTCATCTACCCATTTCCACAACAGTATTCTTAGAATGCCTTGCTGTTGGTTCACTTTCTAGCTGCTGAATTTTAGTGTGTGAAAATAGGAATATTTTGAGGTAAAGCATGGCATTATTAACCGAGCACTGAAATGCGTTTCAGTCGGATTTTATTTTTAAGAAAGGTGGGAAACTATTGGTAGGTGATACGTGTGTAAAATGACAATTTATACATTGAAATGTGTAAGACATAGTCACCTAAAGTGATGTAATTTGCAGGCATTTTTTTTCCCTCCTTCTCGTCTGATTTCCTCTTTATGCGATACCCTTTGAGCCTAAAAACAGGCCAGGCACTAGCTACAAAATTATTGTGGTCACGTGTAAGAGCAAATTGACAGATGGCATTTGAAACAGAGGAACTGTATGGATTGTTTCAATGTAATTTCCCACTTCCATGCTGTCAGACCAGGAGTGTATTTCACTTTACACTTTTTTAATACAAGTGCATGCAAGTAATACAAAGTAATCAAACGGCTGCTTGCATTGGTCATTACAAGGCTGATTACATTTATGTCCAACCATCACACAATATCGCAGTCTGAATTATCTTACTATTGATTTAAAATGTGTGTATTGGTCAAGCCAGATGTTGAAAATGTCCTCATAATATATTTAGTTTCTCAGACTATTAACTTCTTAGCAATATAGATCTGAAAAACACTGTGTATGGAACTATGGATGGTTTCCTCAGTTCCTTAGGAAAGTGAGAATTTTAAAGCTGTTTTTTGTGCCTCCAGTGTGGCATAAATCTTTGTAAATTGCTGTCAGAACATTTCGGAGAAATGGCATTCCAGAGATAAGTTTTCATTGAAACCATTGCAAAATCAGATTTTGTTCTACCTCATACTAACGTGGGGGAATTACCTTTTATTGAACAATCTGGCTCATTTTTAATTGAACTACCCACTTGTAATAATCTATTATTTCATTTTTTTAAATGTTTTTTCAAATACTTGAAATCCTAACCCTATCCGTTTGAGGCCAAATCCTTATTTTAACCCTATTCCTAATGATTTCCTGAAATATAATTTAGCCCTTTAATCTCACCGTACCCAGAATGTGTTCGTATCCTTGACTTTAACCATAAAGTTCCTCTCACATAACCCTATCCATGATCATAGCCTAACCATAACCCTAATTAATCTTTAGCTTAGACTAATATAACACTAACCCTACCCTACCCTTCAATGCTTACCCTTACCGAAACCTGACCCTGCCTCTAATCCCTGCCATGACCCCTGGCCCTTACCCTAACCCTAATTTTTACCTTAACTCTAATCCTGAATGTATACATAATCTAGGTCATATCCTGCACTTTACAAGCCTAAATCTGATTTTCTATGTTTCTGATTTAGTTTTTCAATTAAAATGTTTTTCAGCAAAAGATATGTTTGAGGAACTTTTCTTACTTCTCAGAAATGTTCTGGGATGATATGATAGTCTACAGTGGTGAACACAATGCCCAGCTTGGACTAGTGACATACCAACCCAATAAAGTATTTTGATTTTGGGTGGAGGAACCAGAAAGGTGCTGCAGCGTACCATTTTATTTCCTCCAATTTTCTTGCCGCTGTTTTTAAATAGGACAAACGTGCCCACAGGCATGAGAGGGCTTTATGTGAGAACTAGCTTGCATTACACAAGGTCAGTTTTTTAGGCACAGTGAGATTAAGAGCTGATACTGAGACTCGAAACCCTGCTCCCTAATTCCAGAGTCTGTAGCACTGGTCGTTAAGCCACATCTCCTTGATTGGTTGACGGGTATACGGGCTTGGTGCCCATTGCTGAAAGCCTGAACCATATTGCTACAAAGAAATATTTGCTTTTGGGTGCTTCTGACATTCTCTAGGAGCCATAGGCACGTGGAGAACAAACCAACCTTAAAACATGTTTTGGGAAAGGCAAATGCTCTTGTCATCGACTGCTTCGAGGTTGATAATTCTCCTTGGAGACTCCTCCTTCAGTGCCTCTAAAAAGTTCTTCAGATCAAGGCTGGACAGCGGGAGTTAAGACATTAAAAGGAGCAACCATGGTCCATGCAGCATATATGAGAAGGTGCCTCACCATGAAAAACTGCTGGTACTCTGTATTGCATTACTGTCCCAGGCATTGTTCCATTATTCCAGAGATCCATACAAAACTCCCAGCCCCCTTCCTCAGGTAAACCAGAGTTAAGCAGTCCACCTCTTAATGGTGTGCGGAATGACCTGTTAATACTCTGGCTGCCTTCAATCTGCCCCCATGCGTCAGAAAGAAGGGAATTTGTGTATGAGTGGAATGGCTGAATGCGATCAGCTCTGTTGCAAGAATTTTTCAGCGCTGGTGTAGTCCCATTTCGCTAACAAGACCTTTTTGAAGATCATTTGTTGCAAAGTGGCGTTCTCTGTTGGGAATATGCTTTGGGATCATTTAGCGGCTGTATGTTTTGGTATTAATATATTACTGTGTATTATGGCATTGCGGGCATGTCCAGTGATATTTTATATACGTATTGAAATAAACAAAAATATCAGTTTAGTTAAAGGTAGGGAGATCCTCACCTGTTCCCCATGCGAGACAATTTCATTTTTAGGCCTTGCCTACAAACAGCTTTTAGATATCTGTTTGCAAAAGACCTCTTATGGATCATAACAACAATGACAGTGGGTTTAGAGCTGTCCTGTTGTTTACCACTGGTTGGCTTTACTATCATTCTCATTTACTTAGTTTTTATTCAATGACTTGCCTTCTTCCTCTTGTTTTTGACCACCCTCCTGAAATATAGCATTGTTACAATCCTTTTGATTGGCTGGCTTCTATCCTTTTGTTGCTCACATTTAGGGAACTACTTTTTTCTTTTTCTTTAAGTAGTTCTTGAGGGTGTGTTTTCCAGGTTTCTCCATTATGTTTTGCTTCCCCCAATACATACCGTATGCTCACCTCTGTTCTGTTCCCAGTTCCCCTCCACTTTCTCTCTCCGTGATACGCTTTTCACGTTTTATACATTGCCCCAACCCATGTGTTCCATGTTACTCTCTTCTCCTTCCACCCTGGAATTTTTTTTTTTTTTAAATTAATGGTCCCCCACGGCCTAAAGCTGCATCATTGTTCCCACCTCACACTTCCTCTTTCTTCTCTGCATCCACTCCCCCATCCATCCCTTCATTGTTCGCCCACCTCTTGTGGTCCATAAAATGCTTTATATTTTAATGTTTTTGCTGCCGGACCTCTCTGCTTTCAGAAATGCACTTTTAAGCAAGTGAAAAGATTTTTTGAATTTATCGCTACAAGGGTAAATAAAACAAAACCGTGCCCGTGGCATTCAGAAGGCAAGCACAGGCATGGTGATGCATGCACACGCATAAGTCATCACGCATGCATGGGTCTACTGAATAGCAAGTCAAATGACATCATGACGTGTACATGCTCATGCATGCGTCATCACATCCTTATTTTTTTGATAGATGATTGTATAGAATATCTGCAAAAAGAATTTTGCTTAAAAAGAATTGGCAATGCCACTAGGTCACAAAAGTGTGACCCATTGACAATGCAAATGTTTGTTATTTTGGTTATACCTACATCTCGTGTGCCAGGCTGAGTGGACATGTACTTTGAAGCAGCCCTAAAAGATGCGTGAGAGGAGACATGGTAAACATCCCCCATAAAATATAAACCCGAGAGGGCTGTTCCTACTCTGTCTTGATAGAAAAGTGGTTTTTTTACACTTCTGCTAAGTCAGATGCTTCCTGTCATCAAAAGAAGCCAATTGTTCGGAAGCCAATCTCAGTGGCACGCGCAGATACATCATAAATGGCCTAAGAAGAGCCATCCTGATTTCACCAATGCTCCATTTCATCACACTGCCCATTCCTCATCTGATGATCATTCCTCCTTTTTATTAGTTCTCAGCTACAGACGGCATCAGCTGTCTGTGTCTTTAGATTTAGTTCTCTACAGGCAGACCTTTTGTTTCCAACACAAAGCAGATATTTAGAGAGGGCTTTCACCCCCTTGATCATGATTAGATGGCTTTGTTGTCTGTCTCAGTTGTCTGCTCTTGCATTGATGCCGCTCCTCCATATTCTTGTGTTTGTCCTGCCCAAGAGCATTTCGGCGTCACGATGTGTGGATGATCTGTGTCCCTCCAAGGACACTTGACGTGATTCCATGTATTTGCTTTTGAGCACTCCATGGGAGTGCATCATTTCCTTGCTCTCTCCACCTTTTCTCTGAAATAGCATGGGCGTTTTTTTATAACATATACTTTCACATTCCAGTGCCAACAAGAACTAACCAACCCGATAACTCGCCATTTCTAAAGTCAAGGTCTATTAATTTCGCCAGTGCTTGTTAATATGACACTTGATGGCTGTCATTTTATAGCACTGCAAATAACAGGTGTTCATATTGCACAATGTAGTTATATCGACCTAAGGTGATTAAAGGGCTGTCCAGCTATTTGAATTTTTGCCACATTGAATTTTTGAATCACAACTACATGTCAACAATAAGCGCTAGATTGCTCAGCCATCGTGGCCGGTGTACGAGTAGTGACCTAATTCCAATTAAGAACAGACAGAGCTGGGCCCTTTGGACAAGTTTAGAAACAGACAACATACTAGTACTCCTCAAGGGCCAGGTCGTTATTTAGGTCTTGTCTGAGACACGGGATGCACAGTCGCTTGCAAGACATTTTTTTATATAAAAGGGACTTGTAGCCATCCCACTACCATTTGTTGGCTTCATTGTCCGTCTCATTTCCTTGCTTTTCATTGGTCAAATCTTGCCAGTTTCACCTTCTCTTTGTGGCTTTATTACATTTCTGGAGCATCGACCAAGTACTGATGAATTGGCTTATTAGAGTTCGTCCGCTGCTCATGCTCGGAATAAGGTCTTGTTGCTTCCCGCCATTGTTGCTTCTTCGTCATCGTTCCTTGCACCATCCTGCGTTGTTGCTTGCATCCACCTGCCTCCTGTCATTGTTGTTTGACCCCTTCCGTAGTATTCCTTGCTTCCCCCTTCCGTCATTGTTACTTGCCCTCCCGTCATTGCTGTTTGCAGCCCCTTCCTGTCATTCCTTGCCTACCCTCCCTTCTGTTGTTGCTTGCACTCCCTGCCTCCCTCCTCCCCTTGTTGTTGTTTTCCCCACCTCCTGTCATTGTTGCTTGCACCCCTCCCTCCCACCAGACAAAAGCATTATGACTTGACCAGTGCTTGCCACGTCATAGCGCTTGCACCATCACATTTTATTGCTTGCCCTTTTGCCCTCCCGCCAGAAAAAAACCTCTGGGATGCACTGGTCGCATCATAGTGCTTATTTTTTTTTATTATTAGCTATGTTGTTTTCAACATGCTTAAAGTGCATTGACAAAGCCAATAGCTCTTGCATAGGCAAGACCTATTAGTTTTGCCAATGCTTGTTTTGTTTTATACACTGCAACAGGCATCTTTGTCTTGACACATCACCAGTGGGTCCTGATTCACAACTGACAATGGCACTTTAGAACTATGCATATTAAGATTTTTGTTCGGAAGGCAAAAAAAACAAAACACAGATTTTTTGTTTTAGGGCCCACCACCAATATAAGCAAATGCATGCATAATAATTAAGCGCACTTTTTAGGACAGTGAATTTATGTTTTTTTAGGAAAGAAAGCAGCAAGTGTGTGTGTTCTCTGGTTTTGTCTCCCTTAAAAATCCATTTTGACCAATCCATTTTACTAGAAAATGTAAAGCCTGACCCTCTCTCAGATTTAAAAGGACTTGCAAGAGGTTTGTCTGTGTGACATAGCCATGAGCTGATGTACAGGTTGTTTGTGAGGCACCAGGCACAAACACAACCAAATGCAACAGTTCTGTCAGCAGAGGGGAAACCAACCCTGCAATGCCCGTGTTAAGGGGTGCCAATCTGAAAGCAGTGGCCGCAGGTGAACATTCTACGTGGTGAAGCGTAAACACATTTTTCAAATTTGATAGCGCAAGCGACCGAAGTGAGAGAGCCCATCATTCCTTTAGAGGCATTCGAGGGCATTCGCCCCTCAAAATAATTTTTAGGGGTGGGTGATAAACGCTGCTCCTCCGGTGGAGTTATGCCCGCTCCCAAGTTCTGGGAAAACTCTGCCAAGTGCCACGTGGCAGAGTTTTTTCTTGCACCGGCTCGCCAAAGTTAAGTTGACGGGCGCGAGTGAGAAAATTTAGTGCTAACCCACCCCCAGCAAGATTTCTCAACGCAGGCGGTCACGGCAGGTCACTACCGCTCGCGTTGACAAAGCTGCAACACAAGTAAAGCATCTACCCGAGCGGCAGAAAGAAGCAGTGCCCTCTGGCGTGCCACGTAGTGCCGTTTGTGCTGATTTGCAGTGCTGAACTAGCTCCTGGTGCAAAAAATGAGCACGAACAGTGCACTGTACCGAACTTGGAACTGGAATCTTGCTGTGCTTTTTAGGTAACTCCGTGGAATCCTGCGGAGTGAAACTCCCCGAGTTCCTCCGACCCCTACTTTTTAATAAGGGATGAAACATGTTGAAACTAAAGAGATTGTAGGGCTATCATACTCCAACATTACTCCAAATACTTTTTATCCATACCACAAACACCCTTCATTAACAGAGGTACCTGGGTGTTTCAAGGTATTTTTACCCTTCAGAAAATCTTGACAGGTAACGACCTCAATGTGCTCCCTGAAAAACGGTAGAGCCCATCCTGGTTTGAGGGGGCCAGGATGAGACCTGATGATGAAGCATGCCATTACTCGAGTGGGCGAGGGTCTTTAAATAGACACCTAACGTTTTTTTGGTCCCTGTGGGTTAACTACCATTAGTTTTGCGGTGACTTATGTCTCAATTATATAGGCAGTAGGTTATAAGAAACATTTGACATGTTGCATAAACAGTTCAGGGTGATAGTATCCTATGCTCCTCAACTTCTCTTTCTCCTTCCTGATTAGTAATCGCCAGGATGCATTCAGGTTTGGTAAATTGAATATGTTCTCTAAGTCCCATCATTTGCAAACATGCAGAAACGCCTATAGTTTACAGCAGGTCCTTTAGCAGAATATTGAGGTACGTAATATCGTTCTAACAGAATAACCACTACCACTGTATTACAAAGGTAAATATATATTGGTAAGAAAAGATTTACTATCCCTAACTCAACATCTTTGTAACATCTTGTTGGTTCACAGGTGTGGAGTTAAGAACAATGCATCTATAATTACCTTCACAATACAATGGTAGTTGACATTCTGGGTGCAATATTTTAACACAACAATATTTCTTTCCTCAGTATTGTGGTAGAACATTCAAAAGCTTAACTATTAACATTTACATCATTTTCCAATGTCACATGGAATCACATATGACACACTGATTCACAATAGATTTCCATGCCCCCTTCCTTTCACGGCAGCCATGTTTTCCACTACCCGCCCCACCGCCTCCACCCTTCATCATACTAGGAGCATTAATTACTCTTTGGTTCAACAGTACAGAAAGAGGCACATTAGTTGTTCCTTTGCAGTGATTAGTCATTAGTCATTGTGTGCAGGAGTGACTTGCTGTTTTGTAGAAAATGGATCTACTTGTGCCTAATCAAGTCCAAAGAAAGGGCTGAAGAAAGGTGAAGCGAGGCGGCGGCTTCTTTGTCCCATTGGGTGTACCCGGGAGGGACCTCCCGCTGCGGGGCGCTTACACTGCGACGCTTAATGCTAAGGCGCAGGACCTGGAGAAACAATACGTTGAGTAAGGCTCATGCAGGCAGTGCTGAATAGCGCTTGTAAATGTTTCTTTCTTGGAGCACAGCGTGTTCTTCCGCGTGATGAAGTAGCACATAATTTCCATATTTTATTAATATTTATTTCAATTGCAGTCACACTGCTACTTAAAGATTTAACAACAGTCACAACATAATAATTAAACGTTTTAAAAACACAGATCAAACATATACAATGGAGGGAAAAGCAAACAGGGAAAGGGATCTTTGACACCTGTGCTGAACAGTTCACTGTGGCGTAGGGGTCTCAGGGACAACAGGGACTTCTCTACCGTAGACAAGGGCAGCTAGGGGGGTAACACAGGCCCCCACAACCCCTGCGGCATGGGGGGGTCTCAACACTCCAGGGGCCCCCCAACCCTTCAAGGGTCCCCTAAGCAGCCGAAGGTCAATGAATATCGCTAAGATATAGGAGACGCAGGGGCCCCTCATCACATTCTGCGGGGGGCGGGGGCGGGGGGGTACACACGTCTTCTGAGTTACGCCTCTGGTGGCAGCTGGTGGATTAGGGTTCAGCACACCAAGGCCCCATTATGGCTAATTAACATTCGTATTCCTGAACCTTGAAGTCTCAGGAATCTTCGCTTGCAGCACATGCATGTCTCTGGGATGCTTTTAAAGCTGCCGGGTGGGGAGGGAAGCCTCTGTGCACCAAATTAAGCCAGACATTCTTCTGATTTGCTGGTCAACGATGCAGAGGTGGTGGGAACTGTGGCCAGTGTTGTGCTACTCAGGCTGGGCACATCCAGCCTATCTGGCCCAGTACGGCAAGCAGTTGTGCCTCTCCACGCGATCCACGCACAGCCTACAGGTGTCTGTTGAGCTCTGTGCTTTGAAGAGTGGGAGCAACACATCCCTCAAGTCCTGCAGAGGCTGCCATCACTGGCATTTCACTGACAGTGGGCTCATTGCCTGCTGCTGATTGGCTGTCAGTCACCCTGGGGGGCACTGCCTAGACTCAGAGACTGGAGACAGCAGCACGCTGCACCACGAAGACCCCTCGCCCGAAGGCTCAGAAGTTTGTGCGTCAGACTATCATTAGCCAACATATTTCTGCTATTAACTCTAACGGGGCAATCTTTTTGCAAGCAATATTTAGGATACAATATTTCTTTCAGACAGTATTTTGGTTATGATATTCTGGTACCTTATTGCTAAGTGGAGGTGTACTCTGAATCCCATGTCTTGAATGTCCTCACTCACCGGGCTTCAGGAGAACATAGAGGCAAAGGGGGCGGGGGCTACTGGTCGTCCAGAAGCAGGAGATGAATTTAGGAGGAAAGTGGAATATGTGTGTGTTTGTCCATGTAAATCTGTGTACATGCCTGTGTCAGAGTTTAAGTACTTGTGCCTAAGCATATAATGATGAGGAGCCTGTATATATAGTGTGTTCTGTTGAGTATTTCATGTCAATGACTGATCAATGATTGGCCCACATCAGCATGTAATGGTAACAACTTGCAGATATTTATTGGGGGAACTTGGGCATACGATAGCTAAAACCGACATATGATGGGGGAGCTGGGTATTTGTTGGCATAACTGGTATGTGATAGGGGCACATGGGCATATGATGGCAATGAGCGGGCTATCAGGGGACACCTGGGCACAAGATGCACAAGATGCCAAAAAGTGACACCGGCTACATAATGGCGCTTAGTAGCATTTAATGGAGTTCCTGGGTATTTCATGGCAATGATTAGCATGCGATGGGATGCATGTTTGAGCCTGTGATGAAAATGACTTGAGATGGCGGAAGTCCGTTGACAAATAATGGAAATAATTGGAATATGGTGTGGTAGCTGATAATGTTTTTACATGCCAAAAATTAATGTCTGGTATTCAGAACATATTTACTGTTTTCACTAAAAGCAGTAGGGACATATTGGTTTATTTACTACAGTCTAAGTAAATAAGTCTGACATCTTCTAGTTTACTAGTTGATGATGTTGAAGAGAAGAGTGGGGTATATGAAAGACAACACAGGTGCCAGTAGCAGGATCAGAAGTGAAAGCTTCACTTGAGTTGTTGCGACTTCTCAACGAGAAAGGGGGTAAACCATGCCAAGGAAACCGAAACCACCTTTGCCACAGTGGGCAGTCTAAAGAGAATGATGGTATGTTCCAAGGTGTTAAAGGTGGCAGGTCCAACATAACCAGAAGAGTGCTTTATAATGTTATCACGACCAAAAAGGCCATAGAGCCATGCCGGAGCCTGAACCTTCCTCGAAGTGTGTAGAGTCATTGAGGCGTGGTTAGGTTCTGGCCAGGTAAACATTCCGTTTTTGGTTATGAGAGTCTGCAACAGACAAAATGAAATGCTCCCATTTGGGAGTAAAGTTGCCTTGAGGATATTAAGAAGGATAGTAGATCTGTGAATTACTGCAACTCCTGCCCAATCCTGTTGGCCTGTTATGCACCAGGATGTGAACAAGCCGCTTGCGCCACCAGTGCGTCACTATTAATATGGGGAAAAAGTGATGCACCGGCGGCTCAAGAGGCTTGGAAATAAGCCCCTAAGTTTCAGTAACATAGAACATGGGAGCCTGCCTTTCCTGTACAAACTCTATGCTAGAGCCAGCAGACAAGGTGAAAGACTAGCTACAGAGCATAATTAAAGCTGCAGTTTAAACCACGAAACAAGAAGGAGCTTTTAATCTTCTGATCTGTTCTTCTAAAATGAATAGTGATCAGCAGAAAGGAAATATTTATGGCAACATCATTAAATTTTCCATGCAATAGGTCATTATAGATAGAATTTCTGTGGTAATTTCTGGTCTCATTTTTTGACCTGGCTTAAGTGAGATGTATTCTAATATGTCAGCTGTGTATGTCCGGCTTTTCTGTACAAACCAATGTTTGCTGCTTGCTCCCATAGTATAACATGGCCAAAGTGTCTGGGGGCCAGTCTGTTAAGCACAGAGCTCCCCGGCTTACTGCTGTGTTTTGTGTTTCATGCACCTGTAGCCTAAATGCACATCTGATGGGCACGAGACTAATGCTAAACAAAGTCCACCGTAACAATGGAGGGGTCGATTTTGGAAACATGACTGAGTTTCATGATGAGGTCATTAATGTGATACGTAGGGTATTGAGAGATGATAATTATGGAATGTGCGATGTCCCTATGATGTCATATGTGCCCATATGAGCAACCCCTGTGCTGAGATACTGTTCTTACCTTCTAAGGGTCAATCCCCTGTTTTCACTGCCAGCTGCATCTGCCTAATCCTTCCCCGTGAATACCACGATGCATCATCCAGTTGCCCATTGGCTTTGGGCAGCTCAGAGCACCTGGGATCATTTCCATATTCGATCTACACTCTTCCACAGCAGGGACCTGGCGGTTAGCTCATGCACCAGAGAAAGGCTGCCTACCCTATGGTGCTGCTCTGATTGGGATCCACAGTGTCTGGGACCTGTTCACCCACAAGGGCTGCTTCCTGGGTGGGATGATCAACTACATGATGCCTGGATGACACCCACAAGAAGGGTAGGCCTCACCAAGGAACTCATAGTCAGAGAAGGGAAACAGGCCCTTGTATAGGAACATGATATGAACTTGCACCCCAACATCACAGGAATCATCCAGAACACACCACCTAAGAGGAAGACGCTCCCCGAGGTAGACACCAACACCACTGCATGTGTAAGGCACCTTTTCTTTGAATTGCTATCACCAGTGGCAGTAATCATGTGGAGAGTAAGGTACACAGAGCCCTGCAGCCAGTAGCCATCTTTCTGTTCCTGTGCATTGTGAGGAGGTGAAGTTGTGTCAATGAGCTGCTCCCCTGCAAGACTGGACACCTACCTGAAGGGTGCCTCAAGAGGATGAGGTCTGTGGGCTGTCACACCTCCTCCTTCAACTCAGAAGCATAGGGACAGTTGGTTCACCTCAGTGCATCTGCCACTGTGCATACTGCTCTGCATATCTGCCCTCATCTAGTGCAGATCACTGTAATAGCTTTCCCATTTCCTTCTGCTCACCAAGGAGGGTGACATGGCTAATGTCCCTCTGACCTGGGAGTTGCATACAGCCTTTTTTACACATGCAACATGGAAACAGTAACGTGGTACTTTGACACAAGTCAAAGGTGGACCTAAATTCAGGCTCTTGTTTGTGGCATAAGCAACTGGTGGATTTGAAAGTGAACCTATGCTACACCGAAGAAGGCCACAAAAGAAAAAAATTGTGTTGTGGTGGGTATCCAAATAATGGTATTTATGACACACTACCCAGATGCTTGAAAAAAACAAGGAAGAAGAAACTATTGGGATTTATAACCTAACCACTCATCTCCTACTTTGTCAACAAGTTTCAGACTGCTTTGCTTATTTGGTCAGTTGACTTCCATCAGACATGAAACCCTTTAGGTAACTGCCATCCCCCACTAGGGCGGTCTAGCTGTATGCTGGGGTGGAAAAGGGCAAACCAACTGATGCCAGTTAATTACAAGGTGTACGTAGTCCAACTGGTGCTTCACAAGGGTTGAGGGAGGAGAAACAGACCACAAGAAGGCTCGTTTATCTGGGCCACCTTGGTACCAACTATAGCCCGTATTCAGGAGGTTCATACACGTATTATGTATGCTCTCACTTTTTGCACATATCAAATTGTCTAACATCTAAGCACTCCTTGCAGTGGTTCTGAACCTGCTCACCCAGTTGATGCCAGATTCTTGTTGCCAGATCCCAAAGACTGCCAAACTGTTGATTTCAACCAAAACATTTTCAGCACTCCTCTGTTGTGCCACTAAAAATACATATCTTAGACAGCTGTTTGGTAAAACAGGAGATAGGGTCTCACTGCCCCACCAACAACCTGACTCCTTTAGACAGTTTGTGTTTAACCAGGTCCCAAACATAGGGCCTGATTACGATGACGGTGAGACCGCCACCGACAGACTGTCAGTGGTGGTCTCACTAAGTCATAAGGGTGGGATGCACTTCATATGTTTCTCATTGTAATCTCCGTATTCCAAGGATGTGTGCTGAATGGTGAGTGGCATGCCCAAATGCCACTGAAACAAACAATTACTACATGAAATGGGTGCAACCTCTTGCACCCAATCAGACGCACTGTTGCATGCCATCTACTGGCCGTTACGTATATTTTCATTTCATTCATTTGATCATTTTAAACACGTTTTTCTCTTCTTTAAACCTCTTTTCCATTTTTTTATATGCAAATCCACACTCGGTATATTTTGCCTTTTTTCCAAACTTCTGATATTTACACTGTGCCCCTCCGGACCTCTTGTGAAAATACGAGTAATGCAAGGTTCATCACAAGCAGAGTTTTATTCAATAAAATCCCAGTGCACTTCGTCAGGGGTCACTATAAACAATCGTAAAAAACAATCACCTATTAGTATTCTAGTCTTGAACTCACATGTTACATTTGATTTAGCAACGCAAACTCCTGTTCCAAATTGAACATCATGTTAAATCTGTGTTATTCCTCATTTACTTTCCCCATGATGTACTCTTCGATCAGCAGCTGTTTTCATAATTGCGCCAAACACTCCACCCGAATGAGTCATAGCTTTTTATCTTATCACCCTCCCTTCATATATTACCATTGTTTAATTCACAACCTGCCAACCTTCGCTTTTATCAGCCTCTCTCTCTACATCCCCTCTGTACCGTCTGAATCACCACCCATTTATACAAACATTTTAAACACTTCACATTGCTTAATAATAATAAACTTTTTCCTTGTGGTGGTCTCACTGCCATCGTAGGCATGTTTTCCGCCCGCCACAATAGGATGGCGGGCAGAGGGGTGGGGGCCAGAGAGATTCACCGCCACGGATCCGACGGGCTCAAGGAATCTGTCAGATTGTCAGAGGACACTCCAATCCCCAACAGCCGTTTAATGGTGGGTTACCTGCCATGAAAAGACTGTTGGAAAGGGACATTGGGGGTTCGTAGCTGGCTCTCCTTTCCCCCTTGCCCTCAATGTTGGGTTTTGGGGGACACCTATGGCGCCCCAACATATCCCTGCACCATATGGCCGGCACCGCATGGTGCCTGCCACTTAGTGCAGGCATATGCACAATGTGCATTTTTTAGACTGCGGCATGTGCTGCAGCCAGCAGCACATTCCGCAATACAAAAAATACACTTTGCGGCTGCCTTGATGGCGGTCGCATTGTAATTCAGGGTGAGGGACTACCTACAGGTTGTCGGGCGGTCCCATCCTCGATACGATATGTCCTACCTCAATCGTAATCAGCCCCATAGTTCCTAAATGCTAGTGTCTCCACTTTGTCTAGTAAATTAATGCATTCATTAGACATTAAAGATGGACAAAGACAGCATTGTTGGCAGATTTCTTGTGTACATTCTGTCTAGAATAAAACATCTCCCACAGGGCCTTTAGGTATAAATCATCCTACTTCATTAAACCCTGTTTAAAAGAAAAACCAAACACACCATATATTTATATGGCATGAGTATGGTCAAAGACTCTTATTGAATATGTACATGTATAATCTGTTCTGATACTCTCATACGAGTCTTATTAGTTCATTATTCAGCATTCTGTTCGTCCGTTTAATACAAACCTATAAACCTAGTTTGAAGAAACAGAAAATGATGTTACCCTTGAGTGACGTGTATAACCTGAAGCATGGGTAATTCAAGAATAGGCAAGATATTTGACACATTTCTGAAGATGAGGAAATTAAACCCTGACCCCAGTGATTGGTTGAGGGCATTCAGAGTTTTGGCCATTCTTGTTTTTTCCTTATATTTTTTATCAGCAAAGTTAAACGTACAGGTTAAAAGAGTGCAAAGCTATTAGATACACACCAATTACGGAATAGAGTAGCACCTGAATTATGCACTGGGCAGGATAAATTAGTGTGCTTTTTGATCTTAAAGCAAACCAATATTTCCCACTACCCCAACACATTTTCAACAGCAAATCAGTATAATTAGCATGCTCTGATTTCCTGTAATCGCTGTAGTGCATCATCATACATTTAAAAATGGATTATGATCTAATTCACTAGATAAATAACATAAAAATATTATTCTATATTAAATATCAATACAATATTAAACTAACACATCAGATATAAGCTATCAACATAGTTATATAATACTATAAGAATAGACATGGGAGGACTATACAACACTGTTATCATTTTCCCTCTTGTGCTTTAAATTCTTCTACCAGCATGTCCCATGTCTGAGCAAATCTGCAGACACAAGGAGACGATGGACGGAGCGCTGAAACATTTCAGACTCTCACCCCCAGTCTCAGGTCTTGGTTTAATCCATCATCGTTCTTTTTCTCACTTCGCCACCCCAGTTCAGACCCAGCCATATACAAATCCGTCTTGGCCCTGTTGCGGGCCAAAACTGATGGTGGGCTAGGAGTCTTGTTTTACTCGTGTCACACCCAGGGTGGCACAACCAGTGCTGCAATCCCACTGGGGGACCCTCTAACGTACATGCCATGGGTACCCTGGGTACCATTTACTAGGGACTTACAGGTGAGCTTGCTTAGCAAATTGGGTAAGAACGTATTAGACATACCAGTTTAAGGGTAAGATCCAAGGCACTGAGATCTTGGTAAGCAGGCCTCAGTGAGTCGAAAAACCAGCAGCATCAGTCTAAAAACTTGGAGGTGACCATACAAACAGAGGCATTTCCTTACACCCACAGACTACAGAAATCAGTTTATGTGAACTGGCTGCAGTCACCATTTTACAGCTGCACCACATGTTAGGGGATCAGACAGACACATAGCTGGACTACATCTCTCGTGCTCTAATTAAGGCTATAGTCTAGCTTTGTACAGAACTAGCAAACAAACTAAATTACATTTAATTGATGACCTATATTCGGATATGCAAGATAGAATTTTTGTGGTTAAAAATATGGGAATTATTTAGTTATTTATTCAAAGGAGTTTGTTTAAAGCACCTGCCACCTATATGTCGCCAAAAAGCCTCTTCAGCACACTATGTGTGACAAAAGAAAAAGTGGACAAGGCAGGAGAGAACACGCCGAGGGAGGAAAATCAGGAATGAAATCATAGTGATGGGAGGAATGGAAGAGATTACACATATCATTGTGCTGCGTTGTCAAATTGTATCAATGTAACAGAGAAAGTCTATCGCTGAGTTATTATCACGTATTGATGTATTAACCAGATATTCATAACAATTATAGTAATAATGGTTATAATGATAATTGTATTTATAACATATTTTTACATAAAATATCTGCTAGATTTCCATGTGTAAGCGCTGTAAAAGTGTCACTATTACTTATTTTAATGGTTCCAACGATTTGTTTGTGGAAGAAAATCATTTAAATATATCTAAGAGACTGAAAATTCAATTAAGATATTTGATAGCCCTGCCTAGGCTTATTTTTTTTTAAATTCTGACACAATTTATAGATTTCAAATGTTTTATACTTGGTGTGAAATATAGAATGGGTTTATTTTGTGTTTTTGTGGTCACGAGTATTGACCGAATAAAGATACTTTGATTGATTTACAGCCCTGCAAACACCTGAGATTGTTCTTAAAATCAGTTCTTCACAGCACACAAACCCACATTCTGCCTGAATATTGCATTGACATCAATGTACAGAAAGGTGAGCCCCTGAATCTATTTAGCTTTCATTTGTTTGGATTGAAGTCAAGGTGTAGGCTATCTCCTGATATGCCAGTACCTCATGGTGGTGCCTATGCTGCATGTACAGGTGTGGACGTAACAGCAAAACATGCACCGCACATATTTTTAGAAAAAAAAATAATTTCGGTCGGTAAAGATAAGGTCTAAAAATAATACTCGCACATTGACAGCAGCTGGTTTAATGTGTGTTGGCTGAGTCTTGGCCTGTCAGTCACAGGCACGTGCGTTAGAGGCCGGCCGCACGCAAAGGGGGAGGCGGGAACAGGATTGTCCTGCGTGCGCCTGAGGAAGGTTCTCACAATTGCAAGTGCTGCGCTTTCCCCGCCCCTGAGCCCCCGTGTAAATACGTGACCATATGACGGACGTGACGCCGCCTGCAGGATGGCGCCCGGAAATGGTTGCCACGGGTCGCATTTGTTCTCAGAAGTGCTCAGATTGAATCAAGAGTGCACACATCCATCTTCTGTGAGGACGGCCAGGGCAGAGCACACATACATCTTCAGTGAGCCCTGCTGCAGCTGACAACCCCGGAGGAAGGAGCAGGGCGAATGAGCCATTGTAACCCAGACACGATAGAACATTCTGGGAGCTTTCAAAATTAAAGGTGGTGAAAGGTATGAGAGAGTGAAGACATTCATAAAATAAGGAAAGCTTGTTAGAGGAAGAGAAGAAAAGGAGACATAGAAAATGGAGTAGTGACAAGTTAGAGTAATAAAACAAGCATTAAAAATGCAATAGGTCTCGCCTTTGACCAAGTTAAAGCCATTTGCTTTGCTAATGGTATTGTATAGCAAAGCAAATGACTGTAACTTAATAAAATGCGAGACCTATTGCATTTTTAAAGCTTGTTCTCTTTGGTCCCTCCGTTTTTTGTCTTTGGCCCCTGTGTCCCAAGCCGTTGAATGGCTATTTGCCTCTTTGCCAACACTATTTCTAATAGCAGAATAAGTAGTGTATCATCCGTAGTTATAGTTACTGGAGAAAAATGGTGAATTTCAGTTTTATTTTTAGTTTAAAACATTGTTTTCATTGAAATGTTCACCTACCTGTGTGTTTGTATATATAGATATATATGTGTGTACGTATGTATGTGTGTGTGTGTGCGTGTGGTAATGAATTAGTGGTAAAGGCATTGCGTGGTAAAAAGCAATGTAAAGGCTGTTTCCCATAAAAAAAATCATCATGTATATTCGCTATGTGGTCAATCAGTCATCTGATACTAAGCAGTACCACCATATATGACTGCAAGGAGTCAGAGTACATAGTGCCTTAATTGTTTGGAAGGTATACCTCCTTTGCTTCTGAAAATTTCTTTGGCCAAATGTTTTGGGGTAGTGCTTCACGAGCCCATATTAACCCAAAAGTGGATGTTATGTGCTCTGGCATTAAGATTCTCCACACCACTGGACATCCGGAGTCCAGACTCCACAGCCATTTATTTACATACTGGGATACTTTGGCGAGAATTAAGTTATCTTGGGTGGCAGCTGTGGAGTGACATGGTGTACATTGGGATCTGCACAAAGATTAACACAGTGCTATGGTGTCACCATTGTTGACCAAGAAGATAATTGTGTGGTAAAAATTGAATTACGTTGCATTAAACCCAATGACTTGGTCTTTGAGTGAACCTCTCGCCAGTAACATGCTAATTTCAGAAAAAAAAATACATGGATACAAAAACACTGAGGATAATAATGGCTGCCAAAATATATAATGTTAAACAGGAGCTTATTATGGGATACGATTTATGGTAAAGTATTAGAACAGGGAAAGCTCAGGTGTATGGAAGAGGTAATGGGTTAGGATAATGGAAAAAAAAAATTGATTTACATCTAGAGTTCACAAGGTAAATCATACAAGATCTTGTTTTAAAAAATAGATCCTGGAATCAACCCCACGGTATTAATCATCTGACTTTGGCTTTGGTTTTTTTACCCGGAGTTTTATACAGTGCGAACTTGACCCGAAGGTTTCAGAGCGCTCTACATGAGCACTAGTTCACACAATCATTTTTGTTAGGCACGGGGAGAGTAAGTGATCTGCCCAAAATCACAGGATGTTAAGCGTCCCTTCTGAGACTCAAACCCGGTTCCCCAGCGTCGATGTCGGCTGCTCTAGCCGTCAGGCCACATCCTCTTGAACTGAATGAAGTTGAATTGACCGTATCGGAACCTCTCAACATGTTCCTATTCATCATAAACTCACATTGTATTTCGTGAGCCAGTCATTCAGCATGTGACCACTCCTACATAAGGGGGCGGAGCCACTTCTCAGAAAGCATGCATGCATGCATATTAAAATTTGGTAAGGCAGAGGCTCCAGAAAGTGAAGGAGAGAACAGTGAAACAAAGTTTGAAAAGCGCACCTTGGTTAATTCTAAGCCTGGCTGCGTGTTCCATATCCTAGCTGTCTCATTGCAGATTTAGTTTGCAGGTGCTTCCATTCTTGTCTTGACAGCTGGTCGTTCCTCCCATCACAGATGCAGATCCAGTCTGAGCACTAGTAAGAACAAGGGAGTTTAAAGGCCTCTCTGGATCACGCCTGCGGTCCATCCTGTTTCCGATTTGGCCTCCTTGTAAACTAAATTACAGCCGCTTTAGATTAACCCTTCCCCCTCTCGGCTGGGAGAACCTCTTGCACCTGACTGAGGCTTCAGCGCTGTCACCCTGGCAACAAGGGCAGGAGGACCTCGCTTGGAACTTTGCTCTCCCCCGCTGCTCCCTCCCCGTGGCACACTGGGTATGAACGCTGACAGTGGAAAGGACAATGGACGCGATAGAGGGGCAGTCTTGGTTTGCACAAAAGAGCACTGGCAGAGAGGCAAGCCGCAAATTCCTTAGGGCTGGTTCCTCTCAAACGGCGGAAAAACCCCGAAAGGTCGTGTCAGGCTATGGTTGTTACGGACTCCAAACAACCTCCCAATCCCCGCTGGGAAAAGAGTGTCATTGTCCCGCGCTGAGGTGCTCAGAGGCAATGTGGGGGCTATGGTGCTGACTGGGAGCGCCATGCCTTCTTAAGAGGTTAGCATATGTTGTCGCTGCTGCTGACTGACTCCACGGACTCAGTGCCAGTGGGACTATGCCTCATATCTACTGACCTAGCTTAGAGCTCCAGCCTGAGGTGCTCAGAGCCAATGTGGACCTATGATGACCGCTGCTGAGAAAAAAACAGCGCCAGAGGCCTCGAGGCGCACAGAGCCAATGTGGAACTATGACTTCTGCTGAGAACAGTGCGCTGCGACCCCGAGGTGCGAAGAGGCATGCAATGCAAAGGGTATGACGGCTGCTCAGAAAAAAAAGTGCCAGGGTCCAGATTTGCGCTATGACTGCTGTTGAAACAAGCTGTTGGCGTTGTGTAAAAAACATAGTGCCTCCCAGCTAATGAAGGAGCATGTGTGAGGCTGCGAGTGAGAGATCCAATCCCTGTGGGCGGGGCTAAAAGGAGACAAGGCGACAACAAAGAGGGACTAAAAAGCCTCCTTTTCAATCCTGAGCCTGCGTTTTGCATGCAGGATGAAGCCAGCCAATGAGAAAGATGGGCGTGGCTTCAACTCCTCCGAGAGCTTCGGAATCTGAATTGATTTCAAGAAGCTCTCCGATGCCGAGAGCAGTGCATGCGCGCTGCTTTCGACAGCCGAGACCTAAAAAGAGGGGTGAGGTAGAAAGAAGTGGAGTTTAAGCACGTGAGAGAAGGAGACATACTGAAACAAAAGTATAAACGAAGATAAAGTAAGGAAAATAAAGGAACTGAAAGAAGGATGGGAAGGCAAAAGTAAGCAAAAAGGAAAGTCGGAAAGAGACACAAGGAGATGGAGGTTGCAGAAAGATAGAGCGGTGAGAAGTGCGAACAGAAGGGCGTGGAGGAGGCAAAGCATCTACAAAGCAAGGGGGATGAAAAAGATAGAAACAGGTCATGGAAAACGAGTTAGATAGGTGGAAAGAGATCATAAGTTTGATAAAGAGAAAAAAGTTAAAGATAGTAAAGGTCATTAATGACCTACCCACAGGCTGTTATATCCTTTTTCTTGGTTAATAACACTGTTGGTCACTAGGTGTGTTGTTTGACCTCCTGTTTTCGCATATATATATCAGGCTATCCTGTTGGATTGTTCGTGGCTTATTCCTTATGAAACATGCTCATCTGTGATGAAGAGCTGGTTAGAACTCTGCTGCTGGCAGACGGATGCTAGGGGTGCTACGCTCATGGTTACCCATATTCTCATCCTGATCTACTTCCATAACTGGAATCTCTCCCCACTATTCATGTACACAGTGGGCCCTGGCTCTCCGACGAGCTGCTGCCCATGTCCCTCCTCATGTTCAGGCCAAGGAGCTGTTTACTATTTTAGGTTTTAGTTTCTATTTTGGATGGCAGCGTTGGGGAATCTCTCCTCTGTGGGGTAAAGATCCTCAATGTATGAGTAATTGTATGTTAAATATCCTCTGTTGGAAGCTTGATCCTTGACCTGAATAGATGCTCGACCCCCTTGTTCTGTGATTATTCTGTGATATCCTATAGCATTGTACATATTCTAATCCCTTCGCTACCACTTATAAGTTAGTGACATGGAACGTCTGTGGGATGAATTCAGTGCAGAAATGATACAAAGCTCACTCTTCTTTAATTCGCTACAGAGCCCACATTTTTTTGTTGCAAAAGATACACCTGTTTCACACAAAAAGCCCTAAATTACAACGTAGATGACATGGGCGATTATATGGGCACAGGTACTCTTCTTACGCAAGGGGCGCTATTCGCTGTGTTAAATTTGATGTCCTCTTTGAAGTAGACAGCATGCATATTGATGATGACGGGCGTGTATTAATCAAAGTCAACTTAGATGGAAAGCCACTGGTGTTTGAGGTTCTTAACGCTCCCAACATAGACTAGGCTAGATAGTGGTGCCACATATCCACTTATCCTTCAAACTAGGCACACATCGACTGGATTATTGGTGGTGACTTTAATTGTGTGTTAGATACCTCAATTGATCGTAAATTGAATGCCCTTCCGTAATCTCCCACAATACAGGCAACAGAGGGTGTACAGCAAAGGCTGGATGAATGGGGTTTGGGGGATACGTGATACGCTACCCATTCCAATCGACAATCTTCATTCTATTTTACTGTCAATAATATATATTCCAATTAGACAGACTTGTATGTGCAATAGGGTTACATACTCCAAATCTACCATTTACTATTACACCATAACACTTTCCAAACCAAACCCCTTGCATATGGTTTTAAATAGGGGCAAAATACTGACCCCCATCCCAACATGGTGCTTGTAGGTGGGTATATTGGAGGACGTAGTATTCCGCCATACGTTAGTGGAACACACAATCCCATTCTTCCATGAAAATGATGGGGCATCTTCCCAGCTGTTGATTGCACACATTCAAAGTGGTCACTTGGGGCTTATGTATGAAAACCACAGTGAGAGTCAGAAGGACAATCATTATGGAAATTCTGCAGTTGGAGTCCTCTATGCGAAATCTAGAAGCACTTCTTCCCAGATGTCCTGACAGATATGAAGAACTTTGCTCATTAAAATCTACGTATGATACACTGGAAGCCCTTAGATGCTCTGAATATTCTTCTTATTTGGCCAAGATAATTAATGATGGTGATAAATCTGGCCGGCTCCTAGCTCACCTGGTAAATCCGGTAATCTTATCCCTATCTGTATAACTTTACCTTTCAGGACATCAGTTTTAACACAATCAACAGTGCCATCTTTGCATACTATAGTAATTGATATAGTCCGTCAGCTGGCCTAACTTCTGATGCCGTTGATAATTTCCCTGCATTAACCCAGTTGCCCAGACTCTCAGATAAAGCCAGACAACCAATGTATTTACCTATCACGTTGCAGGATATTTAAAAAGTCCCGCAAGAGCTGCTGTGTGAAAAAGCCCTGGGCTTGAAAGGAATCCCTTCGACATTTACATGTTGGTTTCTTTGCAATTGGCTTCTACGTTGGTAAAATCCTTTGAGCTGGGCTTCCTCTCATCCTCCTTAAGCAAGATACTTATATACAATTTATTGACACCACACAGAGATTGTACAGACATGACTTTTATTGTACGTTACCAATTATGATCAGGGTATTATGAATTTTAGCCACAATCCTAGCTTGCAGACTCCTACCCGACCTCCCACGGTTGATTCATACCGACCAGTCAGGTTTCATAGTACTGGGTGACAACACCTCTCTAAACCTATGAAGACTGCAGGATGTCATCAGTGGCATGGTTGACTCATTTCCACAAGTTGCCTGTATCGCTCTAGACTTTGAAAAGGCCTTTGATTCTTTACACTGGATATACATGCATAGAGTACTAAACAGTTAGGATTAGGTGTATACATGTATAATTGGAATCGATTCTTGTATGCTAACTCAGTAGTTAGAGTTAAGACAGGGCAATGTATCTCTAATTCTTGTCCCATTGTCCTGGGCATCTGTCAAGGTTGCCTTCTTTCGCTGTTATAATTTGCCCTTGCTATCAAGCCTCTTGTAGCCTGATTGAAACCCCTGGAGTATGATGGGGAGAGCCATTACGTGAGACAGAACAAGCCGTACCTTTGTATGCCGATGAAATCCTTTCATATAATAAAGACATCACAGCAGAATTACCTATATATTGGAGGAATTTCCATGGATCTTCGGTATTGTGAACTATCTTAGCCCATATTTATGGATGCACCCACCATCCCTCAGCAGCTAGTTTTAGAAAGCAGGTTGTCATGGGAAACTGTATAGTTTAGCTCCTGGGCATAAATATTGATCACTCTGCCAATGACTTCAGGACGGCAACCTGGGAAGGACACTTTGGACCTTCTTCCACTCGCAGTTATGGGTCGTATAGTGCCAATTAAAATGGCAGTATTTCCAAGGCTATTATATTACTTTACAAATCCCCCTATCACCCTTCTTTGGTATCGTCATTTCTATGCCATGCATTCTCCCCTTAGTGTTATGTCCTCTGCTGCTCAGTCAGAGTGACTGTGATGTCATTTGAATGCTGATGTGTGCCTGGTGGAGTGAATGTCAGCGGGAGTGCGCGGGCTGAGCAGCAAGGATGCTGCTCCCTGTGGGGCGTTACTGATTCCTTACTACCATCTTTACCTGTAACCTGAGACTCCTACCTTGTGAATAAACATTATCTTTGTTCACCTATACTACTGGCTATCCTGTGTCTTTATTTACCACAATGGCGACGAGCAGAAAAGGAAACTAAGCATGAGAAACAGAAAACTGCAGAAGTCACTAAGAGTATTTCTACGAAAATCTGATTGAAGCCTGTTAAGAAAAAATGCTCCCGGTAGCCCCACCGGTTTCATTGTGGTAAAAGTTTACATTATGATGGGCTGGTGAGTTACTACCCAAACAAGATTACATTCCAACTTCTTACTGGTGCTGGTGATGGGGCATTTTTCATTGCACCCAAACTTCTTGCTTTGGGGCATATGGGTTGCACCCACAGGGGCATATATTTTGCACTTTATCATTGGGCAGGTGTATGGCACCCGATGGGGCACACGTATTGCACCCTTGTACTATGCTGCAGAGTCGGTGACTCTATTATTGATCCCACTATATATTATATTGTCTACCGAGGGCAGAGAGCGAGGGCGTTTCTCCGTAGTGATGTATGTATGTGTTATTCTTAACTTTGAATCATTATTCTCTTCTCTGGTCCTTTTATTTTTATGTATAGCATAATTGAATTCGTATTCCATTGCTTCATTCTCATTTTTATGGATGTTGTGTATTACTGTCTTATTTGGATTTATATTTTCTATTTTCTCCATAAAGAATGGAGGTGTGTGGTATCTTCATTGCTATGCAATGCCTTCTCCCCTTAGTGTTATTACCCCTGCTGCTCAGCCAGGGTGACTGTGATGTAATTTGAATGCTGATGTGTGCCTTGTGGAATGAAAGTCAGTTGGAGTGCGTGGGCTGAGCAGCAAGGATGCTGCTCCCGGTGGGGTCTTCTTGATTCCTGACTACCATCTTTACCTAACGTAAGACTCCTACCTTGTGAATAAATGTTCCTTATTCATTTTTTAGAGAATTAGACCAATTACTTAGTGAACTAACATGAGGCAGTAGCTGCCGCCATCTCCACCATCAAATTACCTATTGATTTTGGGGGCCTTGGTCTCCCTGATTTTGGACAAATACTATTTGGCTGCACAGCTGTAGTGGGTGATTCATTGGCTGTAAGGCCATTTTTTACCTGACACAGGCATCTGATGGTTCCTTACAACAAGTGATGTATCCTATGAAGCATCTGTTGATCCTGCCCCCCACGTTATTATGTGCAGGCTTATCTTGTCTGAATCATCAGAATTTGATTACCAAACAAGTACACCTTCATGCCCCAGTGATTCCACTCCTTAGTCTCTCTACACAAACCGGTTGGTTACATCTGCACCAGATCCGTCACACGCCAAACTAGGATTTGCCACAATTTGTGATCTGTTCGTTAACAGTAATATAATGAATTTCCTGATTTAAATGTCTTACTATGTCTTTGCCGAGAACATTTCTTACCTAGGGGCCTATCTAACATGCACTCCAAGATTTATTTCATATCCAATCGTCTGAACCTACTTCACACTAGGGGCCCTATTACAATGATGGTAGGACGAGCGTACGACCAACACCGTAGAGGGATGGAATCCACCCGACTATTAGTCGGCAGTTCCACCTGCAGTATAAGGATGCAACCACTATATGGGTAGTCATAAACATCAATTTTTCTATTGCAGCTTGTGTGGTGGCTGGAAAGGGGCTGCATCACAAGGTGCAATAGATAAATTGATGTTTTCAAACATCCCTGAAACTTTTCAGACACTCACCCCCAGCCACTATTAGATCTGGGTGTAATTCATCATCGTTCAAGTCCAGGGAAGAGCAGTTTAAACTGCTAGCCAGACTTTGCCATTTAAAGTAATTGCAAAGCCAGACTTTCACCGGTATATGTGTAAGTCACCCCTTTGGCATGCCTATCGAGTCCTAAGGCAGGATGCAACATATACCCCAGGCAGATCACTTAATGTTACATGTTCTGATAGTAAAAATGCAAAACTGTTGTTTTTACTATGGGAAAGCTTGGTCGCCCAATTGGCGAGTACAGCATTGCAAGCTGACTTGTCAGCTGTGCTTACTCTGGAACAGTGAAAACAAAGTGGATCATCCAAAGTATCAATCAACTTATTATATTAAGCCTGACTTGATTCTCAGGTAGAATTTAACGTAACATTTGCTGTCTACAACTTAAGCTAAGTTGCCACTTTGTTGCCTTTAGTCCCCTGTGCCCATACCAGTTGCCCATGGGGCCCTGCTGCTGAGACAGCTTTCTGTCCTCCCAGGGAGACGTGGTAACAGCTCTCAGAAAAGTATACAATAGGAGCTTGCTCTGGAAGGGGGTGTCATCTCCCTCGTGCAGGAAGGCACACGGGTGTTGGCCCAAAAGATGAGCTTCCAAGAAGAAGTTAACTTTGAAGGGCAAATGGGGAAGAGGGGCTGTTCCATTGTTCAGTCAGAGAGGCTGGCAATAGGGACTGTAGAGGGGAAATTTGTTGCCAAACTAGTTTTCCAGGGGCGTGTAGCCACCTTGGTAGTAACACATCTGGGTTTGGCTAGGGAGCGCCACACACCGGTTGAGGGGTCCTGTTATATTGAAAGTGTGCAGAATGGTACATCCTGTGAGGCCCAAATGCCACACTTCACAGGAAATGGTCATCAGATGGGAGGGAACCTGGAAGCCCATTGGCTACTAACCGCATCTTGCCCTGCGGGCATTTTCTAAGCATAAATAGGGCAGCCCATCACCCCAAACTCAGATCTCGACTGAACTGGAAGAAGGATCTGGGAAGGACTGTCCTACTGCACCAGGCAATCGGCAAAGAGAGGCCGTACCGTTGTGGACTGCATCTGCTGCATCTGGTGGCTAGGAAAGGAGAGGGACTGTGCCTGCTGTGTCCTGATCAAAGAGAAGTCATCTCCAAAGACCAGCCGAAGCCAAGACACTCCAAGAGCCAGTGACTGATAATCCAGTGACGACTGGACTTCTTCCAGCACTGAGAGGACTTCAAGGGATGTTGACCCTGAAGAACGAGGAGTAGTCACAGCAAGACCCCCATTTACTGCATCACATCCACAGCATCCTTTGAGCATTTTCAGCATCTTTCATCCCTTGCACCAGGACAACATCCAAAGGAAAGCCCTGCAAAGGATAACGGGCTTGAAATGGACTGAAGACTGCTTCACTTGCTGAGGTAACTATTTCAGAGGACCTTGCTGATCCCCCAGACTGGCCTCTTACTGGAATTGGTCACCTAAAGTGATTCTAAGTGACCGCATTACAGCTAGCCTAAACCTTTTGCTAAAAAAAGTTTCTAAGTGTCAAATTTGTTGAATTTGCCAATGCTTGTTCATGGTTGAGTGAAATGCTTTGATTTATTATATCTTGTAACTTCTATATCCCCAGAACCCTTAGGTGGGTCATTTTCATCGTGATTTCTTAAAATACATATAAATACAGTCTATGTTTATAAATTGATGTCAGATTTCTTTGGTATTTTATTGAGTTCTTCTTCAATTGTTTTGGTGCAGTTTAAATGCTGTACACCTGTTTCTTTGTGTAAGCCTTGCTGCTTAGAGCCACAGCTACCCAGGGTTGAGCTGAAGGTTTTACAAATGAAACCTAAGGGTACCAAAGGGGCTGGTAAGTGTATTCTATGGTGAGGTTGCACAACCACACCATATCATACACCCCATTTCCTTACAGTGGGGATGTCAATAGAATGGAGCTAAAGGGATTAATGTAGCTCACAGACAAAGGCTCTCACGTCTCAAAGGGTAGGGTAGCCTTATTTAAAGGCTCTTTTCTTCCAACCAATCCCTTAAAAGTACAGTTTTCATTGACATTTGCAAAGCTTAGAACTTCTGTTTAGAGTTCAAGAATGGCCATAGAGCTGGGGTATTTTAACTTTAATGTTTTTTCCTTCTTTTTAGGTCAGGCAGTGAAAGAGCTTTTGCCTGCTTCATGTAATGACAAAAAATAATAAATAAAGAGACTATATATTTTCCAACACACATTCGCTGATGTCCCCCGCCTCTTGTAGCGGCAAGCCCTTGGCGGGGTAGCAAACAACTTACTTTCAAAACACCAGTCCGATTCACTTTTTATGTCCAGTATATAAGAAGAGAAACTGGCAGCAGCTCAGTTTCATTGCAGCGTGTTTGTTCACTTAATCCAAAGCAGCACAGTCTGCCCTATGCATTTCGGAGCTCTCGGCTTCTTGGTCACGGGGCCCTGAGCAATGGCCTGTTTCTCTTTTTACATACTGGACATAGAAAGTGGATTGGAGTTGTGTTTTGGTATATGTATATATATGTAGATATACTTGCTGCCCTTTGACAAATCTTTACGAAACTTTCCCCAAAAAATGCTCCACTTTGCCTAGTATCTTCATGGAAAGGTTCTGGGTGATCTATCAAGCTCGGGCTGAGAAAAATGGGGGGGGTCCGTAAACACAAAATTCCTACGCATTTTCTATAGACTTTTTTAAAAAGGTCTACAGCTCAAATGGCTGAACGAAACTATATCAGATTTGGCAGAAAGCTAGATCTTGGTCCAGAAAGCAATTTTGTGATTTGCTGTAAATCCGTTCCATTGTTTTTGACCAATTAAGGCACCAAAATATTTGTATATCTCATGAGAGTCCTGCAAACTCAACGTAAACAAATTGATCATTCTGATTGGCCCAGTGGACTTTTTTCCCTTGGGCTAACTCGCTCCAATGAGATTGAGGCTGCAGCGAGACCAAACTCTCTGATTGGGTGGTCGCAACATGAAAGTAAATGTGGAGGCAGCCATTACATGAAACTGTCCTGAAAAAAGGGGAAAAAAATATTAGGGTGCAGGGTAGGGATACCTTGCCCCCCTAGCCGTTGTTGGGGGATCTCAGAGAGACCCCCTCTGTGGGCCAAAATTAAAAACAGATTGTATTTTTCCCCGCAATCGCACGGTACTCCAGCGGGCTCACGGGTACAAAACATAAAACGGTGGTCACCATTTAAAAATGTATTACTATGAACCCTGGGGCGGGCCATGTCCTGGGGGTCAATTTCTGTAATTATTTTGGGAGGGTGGTGCATGGGGCCCCCCTCACCGAGCTATTTACGGCCCTGGGGAACCCAGCTCCTGGGTACCGATATATTAATGAAAGGGGCGGGGGCGCCCAGCCTCATTCCCAAGCCGGTCACGACCTTGGGGACCCCATCACCTGGGGCTGGATAGCCATCAAAGGGGAGAAGGGCATGTGGCCCCTTCCTGCGCCATTATAGAGGCCCCGGGTCACCACATCCCGCACATCTGTATGTTTTAAAAAAGGTAAGGGAGTCATGCGGCTCCCTCGCTGAGCCTTCTCAGGCCCCAGAGACCCCACCCCCCAGCGTGGAGGGGTTCCATGAGCCCCTTCCCTGTGCTGATATCGGCCCAGGGATCCCTTCCCCTGGCGTCTGATAATGTACAGTGTCCCGGGAAGCTCATCCACGGAACACTGTGATTTCTTGCTCAGGAGAGTGCGGGCATTCCCTGCCTGCACTCTCCCGGGCAGGGAACTCAACTTTGCTTCCCCCCTGGTGGGAGCAATTACACAATGCAGTATAGTGTATGGCTGGGGAGCCAGCTGGATTGCAGGGGGTTTGGGGCTTCCCCTGTTGCTCCCAATAGCACCTAGATTGTGGATGTCCTGAATGGGCACCAGGACACCTACCTACAAATAAAGTGCCTGGCTTCCCCAAGGGAAGCTGGCAGGTGCAGGGGGGTCTAGGGCTTTCCCCCATTCCCAACAGAGTGGCATTGTGGGTGCTGGAGCACCCACCTACAAACAAAGCAGCTCACGACCCCATCTAAAAACTGAGCTGTATGTGTGCTGAGTCGGGGGAGTTGGCTGGGGCCCTGGGGCTCCCCCCACCAAAAAGAAGGATGTGGGTGTCCTTCGTGGACACTGGGACACCCACAAAATGTTTTAAAAAATAGTGAGTCTTTCTTTTATCATTTTTCAGTCCCCAATTATAACAACAACACAAGAGGGTCTTGGGGCAGTTAAGAAATGGGGGAAAGCGGAGGAAACGTTACTTCGAACGGAGGAAGCCCGGGGGCATCACAAACACCCGATTTCCCTGCCATGGACGATGCTAATGCATTCCTTCGCACATGAAACACTACCGGCGGGGGGCCCGCGGATGGGTGGTTCTCAGGAGGCCTCCGCGACTCAGGAGTCCGCTCAGGGCGGTGAACAAGAGGCCCGGGCACCCGGTGGGCCCTAAACGTGGACTGTAACTGGTACCCTACTAGGCCCCTGCACGGAAAGAGATCCATACTCCCGTCTTCGCCCCCCCCTCCCCTGAACCTTCCCTGCATCTGTGAAAACCTCACAATGCGACAGGCAAAGACACTGCTCTCCGACGTTAGACTCACGATGTTTATACTCCCAGATATGGTGCACTCCCCAGTTTACATACCCCCAGTTCATTAATAGTACTTAGATGGCTGCACTTCAACGACCTATGTGACAACCCACACAGGGGATATGGATACACAGAGCAGCACTCATGTAGTGCGGCATCCATAGCGCACATCAGTGGGATGAGCACAGACATAGGCCTCGATAGCCGGTTTCTAACTCACAGATAAGGCAGGGACCATGACAATCTACGCCTGTAAGCTCCGCTGACTCTAATAGCAGCACCTGTACACGTTGGTTCAAGGGCTCATATTTACTGTAATTCCGACTGTGAATACATATGCACTGTTTTTTTTTTTTAATAGAAATGCCAATAAAAAGAGTTTAAAAAAAAACCACAAGAGGGTCTTGCATTCCAGCTGAAGGCATAGAACTCAAGCTAGGAGTGATTTAAAAATATTGAAATAAGTTACACTCTCCTAGAGTCATGGATATAATGAACCAGGAGACTTACTGTGTATTTTTAATATTGTTCGGGAGCTGCTGCACTTCCTGCAGCCACTCACAACATTAAAAAATGTTTGATGGTGCCCCTGCCTTTTGCATTTACCAGTAAGAAAATATTTGTTTTAAATAAAAGCCTTAGGGCATTATGGGGTGCTCCCACTCAGCATACCCCAAGACACATCCTTTAAACTTAACTCACATGGAAGGGCTTACTTACACTTGTGTGCCACGAATACCAAGGGCAGTTTAGCAGTGAAATAATTATCATGGATTTATATGAATTTATTCTGAAAACTTCATTGTTTCAACGTTCACTCTTGTAATGTCTGCACACTAAATTATTCTCAATCTAATTTTTTTAATTCTTTAATGCACGTAAATGCCTGCACTCTCCCACCCCGCTCCCTTAGCCTTACAGGCTATCTTTTGGTAGCCCTCAATCTAAATAACTTTTTAATTGATTGAACCTGACTGGTTACCTATCATCTGTTTTGTTCTGCAATTCCGTATTTTGAGAACTGACTTGTTACTACATGGGTCAGTGCACATAATGAAATACTGGTTACAAAACGTCAACACACAGCTTTAAACTGCTTTTTGTGACCAGTGTGTTTGTACAACTATGTTCTGTGTTTTGTTTCTCTTATAAAATCCAGTATATGAAATTAAAAGTATGTTGCTGGGGAAAGGGCTGTCGGAGGATATATATTGTCCACGTTTGCTTTACCAGCATTGATTTTAATCACTACCTTTATTTTCTCATGATAAACCTATTTAACATTTCAAACATTCCACTGATGTGCAGTTTTCCTTTGTGAAGTGGCTGAGGACTCTTCACACTTCCTCCTTAACAAGCCACATGCCCCCCAGTCATATCTTTGGCTCCCTCCAGGGATATATCCCAGTTTGAAGATTGCCCCAGTCATATCTTTGATTCTCCCAGGGATCTATCCCAGTTTGAAGATTGCCCCCCAGTCATATCTTTGGCTTCCCCCTGGGATCTATCCCAGTTTGAAGATGGCCACCTCATAATCAAAGAAGAGGGAAAGAAGAAATTAATTAAAAGCAATCCAGGATAGCGAAGGGGAAAAAGACCACATTAAAAGAGTATTAGAACAAAAAAAATCTCTCATGGGATTCTAACACAGGTTCTCTGTATTTAATTATCTGTCATGGGTTGTTTATGTTTGAATTTATGTTCCTGGTCTCTTGTTCCTGTAGAGATTGCCTCAGATTCATAGTAAGGAGAGTATCTTTCTCCATTGCGTTGTTCTCTGTAAAGTGTGCTGACTCTTGCTTCTTGGTAGAGGTGTGCCATATAAAAAGATTTTTTTATCTCAGATGCAAAGGCTAATGTCTCATCTATCATGTATATTTTTTTACCTGCAAAGAAAGAGGCTGCATTGAAGATACAGGTGAATATTCTTACCGTACATGCACAGAAGAAGTTGTCAAATATTGCAGAGGATGTCTTCAGCAAATGGAGCGGATGGTCCATCAGTACCACAAACCGTAATTCAGGACTGTGTCAAAGATTGCAACAGTGGAGTCTGCAGATTTCAACAGCAAAAATCTGAAGGAATTAGTATTTAGAATGTGAGAAAGGATGAAAATGCCAAGGTTAGCACACTGAGTGCCTAGCAAGGAGAGACACTCACTTGGCACCACCACTTTAATAGAAAATGGCACTCCATGCTGAACATAAACAGGCAATCCTGTGCCATCATAAGGTCGTCTGGATAAAGTGCACCCTGCATAGTGGAGCTGGGGACAAACGTGTGAGGGACCAACACACACCAGTTATGCTTGAGTTAGTCTCCATGCCACCATTGGCAACCAGTTTCAACGAAGTCGCTCACATTGCTAAGCTAAGATTGGAGACACTTGCCCTTGGGCCCTTTTTTAAATTCTCTATACTAGAACAAAAGGTAAAAGAAGGGTATTTTGCATGTACAAAATGCTGCAGGACAGTTGTGAGGTGTTCATGCTTTTTAATTTTTCCCTGTGCTGCTTAAACCATGGCTTCCATTTACGTGAAGGCTTGCCAACATATACCAGACTAGGCAGGTGATTCGATAAATTCGATAATGCCAGATACATGTAATGAAGTCCTGTATTTGGAAAATGTATTGCACTTGGGTTACAAAAAAAAAGGCAATTTTGATCTTTTCAAATCCAGATAGGTAATAGCCTGCTCGTCTGATGTCGTTGTGTTCTGTATCATATCCCATAAGTTTTTCGCTACATTAAAAAACGTCTGTAGGGTAACTTGGTTCCCTGAACAAATTATGAGGACATCATCATTGTAGCTAAGATGCTAAGATACACTGAGAATGTTGTCGAAACATTTTGATATTCAATATCATTTTTGCCTTATACTCCTTCATTTAGATATTAGAATACGCATGGGCAACAATGAAGCACATAATGGTGGTTTTGAGTGTCTTATAAAACATAATTTATGTAGAAAGTTAGCTCAAGTAGTTGTAAAATGAAGTTATGGTTAAAAGGTTAAATCATTTTTGCATAGATGATTCAATTACTTTCAGGTCATAATTATGGAGAATACAATTATATGTCCTGATGAAATCTAATGTCATTAGTGTGAACTCGGGAGGGGGCCTGCAATTATGATACCTCAAAATTTACCTCCATCGGAACTCCCATAATTTGATGAATCGAAGACAGTGTAAACCTTAGTTAGATGAGGGAATGTGTCCCCGAGGTAAGGCACCTCTTAAGACATAAAAAGTTAGAAAATAGATTTAGTTAGGTAAAGGACCACTCAATAACTGAGTTCTAGATCAGCGGAATAGTTAAAGGGTTTCATTACAAGATTCAAAAGTAAGGCAATACAGAGTCAATGCCATGAAGGCTGTCAGTAAATAGGCAATACAGAGAAATACAAAATCAAAAATTCATCTAGGTCCCAAGTGGGCAGCAAAATCAAGAGAGAAACACACAGCATCCCTAGCAGTATCTAAGGGCCTGTTTACGAGTTTGGCGGTCCACTGGTCCGCCAAACTCGCAGTGAAGGTGCGGTGGCGGTCGGGAACCGCGGCACCAGCCATCTGACCACCATATTACAAGTACGGCGGTTGGAGCACTTTAGGACCTCTGGTGCATGCAGGCTGGCATATGTTGTGCCCTCCTGTGTGCATGCACCCCTGTTCCTGCATGGTATGTACTGCTCAGTCCATGCTGTGCATGAACGTGCTTTGGCAGTCCCTCGGTGGGGCAGTTGTAAGGCTCACTTATGAGCGTAAAATGTCTTGGGTATCTTTCACATACAAATAACAGAACTGTGAGTGTATAAGTGAGCCCAGCCGCGGCCCGTGGAGGGAGTTCAGTGGGGCAGAGAGGCGGGGCGGGGGAGGGCCAGGGTGGGGGGTACTAAAAACCGGAATATGGATAATTGGAGGCAAGTAAACAATTAAATAAATAAAATGAATTTCGTAGCGCGCGCTGCATCGCAAATGCAGCGCGCTACAAAATTTGTTTTATTTATTTAATTGTTTACTTACCTCCAATTATCCATATTCCGGTTTTTAGTACCCCCCACCCTGCCCCTCCCCCGCCCCGCCTCTCTGCCCCACGGAACTCCCTCCACGGGCCGCGGCTGAGTGAGCCCTTATATGTGATAAAGGGTCTGACTGGTCAACCGTTTGCATTTGATTGCAGTAAAATGTAAATGCTTTAACTGTCCAGCTGTTTCTAAGGCCCATTTCCAAAACAGCATAGATCTGCTTATTATTTTATGGTGCAAGCTTCTTGGACAGGTTCCTGCTATATGTTCCATCTGACGTCTGATTTAATATTTCATGGTGATAGTTTTTGCACTTTTCAAGCGTAATGGTTCGCCTGTCACAAACCAACTATAAACCCATGAATTCTTGGATTGGAATTGTCTTGTGGAGTCCATTTTGCTCTTCTGGGCCACCTGTACCGTCTGCCCTACTTTCCAGTATCTAGTATTAACTGAGGAGTTGCTGGTTAGAGAAAGGCATATTCTCTTGGACGTAAAATGAGTCTGGGTCAAGTATTTGGGCATTTCATCACAATTCATGTTTAGTTTGGAAAACATAATATGTTGTCATTGGATTTGGAGCTGTCACAGAATCAAATCTCAACCGCTTCAGTTCCCCCTTTGTAAAGATTTTTGATGCTGTGGTTGTGTTGCTTATTTCATGCTTTAATTTGTGTTTCTGCGTCTTACATCTTTATCTTTTGCCCTGGCCCCCTGCATCCAAACTTTCTTTTTCTAGGATATCCTTTGCTCTTTCGATCTATAAGAAAATGGGGAATATTTAGATTTGTGGCTACTTGATAATTTCAAGTTAGATGTATCTTTTGTAGTCAATCCAGTGCATTCAAAGTTTAGTTGTGAAGTATATTTGTGAATAAATATATTTATTCACTTGTCTCGTTTACAAGAGTAGACCGCCCCTCTGTGCAGCTTGCTTGCGACTGATTTAAGTTTCTTAATTTTGAATACCCAGTCTTGGACACAGCTAACTCCTTATTCAAGTTTCTTTTTTCAGTTTAGAACTTTATTGAGTACTCGCAGATACAAACAGAATAATGCATTAATAGCTAATATAAAGAATGTAAATAAAGGGAGGAGTGGTGGGGTAAGGGAAGGAAATGCATTGTCATAATCATAAATATACACAAACCCATTTAGGCAGAGAAGTAACAATAATAACATACATGCTGATAATTAGGTTAAACGTAAAGTTCTGAAAAAAATATCTTTGAATACAACATATGCACATCAAGGGGTTTTAGAAACCTCTTCTCTAATTGGGTGATGATAAAATGAGAACTTAGCATGGCGATCTCTAAAATTTGTGATGGGACTCGATAAAATAGAACGCTTAATGCAAGTGAAATAGGGTGAATATATATGTTTCAAGTCTGTGGTTGTAACAGACCGCATACCACCAAGCCTGGAAAGACAGTTTGGAGAAATCCTTCCCATTTTTAGTAATTTGTTGAAATACAACTGCTAAAAGAAGGTCATCAATTTTTATGTGAGGTGATACATGTTCCCAATCAGTAGATAGGCTCCCTAAGAAAATGTTAATGAGATATAAGGGCACAGAAGTGTCAAAATAGTATTGATCTGATTCCAAATTGTGTCCAGAAAGGGTGAACAAGTGTACAATCAAAAAGCATGTGTTGGAGGTCTGCTTTTGCGAGTGACATGACCAACAAGTATCTTAATGTAAAGAGACTGGACAAAAGAGAAGACTATTTTAAATATGGAATTGTGTTTCAGTGGTATTGGCAGCTTGAGAGGAAGATTTTATTTTCGTCCAAATTCGTCTACTAAAAGAAACGGTCCAAATTGTTTCCAAATCATTCTCCCACATCAGCTCAGTGTTTTATTTAGGTCTATCACTGACAGGCTAGCATAAGGCACTATGTATATATAAGAGAAGCTTTTGGATTATTCTGTAAAAGATTACCTAACGTAGAAGAAGGTGAGGAAGGTTGTACTGAGATCGAAGTAAACTGGGCAAGAGCCTCTAATATGATATTTTCCAAAAGGGAAATTTGATCTGAAAAGATGGGGTAAAATGAAAAATAGATTGGGCATGAGAGAAAGTAAGAAAGCAATCATTAATGAAGAGTTGTTTGACCCAAATTAGGCCATATTTCCTTCTGGCTTTCCAGTAAATAGAGTTATTTTTGTGCAATATAGAGGTAGTACTGTAACAAATGGGAGAGTTGAGAAAAGAGTAAACATTAATAGGGTCAAACAACTTGACAAGTTTTAATAAAAACGAAAGATGTTTAAAAATGAGAGACTAAAGATATTCACATTTTTTTGAGAAGGCCAAATATTCACGAAAAGAAAAGAGTGAGAGGAAAGATTTGTCCATTTGTACCCATAAAGGATAGTTTCTATTGTAGACCTGGATCCAGCGAACAGATTGTCTTAATAAGAAGACCGAATGATATTTTTGAAAATCAGGGAAGTTAACACCCCATCTGATTTCAGGTGTTTTAGTTTTGTTAAAGAGAGAGAGATATGTGATTTCTACCCATTCTGTAAGAAAGATAAAAGTATGGAATTCATTTGTTTACAAACAAAAAAAATGTGTGGAATAGAAAGGGGGATTTTAGAAATGGTATAGAGAACAATGGGTATAATCCTCATTTTAATGGTGTCTAAACGACCACACCAAGAACAATTCAAAGGATGCCAACGATTGACCATAGTATTTGTTTTAAGTTTACACTCCTCTAGACTCAGAGAAACCGAAGTTTTAAGCAAAGGTGAGAACTATAACCCTAAATATTTGTGTTCCACAAGAAATTAGTGTCTATAAAATTCTGTCTGAATATGAATTTATTTAAGGGTATAATTTCACATTTATCATGATTAAGTTTGTAATCCGAGATAAGAAAATAAGAGGAGACTTCTAGAAAGAAGGCTGGAAGTGAAGTATGAGGGTGAGATATAAATAGGAAAATATTGTCAGCATAAATTGCTGTTTTAATTTTTGAGTGTTCCACGAGAAACTCAGTATTATAGCATCATTTCTAATTCGAGAGAAGAAAGTTCAAGAGCAATATTAAAAAGGAAAAGAGAAAGGGAATACCCCTACCCAGAGGAAAATAGGAGGAAGTATGTCCATTTGCATATATGGCCACTTGGGGAGAGGTATATAGAAGGGAAATGAGTGAGATAATTTTAGGTCCAAAACCAAACCATTTTAGTGTATGGAAAATGAAAGACAAGTTAACACGATGAAATGCCTTCTCTACATCAAGGGTAAGGTAATTGCTGCTAAGGGTTGTTGTGATTGCTGATATTTAGAAAGTACGTAAAAAAATAAACAAGTGTTGTCAGTTATATATCTTCCCTTGACCAATCTGGTTTGTTCTTTTCCAAACAAATTAGGTAAAAGGGATTCCAGACGTAGAGCAAGTTAAAAAAAATATTGTTATAATCAATATTGGCAACAGTAATTGGCCAGTAATTTTTACACTGTTGGATTTCTCTGCCTTCCTTTGGAATGAGACAAATGAGGGCATCTGAGAAGGTTCTAGTTTTATCAAAATCCTTCTGTGAGTGAGATAAATATTGAGTAATGTCAAAGTCGGTAGGGTTGTGTTCAGAGGTGTATAATTGTTAGTATAATTGTGCAAATTGCTCCAAGATCTCCTCATCTTTATATAAAAAATGAAAGTGAGAATCGTTAATAGATTCAATTTTGTTTCTATTCTTTTTAATCTTGAGATAATTAACCAATAATTTGCCAGATTTGTTCTGACCCCCATAATACTTGGCACAAGATATGAGGAGAAAGGTGATGGGGCATCAGTGGAGAATTTATTATATTAAAATTTAGCCTTATTATTATTTATTTTTTTCCAGGGTTTTATATAGCGCGAACTTGACCCGAATCGGGTATCAGAGCGCTTTACATATCACCAGTTGCATTACATGAGGACACATTAATTTTTGTTAGGCACGGGGAGATTAAGTGATTTGCCCAGAATCACAGGATGTTCAGTGTCATTGCCGAGACTCGAACCCAGTTCCCCAGATTCGGGGTCGACCGCTCTAGCCGTTAGGCCAACTCCTCTCCCCAATGAGATCTTGAAGGCACTCATTAGACTTGAGGTGTAATAAGAGTGCTCTAATTGTTTGATAAGTTAAAGAAATTCCGTATTTTTTTAAGAGAAGATTTCTTCTTTTTGGAAACATATTTAATAATAAAATCATGGGCAGAGGCTTTGAATGCATCCTAGATGTAGTGAAAAATAAGTTCTTCGGTATCATTCAATTCAAAGAAGTCAAGAAAGAAAGAGGAGAAAGCAACAGTGAAAGAAGGGTCCAGAATAAGAGCATTGTTAAATCTCCATCGATTTGATCTATCAGTGTTGGCTAGAATGGCTATAAGTAGGGATGCCGGGGCTTGATCAGAAATTAGAATAGAGTCTATATCAGCTGAATGTAAAGTTTGTGATAAAGAATATGAGATAAATATATAATCAATTCTTGATTGAGATTGGTGTGTGGGAGAATAGTAAGTGTATTCACACAGAGTTGGGTTGGAAAGTCTCCACGCATTTGTCAGTGTGAGCTGTGTAATGGCGTGAATTGGGCACATATGTAGAGGAGGAAACTCTGTCAATAAAAGGGTCAACAATATGAGAACAGTTTCCTGCAAAAATAAAATGAGCATCAGGACATTGGAAATGTTTCTGAGTGACATCCAACCAACATTGACTGTCAGGACTGGTAGGGCCATAAACATTAAAAATAGATACTAGAACACTATTAATCAAGACACAAGGGAGAAACCATCTCCCTTCAGAGTCAAATTGCTGTGAACTTAAGTGAACATTAAATGATTTATGACATAAAGTAGGAACACCAGTTTTCTTACAATTACCTGGTGAAAAGAAGGCAGTACCCACCTACTCTCTCCAATTTTATAGATTCAGCTTTGGTGAGGTGTGTTTCTTAAAAAAGGGCAATGTCAACGTTCAAGTGAACTAGAAGAGACAAGACCCGTTGATGCTTAATTGATAAACCGTATCCCTTGACATTATTATTATTATTATTATTATTATGTGTGCTTATATATCCAAGATAAACAAATGGAATAAAAAAGTGAAAAAGGTTATTTGAGCATGAATGTAGAAGATATATGGTGAATAAAATTGGAAATAACAAAGGACAACAAAGGAAGAAGAGAAGAACAAGGGAGAAGAAAAACCATCTCACAAAAAGCAATGGGAATAAGTGCAAAGAGAGTAAAGTGATAAAAAGATTTGGAAGCACAAAAAAGTGTAGAATACAAAAGAAGGACATGGGTGAGAGAGAACATACCTATAAATAACATCAAAGAAGACAGGGTGTTGAGACCACACATAAGGATGACACATCCGAGCTCCAGGCAGAGTACGTAGGGATGATGTAGGAGACGTACTGAGCTGAGATAATGTTCAAGGTGAGTATAATTAAACAATTGAAAAATTAATATCGAGCAGTGAGAAGATTAACATAGCATCATATGAAAGATTAACCCAAAAAGATGCTTTGAATAGGAAGAAATAGGACAGAACAATCTTAGAACAAAGCATATATCAAATCTTGTTAGGTTTGGAGGTGTCCATGAACTCCACTTTGTGTTCTTGAAGAAAAGCTTGCAAATGTGCAGGATCCTGGAACAGACCAAATGGTCTCCAAGGAAACGAAGTGCAGGTCTCAAGGACAAAAAATCTTTGTGTTAGTCTGCTGTATTCTTGAGATAGTCCTAGAAGAAGTACAAGTCATTACCATTCCATAAAATCTGTTTCTTAGATTGAGCAGCAGTTAAAACTTTAAGCAAATCTTTGTATTCAAGAAAATACATTATAACACCTCCCGGTCTTGTAGAAGTGGATATTGCATGAGGCACATGGCTAAGTCTGAGAGCAGCTTGAATGTTCAGAGAAGAGGACGTTGACATCGGAAGTATTTTATTGAGAAAGGTTCGGAAAAATGACACTGGGTCAGAACCATCCGTTCCTTCCGGCAAACCATAAATATGTAAACTGTTCCTGTGGTTCCTTGTTTTTCAAACCTTCAACCTGTCTTTGAAGCAAGGAGATCTGGAATTGAAGAAGTGGGACTGCTTGAACTGAGGTCCGAAATGCGTTCAGCCACCACCATTCTTTCTTCCAATCTGGACCACTTATCATCAAGATTTTAAAGTTCAGTATTGGTCTCCTCTATACATGGACGCAATGCACTTACCTCCTCCAAAAGAAGATCCATGGAAACTGATGAGACAAATTTCGTAAGAGAAGGAATATCTTTTTTCAGTCTTTTGGTAGAAGCTTTTCCCATTGCATGCAGCAGAGCACCATTTCCTGAGGATGCAGAGGAGGAAGAGCTTCGAAGGGTCAAGGCATTTGCGCCCTCCATCTCAAATTGTGATGACCATATGGGTAATGTAGTAACTTGTGAAGTAGAAGAGACAGGCAATGTAGTAGAGGGACACAGTTCTTCTTTTAGTCTGTTCAAACAGCAGTGCATACATTTTTAATATGCACATTAGCAGAAGAGAGCAATTTCACATGCAACATCTCCTCTATGATGAAGAGATATCTCTGATACAGTTAAAAAACAGCTCCAACCAAACCTTAATAAACACTACAATATAGGTATGAAAAGAGCAGAAAAGGAGTATAATTGTTTATGATAAAATGAAAGTCAACCATACTATAGTTGAGAACAAGCCAAAGAGGAGATGTGATGAAAAGCAATATATTGAAGTGGTTTGAAACTTCCTCAAAAAATTGAATTAAAGGCAGTGCTTAACTTGTGCCGGTGGTTTCCGGTGCTTAGCACCGGCACTTATATCTGAGAGCCGGGTCTACACGCAGTATTAGCTCACTAAGATTACACGGTGTCCTCGGTGAAGAGCTGACCGCACAGTAAATCCATGCCTGCCCTGATTCAGTAGGGCTCGGGGCCTGCGGCTTTAAAGGAAGACATTGTGTTGTAACTTATTGTCACCCTGCTGCACTCAGCCCAGGGCTTGGGAAAAAGGTACGAAGTGTGTATATTTGCGTTTAATGAGGGGCGCTATCGGCTGCACTATCTGCAGGATTGTAAATAATCTCCTGGCAGACCCAAACGTCTTGCACGAACCTTGATCTGTGTACATGAGCAAATACAGTGCAGTAATTTGTCTCAAAGCTGCTGGATAGGCACAGGCCTTTAGGCAGAAGATCACACACTGGGACAACTGCAGTGTGAAGATGAGAATTCATTGCACCCCCTCCTTACTTTGCAGCAGGGGTACTCTTGAAGTGACTCCAGTTCATTTTATTTTACAGAGATTTATCTAACACAAACTTGATCCGAATCGGGTATCAGAGCACTTTACATAGCACCAATTGCATTACATGAGGACACATTCATTTTTGTTAGGCACAGGGAGATTGAGTGATTTGCCCAGAATCACAGGATGTTCAGCGTCATTGCCGAGACTCAAACCCAGTTCCCCAGATTCGAGGCCGACCGCCCTAGCCGTTAGGCCAACTCCTCTCCTCGGCTTGGCTTGAAGGGGCCGGGTGCTCGCCATGGCACGGTTTTATTTTCAGGAAGTGGGCCTTCTTGTGAGACTGCTTTCAGTGGTTTGCTGATTTAAGCCCCTGTTGGCCTTTGGCACTGGTTTGGGTGTGGTTGTTGCATTGCACGCACAGTGATGGCAGCGGGAAACCGTCCGCCACGTTCACACAAAAAAAGCATTTACCACAAAGAAATCGCTACTGCATTTACTATACAAAGATAAAATGTTGTCACGAAAACATCTCAAATGAATTATTGTGTGTGGGATTTGGGCACAGCACAAAAGTTCTAATTTTCATAGCAGGGAGACTGCTTGCAGAATCATGTAGGAACTCAAAATAAGTGACTTACTGTGACCGCCTGCACAAGCCAAATAAAAGGTGCACGCTTAATATTCCCACTGTGAGCATGCATAAATACGTCACATCTGCAGGTCGGCCGAGAGTTCAGACATACACTCGATTATGAAGCATTCCTGTTCATTTTAATTTCAGTAAGGCCAGCCATAAAGAGAGTGCGCAAAGCTGTCTTCTTCAGTCGGCAATGGAGAGTTCAGCCTCTCTGTTTTGTGAAGCGCTTGTATGCCCGTCAAAAAGAAAATGAGCTCTGCTTGTCATCTTTGCTATAATCACGTCTTTCAGGACAAAACGCTACCCTTTGGTGTCGGAAAAACGTGCCCAGTTGGTGGCTAAATTGCAGAGAAAATCGAAAAGCTGGGATCACCGCCTGCTTCCCTGCTTAGCCAACTTGTGTGATCCTAGGCTGATATTTTCTTTCATTGACTCTCCCTTTTATTCATTGGTGTGAACAAGGAGAGCGGTAAAGCTGAGGATGTCAGTTTTCCTGAGATAGTCTCAGATGCGTGTCCCATTCATACCTCTTTACAGCTCTCCCAGGCCAAGATGAAGGTGCGACATGAACCTATTGTTGCTGAGCTGCAACGAGTCCATCCAGAGCAGCAGATTACAGCTTTTGGATTTCTTTCTTCTGCTCTGTTTTAATAGTTTACAAAAACCAGCAGAGAACATATGTTTATTTTTTGCACTCCTTAGACAGAGAAAAGCTAGAATCTCTTTCTGCATGTTTCCACTTTCTACACGTTCCAAGCTACTGCAGTTTTTTTTAAACTGACTTGTATTGAAGTGTTTCTTATGTCTGTTTGCAACACATATACAGCAGGATTTTGATGCACTAGAGATTTTATTTTTATTCTTCATGTTTGCAAACATGCTCGATCTATCATATCATAGAGCTACGCACCAAGTCTTTAGTGGCTTGTGGGAAAGGTGATGGTGTGACCAGGTATTGTATGGGATTAAGAGGTACACCCTGGCATACATGTTTAAACTTGTTCCCTTTTCAACGCATTAGTCATTTTAGCTAATTTATTCCAAAACTGTGCTTTAAATGCACTTTAGATTTCATTTTTAGGTCTCGCCTGGCGAGATTTAATGAGATGTGGTATTTTCTGTAAGGGGCATTAAGCCCCGCCCCTCTTTTCCATTGGCAGGCGTCACCGTTTATGCTAAACAGTGGCCAGCCATTCGAAAAGAGGTGTCGGTGATGTATTTGCTTGGCTTTCTGAGCCGTCCCAATTGGACGGCCTCTCCTGCTTTGCGTTCGTCGCAAAATGTTTCTTATCTTTATGGGGCCAAACACATGACCCCATAAAGAAAAGAAACCTTTTGGCAGAAGCCGAGCAAATACGTCATGGCGAGCGCTTGTGCGATGTGAGCATGCGCAGAGCCTTTCGGTCCTAGCGTTGCCTCTTGTTTAACCGTCTCGTGACCTCTCTTAGAGAGTCCCGCGCGCGCCTCCACCAATAACGACTACGCCGCGTGCGCCCTGCTCCCCCTGCCTGTCTGGCTAATCAGTAGGCACCTGGTCTCGCTCCGCACGCGCCGATGTCTTAGTCCTAAGTTCCTGGTCTGACCAATCAGTGTGCCGGTTTTCGCCGGTGCCGCATACCCACTTCCTTGCAAGTACTTGATTAAATGGAATAAAGAACACCACGCTTGATAGACTTGCTGCACTATTAGAAACTGCTGGAAACACAAAATCACACGCGCATCTCTTGATTGCCAAACCCCCGAAGCTCCGTTGCCCACGTGTCTGATGGCAAAATATAGTCATTTCCATCAGGACCTCCGAGCAGCCCGACTCAGGACCCCGGTTGCTCGGCGACCTGCCTTAGCTGTGGAGGAGAGGGGGGGCGGAGGGGAAGTGAGCGGTGGATTGTGGGGGATCTGATAGGGGCAGGAGGAGAAGGGCAGAGGGCAGGAAAGAGGAGACTCCGTGAGCAGTGAAGCCGCTGGGATTTTAGCAGATAGGACAGCAGGTTAGGGAACAGGGAGACAGAGGTAAACTGGGACTTGAGGGAAAACCGGCTCTAGTCTGAGTGATGAGGGCACGAATAGGTGAGAGAGCAGTCTGTGAATAGAGTTAACCAAGATATCCAAAAGAAGGGCATACAAGACCAGTCTAAAAGCTAAAGGGACAATCAAATTCAAGAAAAGAAAACCGATATAAAAGACTACAGAGAGAGAAACCGGCGTACACCGCCGCAGCGACAGTGAGATAAGAGACGCAGAGAGCCCAAGGCTCGCTGACGGGAGGGAGGACACAGGGTCAAGAAGTGAGTGGACGCTCCCCAAACATACAGTGCTAGGGATAGCGAGGCAGAAATCGAGCAAAAGGGACAGACCCAAGGAAGAACAAGACACGTGAGCAGGGCAAAAGAAACAGTGAGGAGCAGAGACACACGAAAGAGGCAGCAGGAAGCGGTACCAGAGACAGCAATAGGTAGGAGGAGAGCGAAAATAGAGTGCCAGTGGAGAAGAGGCAGCAAGAAGGGATAGACCAGAGGGCAGGGAAAGACGGCAAAAGAGGGTCTAGAAGAGCAGATCCAGGGCTGTCAGTTCAGGGCAGTTACTGCACACAAACAACCATGAGGATGGCATCAGACGACCTACAGTGCAAGAAGACATAGATGGATGAAAAGGAAAAGACCGAAGAGGACGGGTAAGTTCTTTAATGGCGGCCTCAGAAAATGTTGATGCATCTAGGAGATGGGGGAGCGTTGAGGTCCGGCGGCGTGCTCCACAGACCTTGTAATCCACATATGTGAAATTTCCAGGGACGCGCCCAAAATATCTGATGTGAACCGAAACCTGATTTTCAAGTGAGAAATGCTGTGTCCTTGGCTGCATTGAGGCCGTCCAGGTGTGGGACTGTTCTTTAGTGCGTGAGAGTCTAAACCAGAGGTCTTAAAACGCTTTTTGTTCTGCCCCCCTCCAAAACTTAATGCAAGGTTTACACGCAGTTACACTAGTTTAAGCTATTGGCATTGTAAATGACAATACCTTTTATTTCTTTTTAAAACGAAACAAAAATAAAAGGCATTGTTATTTTCAACGCCAATAGCTCAAACTCGCATAAATGCGAGACCTATTGCATTGCAAATGCTTGTTTTTAAATGTTTCCGGGGCGGTGGGAACCTCCTATCAAAACCTTACTCGAGGAAGGCTCCTTGCTGAACTTCAGATTGGGTATTACGTTTGGCTTTCAGCAATGCCAGTTGAGGACGTGGGTGGAGCCAATAGAGTTAGTGGGTGGAGCCAGTGGAGGGGGCCGGGGAAGTGGGTGTGGCCTCCTGCTAAAATTTTTAGCACCTGGACTTAGTGTTTTACAAATTAAGCACTGATTAAAGGCCAGACTCCATCCCCCTCCAAGCGTTCCTCATCTGTGTTGAAATGCAGCCAAATTGCATATTTCATGTTGTTAAAGTTCTAAATGCTTTAAAAATAAGTGAGAGAAAATGTTGTGTGAGGAGAAAACTTATTGGGGAGTTGACGAAAACATCGATTGAAAGGCTCAGTTTAGTGTATCATAAAGTTGGAGCTGGCCTCTCATGAATGTTCCATTGCTGCCTCTCTCACGACGCGCGTTGCAGCAGAGGCGAGCGCGCTATGTCTAAAAATAAACAAACGTGACCGAGAAAGGTCACAAAATTCAGGCCAGAAATGCCAACAATCTTCAAAAAATGGCCAACAGCAAGAAAGAGAACCACCTCCGCAATGCAGAGAACTCCCGTCGCTCCGAGCAGAGCTAGAGGGACGCCACCATTTTCGATGGGTGCAAGCCACGCCCCCCTCCCCCCTTTATTCAAGTTTCACAAAAGACCGTTTAAACTCTTCTGGTTATATTTAAGCTTGGAACTTTGCATCCACTTTAATGGTATCAAATAGGTGTCAATTTCTTCAGCCATCAGTGTTATTAATTGAGAGAGAATACATTCAAACTTAAGCACCTGGATTTGCAGAATTCAGGGTTTTATATTTGTAGTATGTTCTGATCAGTGCTTCCAAAGCTCCAAGTATTTGGTCAAAGTGATCTTACGAGTTAAGGGGCATATTATCAAGCCAGGCGATAAAATTATCTCCGCTTTAGCGGCAGAAAACTGCCGCTAAAACGGCGATAATGGGCTTGATAATATGCTCTATGGAATTCCAATTGAAGCTCAGGATAGATGTCCTTCACATCTAACATGGGCTTCATTTTTTTGTTTTAATATTTTTATTAAAAACTCCATACCGAATATTACAATACAGCACAGCATAGAATAGCAACCATCAATTAATACCCCCCCCCAAAAAAAGAACACCAAACAAAAAGACAGAAATACAAATTATTATAAAAAATAGCTTAAATAATACCACAGTCTTTCTTTCAGGTGGGGTAATCAAAACAACATAGCAAAATGTTTACGCCATTTGGTCTTTCCATCTCCGTATTGGACCCCAAATTCTCAAACCCAACTGCCTCCCCTTTCGACCTTTGCGCTCGTAAATCCCTTTTTCTAAGTTATAGGCTGACAAAAGATTAGACAACCATTGATTCCTTGTGGGAGGTAATTTATCAAACCATGCTCTTGCTATAACAAGCCAAAATACTGCCATAGCTACAAAGATAAACTCTCGACTAGTGACCTCACTCTCTGTTATTATTCCCAATAGAGCCACAGTAGGTGTAATTGTAATTCGAATTCCTACATGCCTTATCAGAAATCCCTCCACCTCTCTAATCAATGTGGAAAGTTGAGGGCAGGTAGCAAAAATGTGAATTAAATCCGCCTGTGGTTGATTGCACCATGCGCATTGTGTCCCTAAAGTGCCACCCCATTGTGCTATTCTAGCTGGTGTATAATACAGACAGTATAGGGTTTTATAATGCTGTGATTGTAATGGTGCCGAGCAGAGAACTGTATACCCCAAATCCAATGATTCCTGAAAGCAAGCAGTCTCAATGCCCAACTTTGTAGCCCATTTGCTGCCATATTTATCAAGATCATCTTTTTTACCAGCTGCAAGGCATGCATAGAAACTGCGTATCTTGCAGTCTCCCCCCTTCTCAATCATATCCAAAATTTCATTATTCTTAAACCCTATAGTCCCTCCTCGCTTAGTATTTAGAAAACTTCTCACCTGTAAATATTTTTAAAAACTCCTACTGTCTATATGATATTTAGTTACTAAATCAGCAAACTGCACAATTCCCTCTGAACCAACAATATCCCCTATACTTCTAATCCCTTTGTATTCCCAAGTTGCAAAGACCGAGTCTGCAAAAATATCCCCTGGCCAGGACTTATTCTTAAACATACGGGTATATCTATTATATCTACCCATCCCAGATTTTTTCAGGAAAGCTGTCCAGATATTAACGGCGGCGATAACTGTCTTAAATCTCGTTCTTTTAAAATAAGAGAAATCCGTGCAGTTTAAAAAACAATTCTCGGCCTCCGCCCCCAAAACTGTTGCGTACACCTCGGTTGACATTCTAAAAATTCTAGGATGTACCCCACCGCCAATCAATCCCTGCATGTATTGTAACGCTGTAGCCAAATAATATAACCTAAAATCAGGAGCCCCCCACCCTCCTCTTTCCCTTGGGAGAGTCATAAATCTATACGCCCTCCTAGTCTTTCCATGGGCCCAAATAAATCTATTTAGCAGTAGTTCTAAAGCCTGAAACCATTTTGCCCCAAAAAAACTGTGGTATTGCGCGAAATAAGTAGAGAAATTTAGGGAGTATAATCATTTTAATAACATTCGTACATCCCAATAAGGACAGATGTAAGTTGTTCATTCTATCTAGATCTAATTTTACTTTCACCATTAGGGGAGTTATATTCTGCTCGACTACTTTCTCCAGATCTGCCGATACCTCTATTCCCAGATATACTGCCCAATTAACTACCCTATTATCGTCACATAGTACATATGAATTCATTACAATCTGTGTTTTTGTTTTATTGAGGCTATAGCCTGCTACCTGACCAAAATACTGAGCTTCCAATTCTACTGCACTCATAGCGAGGGTGGGGTTAGCTGTAATAATTGCGACGTCATCCGCATATGCCTGCGTCTTGATTTCCAAATTATTAATTATTACCGGTGGGATGTTGGCATTATCTTCTAATTTACGCAGAAAGGGATCCATATGCAACGCGAACAGAAGGGGGGAAGATGGACACCCCTGCCTAGTCCCTCTTTCTATTTGCACAATAGCTGAATGACCTCTGTTAACCCAAATTCTAGCCGAAGGTTTATTGTATAGGGTCTGGATGGCTCTGATGTATTTCTCGCCAAATCCATACCACTTCAAGACAGACCATAAGAATTCCCAGGAGACCCTATCAAACGCCTTTTCGGCATCCAGTAAAAGTACCGCCATAGGATCTCCTGGGATCTCCACGGCGTCAAAGAGGGTAAGTATCTGCCTAATATGTTGTGTCGTGCCCTTAACCGGAATGAAGCCATGTTGTATAGGACTAACCAGAGTCTCAATTATAGCCGCCAATCTCACCGCGAGTATTTTAGAGTAGACCTTGACATCTGAGTTCATTAGGGTAATGGGCCTATAAGAGGATGGTGCCAATGGGTTTTTACCCTTTTTCAAAATAACAACAATATCGGTTCCTCCCCATGTATTAGGAATAGAATCCCCTTTCTGTGCCTGAAGCATAATAGATAGGAATTCTGCGCCTATTTCGTCTTTAAATACTTTATAAAATTCAACTGGGATCATGTCTGGACCCGTAGCTTTACCAGCAGGAAGACTATTTAGCGCCCCCATCATTTTTTCCAGTTTAATTGGTACATCTAACAGATCTCTGTCCTCATCCGGAAGAAGGGTTGGCCTAATATTATTAAGATAGTTCAAAATTTCCCCCGAGGCTAAATCCTTATCTAATCTCTATAAGTCCTCGTAAAACTGCCTGAACACTTCTCTAACCCCCGCAGGCTCCGTAACCATATTACTCTGAGCATCCGCAATCTTTTTAATCTCTGCCGCCGAGCCTTTTTGCCTAGCACGGATAGCCAATATGTGCCCCACTCTCTCACTCAATTCATAGGCTTCCTCTCTCTTTGTTAGGTATCTGGCTGCCGCCTTGCTAGCAATGTTCTCGACTGCTCTCGCTTTCAAACTAACTATTTTTAAACCCTGCAGCTCCACAGGCTGTTGAGCCTGTATCGCTAAATATAATTCTTCTTCTGCTTTAGCTAACTCCATGATTACTTCATTGTGCCTTGCCCTCTCCTTTTTCTGTTTATACAATGAGTAACTCAGCGTTCCCCCTCGTATGCCTGCCTTAAAAGAATCCCATTCCATTCCAGGATCTGCCGTCCCCCTGTTAATCTCCCAGAAATTCCTAATCCAGGATTTCATACGGAGAATATATGCTTCCTCCTTTAGCAGGGCCCTCTCAAATGTCCAAACAGAATCCTTCTCCCGCAGGTGGCCCATTTTTACAGTTAGAGTCAGTGGGTTGTGGTCAGATACAATCCGAGGATGCTTTTCTATTTACGATCTATTAACCAAAGAGTTAGGAATCCAAAAATAATCTAATCTAACCAAGACCCTATGGCACAGCTTTCCAAACTTTTCATGTTGGTGACACACCTTTTAGAGAATCTTGAACTAGGGACACGGTAACGCGAGCGAGCGCAGCGAGCGAGCCCAAACCACCTCAGGGAGGTCCGGGGGGATTCTCCCCCCGAGAAAATTTTGACAAAATAGTGGCCAAATGGTGCATTTCCAAGCAAATTTGAGAAAGCAGGAAGATTAATAAAGCAATTGTGAATCTGTTCTAACAAAGAAAGTGACTGGCAAAACTGGGTGTAAGCAAGGTTAGGTTTGTGCCTGAAACAAGAATATAATCATGCACACTGACACATGCCCCAGTGATTTACGGCACAAAAAGGAAGGGGGGTGTGCACGCACTGCCAACCCTTTCAACCATGCACAAAGTCCACCTGTTGCCTTGCTGAATATGAGTTAAACAAAAATCCGTTCAGGAAGGGGGCATTGTAAGTGGTAAAACTATCATTCAACCTATCAGCCGGTCTCTGCGCATTGAACTCAGGTGGGACCGCTTTCCTCATTGCAGCGTGCCAAAAGGCAACAGAAAATAAGACAAGTGATATGTTTTTCCATTCAGTACTTGGAGGTAAAATTAACCAGATATAAGACATAAGGACAAATACTTATATGCCATATAAATTGTAACTATAGCAAAATGTATGGGGACACAACATATCTCACGAAAACCTTTCATTGATTTTTAAACTGAACTGATTTTTAAAAGAAAAAAATAAGATTTGTAATATAACACACATTTCGTAATTAATGATGAGGGTTCTCTCCGAGCAATGTTAAATGGTCAACAATCAGGGGGCTGATATCACATTTCAGCAGGCACTTAGCAGTTTTGGAAAACCTTTCAAAATTCCCTCCTTGCGCTTTGCTTTTCCAAATTGCTCTTTTGTCTCTCATAGCACAAGAATTACAAAATTTGAATAAAAACCAACAGCACTTGTCTTACTATTTTAATGAGAAATATGAGGCTATAATTACAGGGTGTTCTGAAATCCGACCCACTTGTGAATGCAATCCCGGGCGGCCTAAATGGAGTTTTAAAATAACAAAGATTTCACTTACCGAGTGCCTGGGGAACAGAGGCAGCTCCGTGGTCTCTCCGTGGGAAAGGGAACAAGGCCTCACGCTCGCCTAACGCTTCTCCTTCCTCTCCGTACGTCGCTGTACTGTACTGCGTCACTGCATGCAAGCTTGACTAGCCTTAATATGCCGGCCGACGTCATCGCAGCGCGACACACCCACACACTGGATGCGACACAGCAGAGTGTCGGGACACACACTTTGGAAAGCACTGCCCTATGGGGTGCAGAGAAAAATGTGCTACCATCTTTAAAAGGATGAGCAGTGGCCCAAAGGTCTGTCAGTGAATTATGTTTTGTCAAGTCCTGTAATGCCCTATAAGATTTCTTTTTCCTACCAGTATAACCCATAGCTCCAATCTGGGAGTGAATATTGAAATCACCACAGCAAATAATCGGTTCGGGCCACAAAGCTAGTTCTGTATCTAAGAATTGAAACATCTCAGGGTCATCCTCAGTGGATCCATAAACTGAGACCAGCGTGAACCTTTCCCCTCTAAATATAATTTCCAAAATCACCCATCTGCCCCACTGATCTTCTCTTTTTCTCTTTACTATCATGTCCCTGTTTTTACCCAACACCGCAACCCACCTAGTTTTAGTCCCCTGTTTAGTGTTAGCCAATAAAAAGAACCCCATCTGCTCCAACAGAAATCCCCTACCCCCCTCTATATGTGTCTATTGGAGACAGACTAAGTCCAAATTCATTGTTCTCAAAAGGGCAGATACTCGTAATCTTTTATGGACATCGTTGAGGCCACAGATGTTGATCGAAGCAATTTTGCATGTCATTAGAATACCCTGTGTGTTAATCTTATCATAACCACTAATGAAATAAACAAACCGAACAAAAAGCAACCTATGCTGTGCTGCAAAAGACCAAGTATGCTGCATTTTTCGTGTGCTCCACCCTTCCAACCCCCCTCCCACCCCCTCCCTACCTCCCCTAACCCCCCCTCCCCCCCTACAGGCAAATAGGTCAGCCATGACCTATGTGTCATCGCTTAGGTATGCAGTTGTCGCCCCCTCCTCCAAATATCAACTTTCATGTCCTCCCAACCTGACTTTTTACCTCTCCCTTTTTTTTTTTTTACTGACTCCCCCTATCCTTATACCCCAACACCTCTACCATATACTCTTTGACTTTTATTTCAGAAAAAAACATTTTCATCTGGCCTTTAGTGATTATTTTTAGTTTGGCGGGATAAAGTAAGTAGGCTTCTGAGCCTAAGGCTTGTATAGGTGCTATCAACTGCCTCAGCCTCCATCTTCGCTCTACAGTTACGTGACAAAAGTCAGGCCTTGCAAAAAAAGCTACGCCATTAAATGTACGCTTAGAATCCGGCTTCGCTTTCTCCAATATCTGTTGTCTTAATAAAAAATTGCCTACAAACAAGAGTATAGCTCTAGGTCTAATGTCCTGTCGTGGATTCTGATCTTTTCTAGCCACTAAAGGAAACCGATGAGCTCTCTGAATTTCGGTTTCCCATTGCCATGCAGAAAGCTCTGGAAAAGCGCCTTTAAACAAGTTGACCACAAACATCCTGACATCTTGGCCTTCAATCCCCTCTTCCACCCCCAAAAGTCTTATGTTATTGCGGCGCTGCCGATTTTCATAGTCCTCCAGCTTCCACTGTATGTCCTCAGAGACTTTACTTTGCTTTTCCTTAAATCTCCGTATACTGCTCAAATCATCTTCAAGTCTCCCTGTTCTTTCTTCCACCTGCGTGACTCTCTCCGAAACCTCCTCATACAGTTCATTCATTTTCCTTAATGAGTTATGGATTTTATTCAACCCTTGCCTTGACCTCCGTGCCTCAGCCCTTGCCTCATTCTGCATACTTTTAAGAGTACTAAATAGTAAATCCATTGAGGTTTCTTGTGGTTTCGATTGATGTGATTCCTCCCCAACAGGTGGAGCAGCCGTATTAGTAGCCTCATGATATGTCTGTGAGGTAGCTGAGTAATCCCACGATAACATTTTTGTGGGGTCAGGTGGACTCCCTAGGGAATTCGGCTTCCTACGTGATCTCCGTTTCTTTAAGGTACATTTTTGGGGCGCAGAACTACTCCATGAGGCGGAGGTCTCATCAAAACTATCCTCGCTTTGAGTTATAGGCTCTGAGTCCTCATTAACTGAGAAAAAGTAATCTGGTGAAGCACCCCCCCCGCCTGGATCCCTAGCCAACAAGTGAACTGAAGTGTCCTCTTCGAGGGATGCCTCAGATTCAGCGCCCCCTTGTTGTCTTATATTTTGTTTATCCCCCAACTCACCATGTCCATGTATTATAGAATTCTCCAAAGCCTCCAAAGCCTCCACATGCTGACTCACATTAAAATTTCCTTTCGTCGATAGAATTTCATAGCCCGAGTTGGGTTTCTCCTTTGGTTCTTCCAGGCATTCAACCTCGGGCTGCTCCTCTTCGATAGTACCGCCCATGTCCGTACACGTCAGTCCCAGGACTGACGCTTGGTCCGGTTGCCTAGCGACCTCCGTTTCGCGGGGATTCTGTGTCTCAGGACCGTTCTCTTTGACGCGCTTACCGGTGTTCCCTTGATCCAAGCGACCCGCACCTTTTAGGGGGAAACTCTCTGATACCGAGGGTTGTCTTAATAGCGTTACTTTTCTCCCCGCTTTATCGGATCGCAGATTTCTCGAGTCGCGAGGATCGCTAGAGACAGCCGATCCTTCGGGATTTCCTTGCAGCTCACCAGCACCGTGCAACTCACCAGTCTTCTTTCCAGCTAGTCTCTTTGCGGTAAGTGCACTGCTGGGTCGTGATGCAGTTGTTGATTTTGACTCATGTTTGTCCCAGTTGGGCTGTTTTTCATCATGCTGTCTTTGCTGTCTTTACTTACATCGCTCCCCTTGATGATACGGGGAGGCATTTTGTGCCACTCCAAAGCTGTCGTAGGCTTCTCCTGAAATAATCGAACTATCTTCCAAGGTAATCCGCCCAGAGCATACTTTTTAAATGTAGCCAAAGTGTTCTTGAAGCTAATTCCTCCTAACCAGTACACGACTCTCATTCCGTATTGGGAGGATTTTTACTCCATCTCTTCTGCAATCAGGAGGAGGAGTGAGATGCGACTGCTCACTGCAAACCACCAGCGGCCATCTTGCCCCCCCCCTCTAACATGGGCTTCAATTGGAATTCCATAGAGCATATTATAAAGCTCATTATCGCCGTTTTAGCGAAGCGGCGTTAATTTTATCGCCTGTCTTGATAATATGCCCCTAAGTTAGTTCCCTTCTTCTGTGCATTTCTTTTCATTCAATTTATTTATTTCTTTGATACAAAAAGCTTCCTCATATATTGCTGCAAAACAGGGCACAAGTCCTAAAAAAAGAAGTGGTGGGACTAACCTAGTTAGGCAGTATGCAAGTGACATCACGGCGCGTGACATCACGGCGCATGACGTTACATGTGATACCACAGGATTTGACATCATAGGAAGTGGCATCACAAGCCACAACTTTAATATGTACATGTGATGTAAAGCGCTCAGACATTGCTTTGGGATGAGTAGCTCTATACAAGAAAAAATAGTGGTACTTAAATTATTTCAACCTCCTCAGGGGTAGTAAGCGCTATATAAATTACATTTAGTATTATTACTGGGAGAGACCAACACATCTGGCATTCTTACAGTGCATGCATATCTAGTAAACAGAGCCTGAACAAAGTGAAAAGCTGCCTCTCTTCAGTATGTGTGACGTGCTAACCTTTGTTTCCCCTCTGCTGCATTTGCTTCTAGGTGCAAGGCTCCTGGCTGCTCCCAGCCAGGAGACTAGAACAAAAGGGGGCCTGATGACCCCTCATATTCGGCCTTTGTTATGGCCACAGCAGGAGTCAGAAATAAGAAAGCCCCGTCCCGCCTGCACGTTGTTGCTTGTTGCAGGCGCTGCTGAAAGTGTCCCGGTGTTTGGAAATTACCCCGGAACGAGTTCAGCACATTATTCAGTGGGGCCCAACTTATTTGCAGGGTGGACGGCGCTCACTCTGTGAAAATAGTGAGTGGACGCCGTCCACCCGCGTGTACCCCCGACTTGTGCCCTGCTGCAAAAATTGTTTTCATTGCTCTTATCTGCTGTGCCGTCTTGTATGCCCACTATGTTCAAAAACAAACATCAGAATTATTGTCTGATCCATGGTCTTTACTTATATTGCTTTAAAAGATGGCGCAGGCAGTATGAAAGAAAACAAGAGAATGAGGGCTGTGAGCAGTTTTACTTATGTTTATTGAATTTTGAAGTGCATCTACAATGAAATTCAAGCCATAAAGTGCTCATTAATATAATAGAAAATCATATCATCCTATTAAATGAGGGGACAAAATAAGGAAAAGGGAATCAAAGGGAGCAGCTGAAGAGATAACTCAATTGTGACTAGGACGCTTGGCTACTGAAGGAAGATATTCACTCTGTGGCCTCTGGCTGCTTTTACTGAGACTCTGGCCATCCTTACAAGTTGCCTGGAGTAGTATACAGAAAGGGGCACTACACGTTTTCCGGTGTCTCAGGGCCTGAAATAATCAAACTTCAAACTCTGGAGCAGGTAATTCAGGGCCTGGGGGTAACTGCCCCTTAGACATATGAGTTGGGGGGGGGGAGGCATTGGGATGCAGCTCTTCCTAGCACCCACCCACCTTCATTCTTCAGGATGAGGGGAGCAGAAAAGTTTCCTTAAGTTGCAGTAAAAGAAACACTGCAGCCCCCCCACCCGCAAACCCTTCCAGGGCGCCTGAAAATAAGCCCTGCAACATTTACTGCTTGCAGCAACCAGCTCCTCCCTGATGAGTTACCCCAGCTTTTTTCACAATGCCAGAGTCTGCATTCATAATATTTAGGTGCAATACACTGCTACAGTGATATATGCTTAGTTGTTGTGTTTTAGCAACCCATTTATAGCACATTTGAACAGACACTATAAAAAGTTATTACAGTTCAGTTGTGGTATCATAATGTCTGATGCCTGAACCACCAGCCAAGGTGAAAGGCGGGTCACAGAGCATAATTACAGCTGCACCTTAAACTTCGAAACCAAGAACTATTTAAATGAACAGGGATCAGCAGATAGGAGATATTTATGGCAACATGTTTATGTTTTGCATGTTATAGTTAATGTGAGAAAAGAAAGAATCACTCTGCATATTACTACACTTTCTGAGCTATGTTTTAAATATAAACATTAATCTGGTCCATATACGTTTTTTAACAACTACGGATTCTGCTTTTAATCTATTGTATGCAATCTTACTATCTTTTTAATAAGAAGAAACAAGAACCTGAGGCTCAGATTTACAAAGGTGTCACGCAACGCAGCGCCCAAAGGTACTGTGCTGCGTTGCGTGACAGGGAGAGAGCAGGAGAGTGCCATATTTACAGAGATATGGCTCTCTCCTCCCCTCTCCCTTGCGCTGTCCCACAATCAGGCTGCCGAGCGCCACACACACACCTTTGCGTCAAAGTGCATAGTATGTGAGTCCAGCATAGAGTTTGTACTGGAAGGGTAACCTTCCAGTGCAAAATACTATGCCTAGACAACTTCAAAATGTTTCCTACTTTGTATATTTGCTGTACAGTGCACCACACATGCAAAGTCGGAAAGGAAAGGAGAAATGAAAACATTTCTCCATTTCACACCTGCTTTCCAGCAGCATTATTTTTTGGCGTCAAACCCATTCGACTAATGTTAGTAAATAGAGTTTTGCATCAAAAACCATGGATAGTTGCATGGGAACATTCATATACCACCGATGGAATACCCCCCCTGATGTCAAGTAACGTAAATCATCGTTTTGCTCTGGTTAGCATACTTTTCCTTACAAATAAACACAAATATCAATTTATGTTGATTTGTAAATCAACAAAAAGTTTTTGCATTCAGTTTGTATTTAAAAAGTAACGCAAACCCAATGCAAAACCTTTTTATATCTTGGCCTAATGCTTTAAGGTTTGTGAAAAGGGTAAAGGTGTGGCTATTGTATTGTATTTGCATTTATATAGCACTTACTACCCCTGACGAGGCGGTGAAGCGCTTTTTCAGCGAGTAGCACGCTACTCCAGAACCCATAAAGGATTATTGTTGAATTGGTATAGTGAAATAAGTCATTTGAGTGGTAAGTAGGTTAGTCAGTTATTTGGATTGAGATGGGTAGGGGTGGGATAGAAGTGGGAAAAGGTTTGCATTTATATAGTGCTTGTTACCCCATATGAGGTGTTGAAGCGCTTTTTCGGCGAGTAGCACGCTACTCCGGAACCGATAAAGGATTAGTGGTGAATTAGTATAGTGAAATATGAAAGTAATTTAAGTGGAGGGTCTGTTATACAGTTATTTGGCAAGAGAAGGGTAGCAGAGGGATAGAAGAGGGAAAAAGGTTTGCATTTATATAGTGCTTGCTACCCATGATGAGGTGTTGAAGTGCTCTTTCGGCGAGTAGCACGCCACTCTGGAACCCATAAAGGATTAGTGATAAATTAGTATAGTGATATATGAAATTTGAGAAGTGGACATATTAGTCTGTTATTTTGATTGCAAAAGATAGTGGAGGGATAGAAGAGTGAAGAATTACGACTTTTTTTGTTTTTTTTGTTTTGGAGGTCACAGCAGTAGGAGGAGGCTTTGGATGAGTAAAAAGGGATGTGGAGGGGAAGAGTCAGAGGGAAGAGTTTAGAAAGGCTTGTTTTGGGGGATAGATATAGTAAAAGAGGTGTAAGATGATGCAAGGAGGAGTTGAGTAGGGGATCATAGTAGCGGTATGGGGTTTGTGATGAATGAGAGTGGATGTAATGGATACATTGATAGAGGTATAGGGAGAGAAATAGGGTAGTGCATTGGATATGCTGATTTTGAAGAAAGTAATAAATATATAGATCCATAAGTAAATGAAAGATATATAGATGCATAAATGAAGTAAGTATATGTAGATTAAAGACATTGATAGAGGTATAGGGTGAGAAATAGCTTTTTTTAGGAGAAAAGTAATAAATATATAGATCCAAGTACATGGAAGGTTTATAGATGCATAAAGGAAGTAAGTATATGTAGATTAAAGCTGCATTAGATAAACTCTGGTTTTGAAGTGTTGTTGTACTTAAATGTTATTTATTTTTTTTAAACATAATTATTTTACATGTTTATACATAGCAATACACATAAATAGGTGCATATCTATAGTACAAGTAAAAGCTTATATACAGAGGATTATGCTGTATATTTCTGTTTGTGTATGGTGCTTATGTGGGGAAGAGCCAATTCTTGAGTAGTTTTCTGAAGAGAAGGTGGTTGTCGGTCGATCTTATGTTGGGGGTAAAGAGTTCCATATTTTGGCTGCTTGAACAGAGAAGGATGTGCCACCCATGGTTTTTAGGTCTCGCCTGACCCAGCCCTTGCGCTGGTCAGGCGAGACTTATTGAGAGAGCTCCAAAAAGTGCTACCAGGCCAGCCTAGAGCTACAGTGCATGTGCACGGACGCGCGCGCCGCGCTTTACCGCGATTACTTTTACTTTCGCGGCCGCTTTGATGTTTGATCGCGATCACTTTCGCGGCCGCTTGGCATAGCCAATAGGTCTCGCTTTTGGGACCTTATAAGTATTTAGTTATGCAACTGTTGCATGGCTAAACACTTATAAGGTCCCAAAGGCGAGACCTATTGGCTATGCCAGTGCTTGTTTTTCTTGTATCTTGGAATTTTGGGGCGAAGTGCCACTCTAGAGCGGAGGTTCCTTTGTTGAATGTGTTTGGTGATTTTATTCCTGATGAAGACGGTCCCATTCCATGTATCGCTTTGCAGGTGATACAAAGCAGATTGAGCGTGGATCTTCTGGCAACTGGTAACCAATGCAGGGCTTTCAAGGCAGGTGAGATGTGGTCTCACGGTTTGATATGCAAGAGTAGCCTGGCAGCCAACTTCTGAATCCTTTGTAGTCTTTTCATGGTTGTTAACGGTGATCCGTGGTAGAGGCTATTGGTGTAATTGAATTTGGACAGAAGAAGCTATGATGCTGATGTACGGTTTGGTCTAAACTGGGGTGGAATGGTGTGCAAAAGAACAATGGATTTAACCCAGATCTATTGATTAGGGGTGAATGTTTGATTTGCTCTGCATTCGTCCATCATCTGTGTGTCTTTTGCGATCTATTAGCCTAGGCATGCTATGTTATGTTATATGGTCTTATAATGCTCAGAGCTACTCCAAGGAGTGTCCCAGCGCGAGCCAGAGGAGGAGAAGCCTGGGGCATTTACACAAACAAATAGGTCTTCAGATTTTTCTTGAAAAGACGTAAGTCTTGAGTGCTACAGAGAGCGAGAGGAAGTGAGTTCCAGGCAGAGGCAGCTCTAACAGTAAGAGAACAAACCCCCATTCGTGTAAAAAAAAAAGAAATGTAAGTCTGTTTTTATATAGCGCAGCTACTCACCCTTACGGGTCTCAAGGCGCTGGGGGCCGTAGTGGAAATTAAGTGAGCTATTGCCCAGAGTCACACGGTGCTGAGCTGGGCTGCCGCCGGAGCCGGGTATCGAACCATGAACCCTGTGCTCCGAAGTCAGCTGCCCTGGCCACTGCACCACACCTCTCCGCTTTGTGAAAGCCAAAAACAAGGTATATGGGCCAGAAGTTGGGAGGGAGACCGAAGATTCCTGGTGGAGGTGGAAAACTGGAAGCGCTTCCGTAGATAAGGGGGGCCACATGCATAGAGAGCCCGGTGGGCCAGGGCCGTGGCTTTAAACTTCACTCGCTGAGCCACCGGGAGCCAATGGAGTCAGCGCAGATGCTGTCTGACGCTGGTTCTCGTTGGAATATTGAAAAACAGCCATGCGGCAGCATTCTGAACAACCTGTAGTTTGCTGAGAAGGTAGCCCGAAAGACCAACATACAAAGCTTTTGCATAATCGATCTGAGAAAGAATCAAGGCCCGGCTCACCGTTTCCTTGGCAGTTTTTGGGAAGTAGTGGGAAGAATTTCCTCAGGGTTTTAAGTATTCCGAAACAGTTCCCCACTAACTTCTTTATCTGGGTGGAGAAAGAAAGGTTCTCTTCAAACCAGACTCCAAGATTTTGGGCGGGGAGTCCCGTTGAGGCTGGCAAGGGGGAATCATCTGGCCATAAGGATTCTCTGACCTGGGGGGAGAAGGACCCATAGAGAAGAATTTTTGACTTTTCCTCATTGCACTTGAGTTGAGCTGAGGACAGCCACTGAAAAATAGCTGATAAACATTTTCTGACTTGAGATGGAGAGCACTCTGATTTACCCCAGGTAAACAGAAGCTGGGTGTCATCAGCATATGCTATAATTTTCGCTCCTAACTCTTCAGCCAAATAAATCAGGGGCGTGACATAAAGATTAAAAAGAAGGAGACTCAGGGAGGACCCCTGAAGGACCCCTGTGGACACCTCCTGAGGAGCCGAGGAGAAAGGGGGAAGACAAACCTGTTGAGTGCGCCCTTCCAAAAAGGATTTGAGCCAGCTCAGGGCAGCACCAGCAATCCCCACATCCGCCAGGCGGGTAAGCAGCAAAGCGTGGAGGACCATATCAAATGCTGAAGAGAGGTCCAGCATAATAAGAGCAGCCCTACCTCCCGATCCAGGCACTCCCGAATAGCCTCCGAGACCTCCACCAAGGCCTAGGAGGCTCTGAAGCCGGATTGAGCTGGATGGAGAAGACCTGCCCCCTCGATGTAGTCAGTACGCTGCTTGTTGACCACCTTTTCACAGGCTTTCGCCATAGCAGGGAGATGGGACGATAATTGCCCGGAATCAGTCGATCCAACAATGTTTTTTTTAAGAGAGGCAACATTTTAGCCTGTTTCTAAACTGTAGGAACATGGGCTTCTTGGAGGGACAGGTTAATCAATCTGTTCACTTCAGGGTTAACAGTTTCAGCAACCGGGCCAAAACTCTGGCAGCACAAGGATCAGACAGAGAGCCTGATTTTAAGGCCTGAAGCATGCTCAATGACTCCGGAAGATCGATGGGAGAGAAAGCCACCAAGGAGGATGTTACGATAGGTAGCTTCTCCTGGGGCAAGGGCCTGATCGAAGCATAATTGTCTAGTGTAAAGGATGCCTGGATGGAACGAATTTTGTCTGCAAAAGAATTCGACAAATCCTCATACCAAGCATTGGAAGAATGAATGGGGATAGATTCTGCACAGGGGCCGTAAAACTCCGGACGATCTAGAAAATGTCTTTAGTATTATTTCCAGCTAGATCAATTTGATCCGCAAAGTAAAGGTTCTTGGCCTGGGATATAGAGGATTAATACCCCTTCTGTGCTAACCTGAGGTTCCTCTTTGCCAAGGAGCAGTAGTCCAGCCCCCAACTGCGTTCCAATTTTTTGCAGAGTTGTTTCTGTGTCTTGAGCTCCTGCGTGAATCACGGCTTCGAAGGGGATTCTCTAGAAAGTTTAGGAAGGGATGTAGGGCAGAGATGACCCACCGACCTCTTAATCCAGCTGGAAAAGCTGTCCAGAGCATTATCCAACGCATCAAGGGGGGGTGGTCCAGACTCGGCTAAAACGTGACTAAAAGACACTGGGCCCATTTTAGCAAAGGCCGGGCTTTGTGCAACACAGACCAGGAAAAATAGGATAAAAGGTGGTCGGACCAAAGCACTGGGAGAGGGTCGTCCACCTTAATGGAGAAATTAGCGCAAATAGGGTCCAGGATATGGCCCCCTGAATGCGTCGGGCCTGGACCCATTGAGTGAGCTGGGCCATACTAAGGCAGTCTAAAAATTCCCTGGTATCCCCACCTTGACATTGTGGATACAAGATTTCATAATTTTACCCTTCTCCTCAAACACAAGATATCCATGCATTTTCGTAAAATACAGTGGATCATTTTTTTCAGATTAAGACCTCATGAAATACGGGCAGCAGTGATATTATGTACTTTAAATAACATTCCGACTGAGAAAAGATGTAAGTGAGTCTTTCAAGTGAGTTTGTTTCCATTTTTTGGGTCCTGTCCTCGCAAGGAACTGTTGAGACTCTGGTTTCTTGCAGATAACACCTCTGCAACCAGGAAAGCACTTGATATGAACATAAGGATACAGAGCGACAATCAACGCTTTTCTAAATGTGGCAATATTCAATATAAGCCAATAATTCATCAATACATACTGATTATGTCGTTTAAATAACTAAGGGAAGGCAAGTGCTCAAATGCCCCGAGACCATGAGCCTTAGCTGTCATGATGTTTGAGATTATTCAGATAGATGAATGTGTTATATGGTATGTGATTGTATTAGGTCTCTGAGCCTTGTTTGCCTCAAAACAAACAATACTTTAAAATGAAATAGGTTAATGACCATATTTTTTATTTTTAGAGCCCAGAGACTTTAATTTTTTAAAGAAAATATTTGTAAATGTATTTTCTCGATTAACATTTTTAACTTCTACCTTGAAAAAATTTGCTTTGTTACATAAACATTCTGTTTGTAAAAAGGAGATACTGTTAAATCTGTTCAGACTTGTGTGTTATTAAGAATAAAATACCCTCTGCTGTACATTAAAAGAATACTGAAAATCACCTCACTCTCTGCCTCGTCCTCTATATAGTCACAGATCTCCTTGGTGACTTGCAGCATCCTTCAAGTGTATGGCAGGAGGGTATTATTCTGTATAGAGTATACCAATTTTCTGAAGAGAACTCTAATGTGATTACTATCAATACTGGATTACTCTTGCTACCAAGCAAATTAGTATTTTGGTTAATGACGTGATGCATGGACCAGTGGAGGGAGAATGGTAGTAAAAGAAGCAAATTGGCTTTAATGAAAAGGGAGAGAATGTTGTGGCTGTGTGGCCTAGTCAATCTGACATTAAGGAAAAAAACTTCAACTGAAATGTAGCACAAATGTAGGCAAATTCCAAGCCGTTTGGGATGATTTCCTGGACTGGTAAAATACTGTTTCTTTATATTGCAATCCATTTGGAATATCACGTTGTAAGAAATCCCTTTCCATCTCTCTTTTGTTCCTTAAACTTTATGTTTTAATGCATATTGTAATTGTTTAGAAGTATATATGATACAAGCTAAGGCTAAACTAAGAATGTTCAAGTATTTCTAAAAGACACTGAACCCTATTCAAAAAGGTAAATTTACATGTTTAAATTTACTCATGTATAAATGTAAATGCACTTAGTGGTAACTTTGTACTTTTTTGCTATGCACCATTTCTGAGTGTAAAGTTACTTCTAGGTGCAGGCTTATTAGCCCCCACTCCTTGGTGGAGCCTTCTACTCCACGATTTATGAGTGTAAACTTACTATCCATAACTTTTCTCATGTAGGTGGAGCTCGCTGTCACAGTGGCATAGATTTCCCTACGGGAAAGTATAGGGAAAATGTATACGTTTACTATTAAAGAAAAAATATTTAAAATATATGAGTATAGAACATTAATGTGTCAGAACATTAATTTACATGTATATTAAATAATTATTTTAAACATATTTATTTAATTTGTAGCTATTTCTTAAAGAATAATTATTTTAAAAGTCCTACCTACAGTAAAATATAATTTTTTATTGAATATATATTACAGTATCTTTAAAAAGATGTATAGAATTACTTAATGGTTAAAGACCATTAATTGTAATGTGTATTAAATAATTGATTAAAATATATTCATTTCGTTTTTAGATATGCCTTAAAGAATAATTTCAAAAAATTCTACCTACAGTAAATTCTGTGGGCCTCATTCACAAAATAATTATGCAGCACGGCACCACAAGCCATTTTGCTGCGCCAGGCTGCGTAATTTTAAAAACACAAGGGTGCATCATATTAACAATACGATGCATTCGTGTGCTTTCCCCTGCGCTGGCACACAATTGGCTGCCATGCGCCAGCGCAGGTACCCATGCGTCATGTTGCAAGAGTGCTTGCGTTGCGGGGTTGATGGCATTTTCATCTTTCTATTCATGCTGCAGAATGCAAAAGGGGCGATTTAAATGTATTTCTCCTTCTTGCGCCACTCCTACGCCTCCCCTGGGGAGTTGTAGGATTCTTTACAAAACTTTGTCAATCTGGGAAGGTGTCAGGTACCATGGATGTTGCGTGGGAACACCCACAGCAACAACCATGGAATGCCCCTCTCACTCAGAATAATGCGTGAAAGGGGCCCATATTTACAAGGCCATGAAAATTCACGCAGGGTGACTTTACGTGGCAGTGTAAATATGAGCAGCCACCGGTGCGTCACAAAAAGTGACTCTTCTGCATCGCAATGGTGCTGTAAATAAGGCCCTATATTTTCATTGAACATGTATTAAGGTATCATTAAAGGGAGGTATGGAATTATTTAAGTAGATTTTTCATGTTTTAACAAAAGTCTAACAGTTTAATTTTTAAAACACATGTACTAAAAATGGTATGATTAAATGATAATTATTAAATATTTATATATATTTTACATAAATTAAATATATTTATTTTAAAAATGAACATAATTGTATTCATTTAAAATTAGTTCCAATTGGGTTTTCTTTTAACTCCCTTTCACACTGGTTTCGTGGGGAGTGTATTTCAGTACCTGTAAGTGGCCATGTGTAGTGTTGAGCTGGCCTAAATTTTCTACTGTTTAGGGAACCTTTTTGGCTGAAGTAACTTTAGGAGTGTAGTTTGTGATTAAGAATGGGCTTACTCTTTTGTGGGTGGGTGCATGCCCATCCCTAAATCCCACCTACCCCTCCTTGAAACCCTCTGATTTAGGTGTAAATATTCCTCATTTTCCAGCCGGTCCCCCATGTCCTTCCCATATTTACTACTAAAACGCAGACCTACGTGTACAGAGATCACGGCACACATGCCCGAGACCTCTGCACTGAAAATAAAGGAGTGGCTCTGCACAGGTTACTGAATGGTATTTTGTAATACGAGAGTAGTATTACTGTGGTACTATTTACATACTACAAAATGCAGTTTCTGACTAGTCCTCAATATAAGTGTTTTTCTAGTGATGTATTGTGTTTGATATATCTGCACCATAAGCACTATATGAAAAGGGTAAAATACAAATTTCTTTTTTTCGCAGTTTTGTCTAGCACAAACTTGGATCAAGGGCATTAGAGCACTTTAAATGAGAACCAGACATTGCGCTGTTTTGTTAAGGGATTTGTCCTGAATCACAGGATATTGAGCAGAGGCCAAGATTCGAACCTGAATCCCCAACTTAAAAGTCAGCAGGTCTAGCAGCTAGGCCACCTCTTCTCCCAAGCTCGTGGCTTACAGAATTCCTACATGAAGCTTTTTGTCTCCCTCAAGACAAATTAATTTTTCCCACCCATGGGAAATTAATATATATAACCTTTGCGTTCTATGACTATAGAAGCTTTGTGGCCTGGTACTACTGGGACAAAACTAGCCGCATTGCTCTGCACATGTTTGCTCTATGACAGAATCTTCATAGACCGAGGACAGCATCTCAGGTCAGTCACACAAGACTTTAACTCATGACAGACTCTTCATACTCTAAGGACAGTAACTCACGTGAGTCATACAAGACTTTACTCAGGATAGAATTCTCATAGACCGAGGACAGCATCTCAGGTGAGTCACACAAGACTTTAACTTATGATAGAACCTTCATACACAGAGGACAGCATCTCAGGTGAGTCACACAAGACTTTAACGCATGACCGACTCTTCCTATTCCGAGGACAGCATCTCATGTGAGTCACACAAGACTTTAACTCATGACAGAATCTTCATAGACTGAGGACAGCATCTCAGGTGAGTCACACAAGACTTTAACGCATGACCGACTCTTCCTATTCCGAGGACAGCATCTCATGTGAGTCACACAAGACTTTAACTCATGACAGAATCTTCATAGACTGAGGACAGCATCTCAGGTGATTCACACAAGACTTTAACTCATTACAAAACCGTCATACACCGAGGACAGCATCTTAAGTGAGTCACAGAAGACTTTAACACATGACAGAATCATAGACTGAGGACAGGAATTTAGGTGAGTCACACAAGACTTTAGCTTAAGACAGAATCTTCATAGACCGAGGACAGCATCTCAGGTGAGTCACACAAGACTTTAACTCATTACAGAACCTTCATACACCGGGGACAGCATCTCAGGTGAGTCACACAAGACTTTAACTCATTACAGAACCTTCATACACCGAGGACAGCATCTTAAGTGAGTCACACAAGACTTTAACACATGACAGAATCTTCATACACCGAGAAGAGCATCTCATGTGAGTCCCGCAAGACTTTAACTCATTACAGAACCTTCATAGACTGAGGACAGCATCTTAGATGAGTCACACAAGACTTTCACTTATGACAGAACCTTCATAGACTGAGGACAGGATTTTAGGTGAGTCACACAAGACTGTAGCTTAAGACAGAATCTTCATAGACCGAGGACAGCATCTCAGGTGAGTCACACAAGACTTTAACTCATGACAGAATCTTCATAGACCGAGGACAGCATCTCAGGTGAGTCACACAAGACTTTAACACATGACAGAATCTTCATACACGGAGGAGAGCATCTCATGTGAGTCCCGCAAGACTTTAACTCATTACAGAACCTTCATGGACTAAGGACAGCATCTTAGGTGAGTCACACAAGACTTTCACTTATGACAGAACCTTCATACACAGGGGACAGCATCTCAGGTGAGTCACACAAGACTTTAACTCATTACTGAACCTTCATACACCGAGGACAGCATCTTAAGTGAGTCACACAAGACTTTAACACATGACAGAATCTTCCTACACCGAGAAGAGCATCTCATGTGAGTCCCGCAAGACTTTAACTCATTACAGAACCTTCATAGACTGAGGACAGCATCTTAGGTGAGTCACACAAGACTTTCACTTATGAGAGAACCTTCATAGACTGAGGACAGGATTTTAGGTGAGTCACACAAGACTTTAGCTTAAGACAGAATCTTCCTACACTGAGGAGAGCATCTCATGTGAGTCACACAAGACTTTAACTCATGACAGAACTTTCATGCACTGAGGACAGCATTTCAGGTGAGTCACACAAGACTTTAACTTATGACAGAATCTTCATACACGGAGGAGAGAATCTCATGTGAGTCACACAAGACTTTAACTCATGACAGAATCTTCATACACGGAGGAGAGCATCTCATGTGAGTCCCGCAAGACTTTAACTCATTACAGACCCTTCATAAACTGAGGACAGCATCTTAGGTGAGTCACACAAGACTTTCACTTACGAGAGAACCTTCATAGACTGAGGACAGGATTTTAGGTGAGTCAAACAAGACTTTAGCTTAAGACAGAATCTTCATAGACCGAGGACAGCATCTCAGGTGAGTCACACAAGACTTTAACTCATGACAGAATCTTCATAGACTGAGGACAGCATCTCAGGTGATTCACACAAGACTTTAACTCATTACAAAACCGTCATACACCGAGGACAGCATCTTAAGTGAGTCACACAAGACTTTAACACATGACAGAATCTTCATACACCGAGAAGAGCATCTCATGTGAGTCCCGCAAGACTTTAACTCATTACAGAACCTTCATAGACTGAGGACAGCATCTTAGGTGAGTCACACAAGACTTTCACTTATGACAGAACCTTCATAGAACGAGGACAGCATCTCAGGTGAGTCACACAAGATTTTAACTCCTGACAGAACTTTCATGCACCAAGGACAGCATTTCAGGTGAGTCACACAAGACTTTAACTCATGACAGAATCTTCATACACGGAGGAGAGCATCTCATGTGAGTCCCGCAAGACTTTAACTCATTACAGAACCTTCATGGACTAAGGACAGCATCTTAGGTGAGTCACACAAGACTTTCACTTATGACAGAACCTTCATACACAGGGGACAGCATCTCAGGTGAGTCACACAAGACTTTAACTCATTACTGAACCTTCATACACCGAGGACAGCATCTTAAGTGAGTCACACAAGACTTTAACACATGACAGAATCTTCCTACACCGAGAAGAGCATCTCATGTGAGTCCCGCAAGACTTTAACTCATTACAGAACCTTCATAGACTGAGGACAGCATCTTAGGTGAGTCACACAAGACTTTCACTTATGAGAGAACCTTCATAGACTGAGGACAGGATTTTAGGTGAGTCACACAAGACTTTAGCTTAAGACAGAATCTTCAGAGACTGAGGACAGCATCTCAGGTGAGTCACGCAAGACTTTAACTCATGACAGAATCTTCATAGACCGAGGACAGCATCTCAGGTGAGTCACACAAGACTTTAACACATGACAGAATATTCCTACACTGAGGAGAGCATCTCATGTGAGTCACACAAGACATTAACTCATGACAGAACTTTCATGCACAGAGGACAGCATTTCAGGTGAGTTACACAAGACTTTAACTCATGACAGAATCTTCATACATGGAGGAGAGCATCTCATGTGAGTCCCGCAAGACATTAACTCATTACAGAACCTTCATAGACTAAAGACAGCATCTTAGGTGAGTCGCACAAGACTTTCACTTATGACAGAACCTTCATAGAACGAGGACAGCATCTCAGGTGAGTCACACAAGACTTTAACTCATGACAGAATCTTCATACACGGAGGAGAGAATCTCATGTGAGTCACACAAGACTTTAACTCATGACAGAATCTTCATACATGGAGGAGAGCATCTCATGTGAGTCCCGCAAGACTTTAACTCATTACAGAACCTTCATAGACTGAGGACAGCATCTCAGGTGAGTCACACAAGGCTTTTACTCATGACAGAATCTTCATACACAGAGGAGAGAATCTCATGTGAGTCACACAAGACTTTAACTCATGAAGGAATCTTCATACACGGAGGAGAGCATCTCATGTGAGTCCCGCAAGACTTTAACTCATTACAGAACCTTCATAGACTGAGGACAGCATCTCAGGTGAGTCACACACGACTTTTACTCATGACAGAACCTTCATGCACCGTCGACATCATCTCAGGTGAGTCACACTAGACTTTAACTCATGACAGAATCTTCATACACCGAGGACATCATCTCAGGTGATTCACGCAAGACTTTAACTCATTACAGAACCTTCATACACCGAGGACAGCATCTCGGGTGAGTCACACAAGACTTTAACTCATTACAGAACCGTCATACACTGCGGACATCATCTCAAGTGAGTCAAGCAAGACTTTAACATGACAGAACCTTCATAGACTGAGGATAGCATCTTAGGTGAGTCACACAAGACTTTAGCTCATGACAGAATCTTCATAGACCCAGGAAAGCATCTCAGGTAAGTTACACAAGACTTTAACTCAAGAGAAGTCAAATGTCTTTTCCGTCAGATGTCAATCCTCCCAGCCTCAAATTGGCATGTCTTCAAGGGGCCAGACTTCCCACTTGATTCATTCACATGCCTAGGAATGCCAGTACCCGGGGGTCCATACTTTGTCTGCCAATAATGTGCCAGGGTCGGTCTTACAGTGACACCTCTCCTTGAAGTCACTGAACTAAGTGACATCTCGCCTGAACATACGATTATTGGAAGATGATTGTTACGCAGTGTGGAGGTGGGCTCCGTTGTACCTCCCTAGGTCAAACGAGGGTATGCCCAAGGTAGTGTGATGATTAGCATGCCACTTCTCTGTCCAAAATCACACAGGTTGCAAGAGGCAGCATTGGGACTTAACTCCATGGCGGTCTGACTCCAGCTTTCCTGGGAGCCTACGATGAACAATTAGGGGAGAGCAGACATTAACGCCAGAGCTGCTCCGCATGCGAAAGTCGATAAGAAACAAAGCTGAATTAATGCCGGAACAATCGCAGCTCATACCTCAGGAAATGAGAAAAGCAAGCTGATCACATCTGCAGCGCAGCAGTCTCTTTACGGCCCTAATATGTAATTAGGTGCATTTATTGCTGCAAAGTCCCCGAGCCGCCTTTGTCAGTTTCCCTGCTCGTGAGCGCCGGTCCGCCGGGGGCTGCAGGAGTCGAGCACTCGATGACAAGCCGGCGGCGCGGCCCTGGGCCCTGGCAGCACTGCTGATTTCTGGATACTACCCGATACTTGCTTCTTTGTTACTCCCTGATAATGCCAGAGGACGCAGATGCAGCTGGTCTCGCTGTCCTTGCGGGGTCTGCAGCCGAGGCAGCTGTCGTGTCCATTGTTAGAGTGCTTGTACCGCAGAACCATGGGTCCTTTGACAACTATGGTAATAGAAGAGGTACCTTTGAGGGACAAAGAAGAAACTCCCGTTTTTTAGGCAACAGACGGGGGAACATGAGAGGGAGATACAGAACACAGGAGAGGGGCCGTTACCAGCACACAGAAAACAACCCCCCACAATTCCTCCAAACCAGACGCAACCAATATTGGAGAGAATAGATCCCTTACCTCAAACTGACCTCATCCCTATCTTTAACCTCTCTAAGACTAGACTTGACACTCATGCAGAGGATCTCCTTGTGAGAGGCCTTTCATTTGTACCCAGCACTGGACTCAATCATTTTGAACTGAACCAAGATTTGCAGTCCTTTTTCCGTAAGGTCCGCCTCAATAGATTCTTTGAAAATCATGACACATTGGAAATTGAGAACAAATCTGGACTAAAACCTAAGTCCATCTTTACCCCTAGTCTTGATGAGGTGGGTCCCGAAGTAGGGATTTTTTAAAAAGTTGTCAACAAAAAGATCAAACAAATGATGAGATTTGTACCAAAACCGCCCTTTAACCTTACTTATGACGAATACCAAGCCATAAAAACCCTTTCGACAAATAAAGAAATCATCATTAAACCTAGTGATAAGGGGGGTGGTATCGTCATTATGGACTGTGACCAATATAAAGATGATATCAATAGAATGCTGAGTGACCCTGTTAACTATACCAGAGTGACGAATTATCCTGACAAAAGAATCAAGAAAAACATCCTTGCCATCACCAAAAGAGCTTTAGACTCTGGAAGTATCTGCACACAAGAATTTGAATATCTAAATAGAGAACACTTCCAGATCCCTATTCTCTATGGCCTTCCAAAAATACATAAAAGCCTGGATAGGCCCCCGTTCAGACCTATAGTCTCCACAATTGGCTCTCTCACGGAACCACTCTCTAAGTTTGTGGATGTGTTCCTGGCTCCAATAGTCAGCAACTTACCCGCATTTATTAGGGACACTGGAGACCTTATTACCAAAATAGAGGGTATTAAGTTCAATCCTGCTACGGATATACTGGTCTCTATGGACATAGAGGCTTTATATTCTAATATACCTCTCACTGGAGCCTTGGAGGCTGTTAGAAGTGTCCTCAATGATTGTACCAATGACTTGGATAACCTCTTCATTTTGGAATGCCTCGCTATTGTACTAAATGAGAACTATTTTGAGTTTGATCAAGCTATATATAAACAGACCCTAGGCATTAGCATGGGAGCAGCCTGTGCCCCCAATGTGGCTAACCTGTATATGGGGGTCTTCGAGAAGAGGTTTATTTACAACGAGGTAGCACCTTTTTCGGAGAATATCACCTACTATCATAGGTTCATTGACGACATCTTTTTTATCTGGAAGGGATCGGAGGAACAGCTCTCTGAATTTATTCTCTGGATCAACCTGTGTGATCCACACTTGAAATTCATTGCCAAAACCAGCAAAGAGAAAATCGAGTTCCTTGATATTTGGATAGAGGCCAATGAAGATCAGATTCAGGTATCTTTATATACGAAGCCCACGGCCCGCAACACCTTACTCCAATATCTTAGCTACCATCCCCGTAGCCAGAAGGATAGTATCCCCTTCAGTCAGTTCCTGCGTCTTCGCAGGAACTGTACCAGTATACAATCCTTTGAAGAACATGCAGAGACCCTTAAAAACAAACTAAGGAATAGGAGATACCCTAACAGAATAATCAGGGATGCGTACAAAAGAGCTAAATATTATCATCGCGACTCTCTGCTCACCCCCAGAAGTAGAAATAATCAGGAGAAACTGGTCTGTGTGACCAAGCATTCTAATTTTAATAACCGATTGCGCCAAGCGATCAACTCTTCTTGGCATATCTTGAACTCGGGCAACCAACAAAAAGAGCTACCCAGACCCATTTTTGCTTTTCGCAGGAACAGAAACCTGCGCAACGTACTAGTAAAATCAATTTTGCCTACTGGAAATTCACTGATTCAACACTCAATCACGGGGGCTTTACCCATTTTGGGTTCTCATAAGTGTGGCGGATGCCAGGCTTGTGCACATGTTAAAACCACTCCGACCCTTGAATGGGGCAAAAAGTCCTTTTCCTTCACAGAAATGACGAATTGCAGGACAACAAACGTGATTTATTTAATCCTATGCCCTTGTGGCAAAGGATATGTGGGGGAGACGAGTAGAGAGATGCGTGTTCGCTTTTGCGAACACAAATCCTCTATTAATACTAGTCGCACAGGAGCTCCACTGGTCAAACATTGGACTGAGAAACAGCACTTGATCAAAGATCTCAAGTGGCTAATTTTGGAACATATAAAGCTACCAAAAGATCGCAATATTGAAGCACTTAGGAAGAAGAGAGAAGTATTTTGGATATTTACTCTCCAGACCCATGATAATGGACTCAACGAATCCATTCCCTGGGAAAACGCAATCTATTGAGACATTGTTAATCAATTTTTTCTTATGTACAATAGAATTAAACTCCCTGGTACTTTGCCATCTATTAAAACATCTTTACTGGATTCTTGTACCCTGTTGTCCAGTGTTGACTCCTTATTAAAAACAAATATAACTTTCTTGGTTGCACCTTTTTAAGAAGGTTGATAACCTAATACCCTGCATCAATGGGCAAGCTTTATCACTTTATTGTCCGTGATTTCCAACTGTCGTTGCATATTTATCATCTATTATGGTTAATCTGGGCTTAGCGATAGTCTCCACTCTAGGTCCGAATTCGGACCTTTTTCATCATTTAAGGGGAGATGTATGACATTAACCGCTATTCACCTTTTCTGCCCATTCCAAAATGGTGCCCATGTTCTAGAGCGATATTAACTTCTATATCGCTTATTCCTGAACATCTCTGAATATTAGTCTAATTATACTGTTTTATTTCCTGGATCTATTTCGATTCTTTTATTTCTACCTAGGGAGATAGGTTCATGTTTTTGGCCTGGGAGTTTACCTTCTTTAGTGTTCTGGCATGAATTTCATGGATTCCGGCTTCTTTTAGTCCTCCCTTCTAAGATGGCGGCCGTTTATACATGTCATATTCTAGATTTCCAGATTTGCCCTATTGCTCGCAGGTGTTACCGGTCAAGCCCGCTTCCCGCCTTCACTTTGCTCTTTGGTCTGGCATTATTTAAAGGGAGTCCTTATCGCTTACATGCACCCAGTGGTGGGACGACGAGGAATTCTACTCTGGCGATTTATTTCGTCCCTCAATGAAGTAAGTCTTTACTGCTCGACTAGCCCAGCCAATGAGAGCCTGTATTATTATTGTTTTTCTGTTTTGAAAGGGATGCGTTACTTATGTACTTTATCATCCTGTATTTGAGATTTAGTGGACTTGCTTCGTCTAAGTGTGAATTCTCTGCTCTCCCCGACAGAATATACTAAACTAGAGCGGCCCGTTGGCCGGAGCTACTACTATTTGGCGGGTACTTATATAATGCGAATGCGAATACGAACTCGGACTTCGTGTGCTATATCCGAAATTATATAAAAGGATGTCCATTTTGAGGATTCTGATCAGTTGGAAGCGGCCCTAGGACCTCAACCGTGAGGACTTAGATTTTTTCTAAGTACGTAAATTTTTGTAATCTGAATAACCTAGCCAACTCACTTTGTGAGCCTTTTTTAATTGTGCACTTGTAGTTAAATGATATATATGACCCTCATGATCTTTGTCAGATAGCAGTAGACTTTATTTGTAGACATCTACTTAGATCCGGTAAATCTGTTGCTCAGATACTATCTGTGACTACCTTATAGGACTAGGTAGATACTTAGAATCTCTTAACCCTGTAGCCTGCATGTCTTTGTTGCTTAAATTATATCTGCGATTACGATTTAGGACTAGTTAGATATTTAGAATCTCGTCCTATTACAGATAAGGCAGCATACTGACTGGAGGAATATACGTGTATCCTGGAACTCCATGCCTCCAGTCGAGCTATACGTTAGTAATTACATCGGCATTTTCAGATTCCCTGTCCCTTAAGTAGCATTTATGACCGTCTGCCCAGATTTCCTGAGACTCATTTTGTCTTTTTCTTGGCCATTATTATTGATCAAGGAAAGAGCCCCAGTCCTCTGTTCCTGGCTGCCCTATAGGTTGCGGGAAGACTTCCTCATTGTACCCATTCCTGGTTTCATTGGATTGATCTTTCCACTCAGGATCGCAAGTGTGTATTCAGTTTTGTGCATTTTTGTTTCTTTAGGGACTGCACCTTTAGGTGATTACTTTTGAATGCACCTTTTGGACTTTGGGTTCTCTAGCACTTTCTTTCCACTAACGGTACTGCACTAGTATTATTCTTCTTCTCTATAACTTTATCTATTTAGTTTTACTCTACAGCTTTTCATTAATTCTAGCAAACTGGAAGCAATAATGCTCTTATGTAATAAAATATATATAAAAAAAATTTTTTATATTGTGATCTTGGATAACCCCGTTATTTGCTCTTCCACAGATCCTGTTTCTGACGAGGCATATAGTCAATCTATGTTGTCTTATTATTGTAATTTTTTGTATTTATTCTCTGTCCTTCGCCCATGTAATACCAATATCGCCCTGAGGAAGGAAGATTCCGAAACGCGCGTCGGCGCAATTGTGTATTGATTGGCGTAATTGTCTGTGTATGGTTTGGTTTTGTATTATTGATATTTGTATGTAAAAAAAAAAAAAATTCTTGTATTGTTACTTATTTTTTGTATGTCTTCGGTTCATTACATTGCTTCGTCAACCATAGGTTGAATTATAACCAATGTTGTATAAAATTGTCTTTATGAAAAAATGAGTTATTCAAACAAAAATTTGTATTTATGAAAAAAATGATTTACTCAAACAAAAATAATTGATTTACTAATTTATATATATTTTTATAAATAAAACAAAATTAGAAAACAATTTTTACTCTCTGTGGTCTATGAGGGGTTATCTGGTCACAAGGGGTTTCTCTCTCTGTATTTTGGATTGTACCGCAGCCTCACCCATTAACACTCTAACACGACCCTTTTCATTTGTGGTACAAGTTTATTTCATGACCACCACCCTTTGTGACTTTAACAAGTTAATTATAATACCGAAGACAAGTCCTTTAAGTGGGATGAAAATGGTGGCGTGGAGTGGCCGCCCCAAAAAAGTGAGGCAGCGCAGCTAAAGAGGCATAACGAGGGATCCTTTCAAAGGGGCGTGGCCGATGTAATTAGGGCTGGTTTAGAATGCGTCAAGTGAATATCGTGCCTTAGGCGGCATGCCACATGGCCTGTCTGTGGGTGCCTATTATTGCAATAAGGCATATCACGCATCAACGAACAGCTGCCTGAAAGAGAGAGAGAGAGAGAGACACACACGAACCCACCCACCCACCTACATACCTCTCTTTGTCATAAAGATTGGGGGTGGGGTTTGACCATCAGATTTCCTGACAATCACGCTGGCATTTAATTTTTAAATTCATTATACAACACGCAGGGCGCATTAGGAGGGGTTTAAGGCGCAGTGGAACGGGAGAGGAATGTAGACTGGTGGTAGGGGCAGTAAGTGAAAGAAACAATATTTTGTAACATAACATTTTTTAGGCTTTCTAAACAAAGATGAGAGAGTGTGTGTTGCTCATGCAAAAATCCGAGGTGAAATCCGACCGGCACCTCACCATACCTGACTGAGAGAACCTGTACCCAACTATTCATCAAACAATACATTTATTGGGGGGGTGTAACACCCCAAACACCGCTCCTGAAGCTACGCCCCTGCAAACACTCCCTTTCTCTCTTCACTCTCTTACTTCAGCATTTCAACAGGCGTGTATACCTCCTACACACACTTTTAAGATAAAATGGTAAATACAGTTTGCAAATATGTGTTCTACATGCTGTGCACTCTCCAGAGAGGCCACAGATTGGATGAGCATGTAGTCTGATCACCTTTATGAACCACTGACAGGCACTCTGAAAAACTCACACTGCCTTCAGCCTCCCTCCAGAGCTGTCAATCGTGAATACCTATTCACACCTTGAAATCAGCCAGGCACCTAGAGGTGACTCACTTCACAACATGAGCTACGTCACAAGTCATATGTTGCATGAAAAAACACCATAGAACACAACATCTGGAAAAAGCAAATACCTTTAGGGAATGCAAGATGAAGTAAAACGTGAAATGTAAACAGAGTCTGCGTCATCGCAGACATGGATTCATTTAAGAATTTGTATAGGAATTGTTTAGAAATGAATCTGATTTTGCCTGTAAAATTAAGGACAGGAATAATGGGACTGTAGTTACCCATTGCAAATTCTGTTTTAAATTACTGCTGGGATGAGCTCTGGCATGACCCAGGCCCACATAAGGCCTTGGCTGATTCGTGTTTTCCACTTCAATCCGGATTAACAATTTGTAACATCCTCATTAGAGTGTATTAACTACTGTTAATTGACCGCCCTTCAAATTTAGTCCTAAACAGAAGATGATGGTTCACAATTAACGGAAGGATAATTAACATCAGTTGACGCTCAACAGCGTGTGTGTTTAATGAGGCCACGTGAGCCCCCCTTTGAGTCTCATGCAACACAGGCATGCAAAGAGGCCAACAGTCCCCTGACGCCACTCAGAATGCAGACAAACAGGAGCCAGTGCCCGCATTCTGATTGGCTGAGCAAACTCGGCATCCCATCAGGATGCTAATGCACGTTCGGTTCTGATGTCAGAAGATCCAGTGATCATTTACCACACTGACTGCTGATATTACACTCGACATTGCCACGGCCAGCCCAGAGCGCTACATAATTCTTTACATTCTCTGCATTTACATATTCATGAGAAGGAGAGTCCCTTCCTGTGAACCTTCCATGTCTGACGGTTCACAGACAGCTCCTGATAATCTCAGATATACGGTAGCCCCACAGGGAGGGAAACTGGCCGCATCTTAACAGGTATTTACGAACAATGTGGCCAGAGTCCAAGCAACAGCGAAACAATGAGAGCAGTCCATGGATATTGTTTGGGGGAAGGCAACACAGGAACTCATTCTAAATGTGGCAACAAAGCATTTCTTACGAAAGGTTTGTGTTAATAATTCGGTGTATCATATATTCTGGCATAGAAAATTATATTTTCAAAAGGGCTTCAAGATGATGCTGTTTTTGCATTATGAATGATGGATCCGTTAAAATATTGTTTTCTTTTAAATATATTGTTCTTGTTATATTGAGAATGATAGTGGCTCTGAAAGTGAGTGATCGGCTGGGCGGAGGACATGGATCCCACATGACCGTGGTTTCGATGCTGGCAGGGGATTGCACGGGGGGGGGGGGCAGTTCCCGTCACAGGAGTCCACAGAGACATGCAATGACTGTATTGATGTTCTGTTTTATCATATTGGATCACCCGAGATAAACTGTGATACCCTGATGTATTTCTCTTACTTTCCCAATGTGCTGTATTGTTGATTGTTTGGAAAAAAAAATAATATATATATATATTGTTATTGTTTGTGTATTTTGATTCTAGTTGCACGAAAAGAAACAGCACAAGGCGAGGTAAAGAAAAATGTAAAATATGGGTTTATCGCAAAAACTAATCAGCATAAAGTTTTTTTCTTGATTATGTGCATTCCACAATATGCATATTGTGTGCATCCTTATGCTTGAGACATTGTGCCCAAAGTGACTGTAGCTTGTCACTGGCACGTGCGCCGTTAAGCTATGGTGCGCAACGCAAAGGATCACAAAGAGAATCATTGGTCAGCTACTACTTTGCGTCAAAGTTTGACCTTACCAGTGTCAAGAAAGCTTTGCGTTGTGCAGGAACAAGCCGCTACTGTTCTATGCAGAGAAGAAGCAGAAGGTCAGAGGGGCCAGTGCAAAGTACCCTGGGATTTGATGCAAAGCTGACCAACTAAAACAGCATGGCCTGGCTTTGCATGAACCCCTACCGCCAAAGGTGACCCGGTGCCAGCAGCGGACAAACGCAATATCACATGATATCCCCATGTCTAACGTGTCATTTATGACATGTGCCACATTTTACACAGCTTACCCTTTGCTGATGACAGTCATGGAAGATCAGCTTTTACTACAGGGTGTACTGCGAGCACTAGTCCCACATAAGACACAGCTGCCTCGCTTTGTGCCTCACAGCATAGCTTTACATCTTACCAAATCAGCATTTTTTATGCCACCGCCTCTGAATATATCATCGACATGCAACACTTTGTTAATTTGATGCTGAAAAAAATGTCCTCGTTTCTGCAATGCAGCTCTGCAACTTTGCCACATCGCTCCGTTGCGTCAACCACAGTAAAGCGAGGGCTCAGGGTCCTACGGCATAATATTTACCAGCCCACAAGACACCCCATGATATTACTGCAGGGCAGGAGTGCCAGGACAGAGAGACTGCAAGAAGTAATTCACTTTGATGCCTAGGGGAATGGGAGGGCCATGTTTTTCCTGGTGGCCCATTCTCAGGTGGCAGAAGTGTTTGTTTTTGGTGGAGGATGTTAAGAAAGTCCCTTTAGCCCCCACCCAACACACCACAGCAGGTCCCTGCATTCCATTGACGTGGACAACTATTTTCTGGTCTGCCGTCCATGGGAGAGCACCTTTCCATCACCATCTTCATGATATTTATTCAGTATGGGGAGAGGAGTTGGCCTAACGGCTAGGGCGGTCGACCTCAAATCTGGGGAACCGGGTTCGAGTCTCGCAATGACGCTGAACATCCTGTGATTCTGGGCAAATCACTTAATCTCCCCATGCCTAAACAAACAAGCATTTACAATGCAATGGTCTCGGCATTGGTAAAGTTAGAGCTATTGGCAGTGCTCATGACATTATTTTTGTTTATGTGTTTGTTTTTAAAACATTTAAAGAAACAGCATTGTCATGAGCAATGCCAATAGCTCTAACTTTAACAATGCCGAGACCGTTGCATTGTAAATGCTTGTTCAGGATATGTGCCCTGTGTGCATGGCTATTTGGGTTGGAAGGGCGCATAATAATTGTGGCTGGATATTTTAGCTGTAATTGGACATTTGATATTGTATCTAGCTGTATAATGGCTGCTCCACTGGAATATCAGAGCTGCATGCCGGCATATCATTGCATCACCAAAACTGGTATATGTGAGGCAACTCAAACAGACTTACTTGCCTGCTGTATAACTGCTTTGTTCAAATTCTTTTATTATTCTTGCACCAACTGCAGGGTTTTTTAACGTCAGTAACGCCACTTTTCTGTAATGGCATTAAGGACTTATGGCACATAAATCGTCTCCTATGGTATCATCTACCTCAAAGGTCCTTCCTGTCATGCCATTGGTTGTTAAATGAAGGCTGTGTAAAGTCACTCCACCGGGCTTCCATTGGCTTTTCATGAATCTGCAACTCACTAACTCATGTAGCGTAGTATACTCAAGGGTCAACATTTGAACCTGGGCCCTTATATTGTTAACCAATATACTACTTTACAGTTGAGGTATAAATGCACCTTTTCAGTCCCAGCATTGTCGTTGAACGCTCAGCTCAGAGTAGTAGGTCGTTCTACATGTGGGATGAATTCTGTATTTTTTATGCTTGTTAAATTCAGGGTTAGAAAGCTCCTACATGGGACGTCTGAATGAATCTTTTACCTCACTTTTCCACGTACAAGGCTTGTCAATTAAACGAGCACCCTTCCCTGTTAGAGCTCGCGCTGCAGCGTGTTACCGTGCCATCAGGACTGCAACACGCCTCCTCTGTTGAGCATGCGATGTACCCACGCTACCTCATTCACATCCCATTCCGACTCTTGCCCTTGTTAACCTGGTGCAAAAGGCGTCTGTGGAACTTGGCATCATTCGGATGTATCAGGATGCAGAGATGGCGCCTTGTATTTCGCTCTCGGCACGCAACAGATTGTACCAAATGTTGCGTATTTTTTTCAAATACTTTTCAGGGGGAGGACAACCCCTGGCGCCATATGCTGCACGTTTCCCGACTGTCTCTAGGGTTGGACAGCCCCCGAGGGCTCTCCGAGGTGCGACGCCTCGGGCTCCTCGCTTGTCTTGTCGTACCTCCACCTCGAGGTCTTTGTGATAAACAGGGGAGCGGCTTCTATGAGGGGCCCACACAAAACAGGGGTGATTCTGAAAGGGACGGTTTCCAATTAAGCTAGCAGTCTAGCAGAACAATTTCAAAATATTGTAGAACCTCACAAAGTGAGCACAACAACGCACGACATTGATAATGAGGCAGGAGGCTTAGGTAAACAAGTCGGATCACACAATGGACGCATCCTGCCTCGCGCTGCGTGGGTGCCATGTTTGCGCCGAAGGGGAGGGGCTGCGCGAGCGAGGATGGAGCGTGGAGGGGAAGCGCAAGACAGCAGAACCTGGAGAGGACATCCCGTCCAAAGCACGGTGCGGATCCCGATAGCAAAACAAGGAGATCAGGTGAGGGAGCAACGCCGGGACACCACCGCCTTTCTCCGAGGCAGAGAAGAACTGCCTCGGAGAAACGCAGCCTCGGTTTCGGATTCGGGGGCGTGTTTCTTTTTCTCTCCTCTTGCCATTGGCTGGAGGAGAGAAAAACACGCCCTGCGAAAAGCAACGAAAAAACACGCCCCCCGATCCGAAAAGGACGGGGCTTCAACGGAGTGACTGGACCTCTTCTCCAGTGGCTGGCCAGCATTTAAGAGGCCAGCCAATGGAGAACAGGAGAGAAGAGGGGCGTGTGCAAGCCCCTCTTCTCAAAGTCACTCAAAGTCATTAAATCTCGGAGCGAGACTGCGCAAGCGCAGCCTTCGCAGCCGAGACCTAAAAATGAATGTGTCCTCTTGTAATGTAACTGGTGCTATGTAAAGCGCTTTGATACCCGATTCGGGTCAAGTTCTCGCTATATAAAACTCTGTTAAAAAAAAAAAAGTATCTGATGAAGGTGGTGGAGCAGGATGGATATCATTTGTATGTGGCAGGTGCTGAAAGCCTCATCCCACAGACTGAGGATTCCCAGCAGCAGGAGACATTGCCAGCCACTCCTAGACCTGGTCTAGTGTGCACTGTGTACCTGTTGGCAAAAGGTTCACCTCCAGCCTGGTGGTTCACACCTCCCGGTCCTGTAGTATAACCATCAATTTCCTGCAGGAATTTAGCGCAGTACAAGATGCATGCATGTTTCAGCAGTAGAGGCCCCACACCTTAAGGTCATGAATTAAGGAAAGGGAGATAGGGATTACATTTAACAAAACAGGGACCCATTCACAAAGCTATTTGCGCTTATATGTCTGGCTTACATGTGCAAATAGCCATTTTTATGAGTGCAAAACGACTTTTGCAATTAACTTGCAATCTTGAAAAATATATTCACACAAAGTTTTCTCTGTGAGTAAATAATCTCCTGTCGGTGGGAAGTGGGCGCTGTGGAAGCAAGAGTGGCCTGGCAGTTTGTGAATGCACACAAATCTACACGTTTGTGGGTATTTGCAAACTATTTTACAACGTCACACCATTCCAGAAATGATCAGAAAATTGCTTTAGTGGAGGAAAGGATTAATGGCCACATGTACAACGCATTTTTGCGGTCGGCCATTTCCGACTGCAAAAATGCTTTAACAAATGTACCAAACACAAATTGTGATTCAGTAACACGTTACCGAGTCGCAATTTGTGTTTAGAATGCGGTATTGGGAAGGGGCGTGTTCAGGTGTCCCTTCCAAATACCGAATCTGAATGGGATGTCTGAATGTTTTGTGACCGAATTACCTAATGGACGTCATTTGGGGGTAGTCAGGGGTCGCAGCTGTGACATCTTACATGCTCCCTGCTACTCCTGGCACTTCCTTGCGACCCGTGGCCTCAGAGAAGGCAAATGTGTTGCCCGCTCTGAGGCCAGGGGTTGCAAAGGAAGTGCCAGGAGTAACAAGTACCAAGCTAGAGGTCAGAGCTGCGGCCCCCTGACCACCCCCAAATGACGTCAATGGAATTACGGTTGCAATACACTCATATTTTACCAACTACTTGAAGGAGGTGGTAACCCATTCACAAATGGGAAGGGGTCTCCAGAGGACACCTTCCCCTTTGAGATGGAAAACAAATATTTTGTATGAGCAGCCCCTGCCTTCTCTTTAAAAATGAAACTGCAAAGTTTAATTTTTTCTTTTTAAATGCAAAGGAAAACGGGCTGCATAAAAAAAAAAAAAAAGATTGCTTCATTAAAAAGCAATCACAGGCATGGTGGTCTGCTGACCTCAGCATGCCACCATCCCTATGATGGCTGCGATTCCTAATGGGTCGCAAAGTGCGACCTACCTCATTAATATGCATGAGGTAGGTCTATTTGCGACCCACTTGGAAGCACTAATGCAACTCAAAAGTGTTTTATACATTAGGAAGACCGATTTTCTAATTGAGAGTCAGAGAGAATCGCAATTGCAAAATTGGTATTCCTAAAGTTAGAACATCTGGGGGCACATGCATCCAGCCCGCATTTTGCGAATTCTAAATAGAGAATTTTACCTATTCGCTATTTAGAAATCGCAAAATGCGTTTCATGTAGGAATCGCAAAAAAAAAATGTGATTCCTTAAAATTCCTTAATTGCGACTTAAGGAATTGATTCCCATTCATTCCTATGGGCACAGGTACTCGCAAATTGCGCATGCAATTTCAAGGGTGCAAGGGTTCCAAAAGGATACCCTGTTGCACCCCTGAAAATCAAATTTTCACACATGTTGCGCACACACATGCCCCAAGGTCATGTGTGTGTATAAAATGTGACTTTGAAAAATGTACTTTTATGCCCTTTTCAAAGTTTTTTCAAATTACAGTTGATGATAATTTGCGTTTCTTAAAATAGAAATCGCTTTTATTTTTGTTGCATTGCATGTAGGGGATCGCAATTTGCTATTACCTAAATGCAATCGCAATTTAAGTAATCGCAAATTTTGCAATTACTTAATTAGCGATTTTTGCATTTGGGATGATGCAAACCAAATGCAAAAAAAAAATTCTGTGAATCTGCCCTTTTGCGAGTTGAAAAAACAATGTTGCATGTGCCCCCTGGCCCCTTATCCGTTTTCAGCGTGGAATGGAAAAGAAAGCATTTCCTCAAACTGGTGGAGGTCTAGAAGAAGGGGTTCCTTTATGGGGAAAAATATGTTTCTTGTGCAGAAAAAAAAAAGAAAGAAAGGACAAGACGTACTAAATGTTTTTACACCTGGAAAGCCTGCAAAGCTGTGAAGGTTTAGAGAGTCCGAAATCCCAGTTCGCAATGCACAAAGGGTTGCAAGTGTGTTGGTACTTGCTTTATTTTTTATGTGCAAATATATACACACGTATATTTAAATTTGCAAAAACAAATTCACCAAATCTTTTCAGGATTACTCCTGGAAAGCAGTGACTGGCAGAAGTTAATAGGGGTAACCTGAAAAGTTATATGAATACCAAAGAGTAGGAAATGTACACCCATGGGAGGTCGGACACAGATTTCAAACGGTTTCAAACATCAGGCCCCACGGTTTCACCGTAGGGAACGCTGTTTCCATATAGTCCCAAAACGTTTGAGAGCCTTTCTCCCATTTTCGATCTTGAACCAGTTGTAGTCCTGCCACAGACAGAAGTAAATCTCTAACCTTTAAAGGGAGGAAAAGTAACTGCAGAAGATATGGAAATGTCTCCAAACTTGTGAGTTTTGGGTGCTCGCCACCATTTACAGGTTTGCTTGCTCACGAGCACCCTCTACCTGTCTCTGTTAGCAGATTTAGTTCCACTTACAAACCACCATTACAGTGGAATTGAAAGAGCGACATATGTATTTGCGAGCGCAAAAGTCCACCACTGCTGATTCTGTGAATCAAGAGAGCATTTTGGCTTTGCAAATGATGTTAGTTTTACACCTGGGTTGATGAATGCTTCTTTACAGGTAAGTCTAAGCTTGTAGTTGCTTAAAAGCTTTGGAGCAAGAGAGCATGTGAAGAACATTGGTGCAATCTGCCACACAAAAGAATGACTATGTAGGTGAGAGCACCTTTACTGTGAAATTATTACCACCAGCACTTTCCTGGGGACTCTAATCCCCATTGCGCCTGGAGGTGTCAACGAAGGATGGGGGGGGGGGGGGACCTGGAAACAGCACAAGCACCTTCCTGGGGACTCTAATCCTTATTGCACGTTGCGCCTGGAGGTGCCAACGAAGGGTGGGGGGGGACCTGGCATCAGCACCAGCACTTTCCTGGGGACTCCAATCCCCATTGCGCATGAAGGTGCCAACGAAGGATGGGGGGGGGGGGGGGGGCCTGGAAACAGCACAAGCACCTTCCTGGGGACTCTAATCCTCATTGCACATTGCGCCTGGAGGTGCCAACGAAGGGTGGGGGGGACCTGGCATCAGCACCAGCACTTTCCCAGGGTTTCTAATCCCTATTGCACATTGCGGCAAGAGGCGCCAACGAAAGGGGGAGGGGGGCTGGCAACAGGACCAGCACTTTCCCAGGGATTCTAATCCCTATTGCACATTGCGCTAGAGGCGCCAAGGAAAGGGGGGCAACAGGACCAGCACTTTCCCGGGGACTCTAATCCCCATTGCACATTGCAGCTAGAGGCGCCAAGGAAAGGGGGAGGGTGGCTGGCAACAGGACCAGCACTTTCCCGGGGACTCTAATCCCCATTGCACATTTCACCTGGAGGCGCCAATGAAGTATGGGGGGGGGCCTGGCAACAGCACCAGCACTTTCCCGGGGATTCTAATCCCCAATGCACATTGTGGCTAGAGGCGCCAACGAAAGGGGGGCTGGCAACAGGACCAGCACTTTCCCAGGGACTCTAATCCCCATTGCACATAACGGCTGGAGGCGCCAACGAAGGATGGGGGTGGCTGGCAACAGGACCAGCGCTTTCCTGCGGACTGTAATCTCCATTGCACATTGCACCTGGAGGCGCCAACAAAAGGGGAGGTCAGGCTGGCAACAGGACCAGCACTTTCCCAGGGACTCTAATCCCCATTGCAGATTGCGCCTGGAGGGGCCAACTTTCCCAGGGATTGTACTCGGGTCAAAGCCCGAGCCAAGGGTGGTCCCATTCTCTGCATGTCAGCACCAGGGCAGTTCCACCCCCCTTGGCTCTACGACCGGGCTCCATTTGTTATTTTGTCAAGGACAGCCTTGTTACACAAATCATTTAGTTCAGCCTTTTGTGACTGTCCCTGTCTTTTAGTCCTCAGCTGGGGTGGCAGTTTGTCCCCCAGTGGGCTTAATTCAGGAGGAGGCACATTGTCAGTGCGTGGATCAGCTGCCCCTACCGAGGGGACCTACAAGCCCTAGACTCCTCTGTGTTAGGAAGCAGCTCCATACTTATATTGCAAGGTACTTTTTTTAATTTTTACAATCTGTGACTTCCACCTCTAACGCCGAGCCATAGACAAGCATTGGCATAGCCAATAGGTCTCGCTTTTGGGACCTTATAAGTATTTAGTTATGCAGCACAATATCCTTGGTGCAACAACAACTGTTGCCTGGCAAAACATTTATAAGGTCTCAAAGGCGAGACCTATTGGCTATGCCAATGCTTGTTGCTGTTTTTGTGGTACTGCAATATATAGGGATGTTATTTGTTACAGTTACGGTTTGGATTAGATCATTGATGACACTATTGTTCATAGGATCACGATGTCTCCAGTGACAACTTCTTGCTGCCCCGGTTGTACCGAGGGGTTCCTTTTCCAGTGGTTCTGCTGTCCTGATCGAGCCGAAGGTCCTGCTGCAGTTGTCTCCTCCCTTTGTGTGTGTGGTTGTGTGTGTGTGGTTGTGTGTGTGTGGTTGTGGGTGTGGCTGTGTGTGTGGTTGTGGTTGTGTTTGTGTGTGTGTTTGTGTGTGTGTTTGTGTGTGTGGTTGTGTGTGTGTGCTTGTGTGTGTGTTTGTGTGTGTGCTTGTGTGTGGGGTTGTGTGTGGGGTTGTGTGTGGGATTGTGTGTGGGATTGTGTGTGTGGTTGTGTGTATGTGTTGTGTGCGAGAGAGTTGAGTGTGTGTGTTGTTGTGTGTGGGTGGTTTGTGTGTGTGTGGTTGTGTGCAATTGTGTGCGGTTGTGTGTGTGGTTGTGTGTGTGGTTGTGTGTGTGGGTGTGTGTGTGGTTGTGTGTATGTGTTGTGTGTATATGTTGTGTGTGTTGGTGTGTATGTGTTGTGTGTGTGTATATGTAGTGTGTGTGTGGTTGAGTGTGTGTGTGGTTGTGTGTGTGGTAGTGTGGTTGTGTGTGTGGTTGTGTGTGTGCGTGGTTGTTAAATAATACACATCGGATGTTATTACTTTAAAGTTGTTACTCCTCTAGATTTACGGCACAGAATTATTTGGATTTGTGATACTGGAATGATTAATGACCAGCCGGGTTGGAATTATATCAGGCAGTTATGTATTGAATTCCTTATATAAAATGTTACAGCCCTGAAGAAGTCGAGGGTTAATTCCTTAACCCTCAACTTAGCAGGTGTTGGCTGGACTTTGTGTTGTTTTCTTGAATAAAGACAAAGAAAAGACGTTAAGAGACATTACTTGCCTCCCTCTACTTACCTACATTTGATGAACTTTTATTCTACACGGAAGCGTGTCCATAGGAGTTGACATTATAAATGCATGCGATGTATTTCCCTGAGTTGTACCGTCATACAACCCTATGAAAGAATGCAGCGCGAAAAGCAATGGCAAAGTACACTGTTGTCTCACCAACCCTAGGAATAACGTGTTCTTGTTTTGAGCCAGATGTAAAGGTGATTACGAAATTGCCATCGCTCATGTTACAGGAGAGGCTGGGATGGGTTTATATATTATTTGCCCGTGCCTCTACAGTCAAAAGCAAAATGTGAATGACAGTCAAACACACCAAATGGTAAAGAGGACTGGCCCAGAGTAAAGATTTATTTTTGTATGCATGATTCTTTTCATTACAGTAGAATGACGACACAGCTAAAACGGCCTCGAGGCCACACCTAATAAATAACGCAGAACAGTATAGGTAGTAAAAAGACAGATGGAATGATTACGATCATAATAAACTTGAAGTTGATCGACACTAGGTGGCGCGCTTGCTTCATATTAGTACTTCGAAATAAATTGCATTCTTCAGTTTTACAGGGGTCTTCAAGCATGCAGGGTTAGTTAGATGTGAAATGACAATACCGGTGAAATTTTAAAAGGTTTCATCTGCTGTAATAAAAAAAAAATTCAATCCCATCTGACTCCCCAGATCAGATAACAAACAATGGTCTGTTATTCATCTTAAAGTACTTGGTTGCACTTAGGGGAAACGGAAATGGGGGTAAATTGCTCTGTGACAAATGAATTACGGGTATTCTTCACCTGCAAATTTTCTGGACCCTCGGTGCATTATCGAAGAGAAAGCTACACTTAGACTTGGGTTACCCTAATGCAATCAGCCCCGCAGCATGTTGGAAATCCCGCTGAAAGGCGGGTGGCTATTGATCAGCCGGGTCACGTGACTTCAGTGTGAACTGGGTCAGGATGAAAGCAAGCGCCGGAATTAGTGTTTCCCATGTAGCTCATTTGCATGTGAAAGGAAGCCTTTCTGGTGTCCCGGCAGCCCAGATACGAATAACACAAGACGTATCCGAGAGAGAGTGTGAATCGCGTGGGCAGTGTAACAGGGTTTGTTTTCCTCCATTGATTGGGTGGCAGTGCCATCATCGCGATCGCAATCACAAAAGCGAAAGTGATCGCGATGACGCATGCTAGGGATGCGTGTGCAGGAAAGGCAGATGGCTGGGCAAGAAGGGAGGAGGGAATGCGGGGAGCAGCTGTGCGCGTGCACGCCATCATGCACTGACACTTGTAGCCAGCACAAAAATGTGGGTAGTACTTTCGAAACCCACCTACTAAATGTCTCACCAGTTCAGCGCATGCGCTGGGTCAGGCGAGACCTAAAAACGAGCCCAGACGAATACGAACTCTGGGTGGATCCGGTGCAAACATGAGAACTGTTCATCTTTGGGTAATATACTGGTTACCTCTTCTGTTTCTTCGTTATAACTTCTTTTGGCTCTTTGCATGAAAGGGCTTTTGTATACTGTATTGAAACTGTGTTGATATCTAGGGACAACCTAAAGCTCCTTCATTTGTTATTGTTTTTGAGATTATAACCCAACTTTTTTTGTGTGTTTTCTGTGAAAGAGCCCCCCCTTGTAACTGTAGTTTGCTTAATTAAATCGAAATAATTACACTTTACCAGCAGTACATTGCTACATTGTGTCCAAAGAGGTCCAATGGGAAACACAAAGCCTCAGAACCCACCTAGGAAATATCTAGGCATAGCAAAGTGATGAAGAAAGCGGAGAATTGCACCCTAGATGAAATTGATTTACTGATTGGGGAGGTTCATCGGAAATAAAAGCCCACAAACTGAAACCCAGGGAAGAGCAGCAAAGACATCGAAGCAGGCTGTGCCGACATTGCCTAGTATGATCCAAAAGTGATCAGTGCCCCTAGCAAGGCTCCCACTCCTAGCAAGACTGACTCACTAGTCTCTTCAGATGAATTACCCCCTGCGGACTCCTCAGGAGGTATTCCCATGGAAGTCACTGTTACATGTAGCAATCCGTTCGCGCCTCTGCAAACGGGTGAGGGGAGCCCCGATACTGGTGAAATAACATCAAAGCAGGCAGATCATAGGTTATCTAGTGCCATCTCAACATGATAATCTTAGGGGGTCAGTCAGAGAGATGAAAGAGGAAATAGGGGCCCTTAAAACTATAGTCTCTCAATGACCGGGCCTGGTGAAGCAACTTCTAGGAGCAGCAGCAGAAATAACAAGTAGCAACAAGGGAAGTCTGGAGAAACTTGTTTAAAAACAGAATGTCCAACCTCTGTTTAAGATTTCTTTTTTAGATGAAAACTATCTCCATTTAAGGCTTGCTTCCCTCATGTATGTATACAATATTCCTATAGCGTGAATCATCTGGTCACAAGGCAGCAAAGTGCTGTACGCGGTAAAAGACAAGCACACAGTCAACAAGTAAAATGAAGCAACCTGGCTGGTGGACGAATAATGTAGTGTTCTTTAGTGATCTTTAAAGAGGTGCGCTTTCAAACCGTTCTAAAACTGGAGTAGAGTTTGGGCTGTCCTGATGGCTTTGGGGATGTTGATCCTGATCCTGGGTGCATAGATTAAAAAAAACAGCTGTCTTGAGTTTTTTCTTTTACTCACAAAGAAAAGAGAGTGACCCCTTTGAATCAGAGTCTTTAGCAAACAAGACACAAGCGTTCCCCTGGGTTCTAAAATAATCTACAATTGTGGATTAAATAATGCACTGTGGATTCTGTGCACAATTAACAAAATACAAAAACATACAGTGAAATATGATTTATTACCAAATCATTAACCCCTTCAGTGCCCCGCCCTTTCCCCGCCCTGTGCCGGGCGTTACATTAGCGGGCGGGGTTCATGACGAGATAGTCTCGTCATGGGCACAGCGCAACCGTGCTCCATGACGAGACTATCTCGTCATGGGCACTGAAGAGGTTAAAAGACATATATCCATACTTGTATCTATACAATTAATATTTCAGTTTCATCATCATATGGAAGATCACAGTAAAAACCCAAATCGTCTGGTTTTACGACTTTATCATCATTAAACTCTGACTAAATCCTCAGTCCTTATTTCAGTCCCATAAGCCCAGGAGATAGAGGAGTTTACTATGTTCATCAACGTGTTCCAGTGGAATAACATGATAACAAACCACCTTCTTCAGGACAAAAGTTGTACATTCTCCAACTAGATAAACTCAAATGTAGCAAATTCATAAAGCCATCATGTTATGATAACACCTTTCCTCGAATTCGAGATCAGTGCCTGGGGTTGAACAATGATTTGCCAAGGTTCTGAAGTCTGATCCTGGAAGGTAAAGGACATATTCTATAAGGTAATCAAAGATTTAGAGGTGTTCGGCTGGTGGTAGTCAGAGAATTAGGACAAAATCCCTTGGTGCCCAGAAGTCCATGGATGTCATTTAGGCCTTGATGGTGGAAGGTATCAAAGGATGCTTAGTTCTCAATCAGAACTTGATGGCTAAGGTCACTGTCATTGAGGAGGATGAGAGTGTAATGTAAGGCTTGAATGGTTATGGCATGTGCTGAAGCCAGTGTGGTATTCATGTTGATTATTGTTGATGATTTGAGTCTGCAGCTGGTCAGCAGATGCTTTCTCAGTTATTCTTCCTAGGAATGGTAGGTGCTGGATGGGTCTGTAGTTTACTTACGTGAAAGATGTGTCATATAAGTTGGGGAGAAGAGTTAATACTTCTGTGGAGAGGGATGTTCCAATGATGAAAGGCACTATAGGGGTCAGTAAGAGAACGGTGGGCAGCCCACTGGCTTGCCAGGTGAGCAGACGTTATGACCTCCGCTCCCCGGTGGAGGACAGTCCTTCAGATGTCAAGGATCCTACTTGACAGGAATCTCTAAAGAGTGCAGTTGATGTTGCAGCACTTTCACTCGAAGCAGAGAACTTTGCTGAGTCCACGTGATGTTTGTTTCACATGCTTGGCAAAGTTTATTGTTTATTAAGGGCAAACTCCCAAAGAAGGAGTTTACTTTTGAAAGTCAAAAAAACTGATACCTCTGATGTACAGGTATTGTTCTACCTGTGCGTTGGGACCATTAATTAATTTAATTGTTGAGGGTTCGCATAGCAGAGAAATTAATTGACAAACACGCGATTCTATTTCGGGTGGGTGAACCATGAGCTTGGTAGGGCCGAGCTCACTGATGTAGGGTGGGGCTCCCACTGTGGTAAACTCTAAAAGATGCTATGTCATTTTCAAAGCTAGTGACTCTTGGAGTGGAGAAGCCATTCATTTAATTCCATTGGCCAGTCAGATTGGGCGAATAGTTATGTGTATCACTCACAAAGGATGAGAAAGACAAGAACATAATGGAGTGCATTCTATTCTGGCACGTGGTGCAGAATTCATTGTGTGAGACCGGCCTCGTGGCGTGGGCCCTCCCGACCAGCAAGTCACACTACAAACACGCCGAACCTCGTGGGCACGGCCTTCCGGCCTCCGTGGACCAACATCCCGAGGGCCGACTAGATCCCCAACACGCATGCCCGGCCGAGGGAGGACGAAACCCCCCCCCCAAACCAGACCGAGAGGCGCCGACTCTGTCACACCTCTGGACTCTTCCCCGAGGGAGGTTTCGATCGGCCACCAGGCCCCCGGTGAGCGGGCGCCTCTCCTGCTGGGTGTCTGGGGTCCCTCCCGGACACATCTGAACAGATCAAGGGGCTGAGCGACAGGAAACCCCGACACATCGCCCCCCAGGCACGAGACCCCTCTCCGCGAGGACTCCGGACTTCAAAGAGGAGGGGGAGTATAACAAGGGGTGCTGAAGGGACGAGAGGCAGTGAAGACCTGGACTGACGAGAGCCTGCGGACCTGGTCGCGGCTCGATCGCTCACCGAACAGAAGAAACGCTATCCGAACTCTGAAACCATCTGAGCCCTGCTGACGCCGTCGCGGCTCCCCGAACTCTGAACCAACTGAGCCCTGCTGACGCCGTCGCGGCTCCTCGAATTCTGAACCATCTGAGCCCTGCTGACGCCGTCGCGGCTCCCCGAACGCTGAACCATCTGAGCCCTGCTGACGCCGTCGCGGCTCCTCGAATTCTGAACTATCTGAGCCCTGCTGACGCCGTCGCGGCTCCCTGAACTACGACTCTCCGGTGCCTGCTGAGTGACTCGCGGCCCGCTCCTCCAAGAGAATCGGCAGAGATTGCCGAGAGAAGCAACATCCCCTCAGCTCAAGGATTGAGAGCTGTGCGCCGGATACCTCGCAGAGACACTGATTGAAAGACTGTCCCGCTACCCCTTTTCCCATCATCACAAGATCACTGCCGCTTGTGGCATTAATTCTGCACCTGCCTGCCGGATCATAAAGATCCCTGACAACTACCGATAAAAGCTATTGCCTTATAACGAACTACTGTGTGGTGTCCCTCTATCCGAAGAGAGAGTAAGCGCAGCGCGTGCGATCCTAGGTGCGAGACCCTTCCAGGAAGGGCCTCCTTGCTCTTGCTCGGCCTAATTCTGGGAAAGGTGGGCCTCAGGGTGGTCAGGAACCCATTCCGCAGCCTCCCCGGGGAACGCCTTCCAACATTTGGTGGCAGGCGACGGGATCCGAGCCAACACCAAGAGATCGTGCAGTAGACGGCTTACGCACCACCAAGAAGAATGGAAGGAGAAACTTCCCTAGGTGCCGCAGGCACCAACCCAAGCACGGCATTTCAAAAGGACCAGTTAGAATCGTATACGCACCGAGAACTGAAACAATTTTGCAAAGACTTTGGAATCGCTACCACCGGACTAAGCACGAAAGAGGACTTCCAGGGGGCATTAAAAACCTGGGTCGAGGCAGAAACTCCCCGGTCACAAGCAGAAGGAGAGCACCCCAACGAACCACGAAGCAGCCCGGGGAGGAACGGCGCCCCCGAGGGGGGCCTATCCCCAGAGGAACTAGCGGACCGAGAAAGAAGTCGCAACCACGAACTGGAACTAGCAAAACTAAAAATCGAAGGAGAGATAAAACTGGCTGAGAAAAAACTGGCAGTAGAACAGTTACGCCTACACGGAGAACTAGAGGAAAAGAAACGACATAGAGAACACGAAGAAAAGAAACTCCAACTAGAGCACGAACGTAGCCTAAAAGAAATCGAGCTCAAGGCCAAGAGGGCGGAGGCCCGACCCTCGGAAACACAACCCATCTCCTCCACCGTGGAACCGAAGGTCCACATCCCCAAGGATGTGGTGAAAGAATACTATAAGAACAACGACATTCAGCAATGGTTCAAGGCCTACGAAGTCGCCATGACCTCCCACCGAGTCCCGCAGAAAGACTGGGGGGCTGGACTGTGGGGCCGGTTCCTGAGTGAGGGGAGAGATACCCTGCTGGACCTGCCCTCCACGGTGATGAACTCCTACAGTCACATGAAAGAGGCCCTGGTAGCCAGATATGGGCTCACCCCTGAAATGTACCGGCAACGGTTTAGAGACTGCAAAAAGATACCCGGTACCACCTGGGTGGAGTACGTGAACTTTTACAGCCGGGCCTTGGACGGATGGATCAAGGGCAGCAAGGTCTCCACTTTTGAGGAGCTGTTCGACCTAATCGCATGGGAACACTTGGCCGCTAATTGCTTCGTAGAGCTGCGCCAGCACCTCCTGGACAGCAAACTCACAGACCCTCGGAAACTGGCCGTCGAGGCTGACCGGTGGGTGAACACCCGGACCTCCCGGGGCCCTGTGGGAGACTACGGTCGCCACAATCAGGGACCCCCCCGCCAGAGGGGCGGAGGGAACCAAGGCCGGCAAAGGGAGCTCCCGGGGGGATCCCCGCTCAGCCCTCCCAGAGGACAATCTCCGCCCTTTCCAGCTCCGCCTCCGGCCAGCACCGGGCCCCCAGGGAGGCCGGGACCCCGAGGGAGAATCACATGTTTCCGCTGCCAGCAGACCGGACACTATGCCAGTGACCCTCAGTGTCCCCTGTACCAGCGGACCACCACCGCAACCCCGCCGGCTCGACAGATGGCCTCTGTAGCCCTGGGGGAAGAGATGGAAGACTCCGAAGAATGGGAACCAGCCGCCATGGCCTTGGTCTCCCTAAGGGACCGGGAGATGGTCCCCGGAACGCCCCTGCCCGCCAACACGAAGAAGTACCGACAGCAGGTGACGGTCAACGGTCACCGCATCGAGGGGCTCCGGGACACGGGGGCGAGTGTCACGGCGTCCACTGTCACCTGATTTCCGAGGATCAGATCCTGCCTGATGCCTTTTGCCCCGTCATCTCATCAGACAATTCCGAGAGCCTCTGCCGGATGGCCCTAGTCCCCTTCGAATGGGGGGGAGTCACCGGCAAGTTAAAGGTAGCGGTCCGAACCTCCCAGCCCGTGGACTGCCTCCTGGGCAACGACCTGGAGAACTCCCCGTGGGGACAAGTGGAACGAAGGGCCCACCTCGAGATGATGGGCCTACCCGAGTGGGTATGCGCCACCACGCGCTCGATGACTCTCCGGGCGCCTTCCTCCGAGGGGGGAGAGGCCATGCCCCTGAACACCGCCACCATCCCCGAGAGCCAGAATACACCACCAGAGGCCAGCGACCCCCTTCTGGACGAACCAACCGCTCCCGGCGAAGAATCCGGGCCTTCCGACCCCGCAACCCTGACCAAACTCGGGGACTTGCCAGAACTGGCCCCGTGGCCCTGCGAAGGGGGCCCCTCCCGTGAAGAGTTCTGCCAAGAACAATCCACCTGCCCGTCCCTCATTGGACCCCGACAACAGGCCGAGGCCCAAGCAGCAGGCGACCAGACTGGCACCCACTGGGTATACTGGGAGAACGGACTGCTGTACAGTGAACAGAAGTCGGCCGAGTTGGGATCGGCCCGAGTACTAGTAGTACCCCTACGCTTCCGAAGTCTTCTCCTGGGCCTGGCCCATAATGTACCCCTGGCCGGACACTTAGGCCAAGATAAGACATACCAGCGACTCGTCACCCACTTCTACTGGCCCAAGATGCGAGCAAATGTGGAGGCCCACTGCAAGTCCTGCCCCACGTGCCAGGCCAGCGGAAAGAGTGGGGGCAAGCGCAAGGCTCCGCTCCAACCCTTCCCCGTCGTCAGTACCCCTTTTGAGCGGGTAGGAATCGACATTGTCGGACCACTGGACCCTAAGACCGCCCAGGGCCACCGGTTCATCCTCGTCCTGGTGGACCATGCCACCCGTTACCCCGAAGCCATCCCTCTCCGCACCGTAACGGCCCCCGTGGTGGGCCGGGCCTTGATGGGGATCTTCTCCCGCATGGGGTTCCCCCGCGAAGTCGTGAGTGACCGGGGTACGAACTTTATCTCCCGATATATGAAGTCCCTCTGGCAGCAGTGCGGAGTATCGTACAAATTCACCACCCCGTACCACCCCCAAGGAAACGGCCTAGTCGAGCGCTTTAACAAGACACTGAAAGGGATGATCATGGGCCTCGAGGCACCCCTACGCCGGAGGTGGGACGTCCTCCTCCCATGTCTCCTGTTCGCCTACCGGGAGGTCCCCCAAAAATCCCTGGGATTCAGCCCATTCGAACTGTTATATGGACACCCCGTCCGAGGACCCCTGAGCCTGGTCAAGGAGGGGTGGGAAGCAACCCCCCGGGGGACCCCTCCAGACGTGTTCCGATACATCCTGGCGCTCCGCAACCAGACCCGAAAATTCAGGGAACTCGCAGAAGCAAACCTCGAGGCCAGTCAAGAAGAGATGAAGCGCTGGTATGACCAGAATGCTACGCTGGTCGAGTTTCAGCCAGGCCAACAAGTCTGGGTCATGGCCCCGGTGAGACCCTGCGCTCTCCAGGATAAATGGACTGGACCCTTCAAGGTGATCGAGCGGAAGAGCCAAGTCACCTATCTCATCGATGTGCAGTCCCCGCGGAACCCCCTCCGGGTTCTCCACGTGAACCGCCTCAAGCCCCACTTTGTTCGGACCGAATTAAGTCTACTCCTGGCCACCGACGATGGGACCGAAGAAGACACCGAGCCCCTCCCAGACCCCCTGGGGACGAAGGAAACCGATGAATCCGTGGAGGGAGTGAGACTGTCGACCGCCCTCACAGCCCAACAGACCGACGACTGCCGCCAGCTACTTGGGCAGTTCGCGGATCTCTTCTCCCTGACCCCCGGGGTCACCAGCTGGTGTGTCCACGACGTGGACACCGGAGACAGCCCGCCAGTGAGACATCGGGCCTACCGGGTCCCTGATCGGGTCCGGACCTGCATCCAGACCGAGGTGGCAAAGATGTTAGACCTTGGGGTGATTGAACCCTCCGACAGCCCCTGGGCCAGCCCGGTAGTCCTGGTTCCGAAAGCGACTACCCCGGGTGTTGCCCCCGAGCTGAGATTCTGCGTGGACTACCGAGGCCTCAATGCGGTCTCCCGAGCAGACGCTCACCCTATCCCCCATGCCGACGAACTCATTGACCGCCTTGGGGCCGCCTGCTACCTCAGCACCTTCGACCTGACCAGTGGGTACTGGCAGATTGCCCTCACCGAGGGAGCCAAGGAGCGCTCCGCCTTCTCCACCCCGGATGGGCACTACCGCTTTAGGGTGATGCCGTTCGGAATGAAAAATGCCCCGGCCACCTTCCAGCGGCTGGTGAACAGGGTCCTGGCCGGACTAGAGGGGTTCAGCGCAGCATACCTTGACGACATAGCGGTCTTCAGCTCCCAATGGACCGAGCACCTCCAGCACCTCCGTCAAGTCCTGCTGGCTCTACGCTGGGCCGGCCTCACCATCAAAGCTAGCAAATGTCAAATTGGGCACGGCTCCGTAACTTATCTGGGGCACCAGGTGGGGAGTGGGCAGGTCGCCCCCCTCCAGCCGAAGATCAACGCCATCTTGTCCTGGGAACCCCCTACAACCCAAACGGAAGTCCGAGCCTTCCTGGGCCTCACCGGCTACTACCGAAGGTTCATTAAAAACTATGGCAGCATCGCAGGCCCTCTCACTGAACTAACCTCCAAAAAACACCCCAAGAAAATACACTGGACTCCCGCCTGCCAGAAGGCGTTCGACACCCTAAAGGCCGCAATGTGCGCGGCTCCAGTACTCAAAGCACCCGACTACGCCCAGGAGTTTGTGTTCCAGACGGACGCCTCGGAACACGGTATCGGGGCAGTCCTCTCACAATACGACGACAAAGGCATAGATCAGCCCATAGCCTTCATCAGCCGAAGGTTACTGCCCCGGGAACAGCGGTGGAGCACGATTGAACGTGAGACGTTCACCGTAGTCTGGGCTCTCAAAAAGCTACGGCCCTACCTGTTCGGAACACACTTCCGAGTGCAAACAGATCATCGACCCCTGCGGTGGTTGATGCAGATGCGAGGGGAAAACCCCAAGCTGCTACGCTGGTCCATCTCTCTCCAGGGGATGGATTTCACTGTGGAACATCGCCCCGGGACTGACCACGCCAACGCGGACGGCCTGTCCCGATTCTTCCGCTTCAGCGAGGAGAACTCCCAAGTGGATGGGTAGTTCTCCCCGCCTTTCAGCTGGGGGGGGCACGTGTGAGACCGGCCTCGTGGCGTGGGCCCTCCCGACCAGCAAGTCACACTACAAACACGCCGAACCTCGTGGGCACGGCCTTCCGGCCTCCGTGGACCAACATCCCGAGGGCCGACCAGATCCCCAACACGCATGCCCGGCCGAGGGAGGACGAAACCCCCCCCCCAAACCAGACCGAGAGGCGCCGACTCTGTCACACCTCTGGACTCTTCCCCGAGGGAGGTTTCGATCGGCCACCAGGCCCCCGGTGAGCGGGCGCCTCTCCTGCTGGGTGTCTGGGGTCCCTCCCGGACACATCTGAACAGATCAAGGGGCTGAGCGACAGGAAACCCCGACACATCGCCCCCCAGGCACGAGACCCCTCTCCGCGAGGACTCCGGACTTCAAAGAGGAGGGGGAGTATAACAAGGGGTGCTGAAGGGACGAGAGGCAGTGAAGACCTGGACTGACGAGAGCCTGCGGACCTGGTCGCGGCTCGATCGCTCACCGAACAGAAGAAACGCTATCCGAACTCTGAAACCATCTGAGCCCTGCTGACGCCGTCGCGGCTCCCCGAACTCTGAACCAACTGAGCCTTGCTGACGCCGTCGCGGCTCCTCGAATTCTGAACCATCTGAGCCCTGCTGACGCCGTCGCGGCTCCCCGAACGCTGAACCATCTGAGCCCTGCTGACGCCGTCGCGGCTCCTCGAATTCTGAACTATCTGAGCCCTGCTGACGCCGTCGCGGCTCCCTGAACTACGACTCTCCGGTGCCTGCTGAGTGACTCGCGGCCCGCTCCTCCAAGAGAATCGGCAGAGATTGCCGAGAGAAGCAACATCCCCTCAGCTCAAGGATTGAGAGCTGTGCACCGGATACCTCGCAGAGACACTGATTGAAAGACTGTCCCGCTACCCCTTTTCCCATCATCACAAGATCACTGCCGCTTGTGGCATTAATTCTGCACCTGCCTGCCGGATCATAAAGATCCCTGACAACTACCGATAAAAGCTATTGCCTTATAACGAACTACTGTGTGGTGTCCCTCTATCCGAAGAGAGAGTAAGCACAGCGCGTGCGATCCTAGGTGCGAGACCCTTCCAGGAAGGGCCTCCCTGCTCTTGCTCGGCCTAATTCTGGGAAAGGTGGGCCTCAGGGTGGTCAGGAACCCATTCCGCAGCCTCCCCGGGGAACGCCTTCCAACACATTGGCAATTGTTAAACTTTTCTCCAATCACTTAAACATTTGCTCAAGCAAATGAAGTTGGAGCAAGCACATTTTCATTCTCACTATTTCTATTCTGATCTTGCTGACATGCTTTGTAAATATATTTGATCAGAAAAATGTGTGTGAACTGTATGTGTAATAAAGAACAACGCTACAGAACATGTTTATTTAATAACTGCAACAGTAAGTGGATCTAAGGTTAGGGAATGCAAGATGAATGTTGTTGTTCACTGTCATGAAAGATGCTGATGACACTGACCAGAGCATCAATAATGGCAGAGGAATGTAAAGCTCAAAAGAGTCACTCAGTTTACAGAGAAATCTAGTTATCTTGTTATTGGCTTGGCGAGCGGGTTTATTCACCATAAATAGGAGTGGCTAGAGTGCGTTGATTGCTAAATGGGCATATTACATAGCTGTCGAGATTTCAAACCCTGGTGGCGCCTACTGTACTTTCTGATAACACATTTTTGCCTGATGATCTAAAGTAACAAGATGCCCGGAGCCTTGATTGCTCTGGCCTCATAAACAAAACTCTGTAAACACCTCTCTTCCGTAGGAGTGAAAATATGGAAAATAATCTTGTACTACTATGCAACGCCCTGAAAACCTTCCTCTTTGAGTATGAGCTTTGAGAAGACGGGGATCAAACAGTGTGAGTCCAGCTGCCCTCAAAACAGATTTAAACTGAGGTGTAGGCCTCAATCTTAAAATCAGTAAAAGTTAATGTGCCTGATTTACAGTCTGCGGATGGGTACTCGCTCACTCCCCAATGTTTATGTGTCAGGAGGGTGTAATCCTTTCTATTTGTAGTATTTGTAAATGGATACTCCCTGAATATTACTACTTTATAGCCATTTCAGAGGTTTTGGGGCCAATTCACAGAGGTATGTAAAACAGCACTCCAAACGGCCTTTGTAAATTGGAGCCTATGTTTTTCCAGGTAGATGATGCCAACGTCTTCCTAGAAGAAGAGACATCTTAAAGAAAAGAAAGAAAGAAGCAGAGACAATATTTTTAGAACTTGGGAACTTTTGTTTTGACTAAGTGTTTGATATTGCAATTATCACAGTTGGGGGGGTCGGTTTTCCAGCGAGGATGGTATCTATATGGAGGGTACTCTGAGTTCTATCTGGAGCCCTGCTCTCATTAAAACACTTTTATTAACCCTTCTGATGTTCTTTCCTCCTACATGTCCATTGTGGAAGGTGGAACACAACGTCACGCACAGCTACAAACTGTCCCAAGCTGTTTACAAAGCGAATAGTTAAAGATTCGCTCTTACTAATTGTCTGTGATCTTTGTGCAAATATGTGGTTTTCCAGAGAAAGGTCAGAGGATCTAAGGGGATGTATCTTATTTATTTATTTATTTTATTTATTTAAGCTTGTACCGCGCACAGCTACCCACAATGGGTTTCCCGGCGCCAGGGATAGACTGTAGAAGAAAAGAGAATGTCACCTTGACTTAAGGCCTCTGCCGACTATTGGTCACGCTTAGTAAAGAGCAGGGTCTTCAAAGCCTTACGGAAGCGGAGTAAGTTGGTCTCAGATTTTAATGCCAATGGGAGGGAGTTCCAGTATTTAGGACCAAGAGTGGAAAAGGAGCGGCCTCCCATTTTTGCCAGCTTCCATCTTGGTACTGTGAAATTGCCAATGTCCGATGACCTTAATGAGCGCAGGGGTCTATAGGGTTTTACCAGCCCCTGAACATATACTGGGGCACTACCCTGCTTAGCCTTGAACATATAGCAGAGTGCCTTGAATTTAACGCGTTCTGGGATGCTCAACCAATGGAGGTCACGCAAAGCGGCAGTGGCTGAGGTGCGTCTGGGGACATTCTTTAGCAGGCGCGCGGCCGCATTTTGCACCACCTGCAGCACATGTATAGTAGCTTTATCAGCGCCCAAGTAGAGAATGTTGCCATAGTCCAGGCGTGATGTTACAAGTGCCTGGACTACAGTTCTGCGAGAGGAGAGGGGGAGCATCCACAAAATCTTGTGAAGCCATCGCAAGGTTGAAAAGCAGATGGCTGAGGCCTTAGTAGCCTGTTGTCTCATAGTTAGCCTGTCGTCAATAATGACGCCCAGGTTGCGAACTGCAGTAGATGGTGTAGGCGCATTTCCCAGTTCGATGGGCCAATGGCGAGGACCCCAAAGATGTTTGTTCTGTCCCAGAATGACCACCTCGGTCTTCTCCCCATTCAGCTTGAGACAATTTCTCCGCATCCAGTCGGCCACAAGAGTGAGGCCCGACTTGAGTGCGGAGATGTTGTTTACGTCTCTCCCTGAGAAGGAGAAGACAATCTGGGTGTCATCTGCGTAGGAAAACAGGGTTAGCCCAGCTTGTTCGACTATGGTTGCCAAGGGTTTAACATAAATATTAAATAATAAAGGGCTAAGAATTGAGCCCTGGGGGACGCCGCGGGTGGATGGACAAATGGCGGAGGCAGCTTTAGAAGAAAACACTTGGAAGCTTCGGTCACTAAGGAAAGACGCCAGCCAGGCCAAGGCCTGGCCTGCCACACCTAGAGATTTCAGAGAGTCAATGAGGATGGAATGTGACACGGTGTCGAAAGCTGCGCTCAAATCCAGCAGGATGAGCGCCATGGTGTTTCCCTGATCGACACCGTGCCTAAGACTCTCTGTCACCCCCAGGAGGGCTGTCTCGGTTGAGTGCCTAGGCCGAAAGCCCGACTGAGAAGGATGGAGAAATCCAGTGTTTTCAACCAGTTTGGAGAGCTGAGAATTTATATGTCTCTCCAATATCTTTGAGAAAATTGGCAACAAAGATATAGGGCGAAAGTTAGCAGGATTTGAAGGATCTGCACCCTGTTTTTTTAATAACGGTACAACCATGGCGTGTTTCCAAGGTTGTGGGACATGGGCCTCGCTCAGAGAAGCGTTAAGTAATTTAATGATGGGGGGATGAGTGAGGGGGTCTAATTGTTTTAATATTTTGGCCGGGAGAGCGTCCTGTGGGGAGCCCGATCTCACACTATTTAAACAGGAGAGGAAAGAAATGGCGTCTAAGGGCTGCCAAGTAGTGACTACTGCATCAGTGTCGTTGTTTTCCAATTTTTGGACTATGTCAAGGGCAGTGTACATAGTACCTGGAGGTGTAGTGAAATTTTCATAGATAAGATCAACTTTATCTATGAAGTAATCCGCTAAGGACTGACACTGAGTGCCATCAAGTGCCGGGGGAGGAGGGATCGAGTTAGCACCAGTCAATTTTTTGACAACAGAGAATAGCACCTTTGGGCAGTTTTGTGCATCAGTCACAGTTTTCCTTGTGTAGTCTGCTTTAGCAGTTTTACAACTGTAGTGGTATTTTTTTAAGGCTTCTTTATATGTGGCTTTACGTGAAGGAGAATAGCCTTGTCTCCATTTACGCTCCAAGGTCTTACAATGTGAGCGGAGGCTTTTAAGTTGTTCCGAATACCATGGAGCAGGAGGGTGGTGTGAAAATGCGGGCTTTGATGTCATTGGATGCGCTGTATTGACTGCAGTGGTTAGCCAGAGTTCAGTGGCGCAATTGAGAGCGGCAGTTGGTAATTCAACACATGGAAGTGTTTTGATCAGTAGTTTATTGAGTTCTGGCAAGTTAATCTTCCCCCAATTCCGAACTGGCCGCGTAGTTTCCACCTCAGGTCTTATTACTGTATCAGCCATGTCATAAGAGAAGGGGACAGCTAAGTGGTCGGACCAGGTGATTTGTAGGGCTTCACGAGAACAATCTAGGGACAGGTTGGATAGGATCGGGTCCAGTAAGTGACCAGCACAATGAGTGGGACCTGTGTTTAGAAGTTGAAGGTTAAAAGCTTCCAGAATAGGGAGAAGCTGATTCCTATTAGGGCACTCATGGTCGTCTAAATGTATGTTTAGGTCCCCTAAGATTGTGAAATTAGGCACTTTAAGCAGTACTGGGGCTAGGAAGTTCGGTAACGATGTTATCCAAGGGCTCGCTGTCCCAGGGGGACGGTATACCAGTAGCCCTGACAGCGTAAATTGGGGGGTAATGGATAATTTAAAAAGGGCTGATTCACAATCTTTTTGAGTGGTGTCTACCAATTTACAAGTGTATACATTTTTGTAAATAATTGCAATTCCTCCACCCCTACCGGAACTCTATCCTGACGAAGAATGGCGTAGTTAGAGGGAATGGCGTCTGCCACATCCGGGCCCGAGCAGTCTCTGAGCCACGTCTCGGTCAGGAATATAGCATCAGGTTGATTTTGATCTAGAAAATCGTGGATATTGTATCTATGTTGTGGTAAGGATCGGCAATTTATGCTCCAAAATCTTAAGAGGGGGCGAGTGGAAGTTGTCCTAGAGCATACCTGTCTCTTTCGTCTGCCTTGATGTTGGAGGGATCTGCATGTGGTAGGGGTTTTTAGTGAAAAGTTGCAGCGAGGACAGCTGAACTTGTGAGGCGGGAAAGGGTAGGTAGAGCAGTTATTATTGGGAGCACCACGTAGCGCAAATAACTCTTCGGAGGAGTATGTAAGAGTCATGATGGGTATAGTGGCTTTACTCACCAATAAAGGGTATGCCAGAGCCCAGAGCCCAGCCTAGCGCGGACGAGCGCAGACGGGCAGGACTCTGGCTGGACTCCGGCGCGACTATGGCGCGCCCGCTGTGCGCGTTCGCTGCGCGAAGCAATGGGCGTCTGTTTTTATACTGTCCCTATCCAAAATGGCCGCCGCCGTCTGCTCGAGCGTGGCCCTCCTGAGTCAGCCCTGAATCGGCTGTACACCCAGGGAAGGAGGCAGGTGAGCGAAAGTGCAGCGCTCCCTCCAGAGAGTAAGCTCAGTATTTTAAATCGCCTGAGCGGTAAATAGATCGAGCAGCGCGAAATTCCGTGACTGCTTGCAGGGGGGGGTAGGACACAAAGGATAATCACAGTAACAAGTTAAAATCTGAATCAGAGCGTTTTTTAAAAGCTAGCAGCCCGGCTCAAGCCTCAGGCAATAGTGAAGGTAATCTCCTCGCGAAGCAAGTCCTTCTACTGTTTTTATACTGTCCCTATCCAAAATGGCCGCCGCCGTCTGCTCGAGCGTGGCCCTCCTGAGTCAGCCCTGAATCGGCTGTACACCCAGGGAAGGAGGCAGGTGAGCGAAAGTGCAGCGCTCCCTCCAGAGAGTAAGCTCAGTATTTTAAATCGCCTGAGCGGTAAATAGATCGAGCAGCGCGAAATTCCGTGACTGCTTGCAGGGGGGGGTAGGACACAAAGGATAATCACAGTAACAAGTTAAAATCTGAATCAGAGCGTTTTTTAAAAACTAGCAGCCCGGCTCAAGCCTCAGGCAATAGTGAAGGTAATCTCCTCGCGAAGCAAGTCCTTCTACTGTTTTTATACTGTCCCTATCCAAAATGGCCGCCGCCGTCTGCTCGAGCGTGGCCCTCCTGAGTCAGCCCTGAATCGGCTGTACACCCAGGGAAGGAGGCAGGTGAGCGAAAGTGCAGCGCTCCCTCCAGAGAGTAAGCTCAGTATTTTAAATCGCCTGAGCGGTAAATAGATCGAGCAGCGCGAAATTCCGTGACTGCTTGCAGGGGGGGGTAGGACACAAAGGATAATCACAGTAACAAGTTAAAATCTGAATCAGAGCGTTTTTTAAAAGCTAGCAGCCCGGCTCAAGCCTCAGGCAATAGTGAAGGTAATCTCCTCGCGAAGCAAGTCCTTCTACTGTTTTTATACTGTCCCTATCCAAAATGGCCACCGCCGTCTGCTCGAGCGTGGCCCTCCTGAGTCAGCCCTGAATCGGCTGTACACCCAGGGAAGGAGGCAGGTGAGCGAAAGTGCAGCGCTCCCTCCAGAGAGTAAGCTCAGTATTTTAAATCGCCTGAGCGGTAAATAGATCGAGCAGCGCGAAATTCCGTGACTGCTTGCAGGGGGGGGTAGGACACAAAGGATAATCACAGTAACAAGTTAAAATCTGAATCAGAGCGTTTTTTAAAAGCTAGCAGCCCGGCTCAAGCCTCAGGCAATAGTGAAGGTAAAGGAAGCCCATCAAAATGATGATCAGGTTTTCCACTCCATATGACTGCCATTAGTCTCTAATCGGCCAAATCATTGTGATTCCTCTCTAAGGCAGAGATTTACGAAGCCCTTGCATTGTCATTGCATCACGCAAGGCAGAGCAAGTCAACGTAAGGGCTTCAGTGAGATTAACTAAGCCACACAAAGATACCTTGCATGACTCTTCCTGGCTTAGTAAATCTAGAGTAACGCAAGGTAGTGCAAGGCGCTGCCTTACGTTACTGTGCCCTGGGAAGACATTCCATGGGTGGACCATGGGTGTTCCCACACTTCCACCTATGTTTTTTGGAGCATTCCCAGATTTACTAACACTAGTAAACCTGGGAATGCGTCAAAATAGTACACCTTCCCAGGTGAGGCATAACGAGGAGAAAAGTGTTTATTTCTCCTAGTTTTTCCTCTTTCTATGTGTGCTACATTATTGAGCACTTATAGAAAGAAGAAAAAGCCTCCGAGGATTATTTTTGTGCCGGAAGGTGACCCATGGTGCAAGGGTGCCTGTGTTAGCACTAGGTTGCACTCACTGTGCCAGCACAGGGAGGGAGCAGGCATGTGTCATATCTTAGTAGATATGGTGCGTTCCTGCTCGCTACCTGTCAGCAAGATGTCGTGCTGGGTTGATTTGCGTGATTTGCTGGTAAATCTGCCCCTAAGTTGCCCCTAAGTTGCTAAGGTCACTGACCAAGAAAGTTGGAATGTCAGGGTAATTACATCACTTTTGGATTTACTCCCTCTTCCTTCTCTCTCTCTGGTCATGCTTGCTTCGAGTTTGGTATCCACATTACTTGCACAATATATAATCTGCAATTCCCATGCCTGTACTAGGGCTGGTTGTAGACTAAGGTAATATTGGGTAGGAGGTGGCGGTCAACAGAATGGCTCTCCAAGTAGAAAATGTCTTCCTCTCATTCCTGCAGGGAGGGAGGAGAGAATGGAGCAACCTTTGCACTGAGTCTGAGTTGTTGACGGAAATCTTAAAAAGCCACCTGAACTTCACCCGACCAGAGACCCCTCTTTCTTGTGCTTTTTGGAAGCTCTTTCTAGACACATCGTGCCCACACCGACTCACCAGGTCATCCACCAGGTGTGGCAGACTATGCTTTGTGCCTGCACCACTCAAAAATTGACATCTAAATAAGTCAAGGCCCTTAGGCTTGTATTATGTAGTACTATGTACAACTGCTCCACTGGCATGTTACAACAGGTGCACAGCCACTTTAAGTGTGTCATTACAAATTCGACAACAAGCTCAGAAGCACCTCAGCACCCTCACACAGTGGTGATCTTATTCGCCAATCTGTGAAAATCTTCCTGAGGCCTCCATAGTTAGATCTACAAAGGGTGGGATCCGCCCTTGATTTTCCATGACTAAATCCACAATCATTGGTGCTCCAGCCCCTCTCAAAAGCAACCCTACCTGCCTCTCATCATATCATTTAAGCAGCCCTGTTGTTTCCCGTTGTTTACGGTTTCTCTTACAGCAATGGAAACACCTTTTGTTTATTGATTTTATACCTGTCTGTTATTCATTTGCTGATTTTGACTACTACATTGCTGTCTCCCTATGGAGGTCAAGCTTCTTCATTTGTTATTCCTCTATGTCCCTCATTCGTATATTTGACTGATTCTTGATCTCACACCTATCTTTTACCTATCCTTCATGTAAAGAGCTCTGATACCCTCTAGGTTCATGTTCGCGCTATATAAAACTTAAAAAATTAATAAATAAGTAAAAAGTTGTCTGCAGCTTGCCAGCCAATATCAAAATCGGACCAATCCCCAGACAGCACTGAGGTATCAAGAATTGTGTGCCTTCTGCATATAATCACAGCTCTTCAAGGGGATTGGTGGCAGTGGAATGCCTAGGGAGAACAAAAAAGGGTCTTTAGGACCTTATCTGGTATACCCATCACTCCCCCTTAATTACATGTAATGCATTGCTATATACAGACACGCTGCATAATAATTAAGGCTCCCGGTTTTCTGTTTAAATGGATTTTTACATATAAATACAGACGGAAAACGTTTTGGTTTTTGTCTGTATTTATATATAAAAACGGGAAAATACTAACAAAACAAATGATCCTCCTGCCTCTGTGCTCCTCTGTAAAATCCGAGTCAGAGGTGCACAGGGGCAGCCAAAAGAAACGGGAACTGCTGCCCTGAAACTGCTCCAGCGACGGCAGAACTGGGAGCGCCCTGTCTGCAGAGACACCTCTCGCAGCGCTAGTTCACGCACGATAATTGGAGCTTGTGCAAGCAGCTGATGTCCATCCTCTGCCCCCCACTGCCTCCTTTCATATGCAAGCGCCTGTCCACAATGGAAACCCCCACACCTCCAGCTAAACCTGATAGCAGCAAAGCAAGTAATCTGTCCACAAGCGGCAAGAACAGCGCTGCTTCTGTGCACTGAACTAAAGAGTGTGCAAGGAACGTTTTGTGTCTGGTACAGCTCTGCCCCGAATACCTGCGTACATGCCAACAATATGGATAGAAGATGAAAGTGGGGGATTTAAAAAAATAAAATAATGATTGGGTGAATGCTTTCACTATTGCCTGTAGAATGCCCTTCAAGCACAACTTAGACAGACCGGCCCATGCATACAGGGCCGGACTGGGAACTGAAATCAGCCCTGGCAAAATTTGGCAGACCAGCCCCCGTCACATTTGGCAGACCAGCCCCCGTCCAGCGCGTAGCGAGCGAGCGAAGCGAGCGAGCCTGACTGCTATTAGGGGGGTTTGGGGGGGTTCTCCCCCCAAGAAAATTTTGGAAAACAACCGACCAAAATTGTGAATTTTACAGCACATTTTTCATTACATATTCAATTGTATCAACTTTCAAACCACAGTAAATAGTAGATGATGACCTTCAAGAGCACCAGGTTACCCACCCAGTCATATGTACCCATAGACATTCTTTCAGAGAGCACCAAAAATAGGCACAAGTAGTAAATCAGAGAGAAATAAAAGTGAGACCAGCCCCCACATGGTGTGTATCGAGCAAGCGCAGTGAGCAACCACTACTAGGGGGTACTATGGTGTACATGGACCTGCTGCTAAAGGGCAAAATGGATCCTTTATCAAGCTTATGAGTGAACAGGACGTCTTTCTCGTTATCTCCTCCAAGTTTCTCCCCCCAAATTTCCATTATTCCCCCCTTTCCTTTCCCTCCTCTCCAGCATTTCCTGGCTTTAATTGCGTCACTGGGGGATTTCAACATATGACACTGGCCTTGTAACCATAACATACAATTATCTCCTTTATCAGTACAATTTAGTGATCTTGTGCCATGGGGGGGGGGGGGGTGGGTCACAGTGGTGGACATTTAGTGTGGTATGGTAAATCTGGTCCCATTCTCAACAGATCAGTATTACAATTATTCAGAGATAGCAACAAGATTGTTGAGCAGGCAATGCAATGCAAACTGTAATGGGAATGTTTTGAAAAGTTAGGTAGAAACTTCAATGCGGAAGGCCGGTGTTATTTCTACGAGACTGCGTGATTTCTGCTACTGTACGGTATCTGTGCCAATCAATGCCTCTTAAGTGATCTGGCCTCAGGCTCTCCTCCTTACTGCAGCATGATGTTCTATTTATATCATTTTGTAGTGGCAGGCCACATGAAGTGAGTCAGTGTAAAATTGCTATAGATTTCGCATATTTGTGTGATTACATATTTGATTGCCGGCCTCAGTGAGGTAGCAGTACTTGCGAGATAAAGAACACAGCGCGGAAATAGAAGCCACTGTTTTGGGGGAGGTCGCAGATTATCTTGTTGAATCAATACGCTGCTTCAGAATGTACAACCGCATAAAAAGCTGCACCGTATAGAAGTGCGCGATCCCGGCTACTTGGAGAAGTGTCCAATAGCAATTGGTTTCATCATGACAAAGAAGTAATACCTTTCCTGGAAAGGTATTACTTCTTTCCTCCCCTTCAACACTGAAGCAACCAATTTCGGCTTTAACTTGCTGGTATAGTCACGCCCTGCCCCCCCCCCCCAAACCTCCCTCACTGCACCCACCAGCACGTCACCGCCTCCCTGAGTGTGTGTCTGTTTATGTGCGCCAGGGTCAGTGTTGTTTGGCACATGGCTGGCAAGTGCTAACTCGCTAGCCAAGCAGAACTGATTGGGGCCGTTTCGGTTTCCTCACACAGCAAAAGAGCAGGCCCTAGCAGCAGGAGGCGACTTTCAAAAGAGACACTAGCACTGAACGCGCAAGTGCGCATTTTACCAGCGCAAACTCCTTTCTTGTGAAATCCGGCCTGAAATCCGGAAAATTACAAAATATAGGTCACGATTCATGAAGCAACTGAGCCAGCGCATAGGGAACGCACCGAGGGCGACCTTCAACAGATGGAACTGATACAAGGGTACAAAGGCCCATTAGAGGTCAAAAGTTACATTGAAGAAGATGGTAGCAGCGCTAAGCCCTTTACTCTATAACCTGCACCATAAGATGTTAAATTACAATCCTATATCAGAATCGCGAATGATCCTGGAGCCCATAAGACACTTCTTGTAGGCTAGCTTCAAATTCTGTTCGCATTAGTTGGTGAAAACTTTATTAATAAGAACGTGCACGAGGGGCACACTTTGGAGTGCTTTAATAAAATGCTGCTCTCCAGAGAGATGTGATTTGTCTAGTACTATTTTTATGTAATGTATCCCCATAATGGTAGCGAGAGGAGAATGTTGCTGCAAGTGTGTAGCCCTAAAATAAACACCATCTTTAAAGAAAAGCAGCTGCCACCTTTGACTTGCCTATGTCTGTGTTTCAATGCAATGCCCTCTTCTATGTTGAGGTCACTCGCCGATATTGTCGATGCGATGCTGAAATTACTGAGATAAGTAAAGGCATGTAAATATTGTGCGCAGCTCATCATCTTGTCACTGTGTGCCTTGAATACGAAGCACACTTCCTACAGCGAATACAAAATCAGGCACCGTGCTAGCAGCCGGTTAAGATGCGCTGTCTCTCAGCACACTACATCGGTTATTTAGCGTGAATACTGACTGCACAATCACAATCACATCTAGATACAAGAAAAATCCATGTGCACCACACAATAATTTGACACCGAATTGAAACATCTAACCTAATTCAGGAAAAAATGCGGACTACACTACAACAACAACAACCACCCTGATGTAAGGATTGAACGCGGCGCTGACCAGGCTGACTGTCACCTGTTGGCAGTATGTTCTGTTAAACTCGGTAATCCACATGGTTGGACTCCGTCCCAAAAAACAGACTTCACTTTCATGTTCAGGACACAGCCTTTGTCCTGAACATGAGCAAAAAAAGGCCCCCCACGTTAGCCTAAGCGGCGCAAGTGCCAGAGCCCAGTGGCAACACCAGGCAGTGGCCAGTGGAAAACAAAACAAAAGGACTCAGTCGTGTAAGAAAAACTTTAAAAAAAAAAAAACAACTCTAGAAAGCCCTGTTGTCTGCTTCAAGTATATTTTTCAGCACAAGCTCCAAGTTGGGTCTTTTGCTGAAAATATATATTTTAAGCAGACTTGCTGACCCCAACCTTCGCCCCAGTTAGAGCCCCCCAAGAGTCAAGCAGCACAACAGCGCCACCAAAGGGAGCACAGTCACACGTATCCACATTGCTGCACTAGCATAGCCAGACTCTCGCAGGCACAGGCTGGCACAAGCAGGCCAGGCAGGCAGTCAGCCACCCACCCACCACCACCTCGCTCCAGCAGCAGTGGACTCCGCCAGTGGAAGGAGGAACCAAAGGGTTGCCTGCAAAAGGGGGGGTGTAGGTAGCAGGCCCGGCTCCAGGATTTTTTTTTTGGGTGGGCTATAGGTACATTCGGGTGGGTCACTGCTGGCCCGATTTATCGCTTATATATTTAACAAGGCCTGCTTCTGGGCCCTCCTTTTATCTCTCCTTAGTCTTACAAGGTACAGTAAAACTCACTCTTTTCCAAGTCTCTTTCTAAATGTTATCACTCTCAAAAAGTGCTTTTCTTCCATGTAATGTCCCTTTGATGGGAAGAGGAGGTTTCTAAGGTGGGAGTATCTAGCAAGGGACTCTACCCGGGTTTCCTCTGTGCGAGCCTTCAGGGAGAAACCCTCTTCATTACTACCTCCACCTGACCCATGACTGTGCAGCGCTCTCCCTTAGACTTGATTATCCACTTTTCTACCACCCTTCTCCATCACACCTTATCTCACAGCTGACCTTGGGACCCAGCCCCATATCAGCCACCATTCAGTTCCATTTTCATTATTCCCAGTAAAAAACAAAAGTAAAATCACCTTCAAACTTGAAACATTGAATATAGCAGTAAATGTAATCAGCATGCATGTTAAAGTATGCTCTACAGTTGTCCTAATCACATGACTGTTAATTAAATAAACAAAAACAGAAAGGCCATGACAGGGCCAGCTTTAGTGCTGGTGCAAAAGTCTTTTTGATCTCTTTTTGGACCTCTTTCTCTGTAGATAAGTTACCAACCACCCTCCAACCGTGCTCTTCATCTCTCCATAGCCACTCCCTCTCATGGCCTCCTCCTCAGACTTCCCAACTACCACCCTCCACCAGTGCCCCTCATCGCTCCTTAGTTCCCCCCACCCCATGACCCCCTCATCAGATTCCCTCACTGCCACCCTCCACCAGCGCCCCTCATCTCTCTGTAGTTCCCGCCCACCCCATGACCTCCTCCTCAGCTTCCCTTACTGTCAAACTCCACTAGTGCCCCTCATTTCTCTGTAGCCCCCCACCCCATGACCTCCTCCTCAGATTCCCTCACTGCTCCCTCCACCAGCGCCCCTCATCTGTCTGTAGTTCCCCGCCACCCCATGACCTCCTCCTCGGATTTCCTCACTGCCACCCTCCACAAGTGCCCCTCATCTCTCTGTAGTTTCCCCTCCAACCTGTGACCTCCTCCTTGGATTCCCTCACTGCTCCCTCCACCAGCACCCCTCATCTCTCTGTAGTTTCCCCCCCACCCCGTGACCTCCTCCTCGGATTCCCTAACAGCCACCCTCCACCAGTGCCCCATATCTCTCTGTAGTTCCCCTCCAGCCCGTGACCCACCTCCTCCTCAGATTCCCTCACTGCCACCCTCCACTAGTGCCCCTCATCTCTCTGTAGTTCCCCCTGCCCCATGACATCCTCCTCGGCTTCCCTCACTGCCACCCTCCACTAGTGCCCTTCATCTCTCTGTAGTTCCCCCCCCCACCCCGTGACCTCCTCCTCTGACTCCCTCACTGCCACCCACACCCTTCATCTCTCTGTAGCTCCCCCCACCCCATGACCTCTTCCTGGGATTCCCTCACTGCCACCCTCCACTAGTGCCCCTCATCTCTCCGTTGCCCCTCTCTCCTATCCATTCCATTTGTTGTATTGTGCTACTCATATGAGTGTAGGGTGTCACAGTACTTTACATAACAGCACACATTATACATGCAAACGCCTAACAGATTGTTTGGGTTACTTTTATTTATCAGCAAAGGAAGCAGAAATCTTCCCTTTCCATTTGACAATACTATGCAGAAATATGATTCCCAGTAGATGTCCTACAGGTTTTCCTTAAAGCCTCGGCAGTCAGAGAAAAGTAAGAAAACAGTAATACTGGATGAAGTACTTAAAAAAATCGACGAGAGACAAGCAGCAATGACAATAAATAAATACCCAGTGATCAGGGTTCAGTTAGAGCAAGAGAGCAGAGTGTGATAGGCTAGGAATGTTTATGCATGTGTGCTGACAGTCAGTTAAGCAGGACGTTAGAGCATAAACGAGAAATAAAACAAAAATCTACTTTACACAACTTAACATGGTTGCAGTGAACACTGATTCCCAGTACCATGGAGAAGGAAGGAATTTAAAAGATTGATGTATTCTCCGTTTTAAGCCCTCTTCTTCAGTCTCATCATCTGAAAATGTGCCTATATTTGGCGCGTCCTTTCTCTTGATGGACAAGAATTCTATGTAGAATGATAGTGATCCATTAGGAACTTTAAGTGAAACCCTTGGAAAGTATGTCCTTTTAAAACTTATTTTGGGCTTGTAAAATATCCAGAAGCTGCTAATACTGGGCGGCAGAAGCCCAAGCGGCAGCTTTATCACTTGAGGTCTGTCCACCATGCCCACCCTTCTTGCCCCCTGCGGATTCCGTGGCCATGCACTTTTCTGATCATCATCATGTGATCATACCTTCCAATTAGCTGCTGATCGGGGCAGTAGACCTAACAAAGCAATCTCTTTGAGTTTACAACAGACCAGGGACGACTACTGAGGCCAGATTTTCTTCATGCCGAGGGCCCGATATGGACCCGTCTCAGTGCCTGCTTTTTAAAACTGGGCTGAGCACCAACGGGACGCAGACCAATTAAAGCCCTGGTGATGGTAGTCATAATGGCCACTAAACTGACAATCCTAGCAAGATTGAGTCTGGCAGAACTGCCTTTGGTACTAGACGGGACATAAAGAACATGGCATATATTGCGGACTGTAAACATTATATCATGAGCAGAATGAGAGTTCGTGAAGATTTGGTCTCCATTGTTAATGTTCTTCTTAAGGGATACCCTGTCTTCATAGCACTATTTCTTATCCACGTAGCACTGCGTTGCCACCGAATGCCAGGTCAGACTGGCAGCCACCACTTCGCTCGTCTCCGCCCTGCTCACAGTCACAAATCCACTGCGCTGGCTGCGGAACCGGGCCGGGGCCTAACCTTTTCTTTTTAATTCCGGCCTGGCCGGCCCCTGAGGCAGTGCCATAATGAGGGATTGCATATTTGTATGCAAACGCCTGGACTCACCTGCGGGCGGCAGACAGGGGGTCTAGATATAATTAAATTATGGGGGGGCTCTCCTCAGCGTCGTCTTTCTAGCCTCTGAGATCATTCATGAGATGACTGCCTCCTCTTCGACCTCGCCTCACCCAGTCACGCGCACTTTTTGTAATGATGATCATGCGCATTGGAGCTCGCGCAATAAACATTTTTATTGCGCGAGCCCCAATGCGCATGATCATCATCACCAGACCCACCCCTGCTAAGGGTGAACTGTAAAACCGCGGCGCGCAGACTCAGGGCGGCAAGAGAAATCTGCGCGCTGCACGTAGGTGCAGCCAGGTGGATTTCTTTTATTAAAATACAATTGGGTCACGGACACGGACGGTGCGTGTAGCACCAGCAGCATACTTGTACTTGAATGTTTGTTGCCTTGAGCGGAGGGAGCAGAGATGAGGCGGAGTACTAGTCTGATTGTGTGTCAGACTACTCAGGTCGGTCGGACGGTCACGGTCAGGGACAGGGTCCAAATCGGCCCGTCTCAAAACCGGCCCCCTGTCTCAAAACCGGCCCCCAACCCATCCAGCCTACCGGGGGATTGCCCGGTGCCCTGCATTATCAGTCCGGCCCTGCATGCATATCAGAGTTTCTGCAATAGCAATTCAAGTAGCCTATTTCCAAGGGTCTTCCATATTAAACGAGGCTTCACAGTATTACGTCGGCGCTTTACAGCTTGCGTGTACTAATGACACACTTCGATGAAAAGCTTGGCCGCTGCTTGACGTGCATGCACATAGCACTGAGAAAGATGGCATTGCGCCAGAGGCCTGTTTGCTTGCTATCAATACGTCTCGTTACGGGGGGGGGGGGGGGGGGGGGGGGGGGCGGAGTTATTTCAAGGGTGTTCATTTCCTCGCTCAGGAAGCTTCAATTCTAAAAAAACGTAGATTTTCAAAAGGCAATAGATTTCATCCTCGGCCCCGCACTGCCTCCTTTCATATGCAAGCGCCTCTCCACAATGGAAACCCCCACACCTCCAGCTAAACCTGATGGCAGCAAAGCCATTACCAACACAGTCTATTTCTTATTCTTCCCACAAGCAGCAAGAACAGTGCTGCTTCTGTGCACTGAACTTCAGAGTGTGTAAGGAACGTTTTGTGTCTGTTACAGCTGTGCCCCAAATTCCTGTGTACATGCCAACAATATAGATAGAAGATGAAAGTGGGGGATTTAAAATAATAAAATAATGATTGGGTTAATCTATTTTCCTTATTGACCTCAATTGAAATCGAGGCAATGTCAGGCAGGAGACAACCGAAATAAAGGGCTTTTTTTACTAAATAAATCGGGACTCTCCCTCCTGACTCGGGTCCAAACTCTGATTAATGCACCTTATTTAGTATTTGATACTAAATGTGGCGGTCCAATAGCGTGCCAGTAGGTGTCAAAACATGGTGTTCAATCATTGCACGTTGAGGCTAGTGCTCTCTTAAGTGATGATAGTGTGTGTTTCTCAAAAGTAGTGCAAATCTCAATTAAAGAGAGTAACTTTAGTTTTCATACTTACCTTTCTATCAATAATGATATCTGTCAGAAGTGGTTTATTTATTTATTTTTATTTTCAGTTTTATATAGCGTGAACTTGAGCCGAAGGTAGTGGCACGCTTTACATCAGCACCAGTTACAATGTAATGAAAAACAAGCATTTGCAATGCAATAGGTCTCGCATTTACGCAAGTTTGAGCTATTGACATTGCAAATAACAAAGCCTTTTATTTTTATTTTAGTTTTTAAAACAGAAATAAAAGGCATTGTCATTTACAATGCCAATAACTTAAACTCACGTAACTGCGAGACCTATTGCATTGCAAATGCTTGTTGTTATATGGGAGGGTAAAGGAGGTTGATGTGGCAGGGCACAGGGGCAGAAATGCCTCCTACAACTATTACCATAAAGCCTGGCTGCATCTCAGTGACTATGCACACTGTTGGGCAGTGAGGCTGAGTGAGAGGTGAGTAAGTCAGTTAGCATGACTTCATTTTTCTATTTAATATTTATTTAAGTGCTACTTAAAAATAAAAACGAGAACAGAAATGACTGTTGCACTTACATTTTCTCCTTAATGTCCATATCAAAGCACTATTCTGTACAGATGAAGATGCAGGATTCTTTAGATATTTTGGCGATTTACAATGCCTTGTGGGGTAGGTCGTCTGCTAGTGCACACTAAGAATGATCTGATATTTTTCGAGCAGACACTCTTTGATGGCTGATTAAATGTGAGTAAAAGAGGTAGTAATGCGTTGACATTTTGCAAGACAGCTGCGCAAATGAGACCTAATCAAAATCACGAATTCACACATCTTTTCTTAGAGGACAGGGAAGAAATTTGCTCCCAATAAGTAAAGTGCACTTAGCATTGGCTCCAATTAAAAAAAAAACAGCTATAACAACCTAGTGCAAGTGTGCATGGCAACTTAAATAAATGTGGAAAAATACTAGCTTTAGCGTTTTTCTTTCTTCTGTCAAAAATAAATGTGGATAAATACAGGTAAAATGACCAAAAAATAGATATGGATAAATACAGACGGAAATGTGAAAAAAATAAATACCATAAAACCGGGAGCCCTAATAATGATATATTATCGGCAGATCAGTAGAGAATAGCAGAGAAAGAGGGGCCACGTCATTCAAGTGCCTGAAATGCACTGACTCGTAATCTGTTGAAGCTTATGTAGGCGGCATTGTAGCCGGCATCTCCGACTCACCTAAACAATGCATGAATCTTAAACAGCACATACAATCAAGTCATTCTATTTGCACTTGTACACATTATACTAAACTCCAAATTATTATACTCAACTCCAGAAAACAGCACTCCCTTGCATACCTGCCAACTTTTCACTTTACTGAATGGCTTAAAAAAAAAAGGTTTACATGAAATATATCTGATCTACGAGTTTTTCTAAAATGACACATTTCAGAAAAAGTCTTAAAAACAGGATACTTTTTACAGACAAACCAAGCAAGAAGTGTGGTGAAAGGCCTCTACATCCTCCCACCGAAATCATTGTGGTGGATTTTAAATAGGGACAAAAGATAAACTTAAGGTAACAAAAGTAATTTTGGGATTTCTCCAAGATTTTCATTTCTTAGAGCCATACTCAATATTTAACAGAAACTTTTGTCAAATTGTTTAGAAGAGGATGCAGCTTTTCTGAGTAAATATCTGGATGGCCACAAGATGAATTGTCCCATCATCTGTTTTCAGTCTCTGATTGTATCATTTTTTCTACACTTCTGTCAGACATGTATTCGTCAAAGCTCTAATTGTGATGAATGTTCCACAAATCTATAGGTTCTAACCTTGCATTTCTGAAAGCTCAAAGGCCATACCCTTTACACATTTCTACTCATCATGAATATTCTGCTTTTGTACCTCTGTTGAAATTTCCATGACTATGATCTCTATGAATCTTTCTCAATACTGATGACCATGAATTTGGCACACCTCTCCTCTTGGTCATCTATCCATTTCTGCCAATCTCAAATGTCCCTATTTCTGCGCAGACGTTAGGACAAAATAATAATATTCGAAATATTGACAGGTTATATTCATTACACTGAATCCTACCTTCCTTGTCACAGTCCTTACACATGGTGCTGATTATGATGTCGGGCAGCGTGGCGGTCTGGAAACCACCCGACCTTAGGTCGGCAGTTCCAACCTCGGTAATACGATGCGAACGCCCATAGGGCAGTCGCAAACATGCATTTTACAATGGGAGCATGTGCGGCGGGCGTAAAAGGCCGGCGGCATAAGCTTCCATTGTAAAATGCATGTTTGGGAACATCATTAGGTGCCTGCCACAAGGTGCAGGAATGTTTAGGGGGGCCCCATCGTGGATGGCCAGGGGGTCCTGCTAGGGGACCCCCAAAAACTTTTGGCAGCATTTCCATGTCGCAAAAGGGTGACATGAAAGAGCTGTCAGAAACTATCATCATAATCCCAACGGCGGAGGGGAGCCTGGCTTTGTCGTCAGTAGGGAATTCAGTTATGGTGTTTTCCAATGTACTGACAAAGCGCCGCAGATGATCCCTAAGCCCGATGCCTCCACCCGCTGCATCATAATGCGGCAGGAGGACCGAAATGTCAGATGTCGGACCCAGTGTATTTGGCTCACGTCAGATAGACAGGCAACTGCAATGACTAACTCTTAGTGAGGGGTATAAATGCCTCACCTCTTTCCCAAAGATACTATTTATGGCACTCAAGAAGGGAAAAACACAAATCACATATGAGGAAAATTATGACTCAATGTAATGAAGATAATCAGTAAGTAATCCTGGCATTATCACCTTGTCTCTCAGGACAGCAAACAGAACAGATTCACCTGGGAACTAGAGATGATTATACAGGCCAGACACAGCATTGCTACCAAGCTACAACATGCGAGGAGTCCCACACTCGAGACAGACACTGAAAGGAGTAACAGCCACTGAGCCCCACGGCTACTAACCAGCTGGGTGTGAACATGGAGGTGGCTCATACCTACACGTTTCAGGGCCAATTCACAAAGGCGTGGAAGAGAATGTTAAACAGTACTCACGTAGTACTTCATCCCATACTCATAATTACTTTTGTGAGTCTGCCTCAAAGTCATTATTTTGATAGTGGACATTTAGTCTGGCAGGTGTGCAGTAGCAAGGTTGTAAGCTCTAAGTTGTTTGACTCTCTCTTAACCCACAATAGAGCTCTCTTCCCCATTAATGTTTCAGGGGTAGAGTTATTAAAACTCATCCAATGCAGTGCAGCCATGAAAGTATGGCATGATGCAGACACCATAGTGTAAAGGTGTCTGCATCATGTCTAGAATAGATTTTGTACTAGAAGGGCACCCTTCCAGTATAGATGAAGATACATGGACAAACTTTAGGACTTTTCCCACTTTGGATGTGTGCAGCAGCCATGCAAAGCAGGAAAGGATTGGAGAAATAAAATTAAATCTCTTTTTTATTGTCTGCCTCATGAAGGCATTATTTTTGGCACAAACCCCTCCCTGTCTATTGTTAGAAGATAGAGTTTTGTGTCAAAAACACAGGGGTGGTTGCATGGAAACACCCATAGATCCCCCTGCCCCTTGACACAACCTTTGTGTTACTTTCAGGCAACCTTCTAGCTCAAAACAAGATTTGCATTGGAAGGCAAACTTCAAATAAACATTTTGCGCTGCAAAATGTTAGTAAATCTGCCCATTGATGTTTAGGCCATGGAATAGGAGAATCCTATGCCCTTCCTAACCTGCTCCCTTCTGCAACGCTGGTGTCCACAGGATTTATTCATGCTTGCCAGAGTAACCCAGTCTCGCGATGACGATGCCTCCATTGAGTCAAGAGTCAGTATATTTATGTATTTGCACTTTTATAAAGCATAAACCAGACTAGTCGGGATAGGAGAGCGCTTTACAAAGCACACTTGATGAGGTAAAATTAGACTCTAAATAGTGATATACAAAGACATCTATGAGGCATTTGAATGAGTACAGTAAATGTAGAACAGTTTTTTTTCTCAGGTGTACAAGACAATTTGGAGACATTGGGAGCGTGAGTCAAAAATATTTATGTGGATTAACATCCACCCCCTAAGTAGATGTGTCTATGATTAGAATACAATCAGTCAGTCCAGAAAGGAAGAGATACATCCTTCTTGTTCATTTTGTTGTGAAAGTTCCAATGAAGGTTGTATATTTATATCTCAATGTGCCTTTAGAAGAGCAGTAGTTTGAGTTCCTTATTGAAGGTGTCATTAAAAAGGCTCTGTTATTAAGGAGGATGGGATAGTGGGCCGGGCTTTTGCGGTGCTCCCGGATGTGGAGTGGTTTAGCATGCACGACATTTTGAAGGATATCATAGTCAGGAACCTCCAGAGATGACAACTTCTTGGGTTAAGTAGCTCCCTGATCATCACTGAACCTCCATGTACCACCTTGTGTACAATGGATGCCAGTAAGAGAAAGCATCTAGGCACTAGGGGTAGTCATTTCAGAGTGATCAGAATGGGTTGGATATGGTGTCTTCTTTTGTGCCAGACACTAATGGCACTAGAGCATTTAGGGCTTCCTTCAGGAGGTTATTTGGATTATGGGAATGCCGGTCAGTAGGGTATTTCCGTAGTCGAATTTGAGAAAACTATTAATTGTACTTTAGTTTTTAACTTTTCAGGTGGATATAGGAGTCTAGTTTTTCATAGCAGGCTGATCTGCTGTTGGGACACTCTTCGCTAGAGGACTGCTGTGTGCTCGCATGTTCAGTTTCTATTCCCAGGTGAAGCCCAGAGACTCACAAGTTTCAACAATGGTTGATTCGCAATCAAGTATGTATCCTGGGTGAAGCCAGTCTTGTACTGGTGTGCGTCACTGCTGAGGAGATACACCCAGGGACTGATTTTCTCTGGGTTTATGTAGTGAAGAGACATCCATTTCTGAAGTGTTATCTCTTCCAGGGATGATGTTTCCACGTGTAGCTGTGCTTTGTCAGCATAAAGAGGAAAAGAGCTGTCGGCTACAGACAGGAGGGCAGTAGGAGTGTGGGAGTAAGAATGAAGCCTTGGAAGCTCATTGATGGAGGGTTGCAGAGTCCGACAGACTCTTGGGTCAGTTCATCAGTTTTATTTGCTAAGCGTAGATGCTAGAACGATTAAAACCATTTTAAGACTGTGCTGTTATTCCTGTCCCAGGCATGCATGGTTAACGGTGTTGAACGCCACTGATAGGTCAAGGAGTACAAGGAGACAAGATTCACCCTCACCTAAGATACATATTGTGTTGTCCAGTATTTGGAGCATGGCTCTTTCTATGCTGCATTTGATTCTAAAACCTGATGGTCATTTGTTTAGTAGGTTGTTGTCCTCCATGGAGTCTTGCACCTGTTTTAAGGCATTCATTTCCAGGACTTTTGTCATAAAGGCAAAGTTTGTGATGGAGTGGAAGTTTCTGAGGTCTTCTGGGTCAGTTACTTGGTTTTGGGGTAGGGTCTACGCTGGCCTGTTTTAAGGCAGTTTATGACTATTCTCTGTGACAATGAAAAGTTTATGGCATGGGTCAGGTAAAGTGAGATTCAAAGTCTTAGGCCTTTTGGAATGTTTGCTGGGAAGGGGTTCGGGAAGAGATGTGTGATAATTATTTCTTCCTGAGTTGGCTCTTTGACAGGGGAACTCGTCTCAGTGGCTTTGCTAGGCAGGGTTTCATGATTTGAATCCGAAGCTTCACTGTTGAAGGACAGTTCAGTTTCTTGCAGTTTTGTTTATTCATGGGAACATCAGGTGATCTGCGTGGGTTAAATAATGGTTTAGAAATGCTAAGGAGTTTTTTTTGTGCTAGTTTGATTTCTGATCTGAATAAAGATGCTTTGGCCTCAAAAAAATATTTCTTTGTACATTTACAGCAGAGGGTTTTTAGTTTCAATGTGGAGAGGTTGTGTCGCCATTTGCGTTCTGTATTTCTGAGAGTTCTCTGTTTTTCAAAGAGTTATATGGTGTACCATTTTGTAGGCTTGCTACAATGATGGCCTTTTAGTTTGAGGGGGCTTGGTCATCCGTGACCTCTCTGTCAAGACTATGTAAAAATGATTCACTGATTAGTTGGAGTCACAATAGAGTGAGATGTTTCCCTGAGCGCCGATTCACTAAAATGCCAGGAGTAGCGGAACTTACATCACATACCCTTTGTCCCTAATGACATCACAGGATGTGACATCAAATGACTGTTCACCCTGGTGACATCACAGAGAGTGGTGCTGTGTGAATTTGTTACCAATCACATCATAGGAAGTCCTATTTCAGCTAAAATGTATGTTTATCAAAATCGCAAAATATTTCCAAAGAAAGTAAAAACAGGTATTATTAACTGGAAGACAGCTATGATATGCCAGAAATGTCATAGTCATAGCAATGATAAGCATCCATGATATGCCACAGGTTCAGCCTTCTCGGACCCAACTGCAGTCCTCACAAGCCTAGGCTCTACATTCATTTACGCAGACTCATCCATCGACCACAGAATCATAGGGCTATGCGCAACCGTAATTTGTACAGGCTTGCGTCTCAGTTGTCCATGCTGATCCATCATTAGCCCTGGCTCAACCATCATTAACCCAGTCTCAACTATAATGTGCCCAGTCTCAACAACATTACACCAAATGTAAATGAATATATAGAAATCTCGCTTTATGTTCTTCTTTAGGGTGTTAGGCCTGCTGCCATTTCCTATTAATCATGCCCTCTGGAGAGAGAGAAACTGCTTGTCCATTTGGAATTGGATGTCTCGTAGGAATAGTATTGATAATCAAGGTTATCTTGTCCATGATTTGTGCTCAGAAGGAGGCCAGACACAAAAAGAATTGTCAAATAATCTTTTGCATGTTACTGTAAATTTATGTTATCACTGCTTCTAGCAAAGAGCAGTGTAAATGTAATTTGAAAACAATAATAAAGGAGAAGAAAAAAGGCAACATGAGCCAAAGCTACACAGAATAATTGGCAAACAATGCACCCTTAAAATCATAGCGCACAGGACTAATTTATTTAACCTTTTCATGGAAATTGGTCTGTTGCATGTTCATTAATCGCAGCCTGGTGCCAGGAAAAAACTCTTGGGAGAAGAGTGTGGCCCATCCAAGCTTCACATTCCACTTGTCGCTTTACATACTGCTTGAATCATATTTGAAACATTATGCTATGATCCCTGAGCCTCCTCTCCCAAGCACGCTCATGCGGGCACACAACAATGTTGTACTTGCTGGAAGAAGCTCTATGACAAAATGAAGATATCAAAACCAACTTCACATTCCATACATATTGTTACCCTAAGAACGGACCGCCATGATTTAAGATATGACACAGAAATTTGAAGAAAATGCAATGTATGCCTCTTCACCAGTAACAAAGCCAGAACCTGGCCAGTCAGAATAAAATCAAAACATTGACTGCTGTTACAGACCCTATTTGCACGGTTTATCAATTTGTAATGGGATGGGCTGTTCTTGCTTTGGATACGCACTTTGACCAATATTATCACATGTGTGTATCACCTAAAAGAGAGCACTGGGCATGTTTTGTCACCTTCATCCACTGCACTATTGTTCATATCTTTGGATATGCTTTTTTCTTTTGCAGCAAATAAACAATTCAGTATTTAAGATTCCTGATATTAAGTGTCTAGGGACCTCTTTCAGGAAGTTGGCATTTTTCTGCCTAAACCAAATGTGTCTTTCTGCCAGTTCTTAGTCACATGACTGTGAATGACTCTCCTGTGGTGTGTTGTGTATTCCCTTCAGACAAGAGGACAAAAAGGCTTTTGGTGTTGAACAGGGTGTTCCTCTCCTGAAGAGGATGTCCTGAGCTTCAAAGGATTGCCTCATGAGTATGCCCACCCCCTTTTCGACTTCTATGGGGTGCCTGCCCTGCCACTGACAAATGCAACTCAGACCTATGCCTGCCTGCCCTTTGTTACTCTAGAACATTTGGAGCCAAACCCAAGAAAGAGGGAATGTTAGACAAAGGGGGCATCTCCACCCACAGGCTGGTACTGAGTATAAGAATATCACCTTCAGAACCTCTCATTAGAACACCCCTGGCCCTGTGGAAAGCTCTGCTGTCTGAAGAAGGAAGACTGGACCTGTTTTGAACCCAGGCTCCCTGGAAATGACTCCAAGGGTTGGTTGGCTGACCATCTGTTTAAGCTACAGGGCCACAAGAAGCTTCCAGATGCCTCCTTGTAACTGCCCAGCTGGCCAACACCAACTGAACCTGTCTCGACGTGCCTGAGCCCTGCTGCTGGCTTATACCGCATGGAGTCCTAGCCCCAAAGAGGTGACCCCAAGGTCCTGGACCCTTGGCTGGTATCAGAGTGTACTCCTCCTGCCTAAAGACCAATTTAAAAGTGAAACTTTAGAGGTTTTTGGCTCCTTGTGACTGTGAGCAGACTTTTTGTAATGGGAAACAGCAGCAATGCCTGGCAAAGCAAATCACTAGCAACGAGCTACTCTTCACATCAGCGATGACCACCTGCATCGACAACAAGCACTGTGTCACCCACCAATACGAAGTTCCAATGATGACCTGCTCTTCATGCCAAACAGTGACTCAAATGACAAGTCAAACTTTCCGCAGAGCCCAGTTCTTTGCGCAGAGAACGATGGCCTCACGGCCCTCTCCAAAGCGAAGCTCCAGCTGAGGCTCGCCTAATGAACTTGGACCTTGAGAAGGCAAACTCTTGACCAGGGCAAACCTTGTCCCTGTATCCGACTGGCACTCCATCACAATAAGCCTGAACTTGTGACTTTGACCAGTCCAGCGTGACCAGATACCCGCAAGTGACGCTTTGTGCTTTTTGGTGCTATTTTAACCTAAAACTTAAAAAACTCATAACTCTGGTTCTACTGATTGGATTTTTGTCATTTTGGGGAAAATGTTTTTAATTAAATTTTACTCTATTTTTCTAAATTGATTTAGGATTCTTCCCTTTATTGCCATTTGAGTGCTCCATAAATACTTTCATGGTTGCTTTTGTGCACAGAGGGTCAAGCACAGATTAGTGATTTTGACTTTTGTTGTTGACCATGGCAGGGATTGTGTTTATTATTCGAGTGGGGCTTCCACCCCTCTCAACTAATAATCCAGTTTCCTGCATTATCTATTAGCAAAGTCATAAGAAGCTCCATGTATAGGTTGGAGATGACAGGGAAGAGTATCAAGCCCTGAGAAACTCTGCAGATGATCTAGATCTTCTCAAAGTTGGGAAGTGCCTATGTGGGTGAACTGGTGTCGTCTGGAGAACATTTCCAGTGAAATCTTTTCAAGGCTTCAAGGTGTGGATGAGAGTTGGGTGGTTGAAAGTGTCAGAGGCAACTGCAATGTCTAGTAATATCACGAGAATGGGATCATCTTTATTTGTGATCGGGATGGCATTGTCTATGATTTTTAAGGTAATGGCTCTGCGCTACAGCATGATCTGAAGCCATATCGATAGTCGTGAGGGAGATGGCTAATGTTCATGTGAGCTTGACATTATGGATAGACTGTTTTTTGATAATCTTGCTGATGAAGGGAAGATAGGTGATGGACTGGTAACTGACAATGTCTATAGGGTCTAGCATGGATTTCTTTAGGAATGGAAGTATGTGAGCAGTTTTTAGAGCATCTGGAAAGATTGGTTGAGTGATGAAGGCAATGAGGATGATGAGTAGGGATGAGAAAGCTTCAGAAGAGAGGACTTTTTTGAAGGATGAGTAGATTACATCATCTTTATAGAAACAGCTGGGGATGTTGCCAAGGTCTTTGAGAGACATGGGTTTGAAGGATGGCTATTGTGGGATGTACTTGGGAGGAGAACCAGGTTTGGTGTTGTTGATGGGCTATCGGATAGTCTGTATTTTTTTATTGAAGAAGTAGTTGATGGCATGCAGGTTGATGCAGTGCTTGGTTGTGTTGAAGAGTGTTCTTCTTCTGCAGGCAGCTTCATTGATGGTGTTGGTATAAAACTTGGCTTTGGCTAAGGTGATGAGTTGTCTGCATATTAAGCAAAGGGACTTCAGTGGTATGAGGTCATCAGTGGCAATCTTTTTTCCCATTTGCTTTACTGTCTGCAGAAGGAGTTTTTGCTGTTGGTGAGGCCTTTGTAGTAGCTGGGTGATAAAGAATTCAGCTAGCATTTTCATGTTTTAGTTGGAGCATGAGTATTCACATGGTTTTGCGGAAATACATTGAAGTCACTTTGTGGATCTTAGATGTGCAGGATCAGAGTGAGAGCTGAGTTTGAGATGTAGTTTGTTTATTAAGAAGTATTTGAAGGGTCTGAATGTTTGTTATTGTCATTTGGTTTGACCTTAATGTGTTTGTTGGACAAAGATCAGATTTTTAGGAATGGCAATGTTGTCATTCTAATGTATAGTTACCGGAGGTTTGCATTGAAAAGCTGATGTCGGAAAGATGGGCTCTGCGTTGTGGCCTTTGGAGTGCATTGATTTGATAGCATGCTGTACCATGCTGAGTGTGTCGATTAAGTTGAGCACACTGTCTTTTGTGTTTTCATACTTTAATATATATACAGAAAATGTAAGAATTATTTTTTTAGATTCGATAATTAGTCTCCCTACTGATGAAGAATCGACCAAAATTTGGACTAACTTCTTAAAACGCAAGATCTCCTCTCTGATAATTCAGTGCAAAGTTTGGGCACTGAATAGATGCCTGAAAGGATATTTAAACAAGGTTGTCAGAGTCATCATCCTGCTGGAGCTGCATAAATGAAAATGCTAATCTGGACCATATTCTCTTCCATTGTAGCAATGGTAACTCTCTTTGGGCTCAGGTTGAAAAAACCATAGAGGATATAATTCAAAAACAATTGTCGCTAAACTCATGTAACATCATTCTAGGCCCATTGAATCTGCATCTCATAGGCTTACGGAACCGGATCCCCTTATTGGTTTCCTACTAACAAATGGTAATAAAAAACAATTCAACAACTGCACAAAGCACGTCCAAGGTCTTGGACTTCATTGGCTTTGCTCCTTCATGACAGGCCATGCCCAGTCGTTCAGCCTTGCCCCCTTCCACCTCTGGTGCCGTCAACCTCATCTGCAGAGTTCCACAAGGATCCTCACACAGCCCCATTCTGTTAAATGCCTACTTGACCCCAATTCCTAGCATCATCCATACCCATGGAATCAACATTACATCCTATGCTGACACCCAAATTCTACTCTCCCTCTCTGATAAAACGGCAAACACTAGAACCATTTTCTTCACTTGCAATACCGAAGTTGCCAGATGGATGAAAACCAACACCCTCAAGCTCAAAACAGACAAGACAGAAGCAGTAATCTTTGGCACAGCCACCTTACTCTGGGACTCCCCTTGGGTGGCCTGCCAAACTCGGACCCATACCCCTACCGGCAACCCAGGCAAATAACCTCAGAATAGTTATCGACAACCAACTTACCATGACCGCCCAACTGAGTGCAGACTCTTTCTCCTGCTTTCACACTCTCAAGATGCTCACAAAGATGTTCAAAGGTCTCCCTGCATTCACAGAACCGTCACCCAAGCCCTCATCACCAGCAAGCTGGACTATAGCATAATACTCTATGCTGGAATCAATGTTAAACTCCAGACCATACAAAACTCACTGACCAGGCTCACCCTCAACCTCCCACCCCACACTCACATCACCCAACACCTCAAAGAGCTCCACCGGCTCCCAATCCACAAACGAACACTCTTTAACACACAGTATGTATACAAAGGTACAAACAGGTACACATACAAAGCCCTACACAGCATTGTCCCCAAGTACCTCAACAAGTGCATAAGATTCCACAAACCTACCAGACACCTTTGCTAAGACAGACTTGCAAACCCTTCCTTTTCAAAATAAGATCCAGTGGTCATGCCTTCTATTACTTTGCTACTAATGCTTGAAACGAACTGGCCCTGCATAACAGAGTGCTTGTAGTGCAAGAAACTGAAGACCTGGCTGTTCACCTAGTCCCGACCCTGCTCAGCCCCCACTGCTCCTGCTTCAATCCCAGGAGATCCTCTTGGGTGAGTAGCGTACCATACAAAAACACATAACATAACAATAATACTGAGAGACTGGAAAAATGTCAACAACTTATCACACCACACATGGCCTGGATTTATTTTATAAGGAGTGCAGACACTACTATTTCAATTAAAAATACTAATCCTGGACTGTCAAAACCTTTGGGGAACAAACTGGACCTTTATCTGCAAAAATCAAAAATGCCATAGAAATCGACAATTCTTACCCTATCGCCATCTCTTAATAATAGGACATTAGCCTACCAGCTAGCCCCCACTTCTTCCTCTAACCCATCCCCCTTTCCCTCTGGTCTCTTTGTTGTAATGTGTTTTTACACTCTGATGTGTTACAACAATGATATTGCAGGTATTTATACATCTTATCTGTTTTCTTACTTCTCTATTATTTTCTTTCTTCTACCCCTGCAAATAGCAAGCTCTTGCATAAATGTAAATGTCCAGTATATGTAAAGCGCACAGTTACCTCCAGAGAGGTGTCGCAGCGCTGGGGGCCATCTGGAAGATTAAGCGAGCTATTGCCCAGAGTCACATGGTGCTGGGCTGATCTGCCGCTGGCACTGGGGATTGAACCGTGAGCCCCAGGATCCAGAGAGAGTTGCCCTGGCCGCTGCGCCACACCTCTTCCACTCCCTGATTAGCTGTACAAACAACTGCATAAAATAATGTTGGTCCATGTATATTTTTGAAGTAACGTACTAACAACTCTCATAAATTCTACATACAAAATATGTCCATTTCTTATCCGACGCTTTACAAAATCTTCATGGGAAGACTAATCACTTCATGCTACTGCTTTTTTGTCGAGAACAAGAAACTGTTTTGAGGTTAAAAACACAAAAGGACTACTTGCTCTCCTCACCTAAATCTAAATTGAGCACAAATGGGCCTATGTAACCTTCCTCATATGCCATGGCCTTGATGGACAGCCCATCCGTGCAATGGCAAACCATGAAAAGCATGTGAACGCCAATGGCTGAAGAGTGCTGACCATAAGTCCACTTTCCACTTGATTTTTGATGTATTGAAGAGGTTTCACAAAAGACAGCAACAGTGTCGACAGTGAGTACAAAGAGAGAATAAACTGGTAGAATAGGAAACTCATTGGACGGATGGACGCTTCAGACAGGCAGCAGCGGCTCTCCGTATGCATTTGACATCCGGGTACTCCGCTGCTTCCAAGAACCCAGGAAGAAACAACAACACAGCCTGGACTGTAATAAACACATTCTCACCAGCAGAGGTGTTTGTGACTTCCCCTGTAGAAAATCAATATTGCGTGCAAAAATAAGACTGGTTATCACACCTTGTTGATCGATACCCCGCCATCTACACGGCCGTGGATTGATTGCCTCCTGTCGGTGTGTCTTGTCACATGTTCCTACATGTTTTGTTCTGTGCGCTGCAGGAGCGGCCCATCACCCGAGGGGGGCTGTGACAGAGAGGGGTGTCTCTGGCCGGACGGTTGTCTGAACTAATGCATGCTCTTTGTGGCTGCTGGGTGGTGCGGCGCGGAAGAAACCCCCCTCCTTGAAGGAGAAAAATACAGTTTGTTGTCTGCTCCTTTGTTATTCCACTAATTAGACCAGGTCGAATTATTTTGTGCACACGACGCTCTGTCCTCTACGGAGTCATTTTCATGCTTTAAATGCATTAAATATTTAATACATATTAATAATCTTGAATGGAATAGATACGGGGGGGGGTATGGCTGCTCTTTGTAAGGGAAAAGTCTACAAATCGCTCCTGTGCTGCTGAACCCAGGAGGCAAACCTGGAAGCATTAGTAAGGCAGGGGACCACGGAGCAAAGGGCAGTTACACAGGCCTGAAGCCCACCACTGAAAGTGAACCTGTTGTGTTCCTTAGAAGTAGCCTCCTGCCACCACAACAGAACCTTTCTGCCACAAAATGCAGCGAACAACTACTGAAAATGTTTCATATAACTGTTTGAGAAGTTCTAGTTCTTTTTCTTTTTTTGGTCTAAGTCATTGGTTGGCATTTCAGCCAGGCTTGTAGCCCCAAAAAGGTGTCCTGGACCCTCACCAGGTGAGCAAGTGCTGAACAGCAAAGGGAATGCTTTGTGTTTGGGTGTCAGGTGTCACCCCCATCAGCGAAGGCTTGCACAGATACATGACCCTTAACGTGGACAGATGAGATTGATTTTAATGCCCAGTCAGACATCCACAGTCCAGCCTAGCCTCAGTTGTTTTACCCTTGACTTCTGACTTCCTCATGTCAGCCACAAGTTTTTGAGGCTATTAATGCCACAGATGCCGTATCTCCACCTTGGAAGACAATTTGATGCAATTTTCTCCATCTATGTGAAAAACATTGTGATGCACTCCTGAACCTCCCGCCACTGGAGGTTTTAGTCCCAAGCCTCCAGTCCCAAAACACCTCAGCTGAATATGGAGGCTTCCGCAGCGTCTATCATCCTCATCCATAATACTGATAGTAATGATATGCTGAGCTTAGTCCAGCTACCTTTTCTTTTCCTACAGTGCATGAATCACTCACATTTGGCAAACAGCAGAAATAACTCCTTTGCTAATACAATGGAAGAAGGCAACATCAACGTGGTGAGTTGGGCGCTTTCGCTTATGAGGTCGTCTACCTGCTGCATTATAGCTCAAAAAGAGGGCCTGCCAGTGACAGGCTACATGCCCGCTCAATCCGGCATTACTCCATGCACTTCACCCCCTACTCTCTAACTCTTGTTAACATTCCCAGGTGCAGGAGGGAGAGCTTAGAGGTACAAGGAATTGTCAAGGAATGGACACCAATTTAGTGTAGGGTAAAGTTGGAAGGATGTAGAGAAGGAGTGCAGAGCAGGGCACAGAGTGAATGTTGATGACAGGGAAAAGGTAAATGGACATACAACAGGGTAGGGACGAAGAGGCGCCCAAGGACTTGGAGTCGGGTTGTGAAGAATACAATAAAGCCGAAGATAGTGAGGGAGGAAACTGGAGGTAATGAGAGACAGGCGCAGATCAGTGAGAGACGTAGAATTAGACTGCAGATCAGGGATAGTCTGGATGCAAAGACAGGCAATGGTGCTCGGCAGTTCCTCGTGATTCATGAGTGTCTCCTCCTTGGTTCAATCCAATGTTTTACAAACAACCTATTTTTAAGCTGGAGAACTTTACCCTCCAAAAGCAGCTCAAAGGATGCTAGAGAGCTTGTTTCAAAGCCTTCAGCAGTTTTGGTTAAACATCCAGGACTGGATATCGCTTGATGGCAAGTGGTCAGTCCTGGCTTTGAGCCACCAGTCTATGAAATCTGTAACTTGAAGTTTCACTTTTAATATTGTAAGTATGCCGTCAGTACAGTCGGTGTTGGTAAAAAAGCTAGGACTGGCTGAAAGTGTCACATATAACGTGGGCCTCATAACAACTTTTTGCTACGATTCGTCTAAATATACAAAGTTTTTACCGTTACCAATAGAAGAATATGGGAGCATATTATCAAGCACGGCGTTACAATTATCGCCGCTTTAGTGGCAGAGAACTGCCGCTAAAACGGTGATAATGGGCTTGATAATATGCCGCAGAGAATTTCAATAGAAACCCATGTTGACACCAGAACATGGGCTTTTATGGGAATTCTCAAGGGCATATTATCAAGCCCATTGTCGCCGCTTGAGCGGCAGTTTTCTGCCGCTAAAGCGGCGATAATTTTAACGGCGTTTCTTGATAATATGCCCCGTGTTGAGTAATTCAGTCTTTATCCACTCCTGCTCCTTGAAGCTAACCAGTAGCCACTGAAGCCAAGGAATCAATACACGGAGAAGATGGAAAACCTTTCAAATGTGGGTAGTAATGTCGTGTCTCCTTGTGACTTGGCTCACCTGCGGGATGAGTGATAGGGTGCGGTTCTTGATAGCTCCTAAGTTTCTCAATTTAGTAGATGTTGCTGGAGGAGTCTGGTGTGTTTGGAGCCAGATGGTATGGCCTGATTGTTCTTCCATTCACAAATTAACCTCTTCAGTCTGACCCTCGACCCATTCCCAACAGCCACACTACCTTTACAGGGCTTAAATCAGGAAGGGGTGAGCTGACTCAACAGAAGTATTTTCTTTTCGAAAAAAAAAGTTGGGCCACCAAGGAAGATCATTCCTTGCGTCCAGAGTTTGATTTCTTTTTTTTATTTTGCTGTAACGCCACCATGCAGAGCTTTAAAATCACTGTAAAGAGAAAGTACATTGTGTTAATGGCATAACTGTATCCTTCCCCCACCCTGAGCACTGATCTCTTTTTACAAGGGGAGGAGCAGTCCCTTGAGAAAGAGCCAGTGCTTCCTCCTGTCCTGGGCAGTACAGTCTTTCTTCGCTCCACAGGAGCTGGAGAGCTTACTCGGCAACTGGGATTTCTAGCCCACATCGGGCCATGCCACTGCCCCAGAAAGGACATACAGTCTTTCTGCCCTCTGGGGCAAACAGGGAATACTGCCCCACCTGTGGGTAAAAATGGCACCAGGACCAGGGATGTCTTTTTTGGGGGCGAAATCCCTTGGGCCAGAGCTAGTGCTTCTCCTCCCCACCCAGGGCTAAACAGTCTTTCTGCCCCCCCCCACCCTGGAACAGATTGGAGGGTATGCCCCAACTTTGCTCCACACGGGTAGCAAGACCAGGGATCTCTGCATAGTGGAAAACACAAGGGTTCTTGCCCTGGCATCGGCACACCCCAGAATAGGTATGCAGCCTTTGTGCCTTCCCCCCAAGGGGAGATTGGGTGGTTGCTATGAATCTCACCTCAAGGGGGGTGTATACATACATATTCTCTCTCTCTCTCTCTCTCTCTCTCTCTCTCTCTCTCTCTTTCGCTCTCTCTCTCCCTCCCTCCCTCCCACCCACCCCGCCCAGGCATTAGTCCAAGCCCTCACCCTTCAGCCATAATAGTCTTTCTCTCTGCTCACTTGGGGCCTACAGAATCCCTATCTCTGCCCCCATAGCAAGGAAGAGGACATTTGGATTGGTTTGGGTGTAATTTTGACATATGGGTCAGCAGAGAGGGGTTGAATCCAAATTTCTTCTCACTTGCCATGCTGAATGGTTCCAATATTTGGGCCCTGGGTCAGCCAGCAACTCGGGAATCCTACTAAACCCAGACATTGCTGGAAACGAGACACCCAGAGGAGACTACGGTGGTCTGATGTACATGTATCAAACTACATTTTCCTACTTAGAATGCCCTGAAAACCTCAAACTTTGGCTAAAAGTATGCATAACAATTTAACATGCTGCACTTTGCAACCTCTTGTCAATGGCTGTGAATTCACGGATGCAGCCCTTCAAGAAACAGCAGACCTCCATTCTTGTATTTGAATTCCCAAAAGGGAAACATTTTTTAAAAGCAGTCTGCATCCATAAAAGTGACAGGTGTTGCTTAAAAAAAGTTTGAGAATGCATCTGGAGGAGCCTTCTGTGGTCCATTGGACCATTACATGCTCCTCCAGATGCCACACATGATTTCCAAAGAGGAAACTTCCGCACGTGGGCAGCTCCTCGTGCAAATCAGTAACAACCACAATCAGAGATCAGTAAGTGAGCAAAGCTTGGTAACAGCAATTGTGGTCACAAGCCACTGACACTACCAGGATGGCAGGAGATAGTCCTTTCAAGTGCCTTCCTGTTTGTAATTCGTAATGGACTGCAAACCCCTTTTATAAGTCCGAAAGACATTCGTTTTTGCCTTCTAAAAGATCTTTGATACATTGTGAAAAAAAAGGCGTTTGCTTTTGCAAACAATGTGTTTCTGTGCATCACAGGCTTTGTGACTCCAAAACACCTTTGCACGTGAAGCTCTTGATTGTGGAGGACTTGTATTTCGGGCTCCGCGGCATCCATTGGCCCAAGACTCGGTGGCAATGACCTGGTCTCAAGATGCCTATGTTTGTCCAGTTTCAGGCTGATCTCTGTGTCTGGCTGCTATTGCAGCAAGTTAAGTTGAAAGACTTGTTGACGTCTTGTTGTAGGCAGAGTAGGCGTTGAAGACTGAAGCGATGACTACTGCTTGAGACCCCAGAATCGGTGCAGAAAGGAGCTAATGGAAAAGGGAGGAGAGAAAAGATGCTAGATCTGTTGAAGAGGTAGGAAGAGATCAAATCTAGGCTGGTTCCCTCGATGGGTGCAACGTACACATACATTATAAACTGTGAAAAGTGGGATCACAGTGGATAAGATGATGTCATGCAGAAGGAGCAGGGAGACATTTTATTAAAAGGAGGTTGTAATAAAAATGCAGAAATGAAATGCACACCCAAGGCACATTCCAAGACATTCCATTGTTGTGCAGTAATACTGCACCAGGAATTACAAATAATGCATGTTGCAATATCTCATGAATTTGGTATTCTCATTCGAGGTTCACAGTTCAGAATGAGGAGTAATGAGGAAAACCGCATGTATTCTTACGTCGGTTCCAAGTTGCAAAACTCTAAAAATTATATTTTATTACTTATTTCGAAGGGTTCACCTTACAGCAGTACTTATTTTTATTTTACGGAGTTTGATATAGCGCAAACTTGACCCGAAGATATCGGGTAGCAGAGAGCTTTACATTGCACCAGTTGCGTTACATGAGGGCACATTCATTTTTGTAAGCCAGGGGGAGATTAAGTGATTTGTCCAGAATCACAGGATGTTCAGCGTCATAGCCGAGACTCGAACCCGGCCCTAGATTAGAAATCCACCGCCCTAGACATTAGGCCAACTCCTCTCCCCTATTTGTTATGAGGCCTTTAGTGGAAAATATTGGTAATTCCCTCTGTTACGCCAAGAATTGTTGTAAGTAAATTGAGAATACGTAAATTGTTATATCTCATTCAGGTATTAAACAGATATTTATTTTGAAGCTACCTCTCCTGTAACTTAGCTAAACAGATGACTTATTTGGCATGGAGCAATGCCAGAACCATAGGACCTCATAGAAGGCTGAAGTTCTGCTACTATGAATGGGGCTGAGCTTCTAGCCTTCGACCACTGGCAATTCCTTTCTCATCTGTGGCAGGCTGTACAATGGGACTGGGGTGATATACTTTGGGATTGAAAGTGAAATGCATGTTATTATTCAACCTTACGAATTGACAATTTATTTTTTGATGAGAAGCGAGCTTGAGACATGGCACTTCTGTTGCAGAGCAACGTTACAGAGAGAGTAGTGTAAGAAATGCAGGAATGAGATTAGTATTCTCTTAAACGCGTGGCTGTGGCATTCAATATTTTTGTAATGATAGATCATGGCAGAAGCGGTCCGTGCAGGCAAGTTCTATGGGGTGGGCGGGGGGGGGGGTGATGTGGCAGGGAATTGATAGACGACAGAATAGGATTTATTTATTTTCCTTATTCCGTCGTCTGTCAACTTTCCCCCTTACCGCCCGCACCTCACCTGCCCTGCCCCACCACCCACCACGCTTACCTGCGCGGACCGCCGCTGGATCATGGACTTGTTCAGGTGGAAGAAAAATGGATATGGACCAGTAGTTGGCTTATTCGTTAATGACAGATGAAGTAACTTGGAAAAGTTAAGAGAAAAGTGGACAATAACTGAACACCAGGTCTTACAACATACAGCAGTCTCACAGGCAGCCAGAAGTAGTTGGGGAACTTATGTGAGATATGCTAAAGACTTTAGGGGACAGCACATCCTTTTGGATTCAGGTGAAGTAGGTAGCCTGTTATCTACCATATAAAAAGCATTATGTGTCTAGTCCATTAATAGTGCTCAAGTTCTAGAGGACGCCATAGTGTCGTGATAAACCGACACATAGTGGAGAAAGTCTTATGTGACCAGATTTAAACTCTGTGCCACTTCCTGCATCCTTCATATAGCACCACACTGATTATCCAGTTTATAAAATGGATGCACCCATCCCATATAGCTGGAACAGCTGTGGGAGTTCGAGAGCTGCCTTATTCTGTCTCAATCTTGCATTGTGTGGTGGATCCGCTGTTGTAAGAGATGGTATTTGCACCGCAGGAATTGCTGGTGAGCCCAACACACTCAGAGCTACCTTTTGGGCCTTCAGTCAAGGAAGGACCAGAACAGACAGAAATATATGAATTAGTTTGTCACCATGTGCTACCCAGTAACATGGCAGTCAATGGGAAGAGCGACCCCTGAGGTCTATAAGACAGATTGGATCTGTTGGGGATCAGCAGGAATGGAGGTTATGATGAGGAGAGGCAGATAAGGGGAAACGAAAACACGTTGACAAAGGAATGGACAAAATTCATGAATTCCTTTAATTCAAATGCCTGTTTGCCGTTCTAAAGGGGGAAGATTAGGGGAGGGAGTTGTGTTAATACTGCACTCCGCTAATAGACGCACAGCGCCCAAGAGATAGTGATATATTGTCAGGCATAAAAGAAGAGAGTAGTGTCACTGAAATATTGTATGACGGAATACATTTTGAAGCACACGTATAAAATACACGATACAAAATAGTACTTGAGGAACTGTACATTTAACATCAAATATGTGTGCGATATTGTTGATGACGTATGAATTGTTCTATTTATATATATGTAATTGTTAGAATTTTCAACAAAATCAGGTAAATGTTTCCTTACCTATGAAAACAGTTGACAGCCTGGCATAACAAACTATGTTGTGCTTAACTTCATTTACTGATATTCCACTCGATGGCCAGTTGTGAACGTGGAAAATTCAGCGAAAGTAATGTTTTTTTTTCAAACATCCGGGCCCAGATTTATCAAGGTTTTGCGTCACCCTTGTGCCATGCAAGGTGGCGCAGGACTATGCAAACCCTGGAATGAGACTTACCATGCCACACAGAGGCACTCTGCGTGGCCCTGCAGGGCTTGGTAAATTTGGTGTAACGCAAGGCAGCGCAAGTCGCTGTCTCGCATTACACTTTGCCGGGAAGACATTACATGGGTAGAGCTTGGGTGTTCCCACACATCCACCCATATATTTTGCAGCATTCCCAGATTTACCAACACTGGTAGACCGGGGAATGCATCAGAATTGTACGCCTTCCCGACAGAGGTGCAACGAGGAGAATATCTTTATTTCTCCTTGTTCTTTCCTCTTTCTAAGTGTGCTGCATACTTGGAAAGAGAAAAGGACCTCACATGATTGTTTTAGTGCAGGAAGGTATCCCTTCCTGCACAAAACACTCCTGCCTGTAACGCAGGCACCCTTGCACTATGGCGCAATGATGCCTGCGTCGGCGCTATGCAGCAGTGTGTGCGCCAGCACAGGGAGCGGACAGGAATGCGCCCCATCTTGCTAGATATGGCACATTCTTCCTTCTCCCTTTCGCGCAGCAAGGTGTCTTTCCGCTTGAGTTGTGTGAAACAAATCCTAAATCTGGGCCCCAATTTCTGAAAAGCAATGATGAACTTTCTCAGTCACTACAGGCGCATAGTAAAACTGGAAGTGGTTACAAGCGTACCCTAGAAGATAAACTATGTTGTAAATATTATTCTCTAGACACATGTATTGAATCATTTTTCCTGTAATTTTTTTTGCCGAACATTACCAAACAAAGTATAAGGCAAACTTCATTGTTCTATTTTAAAATGAAGATCCATGATGACACTTCAAAGCGCGTGAGGAGTATACATTTGATGCTGGATGATGTACTGTCCACTTATGTATAGATTCAGAAAATGGATTCTGTCATAGACCCTGGAGAATCGTGTAAAACACCTTCCACTGATATTCGAGGGTGATCCTCTCTAATTTGGGGTGAGCTATTATGACCATCGCTTGCATTGCAGAAGATCGTCCTTCTCGCATATTTTAAAGCGGCATGGACTTTATTGAGAAATTATTATGCCTAAAGCCCTGTAGACATTTTGAAGGCTGAACTTCTGCACTTAAAAAGGCAGGCCTTTACTGTGTTTATAGCTCTATAAAAGACAAATTAATAAATTACAAAAGAAAAGTTTTGTTCTGATCAAAGAGTGCTCCTCAATTCGCATACTCAAAAGCCCCAACAATCCATCTGGCTTAAAACATTCTCTATATATACATGTCTCTCTCTGTCTCTCCCTGCTCCTCTCACACACACATATACCCAAACACACAACATGTTAAACTAACATGAGTACCTGTAGTCAGTGCCGTCCTGAAGTAAGAGCTTGAAGGGTTGTGGGGGAGGCAGGGTAGTAAAAAGTAAGTAGTAATGTGCAGTTACCTGGTGAATCCTACGCAGAATTAGTGGTTCATCCAGTAGTTCCCCATTTCTGCAGATAATCTGCTAACTCTGCACCGCCAGAGTCAACAGAATCCCTGGAAATAATGTCACAGGGGCAGTCTTATTGGGTGCAGGCTTGGGGCTCTCATACTGAGGCCCTATGTGAGTCACTTTCAGTGCTATATTAAGGAACCTATCATTCATTGTTGTGAGAAGATATGTGGTCCAGTGGCTACCTCACCCACACATACTGCTCCCTGTACTGTGCTCGACCAGACTACACACACTATGCGTGTACTATGTACAACACTTTGCGTTCAAGAAGCTTCTGACACAGAAAAAAGATTCTCTGCAAATTGCACAATTGCTTCTTGGACAAAAGGTCCAACATATATTAAATACTTTAAATATTGCATGGGTTGTAATTGAAAGGCTATGAGCCCCTAAGGTTTTCAAGGACTGCACAAGATCCATGTTACCCAACACCTGACCATCAGTAACTGCGATCTTTGGTCCATGATGTGACCCAACACCTGATCATCAGTAACTGAGATCTTTGGTCCATGATGTGACCCAACACCTGACCATCAGTAACTGCGATCTTTGGTCCATGATGTGACCCAACACCTGACCTTCAGTAACTGAGATCTTTGGTCCATGATGTGACCCAACACCTGACCATCAGTAACTGAGATCTTTGGTCCATGATGTGACTCTTGCATGTACAAATATAGCTGTGTAAAAGTGTGCTTGCTTCTGCCATTAACATGGGTCACACACGTCACTGACATTTTTTCTACTTCTTATGCTTCCCTTGTGCACAGCAACCACACAGCGTAGTCCAACGGCGACTCCTGGAAGGAAACCTCAGCAAGCTGCAGGTGGACCATAACGTTAGGTCCAAGTCGCCACTGGCGCGGGATGCAGACGAGGTGGTGGAAGACGAAGACAGAAAGAAGGAGTCAGTGGCTCTCTTCATAACATGCAAGGTAAATTGATTTTGCAAAGCGCGTGTGTAAGAGACCATTTCAGATAATGATGCCCAAGAGTGTGGACAGTATGGTGATAATTTCAGCTTGTGATACAAGCCTGCTTTTTACTGTCAGACCATCTACTGGAGACATTACGTTAGCAATCTAGACATATGGTGGCATCGCCACTGATCAGCTGCCGTGTTTTAAACTGCAGTGGTTTCCATATTGTAGCAAATGTCAATTTAACTCACTAAGAAGGGAACATTTAGTTTGCAGCCATGATTTATTGACTGCGATGGCCACGTAGTCGCATGTGTGAGGAGAAAGGCCGCGATAATGTAACCAAGTCCCTTGTGGTCGCTTATTTCTTTACATAACAGGATGTGAGGTCTGGAGACACTAGTTCCAGCTGCAGATTACTTGTATGTCTGCGCAGAAGGCTAGGGGCTGGTGCTAGCATTCTCCGACTCTGGTCCCGGGTTTTGTTACTATCAGGCTAACACTGTTGGTGGCACAGCAACACTCCATGCAGCATCATACTCACGTTGGAGCATCACCACCAGGAGCACAGGCGAGGCAAGATGTAACAAAAAGCCTTAAATCCCTTAGAGCCTCGCTGATCTGGAAAGCACAAATCTCGCAGGCGATACTCTGCACCCCGAGACAGCCAGCACCATCACGGGCCAAGGAACTGTTGAATGGTGTGCCGGACGGAAACCATTTGTTAATTTTATTTTGACCTAAATAATATCTAACAAATATTTGACAAAAAATATGCAGAAAACCTTTTGTTACTTTTATTTGAAGTCAAATAATAACATTGTTTAAATATTTGATCAACATATGCATCCAATTTGATTGCATCTTTGCAGTATAAAATGGTAGATGTGTTAATGTTCGTAGATATACAAGAATTTGGGATCAGTGCTTTCAATTAAATTGCAACAGCAGCATAAATGTCACAGGTATGACACAGGGACAGATGTGTAGGTGGGAAAGCCAGAGCATGCGATAGTGCTCTAAAGGCAGGAGCGCAGCAGTCCTTGGTAGCCAGGTCCTCTTGGGAACGCTTGAGCAAACATAAACTAGCAGAGAACCTTGGAGACTGAGGAAGGGTTAGATGAGGCACGGTCACTGTGGGTATTCTGTAGAGAACGTGCTGCCACTTTGTGGGTTTCGCCTGCACAGTGCTTGCGCTGTGCTTTTGAAATCAATTGTTTCCAATATGAAGTTAAATGGGGCTTACATCCCGCCCCCTCTCTTTCCTGGCTTTTTTGTTGGTTCCAGTGCTTGCCACTTACTGTTCCTCCATTTCTATGGGCTGTAGAATCTTTTCCTGTATTTACCAATGGTTGTTCTGTCTGGCTGGGCCAACATAATCGTTCCAGTGATTCCACAGTGAACACATATTATGCCTTGCAGTTCACTTCCTGTGTAAGTGGACACGTCTGCAAGTATCTGTTTCTGTAAGACCCATGGAAATTCTCTATTTAAGTCCTTATTGTAGTTTTTTATTGTCTTATGTAGTAAGAAATCCACCCAGGCGTGTTTCGGATGCGCTGTAGAAAGCATATTTAAGGCAGCCATGTTGACTGCGATAGCATGCAATCAGTAAATGTAGCATAAATGCATTATCGGTCACAGTGTTTGCAGGTGTGGTTATGCTGCAGCTTAACTGGGATTTACATTTAATACAAAGAAAAAAAGGCATCATTTAGACCCTGGGCTTTGTCCGCTGGCAGATGACCACAGGCTAGATTTAAGGCTCCTTGCCTGCCAGGAGGCGTTCTCTGTGACAAAAGTGCATCTGTTCATTGGCAGATGCACTTTCGTCACAGCTCAATGCAGAGCAGACAGCATTTCATTTTGTTTTCCAGAAGCAAAACTCCAAAGGGCGGTTTGTTTCTGAATAGCAAAATAATAATGTCCTGATGCTCAAGGAGTTGTCTTCCCTTGCAAACGGCCTGCACTTGTTTTCCCTGTCTGGGTTCACTGTGCCTGGCATGACAGACCTGAGCATGGAAAATAGGTGCCACTTTAAGTGTTATTTGGCAGTCCTCAGGCAGATCGGCCATCAGATCACAGGTTTCCACCAGGAGAATGAGCTGACAGTGGCGGCTACAGTAAATAAAAAATGATGGGGCACGAAGGCGCTCGATTCACCATAATTTCGGGAGCTCAGCCGCTGCAGCGTTCCTCTTAGCTTTCCAAGAGCAGGAAGGAAAAGTAAGGACTTTCTTCCTGCTTGTGGAATGCATATCCCACCAATCCTGGAGCTGCTCTCATGCTGTGAAAGCAACTCCAGGATTGGTGGGAGCAGGCTCACCAAGCACATTTGTGCCAGCAATCCCAGGCTGTTTCACAGCCACTGGATTGATGGGTTTACAGTGCGCATGTCGAGCTGGCCGCTGCAAGCTGGCCAGCCAATCTGACATGCGAACTGTAGACCACTACTGCCAAACTGCATCTTCACGATTCAGCCACGTTCCCACCCTCGTGCTGGTCACAGTGTGAGTTGGTGCTGTGGGAAATAAATAAAATGGCATTGACATGCCATTTTATTTATTTGTGTTTGCCTGCTGCACTCACAGCAGGCGGGGCAACGCGCCTCTGCTCCTGAGGAGGTGCCGTCCCTGCCCGCTGAGTCAGAAGCCCAGTAGTTCCCCCACTTTTAAATGGAAAGATGAGGGAACCGTGAGTTCAGTAGCGTAGGAACCCTGCATGCTGGGGTTGATGGCACAGCTCCCCTTACACTGGATTTTCAATGTCCCCCAGTGTTTTTCCAGAGTTGATAATAGGGTTGGGGAAGGGGCCAGGGTAAACCGATGGATAATCAATGGAGAAGTGGTTGACGTGAACACAAAGTGAGGCAGGAAACTCACCACAGCAGAAAACCTATTACATGACACAAAAATATTGCATAATGATGAAGCAAAATAATCAAATGTGCCAGAGACATGCATAGTGCACGTGCATTACTTTTAAGTTCAAGAAAAATTTTATTAGACAAAGAAGGGTGTCAATGCAAAATAAGCAATGTCAAAATCATGTCATAACAGTATAAAATGGCTGTACTAAAAAATCATACACAATTCGGACTTCATAACAAGAAAAAAAAAAATAGAAAACAACTCTAAGTATGCGAAAACAGCCGAGGGACCCGCCGGCGGACCAGCGTCAGGCGCCGAGGGCAGGGAGAGACTCCCTGAGCCCCTCTCCGGAGCTGACCCTGCAAGACGTAATGGCCGCGATAGGAGGGGTTAAGTCCTCCCTCGAGCAAAAGCTCCAATCCCTGGAACACAAGCTGGACACGGTCTCCATAGAAGTTAATCTAATTCGGACAGACCTTACTAAAGTGATTGAGAAAGTCAAATCTTTGGATCTTATAACGACCGGCCTGTCAGACGACGTGTTGCAACTCCAACGAGAGGTCCGGGACCTCAAGGGTTTCAGCGAACTGGCCGAACGTAAGTTGGATGAATATGAAGGGAGGTCCAGGCGGAACAACGTCCGCATCCTGGGAGTGCCCGAAATATCAGAGGGGCCCGCACCGGACCTCTTTGTGGAAGATCTGATTCTCAACGACCTCAAGCCGAAGGGCCTGGGAAAATTCTTCACCATAGAACGGGCGCATAGAGTCCCGGGTGGGCGACCCAAACCCGGAGCGCCCCCACGCCCCTTGATAGCGCGCGTCCTAAACTTCAGGGACAGAGACGCTATCCTGCAGCAGTGGGCCCGCACGTCGGCTCCGCTGCGATACGAGAACGCCGCCATCTCCTTCTTCCGGGACTTCACCCAGCTGGTGCAGAAACAACGTAAGACTTTCCTGGCAGTCAAGAAACAGCTCAGAGACAAAGGGATTAAGTACGCCATGATGTTCCCGGCGCGTCTGCGAGTTGAGTACGAGGGGAGGGCCTGGTTTTTTGATACCCCTGAAATGGCCGCGGACTGGATAGACAGCCGGCGCGCTCACGGAGCTGGAGGGCGCCGCGTGAGCGAGGAGGAAGCGATGCAGGAGCAGGCCTGAAGCCGGAGAGCGGACCAGTGGACAATGTAATGGTGGTCAGGTATGGAGGTCCTGGACCCCAGATGGGGGGCACGGTCAGTAGAAATAGGACATCGCAGCAACGGACTGCTGAGAGACATTTATGGGACATTTACCTTAGAAACCAAGGTCCTGGGGGTGGTGGCTGGGCTGCCTCCTCTGTACTAGATTTAGTTATCGTTAGAGATAGGGTATAGGGCGACAGGCACTCTGCCAGTTTGTTATGGGTGGACCCAATCAGCAGGGGTGAAGGGTGGGGGGGAGTTGGGGGAAGTGTAAGATTTGTATTACAGTTGAATTTGTTATTGTAGTGTGTTTTTCGACGACGTCAAAGTGGCTAGCAGAGCGAGAGCGAATTCCGAAACGACATGGCGGGGAGTAATGAACAGGGGCTGGGGGTCAAAGTCCCCAAGTTGGAACGTCAACGGGCTGGGAGATAAACTAAAACGGGGGATGGTCAGCCAATTCGTCAGGAGGCATGCCCCAGACGTGGTCCTCCTACAAGAAACACATCTAGTTGGAAAGAAATGCTTGGCCCTACACAGGGGGGGGTATAGAATGGTGGCGCACACGGGGTTCACGACTGGGTCCAGAGGGATGGGCATTTTGGTTAAAAACTCATTCCCTTTCACGATACAGGCCTCGTGGACTGATGTCCGTGGTCGGTATGTCGGGGTTTCGGGCCTGTGGGAGGGGAAGACAGCCACATTTATCTCTGTATATGTCCCACCCGGTTTGCAAGCTGACACCTTCAATGACCTGGGCTCCATCTTTTTAACATTTCCGCTGGGTATTCTGGTAATGGGGGGGGATTTCAACGCAGTGGTAACCGGGGAAATAGATAGGCACCCGCCGCGAGAATTGCGACCCTCCCAGATGTGGCTGTCAAATTTTCTAGACACAATGGGGTTGGTGGATGGGTGGCGGACCCTTAACCCCGATAGGGCGCAATACACCCATATTTCGAGCACGCATCACAGTCTGTCGCGCATTGATTACATCTTAGTCCCAGCACCACAGGCCCATGCTATCCAAGAGATTTGTCACCTGGGACGGGATTCTCCGATCACTCCCCTGTGTGGCTTAGAATGGAAATGGGTCGCACCATTGTAGGCAGGATAGCCCCATTCAACCCATGGTACCTGAGAGATCCGAGCATCCGCAAAAAACCATCAAAGCTACAGATGATTACTTTCGGGAAAATGGGGGCTTGGTTGACTCAGTGCAGACCCTTTGGGAGGCGTATAAAACAGTCATAAGGGGAGAGGTTGTTTCGTCGATCGCCGGTAGCAAGAGGGCCAAACAGGCGGATTTGGTGAGAGCGGAGGAAGACGTGTTGAGGTCGGAGGAGGAGGCGGCCCAGGGGGGGACCCCGGAGGGCCTCCACCTGTTGAGGCTGAGGCAGGAGGAGTTCAATAGCACACCCAAAGAGGGCGCTCGAGCGCAATGGAGGGGGGTTCAGAGTAGAGTGCATGAGATTGGGGACAAGGCCGGGAAGTTGATAGCGTGGCTTGATAGGAGGGAGTGGGCGTCGCGTCTGGTGCCCGAGCTACAAGAAGACGACTTGGCTCCTATTACTGAGCCGCAAGCTATTGCAGACGCATTTGCAGATTACTACCAATCGGTGTATACTGCCTCGGGGAGGTACTCGGAAGACGAAAACAGCGCGTTGTTAAGGGACATAAGACTTCCCGCACTCTCGGCTGAGAATGGGGCATACGTGGAGTCCGCACTGACGGATGACGAGGTGGCGCAGGCGATCAGAGGAGTGCGGTCCGGGAAGGCCACGGGTCCGAATCGTATTCCCGTAGAGCTGTACAAGCTGAAAGCTCAGGCGCTCGCCCCCCATATCCGTGCTATGCTGGAAGAGAGTAAAGAGAAGGGAGTACTTCCGTAAGACCAGAGGGTGGCTAACATAGTCGTCATTCATAAAGAGGGTAAACCTAGGACGAATCGCGCTGCGTATAGACCAATATCTCTCCTAAACGCGGAACCTAAAATCCTGGCAAAACTGTTGGCCACGCGGCTGATTAAGGTGATTAATACACTTGTCCACCCAGATCAATCAGGCTTTATGCCGCACCGGAATACAGCCCTCAACCTGCGCCGCCTTCATGGAGTACTGAGTAGAACATCAACTATACTGGAGCCGGCGGCTCTGGTTTCATTAGATGCAACCATTGCATTTGACATGGTTGAGTGGCCTTACTTGTTTGCAGTTCTGGGCAAATTCGGATTTGGTCCAGAATTCCTGGGCTGGATCCGTCTCCTATACTCCGGCCCGATGGCCAGAGTAATAGTGAACAACCGTGGGTCCAGGGACTTCCAGTTAAGCAGGGGCACTTGCCAGGGGTGCCCCCTGTCGCCACTTCTCTTCGCACTGGCCCTCGAACCGTTGGCAGCCTGTATTAGACAGGATAGATCAATCCCGGGACTGAGGTGGACCAATAACTGGGAGGACAAGATCTCCCTGTACGCGGACGACATCCTACTCTATGTCACCACTCCTAGGGCGTCACTGATCTGTCTGTTGGACGTGCTAGCTATTTTTGGTAGATATTCGGGTTTTACAGTTAATTGGTCCAAGTCAGTACTTTATGTGCTGACGGGAGACCCGCCGGTGATACGCTGGAGGTCCCTTCCTCTCTCCATGTTGGGACGGGCGGTCCTCTTTAAGATGATGGCCCTCCCTCGTTTCTTGTATGCTCTCCAGAACACGATGGATCTGGTCCCACTGTCTTACTTTAAAGAAATTGAGGGACTGCTGAGGACGCTCCTCTGGGATGGTAGGCCCCGGATCGCGTTTTCAAAGCTGACCTTGAACTGGTAAGATGGGGGTATCGGTCTTCCTGACCTTAAAAAATACTATTGGGCATCTCAGTTTGCGGCGATTAATCACGGGATATATTGTAGCCCAGACGACCCCGGATACGCAATGGATAAGTGGTTGCTCCCGGGGGGAGACTATACCAGGGCTTTGTATGCTAGACCCGGTAGATTCCCGTTGACTGGCCCTACAGCGCATGCTGTCCAGGTATGGCATGCTGTCAATAAACACTTGGGATGGGATGGTAAGCTTACGCTGGCCACACCTCTGTGGAACTCGGAGAAGCTGGGGAGCCTCTGGAAATCCAAGGGATTTGATAAGTGGGACCTTATCGGGATTACACGCGTCAAAGACATCTGGGGAAGGATACGGTTCTGCCGTTCGTATCTCTTAAGAAACAGTTTAGCATGTCAGACACTGAATACTATCGGTATCTCCAGGTCCGCCACGCGTTGATGACGCATGTCCCTAGGGACGAGAAACTACCGGAGGCCTCCCCACTGGAGGACAGAGTGCTGGATGGGCATGTCCCAGAGAAGACCATTTCCCTAATTTATAAGAAGTTAATTAACAATATGGAAGATCCACTACAGATCCTTAAGGGTAAGTGGAACAGTGTAGGATTAGAATTGGACGACGAGGACTCCTCCCCGAGGGTAGTAGCGACCCAGGCCAGGCTGAGACTAGTGCAGCTTAAAATATTGCATGTGACATATGTAACGGGGCCCAGACAGGTCCGCATGGGACGGGCAGAAAGTGGAGAGTGTAGGCGGGGGTGTGGAGAGTTGGGGACCTTTATCCATATATTGTGGAGCTGTCAACGGATAGAAGGGTATTGGAGAGAAATACATCGCACTATGAGGACAGTGTTGGGAGTTGAGATGCAGCCGGATGCGCGGAGGTGCCTACTGAATGTCTGGGAGCCTACAGACCTCAACACGTACACTCAGTAGTGGGCCACGCTGGCGTACATGATCGCAAAAAGGAACATTGCACAGTTGTGGGGCGCTGTCCGGGCACCCCTTCTGGGGAGGTGGAAGGAGGACCTAGATTGGTGCATGTTTAGAGAAAAATCGGTATTTGTAGCTAGGGGGTGCCCAGGGTAGTGGAGCAAGATATGGGGAGCCTGGAACCAGTATAGAGGGAATATATGTCCCCCACCTTGCCAGCGAACTGAGGATGAGGCTATGGAAACCCCCTAACCGCCAGAAAAAGATGCTTGTAATCAATATTGAAATGTAGGAGTCTAACCTGATTGGAATTGATGTCGCCTGCTATTATGTCATTGATGTATTACAGTCGAAATGGTTCAATAAAACACATGTTCTATCGCATTTTCGAATGCGATAAATCTAATACAGCAGGGCTTGGAAGAAAACATAATGTACAGAGAGAAAAAAATAATGCAATCAGTCATAATTAAATTTAAAACTATGTTTTCATGCCAAAAATAAAATAAAAAAAAGTATGCGAAAACAAGAATGACATTATACTAAATAAAGATTTGGAACAGTTAGGGTGTTCAAGGAGGCTTAAGAACTTCTTGCTGAACTGGTTGGAGTTGGGAACATCGTTTGGCACTAGCTTCAATATACAATGTAATAGGTGACCACATGTTCAAGCGTTTTATTGCCATTTGCATAGGGAATACAAAGGAAGTGTCCAGTCTATGGTTATGGCAAATCATATACCACCAGGCCTTGTAAGAAATTTTCGTAAAGTCTTTCCAATTTGAGGTAATTTGTTGAAAGGCAACCGCTAATAGCAAATCAATAATTTTGGTATTAAGTGTAGTATTATCCCAGATGGATGATAAGCTACCTAGAAAAATGTAAACAAAAGAGAAAGGATACCTAGTCGCAAAAATTAGATTAATTTGGGTCCAGACCTGTTCCCAGAAAATACGTACATGTGTGCATGAAAATAGCATATGAAAGAGGTCAGCGTTTGTAGCAGAGCATGTCCAACACACATCTGGAACTGTTGTGAATTTTTTACATAAAGCTTCCGGTGTAAGCAAAAGTCGGTTATAGACAAAAAACAACGTTTGCGTTGTTTTGGCTGCTCTTGAAGATTTACGGACTTTAATCCAAAGATTCGTCCATAGTGACGGTGACCATGAGGTCTCAAAATCGTGTTCCCAGGCTAGCTCTGTTTTGGATTTCTGCTTAACTATGGCAATGTTATATAGATGCCGATATATAATAGAGGCTCTAGGGGAATTTTGTAAAAGAATACGAGTCTGTGATGAAGTGTCTACCCCTGTGAAGGGAATTAGGGAAAAAGGCAAGTGAGAATAGGTATCCATCACAACTTTCTTAAGGATAGTATATTTATTATTTAAAGAATTAGGTAAACGGTATAGTTGTCTGAGCAAAGTGAAAGATAAGAAGTCAGATTTGGAGAACAATTGATGTATCCAAAGAAGACCCCTTTGTCTCCACGTTTTCCAATAGAATGGTTTATGATTGATGAGCAAGTTTTCATTGTGCCAAATTGTGGAGTTAAGAAATGAATCCACGGTAATAGGAGCTGGAGTAAGAGAGGCCTCCAGAAGTTTAGACGTTAATTTAATTATAGTAGTAGAAAGGGACTGGGGTTTACGTGAGAAGGATAGATATTCTGAAAAAGAGAAGGGGTACTAGAAAAGACGCTCCACAGAAGTCCAAAGAGGTTCACCATCTGTAGAGTCAAGCAACCACTGAGAGGCTTGGCGTAAGAGGAAGGCCTTATGGTAAATGCGAAAATTGGGAAAATTGACATCGCCCTCAGTTTTAGGACTTGATAATCTTAATATGGACATACGAGGTTTCTTGCCTTGCCATAAGAAAGAGGATAGAATGGAATTAATCTTCGTGAACCACTTGTTGGATATAGGGACTGGTATGTTGGAAATGGTATACATAATTATGGGCGAGAGCATCATTTTTATAGTATCTAAACGACCCCACCAAGATAAGTAAAGAGGGTGCCATTTAGAGGTTAATTCTGAAATTTTTTGTATGCACTTATTCATGCAGAGAGAAACTGTGTCTGAGATAGAAGACGTAAAATAGAGACCCAAATATTTAATGTGATGAGGACTCCAAGTGAAATTCGAAGCGTTAAAATCTAATTTAAAAGTATATTTAGTGTGGGGCAAAATCTCAAATTTATCGGTGTTCAATTTATAGCCAGAAATTAGAGAATATGAGTGTACTTCTGCTAGAAAGGCCGGAGTAGATTCATCTGGCTGTGACATGAAAAGCAAAATATCATCGGCATAAGCCGCGAGTTTAACATGCATATGAGAGGTTTGGAAGCCATGTAAGCATGGATTCTGACGTAATTTGGATAGGAAAGGTTCCAGTGCCAGATTAAATAAGAAAGGAGAAAGAGGACAGCCTTGACGGACTCCTCTACCCAGATCAAAAAAAGATGAGACCAGCCATTGGCGCAGACTGCTGCACATTGATTAGAATATAAGAGAGCTATTAATGATACAAATTTGGGGCCAAAACCATACCACCTGAGGGCATGAAATAAATAGGTCCACTCCACTCTATCAAAGGCTTTTTCAGAGTCCAAAGCAATCGCCACAAGGGGGTGTTTAAGATGAATAGATTTAGATAAGATATTGAATAAAAGACTTGTATTATCTGTTATAAAGCGCCCCTTAACAAACCCAGATTGTTCTTTGTCCAACAAAGTTGGTAAAAAGGAGTCTAAGCGAATGGCTAATGCTTTGCAGAAAATTTTATAATCAATATTAACTAAAGATATAGGTCTGTAATTTTTACAGTGAATAAGATCTTTACCCTCTTTGGGGATAAGGCAGATATGTGCTTCTGAGAAAGAACCGGAAGATCTATCCAGAGAACAAAAGTGATTTATTAGAGAATGTAATTTGGGAATCAAAAGTTTGGAAAAATGTGTATAAAATTCGACAGTAAAACCGTCTGGGCCCGGTGCCTTTTCCTTCTTAAGACTGAGAAGCGCCTTTAGGAGTTCTTGCTGTGATATGTCTACCTCTAGGGGAGTCAAATCGGGTAGATTGTGTTGGGGTTTCTGGATTGTAGAAAAGAAAGAAGACAAGGATTGTTCCATAGGTTGTGTTTCAGACGAGTATAACTTTTTGTAAAAAGAGGAGAATTTGTCTAGAATGTCAGTATCCTTAAACTTTAAAACTGAGTTTTCATCTAAAATAGAATCAATATTCAACTTGTTATGTCGGATTTTTAAATAATTAGCTAATATTTTCCCAACTTTATTTTGCCCTCCATAGAATTTTGCACTAGATTTTAATAAATATAAAGAAGCGTCGATTTTTTGTTGAATTGCAACTTTGCATTTATAAGCGCATTAAGAGAATCCTTTGAGTGGGAAGTATAATAAGAATGCTCCAGTTTCTTAATGGATTCTAATAATTCACTGGTTTGACGTCGTGCAATTTTTCGTTTTTTAGCTACAAAATTAATAATAAAGTCTCTCGCGGAGGCTTTAAAAGCATCTCAAATAGTGGAAAATGGCAAAGATTCAGTATTATTCAACATGAAGTAATCGTCTGAAAAAGTGGTGAAGGAAGCAGTAAACTCTGGATTTAAAAGAAGAGCGTTATTAAAACGTCATCTTAGAGGACCAGTATTTTAAGACAAAATGTCAAGGGAAACTGAGACAGGGGCATGATCTGATAACAAAATGGGACCGATTTCTGCATTGGTAAGGGATTGCGAGATATTATGAGAGACAAAAATATAATCAATTCGTGACTGAGAATGATGTATTTGAGAATAAAATGAATATTCTCTAGTAGTTGGGTTACACAATCGCCATGCATCAAGAAGTTTATGCTGAGTGATGGCGTGAATAAATGTTTTATGAGGCTTATTAGGGACAAAGGAGGATTTAGAGTTTCTGTCCGTGAACGGATCAAAAACTTGGTTACAATCTCCAGCCAATATAAAATTATCTTCGATGCAGTGGGAAATTTGCTTTGCAAATGTAGACCAGAAATTAGTATCACCAGAGGTAGGGGCATAAACATTGAGAAGAGAAACTGGAACATTCTTTAATAACATTTTAACAATAATCCATCTACCTTCGGTATCCGATTCTTGTGATATCAATGTCATTGGAAGTGACTTACGGCATAATATCATCACCCCATTATGTTTGCCGTCTCCTTGAGAGAAAAAAACATGCCCAACCCATCCCACCACTGAGCAATAATGGCCAGAATTTCAAAAAGAGCAAATAGCTATAACATATTGAAATTAGGCAAAATCCAAGGATATAGAGCTACAAACAGAATGACAATCAGAAGCAAGCCATGAAAAAGTCAAGTAATAGGAGAGGATGAAGGCCTTGAAGCGTCCATTGGAGTGAGTTTGTTCGAATTAATGAAGCTTTGCAGACGTATCGGATCTTCATATGACGTTGTCTTGTTGTTGTAGGTGACTTTGAAAAGGCATGGGTGAAAGACACCGTATCTAGCTCCCATGGCACGGAGATCAGGTCTCATAGCTAGAGAGGCTTTGCGCCTAGCAGCCGTTGCCTTTGAGTAATCTTGTGCAAAAAATAGTGTAGAACCAGACCAAGATAACCGTTGCTTTGGCGGCCGCCAACACTTTGAGTAGATCCGTATACTCTAAAAAATAAAGAATATCTCCCCTGGGTCGCTGCGTAGAGGAGGAATTGGTAAGAGCGCGCCCCAATCTGTGAGCGCGCTGGATATTCAGGGAAGTGTCTCCTGGCAAATGGAGGATCTTTGGAAGGAAGGATTTGAAGAAAGCAATAGGGTCCATGCCTTCAACCCACACATTCAAACCATAAATGCGTAAGTTATTTCTTCTATTACGATTTTCCAAGTCCTCGACCTGCTTCTGAAGTGATGAAATTTGCGTATGCATGAAGGAGACATCTTTAGTGGCCTCATTAAAAGCAGAGACATTTTGCTCCACTACTGTAAGTCTAGAGTCCATTTGTAGCCAGTTGTCCGATAGAGACTGTAACTTAGAATTGGTTTCTTCCATGAAGGGTCTAATCGCTCTGATTTCCTGCAATAACAACTCCATAGAGACAGGAGATGCTGGTTTAGGAGGCGAAGGAGGTTCTTGTTTCAGACGCTTCACATTGGATTTTCCAGATGTAGTGCGTGCGAGATCCCCTTTAGCACCATTACTCTCCATCACTGAAGAATTGGTATTATCCAGTCGTGAAAATTGTGAAAAAAGCTTTGAATTTTTGATAAAGACACGTTTTTGGCTGTGAGGCAGCAAAAAAAGAACCTTTCGTTCTGCCCATCAAAACATAAAGTAGCAAAAATAGAAAGTCTTGAAAATAATAAAGCTTATGAAGTGGGAATGCCAAAACATGAAGAGAGTAAACCAGATCGTTGTATAAAACAACCAAATCAGCAATACGACTTTGAGAAGAAAAAAGGGTCCGTGCAGAAGGATCCCCACAGAGAAAAATTGTAGGGCAAAAGCAGGAGCCAGTGCGAGCTTTGCCACTAGTATGGTACCTTAAGCTGGAAGGTATCAGTCTTCTTCACTAATACAATAACAATAGGTGTAGTCAGTTGTTGTTTTTGACACAAAAATATGCAGGTGAAGCCAGATTTTTATATTGGGTAAGAGAAGAAAATAAAGCAGCTTCAAAATAGGGATGGCTCGTGTCTCCTCATAAAACTGAAAGATGAAGGCGAAGAGCAGCTTCCAAAATGTCCGCTCCCCTCACAGAGGCTGAAGAGAGAAGGAAAAAGAAAATGTAACTGGCACATTGCTGCTTCACTACTTCACTACTTCAGAAGGGCATAAATGATGAAACAGAAAAATTTAAAGGGGCGCCAGAAGAAAAAAAGAAAGAGAAAAAAAAATTTATTGCTCGTCATCATGGATATAGTCGGAGCGCTCTCGGCAAATCATTAAACAAAATGGCGGTCGCGATACCGCGAGTCCGCCGTCGAGCGTCTACCTGAATATAACACTGTCCGCGTTTACCGGAGCCAGCGAATGAAACTCGGGGCAGCTGCAGGCATCATTTAGATAAGAGCTCCGCCGTTCGCCTTCGCGCTGAGCTCTCTAAATCCGCGGTGTCACATCCTTGGAACGGGAGCTCCGCTACGGTGCCGCCATGTCCGTTGGCGTCAGGCCACGCACCCCCGTGCACGTGCATTACTAATAGGAAACTAATAGACAATGATATAGTAGGAGCTGCCATATACAATCAGAGTTGACATACGGTGGCAGTAACCATGTAAAGAGTTAATATGGACATGATATAAAGGAATAACAAACCAATGAAGATAAAATGGGTGGTTCATTGCAAGAAACAGAGGTGGTTGTATGTCAAGTGGAAATTCACTGTCCACCTTTGTGAGCTCAGTGCATTGCATCTCAATACATAAAGTCAATTGAATGACTTGCTTCAGAGCCTCCAGAGCATAGAGAATGTATGACGGCATCAGAAGTAGAAGGAAGCCCATTGGTGGGCTGCTGCAGTGAAGAAGACGAGGCATAAAGTTTGCAGTCAAATTAATAAGCGAATATGTAGAAAAAGGGGCACAGAATACATGGCACAATGACATTAAGGACCTTTAGAAGTTGGATATAAGTACTGTAAGGGCAATAACAGTGGAAAAACAAATCAAGAGATGTAATACAATCATATCAAGCGTTTCCCAAAGAGGGAGTTCTTGAGAAGACTTTGAAAGGAGGTTTGAGAGGTGGCATTCCTGCGATGAGAAGGGAAACCATTCTAGACTCTCAGTTCATTACCAGAGAAGGACGTCCTGGAAAATAGGAGTGAAGAAAAATTGTTTATTTTGCATCACAGATTTCAGTAGCCTCTAGAAAATTATGATATGGCTGTGGGGGGGTGCGGTCGCAGGGTTGCGTGCGCGCGTGGCTGGGTACGGACAAGTGGTCGCAAGGGAAGGGGGGTCACGCGGGGAGGAGGTGTTAAATAATTTGAAAAAAATTAAAAACTTACCCTAACGGGTCCCATGTCTTCACTGCTGGGTCTGCTCCTGCTTTCCTGCCTCCGTAGGAACAGGAAGCAGGCAGCCACCCTCCCCTCCCCTAAGCTAATCACAACGCTGCAGTGGCAGCGTTGTGATTGGTTGGGACGCCGACTGCACAGGCGTCTTTGGGGAGGCCAATTTTTTCATGTAGGCTGCATGCAGCCTACATGGAGAAAAGGGAGAGTGTGCATGACTGGTTTGGTTGACCCCAGAGAGCCGACCAAACAGTCAGGGCCCGCAACATTGTGCTAGCCAGTCCTCCCCGGCCCTCCAGCAGGACCGCCCACATGCCCGCCCCCAACCATCTGACATATATGCCGTGTTCTATGAGTTATGTATCCTTTGAATACTCCATATCTGGTCCTAGAGCTTTTACTGTGAGATCGAAAAGAGCTCTCCTGTCTTTAAATGTTGAATTGAAGATATTTGTATCCATGTAAAGGAAGCAGATCAGTGGGTGGAGTCTAATGTGCACACGATTGGTCCAATGTGCATAAATGAAACCTCATAGAAGTGAGTAGCCCCAAAGAGCAGGCTATCCTACTAAACTTCTAGAAACCTTGTCAGGGCATTTCAGTGCTGCACAAGTATGCAGAGTCATTCAGCCAGCCAGTCATGCTCACATCCACAGGTGTACTCACTCTCCCAGTATCAACATCATTAACCTCTGGTTAGAGTCAGAGGCATCTTTTGCATTGCATGTGTGCGTGTGTCTGTGTGTGTGTGGTGTATACATGTGCTTGCACCTCTCGGTGTTGGGCAAAAACAGATGCTTTAAAGTCTTTTGTTCTGAGCTCTTCGTTGGAGGATGGATTTGACAGGAGAGTCCCCTGTACTTTGTATGGGGATGTGGCCAGCTCCTCTGAAGGAAGGGGCTGCACGATAGGAAAGCGCCCACTACTCTGCTGCCTCTTGACCGACCAAGTGTGACAATGTAGCAGATACACCCTACCGTCATTTTCTAGACTCTCTCGTTTTTCTACTACTCCTCTTATATTATAGGAAGTCTGTAAGTTTTGACTATCCACCGTAGTGCCCACAGTTTTGTGTTCTACTGTAGAATCTCTACGTCCTACTCACCGCCTCAATTTGTACCTGAGAAGTGAAGATGGATGCCCCATGGGATATCTATCAGCCAAGAAAACCTGAGCAAAAAGCTCTGCCTACTCTCCTTAGACTTCAAGCTCTAGCAATTGCACAGTCGCAGTCATCTCCGGTTATTTTCTGCTGCATTTTGAGTTTTTTTAATGTGAAAGAAACACAATGGGTATTGTGGACAGGCTCCGGCTTGTGACATGGGCGAGCTGGGCCGAATCCCAGGACACCAATCTTTAGAGGAGAGTACGGAGCTACCTTCAGTGACATGCAGACATCAGAGTCCCTATCACGTGGCTCTAGTGATTCACATTAAAGTGCTTTCATTGATTAGGTCTCTCTTAGGCAGCACTGCCTCTTCAAGACATTCTGTATTCAGTATATGGGCTTTAAGCTCCGCCCATGGTCCACCCATCTTTACAAATGGCTCCTCTTTTTCTCCTTAGTAAATGATGGCTTTTAATTCGTTAATAGGCTTAGTAGTCCCTCCTTAATACCTGCCTCTCCCCTGTTGTTACCTCCCATAGGGACAGTCTATCTTACATGTGTCCTTACTCTGTAGCTTTCATTAGCCATTCGGGCGAACTATTTGCTTAATTAATGTACACAGCACTTGCCGGAGGCCAGCTTTAGAAATAGCGGCTACTTCTTGTTTGTATTTGCAGCGCGCCATGCATGCTTTCACTTTAAAAATGGATTCATTTTTATTGCCAATGGCGGCCGCGCATGATATTTTCACAAAGCGTGGCTCGCCCGACTTATTTTTGTTACCAATGGCAGCCATGCGTGATATTTTAAAAATGCACGGCTCGCCCGACTTGCACCTTTGCTGACACTTTAACAAAGCAGTAGGAGTGTAAGGTAGCAGCGCGAGGTGGTAACAACAACAGCGGTTGTGCGATGACACCGTGGTCTCAGACGCACAGTGAGGCTGCCGCAGGCAGCTCTGGACGCTGGCTCTTCTCCAAGCCATCCCTGCAGGGTGTGCACTGCTCCCGGTAAACTTCAGGCTGCTCACACGGTGAGTGCGGTTCGCACTGTTTTTTTTTACTGTACCATCACAGACCGACAGGACACTTCAAACCTCCCATTAGAAACTGAAAGGCAGGGTCTTCTGAATATTTACAGCTGTAGTTCAGGAAATAGGAAAGACCTCTACATAGTTTTAGTGAAGAGAGCTCTGTATCACCCGCAGTCTTCTCCTAAAAATCCAAGTCCCTGCGATCCACCTTCAGCCTGGCTGCCATCTTCGTTCTCCTCCCCCGACCCTGCTTTAACCAACCACACAATTGTGTAGCGCCTGCTGTCTTATGTGAGTTTGGTGCTCATACAAAATACATGACGCAATGGAAAAAATGTACATGTTGCATCACTGCAGACTCTTATTAACTAATTTACATATTTATTGTTGTCACGCTCCATGAGAGTGCATGTTCTAGCAAGCCGTCTGGCCTCTTCCCCTGTCCTTACTTGCACCCGCCTCCCACACCACTCCCAGGTCGAGGCTGCTTCGACCTGCGCACTGCTCGTGTCAGAGCACTTCAAATGCTTGCATTTTCCAAAGGTGTAAAATTTATATTTCATTGAAGCCACCTCACAGGGTCGAGACAAAAGACAGAAGAGTGTGTGCGTGTATATGTGCGCATGCATGCCTGCATGTGTGTCTGAGTGTGCACATATGCATAGGTATGTAGGAGTGCAGGGTGTGCTTGTATGGGTGCTTGTATATGTGCATGAGTGTGTGAGTTTGTAAATGTGTCTCTTCTTGGTAATGCTGTATATGTATGTGAGATCTGGGCCTAATTCCATCTTTTTTACTCCCCATGTCATTCCAGTTTAGACCCAGCCATATGCAAATCAGTCTTGACCCTGTTCCCCATGGGTGCAGTTCAGCCCGAACTGCCAAGCCAGGTCCTCCCTGGACTGCAAACAAGCATCCTAGGCCCGTTTCGGCGTTTCACCCCTCATCAGCCAGGATAGCTTGACTCCAGTGGCATGGAGAGCACGAGACCCACATCTGGGCATACCCATCAACTCGGTGTGACAAATGCAAAAAGAATAATTGATGGACAGAATGATGAACAATGTCATACATTCACCCCAGTACAGAGATCTGTGCCTAAATCCATCGTTTTCTTTTACTCCATATGCCATTCCGGTTTAGACCCGGCTATATGCAAATCAGTCTTAACCCTGTTACCCATGGGAACAGCCCAGCCCGAACTGCCAAGCCAGGTCTTCCCTGGACTGGAAACAAGCATCCTACGACCTGTTTCAGGGTTTCACCTCTCATCAGCCAGGCTAGCTTGACTCCAGTGGCATGGAGAGCATAGGACATGTGTGTCTTTTGCGTGCGTATATGTGCATGAGTGTATGTGTATGTATGCTTGTGTGGTTGCATCTATCCGTGTATATGGCTGCAGGTGCAAATGTGTGCATCTGAGTGTGCATTTGAGTCTGTGTATGCGTGCTTCTTTGTACCTGTGCTTGCACTTTTGTGTGTGTCTATCTGTGCATCTATGTTCATTTTGAAGGTTTTTTTTTATTGCACATAAAAGGACTGGGGGCAGGTGACAGCGCTTTACTAAGAATAATATCTGTGACAATAACTACTGGCTAGGGAAAGGATTAACCTCATTAGTACCAGTTTAGAACTTGATTTCAACAATCAGAAACTGTACGGTGACGGATTAAACTTTGGCGAGAACATGCCAGTGCACAGCCCCACGTGTCATGCTTTTCTTTGAGCTACGTTGTGTTTGTTGTTATACAGTAGGTTGTGGATTAGGTGTCATGTTTGGGAAATACATCGTCCTGTTTAAAATGTTGTGGCTTCAGGAGCATATCATTCCATTGTGGTTACTTTTTTTTTACCAGCCAGCATATTACTTTTGTCTCCCCTCCCTCATAACTTATTTCCCATTTTCTGGTTCTCCAGCGCCACGAGGTCATACAAATGGCAATAGTGCTATGCAAATATCAGCACTCCAATGCATACAAAAAAACAAAAGTAAAAAACTGTCATTTTCAAAACCAAGAGCTCTAGCTTTCACAAATGTGAGACCTATTGCATTGCAAATGTTTGTTTTGTTTAGGTCGAAGACTACCAGGCAGCACATCTTGGGAAACTTCAGAAAGCTTCCTTGGGAAGGCATTGTGTCCGTTAACACTTGCTTTGTGGTTTATAATTCACATTTGCTTTCTTTCTATTCGCTGGTTAAATTTGTATTAGGTTGTCCAGCTTGAGTTTGTCCCTTCCCTTGCCCAACCCCTTTTTACTGTATCTTCCACCAGTACTGAATTTCTGAAAACAGGCTTTTAAATCTTGTTCTCATCTTGTCACATTTGCTGTGTATTCAAAGAAAGAGGTCAAATGTCAGGCTCTGTCTTCCAGGGAACTTAATGTACTTTTATTTCTCTGACTTCAAAGTGAGAGGATTTATGTGACAATCATGCTGTCTACTTGGGTGTGCTGTACAAAGTTAATTATTTTCAGCACAAAACAAAATGTAAATGTCTGTAAATAAACTGTGCAGATATGTCAGAATATGGAAATCACAAATGAAGCACATTTTTGGGGCATTCTGAAGTGAGGTGGAAACAAGTGTTTTAAACAATCCAAACAAATCAATGCACTAGGTGATGACATTGCCTCACATTATCTTTTTTGCGCTGTATACTTTTTTTCAGTAAAACTGTATGTTTGTGCAAATGTAATGGCCATTTCAATTGAAGATGTGTTGTCCTTAATGGCAGTGCTCTACCACACCATGCATACTCCAGTTTACCCCACTCCTCTCTACTCTGCACTACTCCACACTCCACCAGGGGCGTAGCTTGGTCAGTAAGATTGAGGGGTGTGAGCATCAGATTTTCCGATCATCATGTGGCATATAATGTTGAAATACATTATATGACAAGCAGGGCACATGAGTGAAGCTTAAGAGGCATGAAAAGGGAGAGGGATACAGATTAATAGGAGTACTAAATGAGAGAAGTACAATATTTTGTAAAAGAAAAAACACTTTTAGGACTCTCAAAACAGAGATGAAAGAGAGTGCTTGTGTGTTTTTGTCAGTGTATGTATGCAAAAATTCCATGTGAAATCCGACAGGCACCTCACCATACCCGACTGAAAGCACACATACCCAACTATTCATCTGAAAATACATTTATTGTGGGGGTAACACCCCAAACACCCCCCCGAAGCTACGCCCCTGTACTCCACACTACTTCACTGCACTCTACTCGGCACGTCTCCACTCTACATCTCTTCACTCGACACCTCCCTACTCTACACCACTCTACTTTATGCCAGTGCACTCTACCGAACACTATTGCACTATGCACAATTGCACTCTTCGCCAATCTACTCTGCACAACTGCACTCTATTCTATGCCACTGTACTCTATGCCACTTCCCTCTACTCTGAAACAATCCACTCTGCGCCACTGTATTCCTCTCTGCGCCATTCTACTCTATGCCACTCCACTCTACGCCACTGCAATCTACCCAGTGCCACTCCACTCTACCCCACTGCATCCTATACCAATCTATTTCTACGCCACTGCACTGTACGCCACTACACTCTGTTGCTACACTCTGCACAAATGCACTCCACACCACTTTACGCAAAACAAATACACTGTACACCACTGCACTCTATGGCAATCTACTTTGCATCACTGCAATGTATGCCACTATGCTCTACTCTGCAATACTCTACTCTATGCCACTCTACTTTACACCATTGCACTTTACGTCACTTTACTCCACACCACTCTACACTAATTCACTTAATGCCACTCTACTCTACACTAAAGCATATTATGCCACTCTACTCTACACCCCGCACTCTACAACACTCTACTCTGCAACACTGCACTCTTTACCACTGAACTCTACATCACTCTGCTCTGCACCAATGCACTCTATGCCACTGCACTCTACTCTGCACCACTCTACACTACACCACTCCACTGCACTCTATGTCATTGCACTTCATGCCACTACGCTGTACGCATCTACACTATCCTCTACTCTGCAGCGCTCTACTTTATGCCACTCTACTTTACATCATTGCACTTTACATCAGTTTGCTCCACACCACTCTACACTAATGCACTTAATGCCACTCTACTCTCCACTGAAGCACATTATGCCACTCTACTGTACACCACTGCACTCCACAAGTCTCTACTCTGCAACACTGCTCTTTACCACTGTACTCTACGTCACTCTGCTCTGCACCACTGCACTCTATGCCACTGCACTCTACTCTGCACCACTGTACTCTGTGCAAATACACTCTATGCCACTGCACTCTATGGCACTCTACTCTGCAAGACTGCACTCTCCACCACTGAACTCAGCGAAACTCTACTCTGCACCACTGCACTCTATGCCACTGCACATTATGCCACTGCACTCTTGTCGGTACAAAAGGGGGTGGTGATGGACAGAGCATCAGAACCAATCAAACACTCACACCCAGTCAACAGATCTGGGTTTGATCCATCACCTTTCTTTAGCCCACTCTGCCACCCCAGTTCAGGGAGGACCTGGCTTGGCAGTTCGGGCTGGACTGTTCCCATGAGGCACAGGGTCAAGACTGATTTGCATATGGCTGGGTTCAAACTGGAATGGCATGGTGAGCAAAAAAACGATGGATTTAGGCCCAGATCTCTGTACTGGGGTGAATGTATGACATTGTTCTGCATTCTATCCATCAACTGTTATTTTTGCATTTGTCACCCCGAGTGGGAAGGGTATGCCCAGACGTGGGTCCCTTGCTCTCCATGCCACTGGAATCAAGCTATCCTGGCTGAAAAGGGGTGAAACCCCGAAACTGGTCCTAGGATGCTTGTTTCCAGTCTAGGGAGGACCTGGCTTGGCAGTTCGGGCTGGACTGTTCCCATGAGGCACAGGGTCAAGACTGATTTGCATATGGCTGGGTTCAAACTGGAATGGCATGGTGAGCAAAAAAACGATGGATTTAGGCCCAGATCTCTGTACTGGGGTGAATGTATGACATTGTTCTGCATTCTGTCCATCAACTGTTATTTTTGCATTTGTCACCCCGAGTGGGAAGGGTATGCCCAGACGTGGGTCCCTTGCTCACCATGCCACTGGAATCAAGCTATCCTGGCTGAAGAGGGGTGAAACCCCGAAACCGGTCCTAGGATGCTTGTTTCCAGTCCAGGGAGGACCTGGCTTGGCAGTTCGGGCTGGACTGTTCCCATGAGGCACAGGGTCAAGACTGATTTGCATATGGCTGGGTTCAAACTGGAATGGCATGGTGAGCAAAAAAACGATGGATTTAGGCCCAGATCTCTGTACTGGGGTGAATGTATGACATTGTTCTGCATTCTGTCCATCAACTGTTATTTTTGCATTTGTCACCCCGAGTGGGAAGGGTATGCCCAGATGTGGGTCCCTTGCTCTCCATGCCACTGGAATGAAGCTATCCTGGCTGAAGAGGGGTGAAACCCCGAAACCGGTTCTAGGATGCTTGTTTCCAGTCCAGGGAGGACCTGGCTTGGCAGTTCGGGCTGGACTGTTCCCATGAGGCACAGGGTCAAGACTGATTTGCATATGGCTGGGTTCAAACTGGAATGGCATGGTGAGCAAAAAAACGATGGATTTAGGCCCAGATCTCTGTACTGGGGTGAATGTATGACATTGTTCTGCATTCTGTCCATCAACTATTATTTTTGCATTTGTCACCCCGAGTGGGAAGGGTATGCCCAGACGTGGGTCCCTTGCTCTCCATGCCACTGGAATCAAGCTATCCTGGCTGAAGAGGGGTGAAACCCCGAAACCGGTCCTAGGATGCTTGTTTCCAGTCCAGGGAGGACCTGGCTTGGCAGTTCGGGCTGGACTGTTCCCACGAGGCACAGGGTCAAGACTGATTTGCATATGGCTGGGTTCAAACTGGAATGGCATGGTGTGCAAAAAAACAATGGATTTAGGCCCAGATCTCTGTACTGGGGTGAATGTATGACATTGTTCTGCATTCTGTCCATCAACTGTTATTTTTGCATTTGTCACCCCGAGTGGGAAGGGTATGCCCAGACGTGGGTCCCTTGCTCTCCATGCCACTGGAATCAAGCTATCCTGGCTGAAGAGGGGTGAAACCCCGAAACCAGTCCTAGGATGCTTGTTTCCAGTCCAGGGAGGACCTGGCTTGGCAGTTCGGGCTGGACTGTTCCCATGTGGCACAGGGTCAAGACTGATTTGCATATGGCTGGGTTCAAACTGGAATGGCATGGTGAGCAAAAAAACGATGGATTTAGGCCCAGATCTCTGTACTGGGGTGAATGTATGACATTGTTCTGCATTCTGTCCATCAACTGTTATTTTTGCAACTGCACTCTTGTCTGCATCACTCTAATCTATTCTGCACAACTGCTCTCCAAACCACTGCACTCTACACCACTGCACTCTACACCTCTGCATTTTCCACTGCAACACTCCACTCTATGTCACTGCAATCTATGCCAATGGACTCTACACAACTTTACTCAAAACCAATGTACTCTACACCAATTTACTCTACACCACTGTACTTTACACCACTTCACCGTAGTCCAGTCCACAACACTCCATTGTAAGACACTCCACTCCACTCCACGATAGCCCACTCTACGGCTCTCTTCTCCATTATACTCTGCTCCACTCTATGACACTCCACTCTACAACACTCCATTCCACTCTTTGCAACTCTACACACTACTCTAGTCTATGACGCTCAATGCAACTCCCTCTATGCCACTCCATGCCACTTTACTCCACTCTATTCTACAACACACTCCTCCGCTCCTTCTATCTCCTCCACTCTATGTCACTACATTCTAACACTCTATGTCACTCCACTCTTAAACCCTCTACTCCAATCCATGTCATTCCACTCCACTCCACTACTCCACTTTATGCCACTCCACTGTATAACAATCTACTCTGCTCTATGTCACTCCACTCTGTTCTACACCACTTCCCATCACCCTATGTCACTCCACTTTACAACACTCTATTCCAATCTGACACTCTACGCCACTCAACTCTACTCAACTCTACTCCACTCTACCCCCAACACACTCTACTCTGTCCACGACATTCCACAACAATCTACACCACTCCATTCTATCCCACGCCATGACACTTAACTTCACTCTATGAAACTCAGCCGTACTCTACAGCACTCTACGCCACTCCACGACTCTCCACACCACTCCATTCTACTCCACTTTACAACACTGTACTTCACTCTCCTTTACCCCACTACTTTTTAGGCATGCTGAACAGCAGCCACGCTGGTGTACAACATGGCTAAAACATATTGGCAAAGGCAATAGCTCTTGCATAGGCGAGACCTATTGGCTTTGCCAATGCTTGTTGAACATGTTACAGATGTGGTTTTTAATATCCTGTCAGCTCACTTTCTTGCCCTCCCAGTTCCCTCTTTGCCCCTGCTGCCACACACTACTAACCTCCCTATCCCCCACAGCAAACAGCTTGGTCCCAGCCTGTGGAGCCAATCTGTGAGTGACTCAGGTGAGTTGAGGGAGGTGTAGAGAGATATGTGTTCAGCGGCCAGTCACAACTCTGATGTAATCAGCCAAGTACTGACCTCTGAACACAAAAGTGGCTCCCTGCTGCCTCATTTTAGTCACCAGCAGCAGGGAGGGTGCCAAATGTCTTGCTGTCCCGGCAAAGGCCGACTCTGGTCCTGGAAGTCACAGGGAGGAGCTAGCCTACTTATAGGAATGGTCCTTTGATATGTATGAATGAGAATGAGGCTGTCTCTGCCATGCTACCATTTAAAGCTCATAGGAGAATGCAGTGGGATTTGCACCTTAGAAATGTTTTTAGACCTTGACAGTGGATACAAAGCTAGGTACATAGGATAGACCTAATCTAAAATAAACATGACCGCATCTTAACTGCACCGAAGGCACTCCTCTGCATCCCAGTGGAAACCAGGATAAACATAACTGCCAACTCACACGGTGCCACCGTGTGACACACGATATCAGCTCCCATCACACGGTCTCCCGGTGAGGAGCTGATATCACACGGTGGCAGGAAAAGCTGAAACAACTGTAAAGAGTGGTTTTCTTGCTCGTTTTACAAGCGTTTGAAGTGCTAATGTCCATTAGGGTTTTTTAGGTCTCACTGAGCCAGCGCAGGTGTTGCTCTGCAAGACATTTAGTATCGGGGTTTTCAAAGTGCTACCACAGGCTTTTGGTGGCCTTGCGCTTGCGTTCACACGAGTGTGCACGCGCACAGCCGCCATCTGCCTCCCTTCCAGCGCGATCACTTTCACTTTTTCGTGCTGCTAATCACTAGCATGTTTTTTTAAAATATATTACTACAAGCTTCCCGTGTCGCGCTGCCAAAGCTTGTTTCACTGTCTGTCTCGCCCGCTGCCTCCTCTATGGCACCGTTGTTTTCCTCCACCTTTCTCTTTCTGTTGCTCTCTGTCGCCTCTCCCCAACTCCTGTTTCTTTTCTCTGTGTCTGATTCATCTTTCGGCTTTCAAACTCCTGCACACTTTAGCTCATATCTGGCTTGTGTCGCGTGTCTCCTCTGATCCTTCCTATCACTCCCTCTCCTCTTACGTTAGGAGAGGAGGTGTGGCCAAGTGGCTCGAGCTAACACCCATGTGACCTGGAGACCCAGGTTCGAAACACTCCCTCAGTGCTAGACTTTGCATCGTTAATTATGGATAAATCACTTCATCTCCCTGCGCCTACATATGCGTAAAATGTGTTTGTGTTATCTCCACTTGATATACTCTACCACTTAGATCACTCTCCCGACCACTTACAGATAGGTTTGTGCTTTTTAAATATCAATACTAACATGCCTCTCATACACTTAATTTCAGGGGTCTGTCCCTGCTTTCTTTACCATTTATCATTTTTGTTTGGTCGTTCTAGTGGTTCATGCTTTTTTAATACATCTCCACAACCAAAGTGTGTCTCTCTGAAGAATCATCTAGAAAACTCCATTGCAGCAAGAACACACATAGCCTTCACGTACCCCGAGTCTAAGTTACTCATTGATTTATTTTATCACAGCCTTGTTACACCTCTGTCTAGAGCTGCTGAGAGTACACAGGACCAACAGGATCCCTCTCTTAAAGACTACATGACCCTAATCCTGACCTCCAGGCAAGCTTGTGCTTTCACAAATGACATCACACATTCTATTATCAATGGCTTCATCAGTCACGTTACTGACGACTCCACCTACTGCAGGGAAGGACAGTGCTGGTACTTGAAGATGTTGGGAGTGTCCACTGTGAACTGAGTAATTTTTAGGAGAGTTCAGCATCTTCACAACCCAGCAGGCAGAGAAGCGAGGCAGATCAGCATAAGGAACTCACTGGAGAAATATGTGCCACAGTGAAGGTTACACACTGAATTCACCTAAAACCTTAACAATTCTCCATAGTAAAACCTAGGAGAGAGATCAGGCCTGGACTTTGTGTTGCTGTTCTTTAAATGTGAAATTCAGTTGAGAGCGTTCTTAGGAAAACAAGCTGCTTCCCTGCACAGTACCTACACAAAAAAGTGATGGGTGGAAGGTTTGAATTAATCTCAGCCACTGGAACTTACCCATGACCTCATTCCAATCCATCGTTCTTTTGCCCACCATTCCACCTCAGAAGGGAACCAGCAATGTGCAAATCAGTATTGATTCTACTTTAATGGAAACTGTCCATCCTGAGTCTCCAGGGCAGGTCTCTTCTGAGCAGGGGCAAACGCAATCATAGACTGGTTTCACCCTAACAGGGTGCGGCTTGTGTTCTGTGACACAATGAGAACCGGGTCCCCTCATGAGATAGGCTTTTTCTATGAGAAGTTCTGTTTTGCCTAAGGTGGCCCGCTGTCCATAATGGCCTAGTGAGTGAAAAACGATGGTGCAGCCTGAGCGATTGGTAGGGGCTGCATTGAATGCTTAATTCAAGCTTTCAATCCATCACCGTTTTTTTTTTTACACTGCACCGTAGAGAAGAGGAGCTGCGCTGACCACAAGTGCATGACCAAGCTGGCTGAAAACCTCCATGAAGAGCAACTATCAACATGATTGGCCAAGTGAAGGACTGCCATATTGATCAGATTTCTGAGCTGCTTATCTTTGTGGGAGCCCTTAATAATGCTCTCAAAGCCACAGAGGTTCAACCCCTATCGCTATAGGACCTTTAGGTTTTTTGAGTGCTGAGACTGGTCACCCCTATTTCAGAACCATGTGAATCATCTAAGGATTCAGAAAAACCAAACACCTGTTAGTTACATATGCACTAAAACATCTAGAAAACAGTATTTTGCGAATACTAACATATGTGCAGAATAGAAAATGGCATGTATCTAACGATATTAATTTTCTTAAAAATAACCTGAAACAAATTCTACTACACAGCTCCAGCTGGGAGCCAACTGCTTTTTAGCCTCATACGTCCATTAGAAAGCATATTGCTCTCAAAAGTTTTGATGTTACCAAGAAGCCCTTTGCTGATATTGCTGCCACTTCCTACCTAATATACACTGATCGAAGCTAAATAAAAGCATACTTAGAATATCAACATGTTGCAATACACAAATGCTTGAACTAAAACATTTTGACATTGACTTAAATTAAGTCAGATATACAGCATATTAATAACAAGAACTGCACATGCATAGGCTTCTGAAAATGGAAGAAAACCAAACAAATATGAGATAGCAAGGTAAAGGATTAGAGTCTGGGGCACCCTTAATTAGGGAGACTGTGGAGGTGTTCTAAGGCGATGATTAGATTTTCCATCATGTTTTACAGAAATCCCAAACCCACTATCAGTGGCAGGCTTCATCATTGGGTCCCTCCTAAATGAAACCATGTTGAGTATGTGGGGGGGCTCCCTCAGAGGCTCTCCATGAGGCTTTTTTTGATACAAAACTCCTGAGATATAGTCTTTACAGAAAAAGGGCCACGAAATGTAAATATGTGTAGAAGATGGCTGCTATAAATAGTCTTCTTTAATAATGGAACTTCCCTAGTGTATAGTTAAAACATAACAGGTAAAGGGTTGTATGTACTAGTCAAACGTCCTCATAATACTCCTTTACATGTTTCTGCCCTAAATCTATCGCTTCTTAGGACAGGGGCATTCATCAGGATGGGTCCCTAGTAATTCAATCCTTTCCTCCAGGTGCTACATTAATAATCTGCAGTCAGTCATTGAGAAAGGTAAGAAAATATTGAGGCCTGCTGATCTTACGTGTCACAGCAATATGACTGACTTTACCACTTCATAGCAATAATCGACCCACCTAATGGAATCCAGAGCCCCTGGTGATTCTCGGTGAAGACCAGTGCACCACCCCTTGCCTGGAGCCTGCCTGTCATAGATACACCAGCAAACGGTATCTGTCCAGGTTTTCTCTGAGATAGCACACAGCCTTAAAATTCCAACTAACATGCATATATTACTATGATTTGTATTCCTGGAATCCTCAAGCTGTATACATGTGGCGCCTTTCACCGTAAAACAATAATGAAGTGTTTTGTTTACTGATTATTATTGTTAGGTCTCGCCTACGCAGCGCGCAAGCGCTGCTTAGGAGGGACCTCTTGGAATCGCACCGTACTTTCTTGGAAACTCGTGCATGTTTTGCACTGTTTCCAATGAGTACTCGTGCATGCAGAGCATTTGCCTTGCGGGAGCGAGCAGTGGCGCCATCTGTTTGCAATTATCGCCCCTTGCTGCTCTCTCCCGCAAGGCAAACGCTCGGCATGCACGAGTACTCGTTAGCTTTCGCAACCGTGGGGACGCGCTTGTCTTTCAGTGCTTGTTTTTAGTTTGTCTCCCTCTCATCTTCTCTTGTATCATTCATTGTTCCACCTCTTTTGCCTTAAACCACTGGCTCTGCCTCTCAATCACACTTCTCTGTCTGCCTTGAATCTTCTTTCTTTGCATTCTCCATACCCTCCCCCCTTTGTCCCTGTGTTTGTTCCTCTGCCCATTCGTACAGCCCCTCTTATTTCCTCTACGCCATCCATTGCCCATAAACACCTCCTATCCTTATTTCGTCGCTCTTACCGTCTCTGCACGCACTCCCTTCTTTTGCCCTATTCGCCCCCTTACCTCCTCTGCACCCACCCACCCTCTTCCTCTCCTCTCCTTCTTTCCTTGCCCCTTCCCGTGCCCCTCTTCCTACCTTTCCTCCCACTATCCATTCCATACCCCTATCTCCTCGCCCCTCCCTCCTCTCTGCAGCAGTCGCGTAGGCTATCGCTGCGCGCCAGGAGTCAGCTAGCAGCGCAGACTGCAGCAGCTATTCCGAGCCCTGATGCAAAAGGAACACCCACACATCCGGCGCGCGTCTCTAATGATGGCACGTGCTGGTCTGAGAGTTTTACAACAAACTACCTGCTCCTCGTGCACATCTGCGAAAGACGAGCACCGCGCCTAGCTTGGGTCTGCAGAAAGTGATCACTTGGCAAATGCAGAGCAGGTGACAGAGAGGGGATGCTATAGCACAATGGCCGACGCTTCTATATTTTGGTTGCATCTACCTTCCCGTCCATATCGAGATATTTAACAGCCTCGCATCTGATTGTGTGACGTACAGGCTTTGTTACGCCTCGAGCCTCGGTTACTGACTCTTACCAGACAGAGGGGCTAGAGCATCATAGAAGACTTTGATCATAAGGCAGCCCTCGAGCAGTGTGGAACACAGCCTGTGCCCTACTCTGAAGATGTAGCGTTGCTGTTCACTTCCAAAAGAACAAGATATTTTGGTATGAGCAGTATTAGTGGAAAATTGCTCTCCGCAGATCAAGTGTATCCAGGGCGATACCATCCATACATAAATCTATACATTTTTTACACGCGCCATTCTCTCCTGAAAACCTGTTTCCACATCGGCAACGTCTACCCTATTATAAGTCTGAATGTAGCCACTCCAAATTACATGTTTTTTGTCGTCTCTTGTATTTCTCTGATTCGTCGTTCTTTATGTGTGTATCTCCAGGACAAGCACACATTATTATTTTATTTGCCGCTCTTGCACCCAGTTATGTATTTGCAGATCATGTTTGTAAAAGTACAACTGGGCTCTCTGCTACTTATGTTGGGAAGGTTGTATCTGTATGTTCTTGTCCTCTTCCTGATTGTAAAGCGAAGGTGTCTTTAAGGAAATTAAGAGAACATGGTACCCTCTAGCCCCCTCCTCACATTCTGTCCATTGCCCCCTCCTCTCTGCAGCTGTTCCACTGTCCAGACACCGCCTCACATTGTCCTTTAAGTCTGTGGCTCGGCTTCAGAGTGAGAAACCCCTGGATGTTTCAGACCCGTCCATTCACGTGCAGACTGAGGAGGAAGAGAGGGGGGCGAGTATGCAGGAATGCACTCATAGGCGGAGGCGTTTAATATGTGGCATGAGAAGTGGACACAATATCACTTTACTACAACTTTTCAACATGATGCACAGCAGCCACACTGCTCTACAACATAGATTGAAGACATTGCATGCATGGTAAAGGCATCTACGTGGGAAAGTTATGCTCTGGTTAAACACTTATAAAGTCCCAAAGGCGAGACCTATTGGCTATGCCAATCCTTGTTTTGGGGGGGGGGTGCCTGGGTGCGGGGTGGGAATCAAAAGTGCCTCGTAAGTACTTCTTGGCATGAAGCCCCGCACCTTTCAAGCCCCTGCCCCCTCCTCACACGGAGAGATTGTTCTTCAAGTTGGCAGGTAGGGATAAACAGGTTTAAAAAGTTTGACTCAGTGCACCAGGCACACACTGATTTGGACACAGGAGCCATAACACAAGCAGAAATTGACTGAAGAATCTTTGATTAGCAAAGGCATGATAATTTGCAAACCAAAGGCAAAAACATTTGCGAAGGTGCTGACGGTAGAGCACCTTCAGCGCTAAAATGAACTAATCCTAAACTAAAAGCAGCACCAAGCCATCTTCTCTTTGGGAAACACTTGGAAACTAGACTATTCCAATAATCATATGACAGGCATTATTGACTACCGCCTATCTCAGTGCGCGTAACAAGTTCACCATCCTCACTCTTAGGCAAGATTTACTATTCAAACATACAGCCTGTTTTATTTTTATGTTAATTTTGTGTATCCCCTTGTCATTAGAACTGTCAAATTCAAAATGGCTAATGGAGTGAGTCACTTTGTTTCCTTTCCATTTCACTATAGTGCATTCCTTAGCCTAAAAATATGGGGGGTTTCTCAATGTCCCTCATTACGCGTGGCCCATTAGACTGCAATCACACACTGATCTTTATTAGAAGTGGTGCAATGTTCCTCATGCCCAGTAGTTATCCGGTGCAATAAAGTCCCAATTTGTGGCAGGTCAATCCTTCTGTATTTAACATATGAAAAATGCCCAGTAATTAAAGGGATACCAAAGGGAATGATGGACGGAGTGCTTGAGCAAATCAAACACTCACCCCAAGTCAACTGATCTGGGTTTAATCCATCATCATTCTTTAGCTCACTCCACCACCCCAGTTCAGACATTGCCATATGCAAATCAGTCTGACCCTGTGCCTTATGGGAACAGTCCAGCCCGAACTGCCAGTAATTAAAGGAACTTGTGGAGTTTTGTATGGTAAACACCAAAATCCACATGGTATTCCCCCATACTGAGGAAAACCTTGTAATAGGTGCTATTCATCCCGCACAGTATGCAACGATTCCCACAGTATTGTAATTATTCATACACAAAATATGTTTTATCAAACATTGGGACACTCATAATGATGGCTAAAGTGCTTACCAGGTGCAAGTCTAAATTAGCCTGATGGATGGAGCGCTGAAACTTTTCAGACACTCACCCCCAGTCACAGATCTGGGTTGAATCCATCATCCTTCTTAAGCTCACTTTGCCACCTCAGTTCAGACCCAGCTATATGCAAATCAGTCTTGATGTTGTGACTCATGGGAACAGTCCAGACCGAACTGCCATGCTAGGTCTTCCCTGAACCGGAAACAAGCATCCTGGGACCGGTTTTTGGGTACCATCCTTCATCAGCCAGACTAACTTGAATCCAATGGCAAAGTGAGTAAGGGACCCACGTCTGGGCATACCCCGCCTACTTAGGGCGAATAAAGCAAACACAAGGAGATGATGGACAGAGCGCTGAAACATTTCAGACACTCACCCCCAGTCACAGATCTGGGTTGAATCCATCATCATTCTTTCGCTCACTTCGCCACCTCAGTTCAGACCCAGCTGTATGCAAATCAGTCTTGGACCCTGTGCCTCATGGGAACAGTCCAGACCGAATTGCCAAGCCAGGTCTTCCCTGAACTGGAAACAAGCATCCTGGGACTGGTTTCTGGGTAACGCCCTTCATCAGCCAGGCTATCTTGAATCCAGTGGCAAAGTGAGCACGGGATATATATACCACATGCGTACTGCATGTATCATATGCATGCATTGCAAACATGTGATTTCCAACACGGTGCACAAAAGTAGACCTTTTCAAGGAAGCATCAGAGGAGCTGCTTAAGACATGCAAACTATGTTACATCCCGCAAAGCAGTTACTTTTAGGGCACTGACAACTTTGTAGGAATACACTTCCCTCACTAACAAGGGTGCCTAGTATTCACCCAAATGGTTCTGGTGTGTGTAGCACAGGAAGTAGAGAAAGTACCCACTAAGCACTGCCTTCTTTTCAGGACAGGTGTAGAAGGTCTTCTATTTATGTTCAAAGCGATGTTAACTGGGAAAAGAGGTAATGTAAAATCATAAAACACATTTTACATTTTTAAAACCTTATGTACACTAAGAAAACACATAGTTAAAAAAGTAAGCATGAGTCACCAAAGTACAATGAACAAGAATATCCTATCAATATAAATGTATATTATGACTAGGCTGTACTGTTGTCAGTGTTTATTGTTTTTAGATTTCAGTGGTGTTTTTTCAGTGTTTTTGTAACCTTTTTAATCAGTGTTTATTGGTATTTATTCAACTGGCTAACCCCCAAAATAGACAAAAACAGTGTTTTTCCAGTGTTTACAAAACATGTTGTTTTTGCAGTGAGTGTTATGAAGTACATATTTCATTTAAAAAAGAAGTAATGCAGGGTAGGTAATGTCTTCTCATCAGCAGTGTGTCCAATAAACGTATGTTAGACTGCTATAAGCATAGAAAGTCTGTGTATTGCACTGTCACACTCACATCTCCTTATTCTGTCAGACATCTGCCTCTCACACTCACACTGTCAGGGCTGTCCAGTTCACAGAACTATTAATGGATTAAAAATAATTATGGGTGCCCTGTTAGAGATGTCTGGTTTACAGGACTATTCCAGATTTAAAAAAGTAAGACTACTACATTCAAATGTTTTAGTAAATACATTGATGGACACACTTGGGGTCATTTGCCTGCCTTACTGAATATTATGATATTTTAGAGGTTGTCAACCCAGCCAACAGCATTGTACCTTGTGAAAACTTTATAATGCCAAATTTCAATAGCTTAATTTGTAGGCCTGCATTCTAAGACAACTGAAACATGATGCTTTAAGCATGCTTGCCATTGCTTCTGCACGCTTTGTCTGACTACATTAAGGTGGTGCTGCTGTTGTGTGGACATTCATAGCTGACAAGTGGTCCCGTGGCAAATTCCCACTTTACGTCATTTCTGACCTTTTAACAGACATCACATTGTGTTCTGGGACTTGGAGTTTTGCTATTAACATTGTAACTATGGGCTCTAAAAACCCCAGGCAGTAAAGTGCATTTCGGTAACATGACAGGATTAGCTGATGGTATCACACATACCAATGGGGCACCTTACAGCTATGATTTTTGTTGGCATGTGGACAGTCTTCTGTCATTTTTCATCACTATCCCATGTGCTTTGTGGCAGAACTCCTTTCACAAGTACCTGTTACTACACCATGCATTGAATATGTAAACTCTGAGGTGTTTGACCTGCCATCAATGCTGACTTGTTAGAAAAAGGGGCTGATGTAACAAGGGTTTTTGCCCATTCTGTGTCTATGGGCAAATGTGATAGTAAATATTGGCAAAGATTGTTATGAGCCAACCACTTCAAAAATCCATGAAATAATTAAACACTGCCAAAAGATCAAATATGATTTTGATAATTTCAAATTCTCCATGGGTATAGACTAAATAGATCAAACCTCAAACATGCCTATAAACCCTGCACCTTTAATCCAAACACGCAAAGCTGAAGGAAACGAAAGGAAGAAGAAACAGTATTGTAGTGACATCCTTAAACAACAAAACTGTAGCACAATAATCTTAGACCAGTCTTTCGTGATGCTCCGATGTAGAACAAAGTTACATTTTACGGGCATTTCAGGAAGAAATAAACATGACTCATTCTCTCGCTCTCTTGTTTTGAATGGCATTTTAGTTTGTGGTTGGGCAAGTGTTTATCAATGTTTAGACTGATTAATGTTATTTACCTTTTAGTGGGTTTTATTGGTTAATATAGTTTTTAGTCTAAAACAGGATAGTCAATTATGGCATGTCTCAAGAGAATATAAGTGAATAACTAACATATACAAAATTAACATTTCATATTTTACATATATAAATTAAGACATTTGTAAATCGGCCTATCAATAACGTTCCATGCATCAAATTTATACTTCCGTTAGCAATGTGTTGTTCATTACATTTCCTAAAAATACTCTAAGTATTTTGGGTGGGGATATTGATTTTAGACCCAGATTCCAAATGCATCTCCTGTGATCCTAAACTGCTGGCAACATTGCTCTACAGTCTAATTTTACAAAATCTGTTTTTAGATCTTATTTGAAAACATATATGAAGAAGATATTGGTTCTGCATCAGAGTGCTGGAATCACAACACTTCACACATAATTTGTGAATATGAGCAATTTCACAATGTTAAAAATAGGCTGTTAAGTACATGAAAAACACATTGATGTGCAATTAGCCACACAGTTGATCCAAGCAGCATAGCACATAGTTCTTCCTATAGTTAAAAGATAGAGGGCAAAGGATTTCATATGAAAGCACCTTTGAACCAAGTCCTGGTTTACACTGGGCTGCCTGAAAACGTTCCTAGCATGTTCTTATCTGCACATTCCATACATTACAAAATAGTCTCTTATTGGAGCAGTACCAAAACAACCCTGCAAAAGTCCATACATTTTGCAAGGTTAAGTTAGTGGTGGATTCCTATAACCATTTCACAACTCCTGAAAAATAAACTTTTTATAGACTGCCTTGCTCTGATGTTATAGGTTTACGTGCAAACTATTACTCCTGAATTATAATGTTCTTCATCATATCCCATTCCTTCCTATTCACTTAAGTATGGTGTACTGCTCTGATCATGCCGAATTACTTAAGACAAAAAAACTCTTTTAAGTGTCACAGAGGGGCAGGCTAATTCCCAAAGGTTCATGGAAATTTGTTTTACTCTCCCAGGGTGTACTTTATGTCAAATCGTATCTGTTATTTTGTCATTTTCGTTCATTCATAAACACTCCTTGAGTAACACGTGTGTAGGTTACAAACATTCAAATTGGTCACCCAGATAAATGTGATTCGCTGAAACAAAGGACCATCTGATTCACAAAAACATTATCTCATCTTTGCTGAAACTCAGATAAAAAGTTTCAACAACTTACGTGATTCAGCACCTCTTTGCTATGATATGTTTACAAAAATTGTTATCATATGATCTTTGTAATTGTAATCAAATCAACAAAAATTTAAAACATTTCATCAAACAATTCCAGGACTCATCAAGTTTGTTATTAAAAATTCTTTCTTTATTCAGATTGCTTTGTAAAACTTATTTTCACTATCTATAAGTTCCTAGTAGAGTGCACTATCTGTGCCCAGGGCCTATATATTAAATGCTACTAGTGGGCCTGCAGCACTGATTGTGCCACCCACACAAGTAGCTCTTGAAACATGCCTCAGGTCTGCCACTGCAGAGCCTGTGTGTGCAGTTTTGCTGCCATGTCGACCTGGCATTTAACACCCCGTGCCAAGCCTTAAACTCCCTTCTATTACATATACGTCACCCCTAAGGTAGGCCCTAGGTAGCCCATAGGGCAGGGTGCTGTGTGAGTAAAACGTAGGACATGTATTTTTAAGTTTTGCTCGTCCTGGTAGTGAGAAAAACCCAAATTATGTTTTCACTACTGTGAGGCCTATCCCTCTAATAGCTTAACATTGGGAAATCCTTATTACACTTATAAGCTATGATTTTTGATATAGAAGGAGTAGCTCATGTTTCATATCATTGGAATGGTAATGATAAATCCTGTGTGTTGCCAAATTTGTGTTTAAGAAATGCCCCTTTTAGAAAAGATTGTATTTCCCTGCTCATAGCTCTGTGTCTTGCAGCCTATCTCCAATACACATCTGGGGTGGGTGACATCTGGACTGTGTGCATTCCCTCTAGACAGCCACACACATAGGAAGGTTAGGTGGAACTGAGTGGCCATCCACATACTGATGGGTCATCCTGGGAATGATAGGAAGGAGGAGCTGACACTTGCACCTGAATAGGCAGTGTCCTGTCCCCACACAAAGGGCTACATACTACCCCATAGTGAGTCTGGAGCCACAGCTGGGAGGGAGGACCTCTGTGAACTTCAAAGTCACCTCCACTTCAAAGGCACAAGTGGGTATAAGCACTGGGTCTCTAAACCCACCAAATCAGACACGACTGGACCTGTGAAGAATCTCCGCCAGGTGGAAGGACTCCTGTGCTGCTACAAGGGCATGCTGGCTTGCCTCATGTTTTAAGACTCAGGGCTATCAAAGTCTTATCTCCCGTTCCGTTCCTGTGACTTGTTCATTGGAAGTGGATCCAAGTGCTTGCTCCAGTAGAACTGACACATCATCAGCGTGTGAAGCAGAATTGATGCATCAACGCTGTTGTGGGAATAGAAACATCACATTACACTTGAAACCAGCGCATTGCCATCAGAAACACCACATCGCTGCCATTGCAGTGAGAGACGATCGATGCATCCCCTCGACTGCCTGGAGAAACCGGTGCATCAACTTCGTAGCCAACACATCTCAGTACTGGCGCTTCGTCTTCAGAACTAGTGTATCACCATTGATGCAAGGAGAAAATTGATGCATCAACTCGACTGTGGAATTGACACCGATGCATCGCTCAGGTGCACCCCGCATCTCGCTGTTTCGACCAGGATCAAGATACTTTTGTTCAGCGTGCCTTACGTGGCTCTTGTATCTGGCCCACACTCCAGTGCAGTCAGCCTGAACTCTTGACTTTGCCCCACTGCAGCACGACCAGATAACCCCTTAGGCACTTATTGCTTTTAAGAACTATTTTACTAACTTGGTATAGAGTCTTTTTGTTGTGTTTTCACTGTGTTACTGTTTAAAGAGTTGCACAAATGCTTTACTCATTGCCTCAAGTTAAGCTTGCCTGCTCTGTGCCAAGCTATCAGAGGGTAAGCACCACAGGATAATTTAGTGTGTGTATCTGACTTAACCTGTCTAGGACTGTGGTTCCTGCTTGAACAGGATGCATATCTCTGCCAACCCGAAACCCAGATTCTAACAATATGTATTTGTATTCACTGTTTCTTTACCCCTTGGAGGAGGTCAATACAAAAGTCGGCTGCACGATTCTCACTAGTGGCTTCAACAAGGTCAAAATCACCTGAAAATGAGGGTGATTCAGAGGTTGTTGTAAACAATGTACCTAAAGTAATTTACTCCAATGAAATATATTTTATTGCTCACAAGGATGAAAAAGTGACAAGACCTTACACATTTGCTTCCCACTTAAATGTTAACGAGCTATTTTTCATTTTTCTGTTTCCATTGCTTTTGTATTTAGATGATGTTCTTAATTATGTTGTGGTCAGCCCAAAATTAAATTTTATTGGCACAGGGGGCAGCTGAAAACTTGAGACTCCCTTCTGAAATCCCTCAGGTTCACATGAAATGCTTTGAAGTTGAGTAGCAACTCCTCAGCTATTTACAAAAGGAGGCGTTGGGGGAGGATCACAATTTCAAATAAAATTCGTCAGATACAGCAAAACCCTCCAAAGCAGTTATCCTAGCTCGCTGGGTTAATCCTCATGATGCGAAAAACGATGTGCAACCAGCTGGTCACATCTTTAAATCATGAGAGTGATGGGGTTTGCCAGTATTCCTTCAGAAGTTGATAAAGTGTAGCTCTGACATGTGCATTGCTGTTAACATTACTTCTGTCACATATTTTATTTTGGCTATCAACATGACACTCCAATAGGGGAAGTACACCTTTTTTCAGCTGTAATCTGTCTTTTGAAACTGGATTTCAGCCTTTTAATTCACGAGTCATGGGTGATCTACGATCTATTACATGTTGCCCAATTCTGTAGCCCTTTTTTGATAGCGCAAAGTCACAAAACTTTTTCACAGGGTTAAATGTGAAAGTACACACGATTTGTGTTTCATGCCTGTGCGTACTTTACAGAGTACATGCATAATTTACACACATTAATGATTCAGGGGATGTATGGCGGAACCACGCATTCCGTTATAACCCATGGCGTTACAACACGGTTGTTACAACGGGAATGCCATTACCACACATTTTTTTTACACCGACTATGCCTTTACCACACATTCATTTACAACGAATTTCGTTGTAAAAGCATGACTGTTAAAGGGATGCATGGTAAAGGCATATGCTATGTACAAAATGTAGAGGTTGGTTAAAAAACTATTTTTTGTATGGTTACATATTTTTATGTGTCTTTTTTAATATATTTACACATGCATAAATACTTAAGAATGTGTGTGTGTGTGTGTGTGTATATATATATATATATATGTATATATATATATATACACACCAGTAGCGGTCCGTGGAGGGAGTTCGGTGAGGCAGTGTGGCGGGGCGGGGAAATGTAAACACCGGAATATGGATGAACGGAGGTAAGTACACATTTAAATAAATAAAACGAATTTTGTTGCGCGCGCTGAATCGCATTTTGCGATGCAGCGCGCGCAAAGGAATTCATTTTATTTATTTAAATGTGTACTTACCTCCGTTCATCCATATTCCGGTGTTTACATTTCCCCACCCCGCCTCACTGCCCCACCGAACTCTCTCCACGGACCGCTACTGATACACAAACACACATATATATATTTATAACAAAATCTAGTCTAACGGACGAAGGAATGCGGCACACCAATCAAGTACTCAAGTGTTTATTGTTCAATAACAAAACAATGCGTTTCGACTGGGACGGCCTTTGTCAAAATGTTGTCAAAATTAACCTTGCCATCCCGAAACCCATACCCACCCTAAACTCTAAATTACCCCTGCCACCTCAAAACCCATACCCACCATAAACCCTAAAATTATCCTTGCCACCCCAAAACCAATACCCACCCTAAACTGACCCTTACAGTCCCAAAACCCATATCCACCCTAAACCCTTTATTAAAAAAATCCTAATATATATATATCCACGCTCCGTTTTCTCGCTGATATATCTTCAAGAAAGAAAGCACTCTTGGGGGGTTTTCTAATCCTTATTCCTTTATTTTTTTTTAGCAATCATGACGCGTTTCGGCATCCGCCTTATTCCGCCGCGATTCAAGCACCCGCTCGAGAGTGCGCCGGCAAAGGTGTAACGGAGCGGTCATATATATATATATATAGATATATTTATTTATTTACATAATACTTACATTTAAAACGTATATTCCTTTACGAATCATGCCTTTACAACAACATTCGTTGTAAAGGTATGTGGGGTAAAGTCATATGATTTGTAAAATCCTGCCTGGTAAAGGTTAGGAGTGGTAATGGTAAATGCGTGTAAATCGCGTGCCCATACCCAAATCAGGCCTCTCGGCGTTAGTGGCTTTGAGCGCACGTTTGAAGCATGAATGAGTTGGGAGGCCATTCCATATTAATTCTGACTGGTAGGAAACCCTTCCCTAACCTTTGAGGTGAGTTTGAATTTTGGGGCGGTGATGGAATACAGGGGTAGTTATGTAACAGAGGGGTAGTGATTGTGACGGTTTATACCAACCATTTTTGGGGACGGGTCGTTTATTTCGGTGCCGGGCAAATTCAAAAGATGAGGACCAAAGTTCGCGCCCTCATTCAGACTCAAGTGGGGCGATAATTTCTCAATCGCTAGCTGTATTTTCTCGCACACAGTTTTACAGGTATAACAACAACATTAAGAGATTTGCAACTCTGGAAAGTAGAAAAGGTTTGGCATTACTGCATTATCCGCCATTCCGACCCCCGAACTCAGAATGCGAAGGTATGTCCTGGGAGTACCCAGAAATCCCAGGGCTCGTAATGAGGGCCTACTGCAAGCATAAAAGACACCTGTGGTCACACAAGGGGCCTCAAAGAGATGTGGTTCTTTAGTGTTGGTCAGGGCAAAGGTGTCCAGGCCGCTGTCCTCGTTTTCCAGGCCCACAGCAGGCTGTCTGCAACTTCTGCCGCCCAGCATGAAGCACTTCGGTGTGTCCCTGGCGGGCATTACCTGCTGGTACCCTTTCTGGGGGTTCCAAATGAACTGTGCGCAAATTGCACCAGTTTGACACCTTGCTTGGAATGGGGAATAATGAGACAATAGTGTTTGTTATTTCCCATTCCATGTTGTACATAGTCTCGTATGCTATTAGTGAGGGGTTTCACCTGCCGTAAATTGCTGGAGCAAACGTCCGCGTTTTTCACGCGCGTTGTAATTCAGTTTTTCTGCGCAAACGGGAGATTGTGCCAAAATGACATCATTGGCCCCATCATTATTGGGACATGTATCCACTTGAGTGTGTACAATTTGGCATTCATACACAAACGTCATAGAAGAGGCTTGCAAATTCGGTAAACACTAGAAAGTAGTCATGTTTTTTTAATGTATTGACAAAGTTTGAGGAATGCAATTTCCACTCTTATCTGGAGGGCTAAGTAAGATACACACAAACGGACCAGACGTAAATGGTCCAGGAGTTGAGTGCAGAAAGGGGTGTCACGCGAATGGACATTTATTTTCAGTGCAAGAAATAAATAAACATGCTCGAGTTGTTTCGGAACGCTACCCGGCGTGTAGAAGGCTTTACTCACTGCAGTGCGAGGCATTTGTTTCTCTCTCACTCGGATGTTCGCATGATATAGGAACCATATTGACTTCTCTGGGTGTTTGCCAACCCACAGTGCGGGGATGCACTGGGAGGGACTTGGTGAAGCCCACTCCCTCCCCCACCGACTTCATGGCTGCAGATGCTGTGCCTCCCTCCCCGCTGGGGACACCTGCAGGCTGGCGCAGCCTCTGCTTATTACTGCCTCCAGCTGTCGCGGTGCAGGAGGGATGCGCTACTGCGCAGGCGTGCTTCTGCAGACCCGCAGTAGAATGAGAGGCTCTCTTCCGCCTGGCACGAGCCGTGCCCTTGAATTCATTTCACGTGTTTGCAAGTACCCGCATGAGATGCACAGAGGCGGTCAGTGTGAGGACGCTCGTGGCTTTCACTCAAGAGTTGTGTCTGTTCTGACGGCAGTGGAGGGATAAGGGTAGCCAGGGAGGAGTAAACGATTCCCATACATGTCTTTGTTCGTCGAGGTCCTGCTTTTAGCCCATTTAGCAAACAATGGTTCACTGCAGATTCGGGTCACGTAAACACTTGTACACATAAAGTGGATTCTGTAGATCTTCACAATGTTACCTTGTTCAAAAAGAAAAAGCAATATATTGTTTTTATTGCCTATAAAAAACTATGATATATTTACAAGAAACAACCCTAAGTTAGTTGTATTAAATGCAGTTTATTCGCACATTTCATTAAAACCAAGAATAATCACGTTTTACGATGTCCTCAAAATTATGCATAAAGTGCCCATGTGAATAAAATGTTTGAAATTGCATCAAAATAAGAAGAAAAGAAGTATGACGATCGACTCCTGTGTCTATTTGTAATGAGGGGGTAAGGTGGAAGTCTAGGACGTCTTACAGTAGATGGCGTTTCGACCTCAGATCATTTGGAGGTCATCATCAGGAGGAAGGGGCTGGAAAGAGCACACGGAATGAGTGAGCCCTACTGCTCAAAGGGAGCACAGAAAGCATTGACCGCAGGATAGTTGAAAGGAATTCAGGACTTAGGAAAGTCGGTAAGTGCTCCACATCAATGGGTCAGAACAGTACTGGTGGTAATTCTGGGCTACGGGGGCCACTGGAGGCTAATGAATGCATATGCAGATTTTTAGACAAAATGGCACACTGGATCACACAATTAATTCCCAACAAAATGGAACAAAAATTTCCAGAGCCACCTCGAGATGGTTCGGGAAATGACAGAATTGCCACAGTGTTCCTGTGAGTGAAACCAATACATTTTGAGTAAATACCCTCCCCCAAAATTTTTCTCCCCTGAACCCTGGGCCTATCTCCTAGCACTGCTGTCTGGCTAGCCAGAAAACACCAAAGGTGTATTCTTCTGTGCCACCTGACATTCCTCCTTCACCCCCTTCCTGCAGGCATCCATTCCCCACAACCTCTTCACCTCCCGACACACACAAACCCGCATCCCGCACCACCTCCAACCTAACTCACACCCTTCCCTGCCCTGTATCCTCCTCAACACCCGCTCCCTCGCCAGGCAGTCCACCAAAGTCTGGGACCTTCTTCACAACTTCTTCACGGACCTGTTCTTCCTGACCAAAACCTAGATGACCCTGACGTCAGCCCCCTACATCGCCATGGGGATCCCCCCTCATACATGATCATAAAACAGAGCTGACAGACCCAGAGGAGGACTCCCTATTATTTTAGAAGAGCACATCCATGCCCCACCACCTCCGCAAGTAGGTCATCCTACTTGATCTATATCCCACCTCCACACCATCTCCCACTCAATCCTCATTCAGTGCCTCCACGAAGCTGGCATAGAAGGACCTACACTGCGATGGCCCTGCTCCTTCCTTACAGACCACACCCATTCAGAGTGCCAACTGTATCTGTAGATTACCTCAAGGATCATCTCTCAGCCCCACAAATGTCAATGCCTGCAATGCCTCGCTCACAAACATAATCCAAAGTCCCGGCATCAACATCCTCTCATGTGCTGGTGACAACCTCATTCTTTCAAATGAAACACCATGCACCCGAACCAAAATCACCTCCTACATGTCTGAAGTCACCAGATGGATGAAGACCAACTGTCTTAAACTCAACACAGACAAAACTGAAGTAATACCGTTCGGCAAAGGCACCTTGTTGTGGAACTCCATCTGGTGACGCTAAGTATCGGACCCACATCTTGCCCAACAATTGAAGCCAAGAACCTCAGAATAGTGGAAGACAAACAGCTCGCAATGACCTTTCAAGTCAACACAGTCGCCACTGTTGCTTCCACACCCTCAAAATGCTCAAGAAAACCTTGTTGTTGACTGGGAGCCACAATGGCTCCCAGTCAACAATCGCAGAATCGTCATCCAGTCCCTCATCACTATTAAACTGGCCTATAGCAACGCTCTCTGTGTCCGCATCACCGCCCAACTGACCAGAAGATTTCAGACCATAAAAAACACAGCAGTCAGTTTAAGGCTATCTTCCCACACTCACATCACCATGCACACCAAAGACCTTTACTGACTCCCCGTACACAAATGAGCACTCTTCAAGCCCCTCACTCATACGTACATGACCTGGTAAGAACCGTTGGTATGTCCGTCGGATATATGGGTATAATTTGTTTTCACAAATAAGTGTTACATCGTACCCATATATGTGATATTTTTCTCTTGAGTCTTGTTCCACAAAGATCACACTGCTTTGTCTCATCCCACAATGAATAGAAAAGCCACGGATTGGCAATATGCATAGCAGTAATTAGGGGACCATATCACAATTGTCTGTCATGCTATCTTTTGCCCTGGATTTTAGTGTATTAGCAACATAAACCCAATTACATAGCGTTGAGTATGTCAACTAGGTCAACACTTTCCTGGTAAGAGTAATGGATATGATTCTTTAGGTTGTAAAAGATCACAACGAATAGTCAATAAAGCATCAATTAGGAGGTATAACTTTCATGTTCGCTAATTGTTCAGCGCATTCAGTGAGAAAGCATATTCTAATGTGTGTTTAACTACTATATGGGTTTCATTTGTTATAAAAACACTGAACGGTATATCAGAAATAGCACATAAGAAGATTTTGTTCTAGCCATTAGGTTATTAGCGGCCTCATCCCGAATAATCCACTGGGTCTCCCTGGTCAAAGTTCTAAGGGCACAGCACAAATAGTAAAGCTACTCGGGTACACCCTTCCTCGTCCTGTATGCTATGTTTATTTTTAATGTACTTTTGTACTCCTCTCACCAAGACACCAGTAGCATGCACAGTTCCTGTCTACACTTACATCCCACCCTTACTGTACTGCCCAGCTGCCTCTGCAACAAGCATTGGCAAAGCCACGAAGTCTGTCTTGCACTTTGAGTCCTGACAAAAGCATTAAAAAAGCCTGTTGCAATGAAAATAAAAGAAATATTGCTTTCTGTATATGATTATTAATTGTCCTTTTGAGATTTAACATTTTCCCTCATGCACTTTAATGCAAGCACTCCCTAGAAGGTGGAAATGATACACCAAATAGACAGTAGCATGAGATGAGCGAGAAATACTCCTTTGGGCCTGCCAAAGCTCATTCTATGTATATGTGAAATAAGTCATAACAATAGGCTTCTAGAGAGCTCCGCTGTCCAGCTGGACCTAAACAAACCTGGAGAGTGCCAAAAGAGGCCACCATCAGTGCAAACCAAGGCCCCTGCTGAAGCAGACCTCAGACGAGAACCCCAAACAATTAAAACACACCAGGAAGAGTTGAGTGGAGCGACAACATGCTGGAACAGTAAGAAACAAGTCACAAGCATTGCACCGCTGCTGGAAACAAGCAGCTGCAAAAGTCAAGGGGCGTTAACAAAGTACTGTAGTTACTGCCCACAATATTAGCTGTCTGATTGGCTGCACAAGTTCAATTGTGTTTCTGTGAGAGCCCACGTTTGCAAATGATGATGATTATTAATATTGTAGTGTTAGGCATGCATTTACCAGGGCACCTTGGTATTAGAACAACCACAACAAGCATTGGCATAGTCAATAGGTCTCGCTTTTGGGACCTTATAAGTATTTAGGTATGCAGCACAATATCCTTAATGCAACAACACCAACTGTTGAATGGCTAAACACTTATAAGGTCCCAAAAGCGAGACCTATTGGCTATGCCAATGCTTGTTTTAAGCTGCTGCCAGCCTTAGATTTAGTTGTGATTAATAGCCTTGGACGTCTAAGCTCACCCCTGTTTTCATAATGCCTTCTCTAGGAATTTTCTTCATAATTGTATTGGTGGTTTGTAAAATTGCCTTTTTTGTATTTGTTTTTATTTATTACTTAAACAAGATTTGTTGTAACTTTTTGAGGTCAGCTTTTTAACTGATGTATATATAATGATTTGTTGCCCTTTTAGGGTTTTTATTTCTAAAGCCGAATAAAGGTTATATATTGATTGATTAAATTGTGTATATAAATGTCTTTTACAATGTATTTAACTTTAAAAAAAACGCATCTTGAAAGTAATGAATCGTTGCTTTCCAGACCATGGGTGCTCTTTTGACATCTTCATGTTAGTATATTTAGCCTTAGGCTAGGTTGTAACAAAACATTCCAGTGGGCGCGAAAAAGGAAGTGCCCTGCAGAAGACCCTTTCCTGTGAAACGCATGCGGCCGCCTGTAACCTTCACTCTCTCCCTAGAGCCTAAACACATGGCTTTTCAGTATCCTGGCGTTCTGTGTGAGCTATTCCTAGGATTTATCTTAAATGTTTCTCTTCAGTGATCCTGACAGCCAGCCATGGGCAGAGTAGTATTTAACTGGAAACACTATATAGCTACATTTCTATATTGAACAGTGATCTTGTAATCATTTACCATGATGGTAGGCTTGCTAAGTCAGTTAAGCACTCACTCCTAGATATGTGGGAATAAGGAAGTCACATGTTTGAAACCCAACAAGGCTGACTTAGTCTGCATCAGCCAAGGTTATTGAATTAAGTATCCTTACATACAATAATAACATCTCGGAGTCCTTTAAAATGGCTGCATAAAACACTATATAAACGGCAGGTTATTTGTATCTGAGAGAATCACAAAATCACACAGCAGACAAACTACAGCTATGCTAACCTCATCTTATTTGAGGGAGGGATGGGCAGGGAGGACAGAGAAAGATAGATGCATGCAGGGATGGATGGCAAGAGGGATGAATGAGGAAAGCACAGAGAGGATAGATGAATGGATGCAGTGATAGATGGACAGGAAGGTGAAGGTATGGATGGAGAGAAGAATGTATGGAAACGAATGATAGAGTTGATTGATGGATGTGAGAAGGAAGAATGGACGACTGATAAAAAAGAAAGTCAGGACAAAGACAAAAAACGATGGAGACGGGAAGTAAAGATAAAAACAAATAAAAATAAAAAGAAGGCTGTACCAAAAAATAAATACAGAATGTATGAAAAGAGAAAGGAAAGCAAGATGGGAAACACAGGAAGAAAGATGGAGAGACAAAAAGACAAAATACTGAAAAGAGGATAAAGAGAAGGAAGGAAATGTAAGGATTTTAGATTACTCTCAGGCGGAGCAATCGCCGAACGACTGCTTGCAGCTACCCTTGGCATTTTTAGGGACAGAGGTCCATAAAACGTGTCAGAAGATATCAGTCACTGTACAGTTCTAATATAATAATATGGCACTTTGTAGGAGATTAAATGGCAGCCATGCATTATTTTTAATCTTTGATAATGTGGATCCCTCTGGCTTTTGCTGCCACCAAACTCCCACATCTGGTCAGCACTGAACATGCTTTAAAAAAACATTCATTTCACATTTACATTATTTATACATTGACATGCACGGCAATCATATTTTTCCAGGTCTTTGCTGATGAATACCTCCATTACTTGCAGCGCTATGCAGCTTGATCCAGCGTTTATTAGGAAGGCTGACGTTTTCAATAATGTCTGAAAGCCCCAAGTCTGGGGATGTAAACATTCCTTAGATGAAGCTCATGTTGTTTCTCGCCCAAGCGGGCTTCGCTCTGAAATGGTTTATCCCGCGTCGGTGACCGGAAGAGAAGCTGGCGGCGGCGTCTAGCTACAAACAGGCGGCAGCAAAGCCCCGGCTCTCCAAGCCCTGACTTCATTGCTATTCCGCGCAAGGGCCTGTTGGTGGAAGGAGAATTTGGCTGGAAATTCCGTGATTTACATGAAAAGCTCATTAGTTCTCTTAGCCAATGTCTGGAATGGTTTAATTTGGAGAGGGTTATAAGTACTGGCCAAATAGATTTTCCCTGCGCCACTCGTGTTATTTAAAGGCACAAAAACATATCCTGAAATGTCAGTGGCGGATTTTCTCCTTCTTAGCATCTTATTATATATATGTTGTACCTCTGCATTAAGTGCGCCGCCCTATCTTGTGCAACCATGGCGGCTCATCTAACAAGTATATGCTGAGAAAGAAAGTACCTGAAAACGCGAGTGGTGCGCGGGCGCACAGGTAGAGCGAGAGTTAACTTAAGCCAGATGGCGCCTCTGCGCTGCGAAAGTGAAAGTGATCGCGATCGTGATGCACTTCACTTAATGACCCGTGAAAGACAGATGGCGGCTGCGCACGTGCACGCTCGTGTGAATGCAAGAGCTAGGCCAGCCAAAGCATGGGGTAGCACTTTCAAAACCCCACTTACTAAATGTCTCGCCAGACATAAAAAGGAAAAAAAACGGAAGCAGAAAACAGACAGTACAAAGACAGAAGAAAACAAGAAAGAAAGAAAGCTTTCACAGAGTACTTAGAATATAAGAAATTAGAGATCATTCAGACGGGTGGACAGCGATCCATAGTTTCGTTTAAAAAATACAGTGGCATATTCACAAGGAGCTATCGCCGAGTTAACGGCACTTTATAGCAGCCAAAGTAGCGATAAACCTATCGCCCCATTCACAAGCTGGTGTTAACGTCCCACAGCACCAGTTTACCCGCGATAGCAGCTGCAAAACAAATCGCCACAGATGACCCCCGCAACTATTGCTAATGAGATGCAGAGTAGGTGTTCCCGTGCCAAAAGCCGCGACAACACCACTCCACAACATTCTCAACGACCAGCCAGATCTGCGATAAGAACACAAAACAGGTGATAAGGCGCTTTAGCAGCAGGAAAATAACACCTGCTCTGACCTGCTGCAAAGTCGGACCACAGCCTGCACCACAAAAGGGAGCCCAGCCCAGAGCCACACCTTAAGAACAACAGATGCACCTGGGCAACTGAACATGCAGCCTGGAGGGCCGAAAGGGCAACAACAACCTCCCCCACCACCCCCAGGACCCCCTCTCCCCAGCACCCCGACCAAAGACATGCCACATCAGCTACACCTAAACATGTACAAAATAATCTGCATGATGTCGCACAGTCACAACTGGTGATATGCATGTGTTATCACAAAAATGAGCATCACACATTCACTTTTGAAGCAACAAATGAAACTTTATTAAAATGAACACTGAACTGAAATGAAGACACATGGCGGCTCCCCTCGGGACAATCCATAGGTCACAGCCTGCAAGACAAAAATCATGATGAGAAGGTGTGTCCTGCGCACATCAAAGGACAGAGAGAGAGCGAAGGGGAGAGAGAGGAAGCGAGGGAGAGAGATAAGAAGAGAGAGTGGAGAGAGAGAGAAGAAAAAGGGGAAGAGACAGACAAGAATAGAGGGGAGAGAGAGAGAAGAAGAGAGTGGGGGAGCGAGATAAGAAGAGAGGGGGAGAGAGAGAGAGCGAGAGAAGAAGAAGAGAGGGGGAGAGAGAGATAAGAGAGGGGGTGAGAGAGAGAGAGAGAAGAAGAGAAGGGGAGAGAGAGAGAGACAGTTCCGCCCCTGCGCACCCAGGCCACACTGCTCACCTGCTGCCACCGGTGTGTCTCTAACCACTTGCCGGTATGTATTTCAGTTCACCAGGTCACACATCTGAGACAGAACCGTCATCTGAAACAGAGTCCAGATACATGATTGGCACAGTCCACACAATTTCACAAGACAACATCGCCTGCCTGCCCATGCACACCCAGGCAGAGGCACCCCAGCCCCTACTGCCGCCCATCGGAGCATGCCCGCCAATGCAAACCCAGGCCTCACTGCTACCCTTCCGCCACCGACTTGCAGACAAGAGGTCCCACCACGTGCCGCTCCAAGCCATAAGCCCGGGGCCCGCGGACATGGCACCCTCCACATCATGCAGCCCCGCTCCGCTCCGCAGGCCACCAGGTCTCACGTTTGTGCTGGGTCTTGATTATTCCACGGCAGAGGACATACCAGTGCACCCGGCCTCATCACAGGGCAACACACCGCTCAGTCCAATAGGTGCCACCGACTCTATGATCCCAGAGGCGACGCCACGTGGCGGTAGGTCCGAGCTGCCCGCTGGCTCTGGCCTACACTGTGGTCCAGCAGGGCACACAAAACCTGAGCTGTCTGGACCGCCGGGATGGGGCATCATCAGAGGTTGCACACCCGCTCAGCACTTAAGGTGCCCCTACCTCAGTGCACCCAAAGTCACCGTCCCGTGCCGGGGTGCCTGTGCCAGCCACACATCTTCGGGTGCCACTAACCCTGTGCAACCCCAGTCAGCGCCACATGGTGATAGGCCCGTGACGGCCGCAAGGCCTCGGGTGCCACTAACCCTGTGCGCAACAACTCATGGGCCCTTTATGATTGATAACCGTGGAGCGTCTGTCATCCAGTCACCACCGGCAGAGGGGAATGTGATGTCGTCGGCCCCTTATGTTGGCGGAGTCACATGGCCTGTGACGCCTGTGCCGGATGGGTGTGGTGTGTGTGCAAACCTGCCCTCAGGGAGTGGCTGTGACATGCTGACAACTAGACCAGTGACCTGCACACCACCAGCGAGTACGGCTGCGACGGTTAGCAATGAGGGCCTGGCCTGCCGTTCGCCAGACCAGCGCAGGGCTTGCAACAATGACTCGTGGGCTCTGGGCATGGTTCAGTCCATGTCCGGACATGGAAGTGACTGATGCGTGTGTCCCTGTTGTAGTGTCCACGGCACCCGGAACACAATATACAATGTAGCACCCTGACTGGCATCCCACAGGATGAGCATCATTGACGCAAGGGAAATCACTGTCCCTACATTCATCCACACATTCATACATGAATGATGAAAGACATAACACAGCTTTGCGTTACTGGATGTTTATTGCACATCTAGTGCAGTTTTGCTGCTGGAGCGATACAGGGCAATGCCAAGCACACTACACAATATTGGCCCGTGGAGGGCCAGCCAGAGTCTATCCAGGGATGACAAGTACTGCGGGAGAGGAAGGGTACAGTCCGCAGTCTCCTCGCCGTGTTATTGGTCATCTAACAGGATATGGCAGTCCATGTCGCTGTCCAAGGTGAGTGCATCAGAGTGTATCGGGGGTCAGTGGAAGGTCATGGGGTCATGTGCGGTGTGAGAAGTTGGCCTGGTATATGCTGTCCACAAATTGAAGACTGCTCGGATTATTTGGCGAGTTGTGCAGGGGAAGTTGAGTCGCAGAAGTAAGAAATTGCAGATTCAAGAAGTGCAGACGATAGTTGCCGTTCTTTTTTCCTCTGCGGTAGATGGCCGTTAAAAAGTGAAAATAAGAGATTGAAAGGTTTCGTGCTAAGGAGGGAATACATGGTGCAACTTTGGTCCTGAGGATGGTCTCGGTGATTAAGCTTTCAGATAAGGAGACCGAAACGTCGACGCTGTGACACTTCTTTGTTGCAAACAATTTTCATTTGATGTCTTCAGATATTATAATTGTTTAAACGAAGTGCTTTTGATATATGACCAATTGTGGATGGTGCATATTCGCGTAAAAGTGTCATTAACTACTGCTGATTTGTCTTAAAGCGAGTCAGTAGTTTTATGTTGCCATTGTTCAAATGAAAACTGTATATTCATATAAAAAAATATTTTTTTGTGTATCAAATTATTGAAATTTGTTGAAACAATCAAAAATAATACAAAAGATGAATTGTGGTTGTTATGTATATTCTTTCCTTTTCTAAGTTCTTTGAAATGAAGATCACTACGGTGGCTATTTGATTGATGAATATAAGTTGAATAAATCCTCAAGGTTTATTATTGTTGAGACACAAATTAAAGTGGGCACCTTGTACCAGTCCAAACAACCCCTTATGGTCATAGGTTAAAGACAACCTTTATTGCAAGCTATCCTAGTGGTAGCTATGGAGAGCAGCCTTCAGGCTGAGTCTTGAAGGAATGTAAAGCAGCTTGTTTTACCAGTCTATAATCTCTTGAATGACCAAATGAAAGGACAACCACACCAGGTATATATTCAAAATATATTTATTTAGATAAAACACACCCCTCTAGTCTCTTTATGAGGCTGGAGTTCGAAGTACTCAAGTTAGAAGTCAGTATTCAACAGTTAAAGCACAAATAGCCCTAGGGGCGTACCAAACCATATACCAATAAAGTGGTATAAGGACCACGACTGAACTAGGCACAAGGCCTAGAGCCTTTAGAAGTGCTTGGGCCCCAAGGAACCACACAAGGTACTGGTAGGGGACCCACGGGGGCCGCGTGCAGTGCTAGAACACAGGCGCAAATCCCCGTTAACTTCTATGGGGAAAGTCGCGGTTAGAAAATTACAAGTTAAGGACACATAGAGGATGACTACGAGCAAACCCTTTTGGACTTAGAGGTGTCTAGGGCCAACACCCACGGGAGTACCAGAGTACTCGAGTTACCTATGCACCCAGGGAAGCCGAGTGCATAGTTGTCTTTTGGTGTCGGGTCGCGGCGTTGTTCTCAATGGAAGCTGGCAAAGAAGTGCTGCTGCTGTGAAGAGGAGAAGTGTCTGACAAGATCCAAGCCTGGATCGAGGATGGAAGGAACCTGAAAGCAGAGGGGACAGAGTCTGGGTCACTTACCAGTGACCAGGGGCACGCTAGTCCAATGCCCACAGATGTCGGGTGCTTCAGGTGAGTTGACGGGTGTCTTGACTCTTCAGCCACGAGGTCCAGGAGGTGTTGACAACCAGGAGCTGGATTCGAGCTGTCCCACGAAGTCTGTCGAGTGCTGCGGTGTCGGTGACCAGAATGGACACAACAAGCCTTGGCAACGGCAAGTCAGGTGGAAATAGAAGAAAGACGTCGGTGCAGACCAGCAAGGTCTGGGGGACTCACCCAGCAAGGGTAAGTCAGGGCACGTCTGGGGCAACCAGGAAAGCCCAAGAAGAAAAGGAGTTGCCTTCGTGGGGACCCACTAGCCAGCAGGCTAGCGATCGCGAAGGAGCCTCGAGCAGTCACACTGGAAACTGGCCCACGGGTCACTCGTGGAATGGAGGCCAGAGATCTTCAGTGCTGTAGGTGCCCAAGGCTGGGGCTACTCGGAGCCCGAAGCACAACTTCGAGGAAGACCAGGAAGATGATGTACCGGCAAAAGTTCACGGTATCCAGGGGTCACGGTTCCATGTCACCCACCATAGCCACGGGCCTCAGCTTTGCTGTGGACTCAGGGTTGCCTCTGGGAAGTCTGGAAATCTACCTCTGGTGATGCAAAGACTTCGGTGTCCGGCGGGAGCTTCAGAGTTGCAGACCGGACAGTTGCTTCTTTGGTGCCTGCCAAGCAGGGGAGTCACTTCTTGACCCCAAGGGAGATTTCTTCAGTCTTCTAGTCGAAATAGAAAGGCGAAGGTCCAGGATATATGTTGCAGAGTTTTGTCCAGGGTAATCCAAAGTCTCAAGGACTGGGTTCCTATACTTATACTAAGATAGGGGGTTGGACATACTCTGGGGACCCACCTATGGGAGGGTTTGGAAAGAGGGGTGGTTACACCCATTTCCTTTGTCCAGTTTCGCACCAGAACAGGGGTAGGTAGCATTAAAGTACATTTTTCAAAGTTGTAGGTTACACACACACACATGCCCTTTGGGCATGTGTGTGCGCAACATGTGTGCACAGTTCAATTCAAGACCAAAACCACTCTGGTGTTGCCTTATAGAGGGGTCCTGGCCTGGCAGGTAGGCTGAACGGACCAAGTCGGAAATGTATATGGCTGACCCCTGTCGAAGTAGTCCAGTGGACTTGAATGCGTCCTGATCTGTATAGGTAATTGCATTTTTGCCACAAACTTTGCTGGATTTCCCCCCCATCCCCCCCCCCCCACCCTCCATTGGTCCAAGTTTTAAGGTTGCATAAGGCATTCGTGAGTTTTTGGTAGCACAAGGCACTGCTCTGTAACTGGCGAATTGACCAACGGCCTGTTTTACCGATCTGCAAGCAGGGTGAAACTGAATCAGTACGGCTTGACGAGGGCTGGTCTATGAGCTTTCTTGAGGCAGTTGCACTTTTGCCATACAAGGAGTAAGCAGTGGTGTCAGTCTTGACTAAACAAATGCTTTACACTTTTGCACATTTGCTTAATTGCATTTTGTATGACAGTATTTTTATTGCAGGATATCTTGTACAATTTCGGAAAGCACCTTTCAAAAATACCAATGGATTTTAGAGTTGTTAGGGCTGTTTTTGCTCTTTTAATGTACTCGAAATGGTTTTATTAGTATGCAATGGGTTTAATTAACTATGCAATAAAAAACTTGAAACTTGAATGGGTCCAGTGTAATGACCAATCCCTGAGATTAAATTAAACATTCCACCCTCCACTTTTTAGTTGTTCTGGGTTTGTGCATATCCCACCCTCATTGTTGTGACGCTGCACGGCCATGGAGCACGGCGAGGCATTGCTTACCCTCGCACGCGATGCTACGCTGCTTGCTGATGAGTTCAGTGGAAAAGGCCTTGCAGCCCTTCCGGGTCACCTATTTCAAACATGCCTCCATCCAATCTATCTAGCGCACTCTCTCGCTCTCTCACAGTTTCTCTCTGTATCTTTCCTTTCTCTCTGCCCCCTCCCCCCACTAATGTTATCCATAAAATAAACATAGCAGCGGCGGGACAGGGACAATTTCCGCCCAGACGCCTCAAGAATCCAACATGTCCAGCTGTTTAAAACCAAAATATTTATATATTGGCATGAAAGCACACATTAATCTACTTTGGTGTGATCAAAAATGCCTTTTTCAGACTTGCCTTAAATGTGCAGCACTAGGCAGAAGCATACATGCCCCTCAGATTCCCACCGAGTGAGACTCACTGTTAGGCCCATGACCTCACACCCGGGGCTATCAAAATTCAGACGTCATCTTGTTTGTATATTTAAGGATTCATCCACTCCAGCAGCGCACATTCTCGGCTTCTTAAAACAAAGCTGTTGTACTCAGTGGCATCTCACTGGTAGATGAAGCCACGGCAGATTCGGATGTTCCCACATTTGTAACAAGTAACTCTGTGAGGTAGTGGGAATGATGTGAGCGTTTTAGGCAGTTGGGAAGGGACAGGTCCGGGTATTGAAATAGCGGTAGCGATGGAACTACACATTTAGCGTGAGGGCGTTGATTAAGGGGTGAGCTGGAATCCAAGGTATGGATGCTTAATATGAAGTGCAAAAGGTATTATGTTTAAATTGTGGAAACACACAGTCTAACATCAATGTTTTAATTTGTAGAACACCCCTGACGAAGGACCAACAAAGGCCCGAAATGATTGGGTTATTGGAATCAACAGTGGAGGAATACTTATGTACGCTCCATGCTCCAAGATAAGGCCTGGATTGGCATTTTTGTGGCATTAAGGACATAGCGAAAAGCATAAGCGTCTCTCATGTGACAACTGGATAAACATTGGTTAAAAAGAAACTGTGAAAAATTGGAGAAGAAAATAAAACATTGAAGAAAAGAAGTACATTTGTGGCATTGTTTTGTGATGCATCAAACCTAGCTGTGCATCATGGCGCCCCAGTTTGGAAATGAGGTATGAGTTACCGACATCAGAGATATGCGTGAGAGCAGGGGTAGCAGCTATTAGGTGTGGGACCCTAACTGTCCCTGAGGAATTATTGCGAATTTAGAGATTAGAGTCCAAAGTCCCCTGGATTTTAACTATTCCTACTCATTCCTCCCCATTCCCCAAGGATTTCACCCAGAAACTCTACCTGCCTTTAGAAGGTGGAGTATCTAGGTGAAAGACACCAGGCCCCTGTTGTTCAGACAGTATTCGTAATGTTAGTGGGGCCAGTAACCCCTGTACTGTCCCCAATGGAATCAAGTGAACGCTCATTATGTGAACATCAGATTGGTTAGGTTGCAACATCTTTAAAAGCGGCATTAAAACTTAGCAACTATTTTCTTTATTTTATTTTGACATTTTACACAGCACACACCCTTCCACTGCAGCAAATATGTAACTTCTGAAAAAAGCACGGGTAATATGTTAGTATATGTAAGTAACTGAATTACTGGTTGAGAGAGGTGAAACACTAATAAATCACCAACCATAATCTTGTCAGGGTGAAGTCACTAGCAATCCCCAAATTAACCTGTGCTCAACCCACTGGTAGCTTGGCACAGAGCAGTCAGGCTTAACTTAGAGGCAAAGTGTAAAGTATTTATGCAACACTGCAAACAGTAATAAAGTGAAAACACGATGCAAGGAAAATCACACACCAAATTATAAAAATAAAGTAAAGTGTAGAACTGAAGATATTCAATTTTGAAGAGTTAAGTGAAAATAGTGCCAATAAGTACAAAGCGCCAACTGTGGATATCTGGACAAGCTAGACTGGGACAAAGTGACAAGTTCAGGCCGACCGCATGGAGCGTGTGCTAGCTACAGGGACCCACTTAGGCCCTCTGAAAAAGAGTACCTTAAATCCTGGTTGCACAGAGTTGCGGAGTCCCTCCATCGGAGATGCGCAGCGCAGCATTAGTTCTGAGGATCTGCAATGCTGCAATGTGAGGCCCTGCATCGTCGGCGAAGAGGCCGTCGGCAGTGGGGCTTGCGATGCGAAGTCCTGCGTTAAGGATGTGCCATGCACCGGCCAGTTCTGAAGAAGCTGTGGGGCTTGTGGTGCAGAATCCTGCATCATTATTGTGGCTTGCAATGTGAGGGCCTGTCTTGGAGGGTCTCACAGTGGCAGATGAGGCTGCGTGCCCGCAGGGCGATGCGGAGTCCGTGCTCTGGGAAAGTTCACCCAGCAGAGGCAATGTGTCAGTTCTGCTTGGTGTTATGTGACATAGCAGAGGAGATGTGTCAGTTCTGCTGGGTCCACAGATGGGCTGGCAGAGCACCTTCAGACTCACTTCCAAGGGTCCAGGACTGGGGTGCACCACTTGGCAGGGTAGTACTCACAGATGGCAGAGACCAGATGGTGGGATCAAGGTTGTTGGAAGCCTGTTATGTCCCTAAGGCTTCTGATGAGCATGCCTGTCAACTAGACATTGGAGTATCTGGGTTGTGGATTTAAAGATGGAGGTCCAGTCCTTCTCACCCAAACAAGAGGGCAGCAGGGCAGGAGATCAGCAGAGCAGGGCAGCAGTCATTCAGAGCAGAAGTCCAGAAGAGTGGCAGTCCTTTCAGTAGTATAACAGTCCCTTTTTGAGTCTAAGGGTCCAACGTTTATGCCTGGTGCCCACTTTTAAGTGGAGGAACCTTCCAAAGGTTTCAACCCCCTGATGTGTCAGGCATCACCTTCCTTCCTGTCCTGGCCCCAGCTTGTCTGGGGTCACAACAGACTAGTGACAAACCCTTTGTGAGAGTGCTCAGGTAGAGTCTTTGTGATGTGCAAGTGTGGTAGGTGACAGCTCCTTCCCCTCGTTAACTCAGAGTGGCCCATGTTGCGAACACCTAGCTTTCCTTTGTCTGATTACAACACACAAGGACCAACTGTCAGCTACACCTAGTCAGGTGAGTCAGGATTAGGCTGCATGCAGCAAATAGTTAGGACAACAAAATGTAAATTTTCTAAAAATTTCATTTTCAAAATTGTGATTACAAATCTGATTTTACCATTAAGGCGGCTTTTGATCACAATTCATTGGACACCAAACTTGGCTGTTTGCCTACTCCCAAATGGATGTTACAGCTTATTAAATGTACTAAGGTATCTCCGATGTTATCCATTGGAAGAGATAGGCCTTGCAGGAGAGAAAAACGGTTTAGGAGTTTTCACTACTAGGACATGTAAAACCTAAATGTTCTTGCCCTACTTTTTAAATATTTATTTTTATGTTATTTTTATTTATATACGCGAACGGGACCTAAGGGTATCAGAGCGCTTCACAGTTACATGAGGAAATATTTTAGAATACAGTAGGCATAGCAGCATTAATATATATATATGATTCTTGTACATGACTTTCTTTACATTTTAAACAATAACCGTTACATGGGGTAAATATTTTAGAATACAGTAGGTATAGCATCATTAATAGATATCTATATGATTCCTGAACATGACTTTCTTAACCTTTTAAGCAATAACACGTTTAGGATTAACTTAATTTCCCTAAGGTGGTTCCGATGTGTCTTTTCGTATGTTAAACATCATTACTACCACGATCCATTGGTTGTAGTATTGAACAGCCTAAGAAGTCGTAGCCTCTAACTTGATGAGTTTATTTTTACTTTAGCCTTTGGCTAGTATTGATGTCCTTTGTGGTCTTTAGGTGCAGGATGCATCTCTCTAATGAAAAGACTGTGATACGTCTGTCTATTTACCACGATGCAGATGATGATCCGTCTTTTCTAGGGAAGGAATTTGCTCATTAGGAAGATCTTCGTTTCCTTCTTAAACGTTGCCGTGTTCGGAATTTTTCTAATGTTTGGAGGGAGTGGATTCCAGATTCTGGGGGCCACTCCGGAGAATGCTCTGTCATACGTTTTCTTCTTCTGAAAGATGGGCGGTTTCAGCAAGAGATTTACGGCACTCCTGGAAGGTCTGCTTCCTCCTGATAACTCAATTTTCTGGACTAAGTACATTTGTGTTTTGTAGTGGAGCGCTCTGTGGGTAATACATGCCAGTTTAAGTTGAATTCTAGCTTCGTATGGTAGTAAGTTTAATGCTTTCTGGTGTGCAGAAATGTGGTCATATTTTCTGGAGCCTGTAATGAGTCTTGTGGCCGCATTGAGACAGGCTCTTAGTGGTGCTGTCGAGATTTTAGGCAGACCTGTTAGTGCTGTACATCCATATTCTATCCTTTATATAACTAAGGACTGAACTGCCAGTTTGAGGTCCGCCGAAGTAATGAGTGGTTTCATTCTTCTAATATAGTTCAGGTGAAAATGTGCACTTTTTACCATTGCTTTGATGTGGGCTTTCATGTCTAGGTTTTTATCAAGCGTGATTCCTAGTGATTTGGTAGAGTCAACTAGGGTAGGGGTGCAGTTTAGCGCTCTGATCAGTTTAGTCCATTCCTTCACATTTGCGGAGACCTTTGGCGGTGAAATTAATAGGAATTCCGTATTTTGTGCATTTAATTTTAGATGGTTGCTAGTTAACCATTGTACTGCCATTTTTTAGGGCCTCGTTCATTGTCTTGATCTCTTCCAGTGATGTGATTTTTATGTATATCTGAGTGTCATCAGCATACATGTGATAGGATATGTTTGCGTGTCGGAGGATTTCTGTAAGGGGTTCGACATATAGATTAAATAGTGATGGAGATAATGTTGATCTTTGCGGAACTCCAATCGAATTAGGGCACGATGGGGATAGCGTCTGGTTGACCAGGAATCTTGGTGATCTGTTCTGAAGGAAGGATTCAAACCATTTCAGAACATTTCCAGATAATCCCATCCTGTCTTCAAGCCTGGCTAGTAATGTTTCATGATTTACCATGTCAAATGCTGAAGATAGGTCAAGAAGAACTAGAAGACATGTTTGATTGTGGTCCAGGGCTTGCAGCGCATCATCCACTATATGTAAGATTGCTGTTTCCGTACTGTGGCCTGGTCTGAAACCAGATTGGCAGTCGTCCAGTAGATTGAAGTTAGTGATGTGGTTGCTCATTTGATTTTGCACACATTTTTCAATTAGTTTGGTATATTGGTTACTGTACGAAAGTTGTTAGGGTCTGACGGTTCCGCTGTAGGTTTTTTGATGATGGGGAGGACTTGACCTGTTTTTAGGCACTCTGGTAGTATCCCTTCAGATAGTAAGGCATTGATTATTTTTGTCCATATTGGGACGACGTCATGGTTAATTCTTTTTAGACATTTAGCGGGGAGGGGATCATTGTAGTGGTTATTAGGTTTGATATCCGAGAGTGTTTTGAGTATTGTATTCTGATCATAAAGCTTAAAGGTCGACCATTGTGCCTTATTTTTCATCGTAGCCTGACTGTTTTTCATGATAGCATCGCTCTGTGATGATAGTTGGCTAGATAGGTTGTGAGCTGCCATCCTGAGTTCTCTTTATAGCGTGTTGGCCTTGTCAGAAAAGAATGTTGCAAATTCCTCGCAGCTCCGTTGAGTTTGCATTGCTTCTTGGGCAGACTTGGCCAACTTTTTGGATTGTTGTTTTAACATCTCGAAAAGTTTCCGTGGTCTGTAATTTGTGTTATCCAATTCCGATCTAAAGAATTCCTTTTTGGAATTGAGAATCCTTTTGTTGTATTCGTTTCTAATTTTTCTGAGAGTTTTTAGCTGGGGGGATGTTGGGTGCTGTCTCCATTTTCTGTCTTCTAGTCTCAACTTCCGCCTGTCTTCATTCAGTGCTCCATTAAACCACAGATTTTTATCTTTCTCTGAAACTCTTTTCAGTTTTAGCGGCATGGTAGAGTTGACTATATTTGTCATTGATGTGGTGTAGTGATCAGTGAGTTCGTTAACGTTCAGCCCGTTGTCAGGCGGATTTAGCTTCTTCTCACATCTTGCTACTAATTGCTCAATATTAGGGTCTCTGGTGTCCAGTGACCACTTTTTGAGTTTGACAGGTTGTGCTGTCTTGTTCTTTTTTCTGGTGGATATATGGAAGGTTATGGCATGATGATCCAACCAATCGCAAGAAGCAATTGAGTGGATTGTAGTATCCTTGACTCTCGAGATTACCCAGTCTAGGGTTGCCCCTTTCGCATGTGTTGGCAGTGTGCAGGCTTGAGTAAGGTTTAGGTCCGCTAAGAAGTCTTTAAGTATGTTGACCTGTTTGTCAATATTGTCTTCCCAGTGTAGATTAAAGTCGGCCAGGAATATATTGTTTGTGTGACTGTGAGAGTTAGCCGTGATGATCTCCATTAACTGGTCTATGAAAGGAGCGTTATTGCCTGGAGGATGGTAGAGCGCATGCAAGTTGCATCTTTGATTATCTGCTGTTCTTCTGTTGAGACCGAGGTATTCACAGGAGTAAAGAAAGTCGGATTATATTTGGCTGACCTTGATATCAGATCGGTGTATGCAGGCTATACCACCTCCTGTCTTTTTTAGTCTGTCTAACCTCACGATGTTATAATGAGGGGGCACCAGAAGATCCATGAACGGGAAGAGGACTCTGTGAGCCATGTTTCTGTTAAAATAGTCACATCAATCTCCTGATTAATGATGAGGGCCGCAATGTCTGATGCATGTTTTGCTGCGTAACGACAGTTGAGCAGTAGGCATAGCAGTGGTTTCCATGAGATATCAGGGTTCGACTCTTGATTGTTGGCGGTTAGCTGGACTTGTTTTAGGTTCTCAAGGTTAGATTTTCTGTTCTTAGGCCAGGATGTTCTATTAAATACACTGCAACCTTCACTCTGGGCTGTTCAGGACCTACCCTAGGGGTGACTTATATGGAAATAGAAAAGTTTGGGCCTGGCAATAGGTTTATTTTGCCATGTCGAAATGGAAGTTTAAAAACTGCACATGCAGGCTGCAATGGCCGGCCTGAGACATGCTTAAAAAACTGCTTAAGTGGGTGACACAATCAGTGCAGCATGCCCACTAGTAGCATTTAATTTACAGGCCCTGGGTACCTGTAGTACCATCTTACTAGGGACTTGCAAGTAAATTAGATGTGTAAATTGAGTGTGAGCCAGTTCCACCCTGTTCTAAGGAGAGACCACCAGCCCTTTACCATCGGTTAGCAGTGATAAATTACGCAGAGTCCTAAAGTCAGCAAAAACGAAGTCAGCAACACAGGCTGGTTAAAGACAAAAAGGGGAGAACGGCGTCAAGGATGCCAGGTCTAACAGTATGTAACTCTTCAAGCATGAGGCGATATGGTATGAATTTATAACACTTCCAGGGCCTGTATTACCATAAGGGTGCACTTTCTCTGTTTGTGCCATGGTGTATCTTGAAATTGGTGCGCCAGGTGCAAACAGGGACAATGCGCCCTTTTATGGTGAACATGCTGCCCGCAGGTCAGCTGTGAAGTCATGCTACCCCCAGGGCAGTGCATTTAAGTGAAATACAGAGCAGCTGCTTCAAAACCACTCTGTGCTTCACGTAGCAGACCGCATCCGTCCTCACTTTCAAGAGGGAATACAGATCCCCTTGCAATTGGGTGCAGTGAGTGACTGCACCTGCCTGCAAGGGGATGTCTGGGGGGGGTCCATTTTCCATCCAGATGACTGCCTTTAGGATGAGCACTGAAAATACACCACCATTTTGTGGTGCACTTTCAGTGCACCTCCTAAAGACATGATTGTGTTTGCACCCGAGTCCATAAAATGGCGCAGGCACAGAGGCAAAGTGACTCTTTCATTTGCCTAGGGCCGCGCCCCCATGCAATTGTGGGAACAAGCTCTAATGATAGCGATGTATTACCGAAGGGGCTGCAAAAGCGTCTGCAGCCCCTTCTGTAATATCAAAGTGTTCCTGGGGTGCACATAGTGGGCACACATGCCCATTGTGCCAGCAGGATACTTTCTGTAATACAGCCCCAGGTGTCCAAGGTGACTGACTGCTCAAAGACTTGTGACCCAGTTTCCAAAAAGAAGAGGAAGTAACATTTGTTTTTACAAGTACAATAGCAGCATGTTTATGCAGAAATGTGGGGAATCGAAACCTGTTATTTGGGTGAGGTCATAAAGGGGTGGATGAATTAGGACATGATGGACCTTGCACAACTAGAGGACTGTGGCAATTGGTGGTTAGAAACTTGCTTGTTCTGACCAGAGTACTGCACACTGGTAGTGCATACACCTTTAGTACAAACACCATGAGTATGGTGTGAAGTAAGATTTTCCCTCTTCAATACCAAACCAGCAAAGGCCAGGAGCCTTAGCCCTTGCAGGAAGTGAGGAAGCCCTATAGCATTGATGGTGTCATAGGGGTGGACCCCCTACACATTACGCTCATCATCAATATCCTTTTCAGTCAGAATATGTAAAAAGATGACTACTAAAAAAGGGGTACTGAAGGATTGTATGGTGTGGTAGAGATGGGAGTAAGGATAAAGAAGGAGCGTTTAGTGGAAAGTAAGGGAAATGCTGACCAAGGTCAGAGACCAGGAGTGCACATGCAATTATGCCAAATCTAAGCAATCGACTCATAGTTGTTATTCAAGACTACCTTCAGGATTGGCGTTCGAGGTACATAAGTTTAGGCGAAAGTGGAGGGGGCGCAGGGAGTGTACCCCGTGGTTTGAGGGTCACTAAAGAAAGCAGGTAAGACATTGCATAATTGTAGAGTGAGTGAGTAGGTGAAGTTAAGCCATCAGCATTTGTGAGAAGTGCATTGGCAGGAGGCGCAATCAAGACAGTCGGTCAAAAGCTAACAAGTAGTGAGTAAGTAACAAGTAAGTAACAAGTAGCAATTGATCAACAAGTAACTAGTAAGCTCTCAGACTGAGTGACTGGAGTGAAATAGTGCTGGGTGGAGTATTCAAGAGGAAGCCTGCAGGTAAGATATTAAGAATTCAAGCTAAGTGTATGATTGCAATTCAGCTGTCTGCATACTAGGGGTAGTAAGGCCCAGCGGTAAGTTGACAAGAAACGTAAAAACAAAGAGGTCTCAAATTATATTGTGACAGAAAATATCAAGGACAACACGGTCCTGAGTTGCCACAAATAGTGTTGTTTCAATACAAAGGGCATCACTCTAAGACCACATTTCTATTTTCATCTGTAAAAAAGCTGTAACCATCAATAATATTCTAAACAATGTAAGCCTTGCCTCTCAACAAATTACCCTGTATCATATGGACTTGGTGCGACAATTTCCCCAGTCCCCAAAATCTTTCTTTCCTAGAAGAAACACTACTTATTTCCAAGAGGAAAACACAATTTCTGGCAACCAATTTGCCATATAAAAATTTGCGGCCCATTATGTAGCCATAAAACTTTCTTTGCCTAAAGATACATCACTGTATTTATTTATTTATTTTTAAACAATTTTTATTAATGTTAATTGTACACTTCACGTCGATACAAGCATCACTCTCGCAGATACAATTGTAACGGCATAACTTATCTTACAACACCGTTGATCGTACCGTTATGCATTTAGGTCTAACGTTCCCACACACCTCATTATACATCTTAGGGTCTTCACCATCCCCTGGTGCCATTGTCCCATATAGCTTTATGTTGCCAATGTTCTATTTGCTCAAGTCCGAATCCGAGTCTGCTAGAGGGGGTTCACAGATATTGCCCCTAAACGTGTTCCATTTTCCCCAAACCCGCTGCCATTTCTGGGGGCAACCCCTGTTAATACAGACCGCCCTTTCCGCGGCCATGGCACCATCCAGGTCTCGACACCACAGCAAGTGGGAGGGGATTGACTGCGCCCCCCAGTGCTGTGCAATATTCCTCTTCGCCAATGGCGTGGTTAAGATCTGTAGCGTCCCACATATTAAGCAAACACATCCGTGGCTCAGGGGGGACATCGTGGCCGGTAACCCGGGAGATTGTTGCCATGACCTCCCTCCAATATACAGTGATGCCAGGGCAGTCCCATATGGTATGGTAGAAGGAGCCCTGGAGGCTACACCCCCGCAAGCAGAGTGGATGTTGTGCCGACCGGTCCTCAGGAGCGGGTTGATGATCGAGGGGTCCACCTCTTGATCTAACCAAGCCTGAATGCCTTAATGGCACAAGTCAGCGGAAGGATCAAGCGAGGGAAGGAAAGGAAGGGAACGCCAGGGAGGTAGATCTGTAATGAAAAAAGAACAGAGCATACACCAGTAAGAATCACCATAAACATATACAAGGAGCAATACTGTTTCTTGGACCTGTTATCTCCCCCTAGCCCTATATATCTGTAAAGGAAAATAACATCCATTCATAACATGGCGATGGTAACGTAAAGTTGAAGGTGGGTTGAACGGGGAACAGACTGTGCTTGTGGTGGGAGGGTTTTTCTGTAGCAAATGACAAATGAACAAAGGTCAACCCCCACAATAGGACCCTTCTCTGAACAATGTGATTCTACTGCAGGAACCAGCACCTACCCTCCACTCGACTCCACCGTGCTTCACAGGGGCAGAGCGTAGCCCTCTACCACTCGTGACAACCCCTGTTAAGATAGAGCCGTAGAGTACACCAGTTAGGCAATAAGATACTGCTTTAATCACTGTATGCCCCATCAAGCAGTCACCACACTCTCCATTCGTGTCCAAGCAATACTGACAACGTAAGCTGTACCCAGTGGTACGTGAAATCAAGATATGGCAAAGCGCCACGGAGCTTCCTTAGGTTTGAGCTCTCTGGTTGCACAAAACCGTGCACTAGTATCAAGGTCTGTTTCAGGCTAAGCGCCCCACCCCGCCGGCCGACAAAGCAGGCCGATCATATCCCTGGTGAGAGCCTCGCTCTCCCTGCCTGCCGATAAATGCAGGCCGAACAATTCCACAAGTTCACCACGAAAGCCTTCGTAGGAGCACCCGCTCGACTACGGAGGTTTGAAAAAGCAGTTGGTGCAAGCACCCTTACCATACTCTAGGCTACTGCCTGGTAACAAGGATCGGACAAAGAAGATGCATCCATACGGGAATTTCCGACATCGGGAGGCCGGTGACTTCCTGTTTTAAGCGTCCGGGCGCGTAGTCTCGCGAGACGCGCAACGCCTCATGGGAATTGTAGTTCGGGGCGGCTCCGTGTGCGCGCGTCAGTGTCACGCTGCCAGCGCTCGTCGCGGGAGGGGGGGGGTGAGTTCATAACAGTACATCCCCCCACACCGAGAGCGCACCTAAGGGCCTGGTTTCGCCGGATGCGCGCGATGAAATGCCGCCACCAACCTCGGAGCATGAATACCCAGAGCCGGTTCCCACGAATTTTCCTCCGGGCCGTAGCCCTTCCATGCCACCAAGTACCATACCTTCCCGCGGCGTGTTCTTGAGTCCAGCACCCGCAGGACTTCGTATTCCAGTTCACCCTCCACCTGAACAGGCGGAGGCGGTTTCCGGAGTACCGCGGTGGATGGCTTCAGGAGGGTAACGTGAAACACCGGATGGATGCACATATGCGCCGGCAGTCGCAGTTTCACCGCCACCGGGCTGATCCGTTTCACGATTCGGTACGGCCCTATGTATCTGGGGTTAAACACGCTGCGCCGTTGGAAGTGGATATTCTTTGTGGACAACCAGACGCTGTCCCCGGTACTGTACAAGGGCCCCTGCCGACGATGTTTATCTGCTACCGCCTTGTAGCGCTCCTTCACGGCTCGAAGCTGCACCTGAGCTTGAGTCAAAGTCTTCCTTATATGCGCCACCCGGGCGGATACTTCCGGCAGGGCATGCTGCAACCCCGGAGAAACAAAAGGGAGAAAACGTGGATGGTGGCCATAGTTACAATAGAAGCGGGAAGCTCCGATGGAGCTGTGCTTGGCGTTGTTATAGGCTATCTCCGCCAGCCATAGCTGTTCCACCCACCTACTGGAGCAGACGTCCACATAACATCGGAGATACTGTTTGAGAGATTGATTCAGTCGCTCCGTCTGACCGTCAGTCTGCGGGTGGAAGCTGGTGGACAAGGCTGTGTTAATATGCAAGGCAGAGCACCACGTTTTCCAAAATTGTGCTGTAAACTGCGACCCCCTGTCTGACACAATCACACTAGGCAGTCCGTGCAATCGTACCACGTTTTCCAACAGTACTGCTGCCAACTGGCCCGCCGAGGGCACCTGTTTACAGGCTATGAAGTGCCCCATTTTAGTTAAAAAGTCGATGACCACCAATATGGTCGTGCACCCCTGATCCACTGGTAGCCCGACAATGAAATCCACTGAAATGCGGTCCCAGGGTTTCGTAGGCGTGGGCAGCGGCTGTAGCAACCCTTGAGGGCTTCTATGGTCAGATTTCATGGCAGTGCAAGTTGCACAGGAGGACACCCACGTCAATACATCCCCTCTAACCGAGGGCCACCAAAACTGTCGCAGGATGTGGTCTCTGGTCTTGTCCACCCCAAGGTGCCCCGCACTGGGAGACGTATGACACCACTGGAAAACCTGCTTCCTCAACCGTTCCGAGGGAATCAACAGGCGATTGTTACGTATGGGGAACCCCCCCTGGAGATGCCATTCCGGATGGAAGCGCAGCCAGGTCCTCCATTTGGCAGAAGCCACGCCCCTGCGGACCCCAAGAAGGAAGGTGTCCGGTTGTATGGCTCCAATCACCTGCCCCGGGGCGATGATGCTTTCCTCAGGAGCCCCCACCGGTCTCACAAGGGACGATTGCCGAGTAAGGGCATCCGCCTTCCTATTCTCGGCACCGGGCCGGTAGGTGATAACGAAATTGAAGCCGGCAAAAAACAATGTCCAACGGAGCTGTCGGGGAGTCAGATGTCTGGCAGCAGCCATGAACTGCAAGTTCCTGTGGTCAGTATAGACCGTCACCACGTTGCGGGCTCCCATAAGGAAATGTCTCCACTCCCCGAAGGCCACTTTGATGGCCAGAAGCTCCTTCTCGGCAATCGGGTAGTTTTTCTCTGCATCATTCAGCTTCTTGGACATGTATGCCACCGGGTGAAGTTGCCCTGTGGGGGCATGTCTCTGTGACAAGACGGCGCCCACCGCGTCGTCAGAGGCGTCCGCCTCCACCACGTATGGCTTGTCAGGGTCTGGGTGTGACAGGACGGGAGCCGAGACGAAGGCGGCCTTTAAAGCCTCAAAGGCCCTGTGTGCAGCTTCGTCCCACATAAACCGCTGCGATTTCCTCAACAACCGCGTGAGAGGCGCCACCAGTTTGGAGAATTGGTGGATAAACCTCCGATAAAAGTTGGCAAAGCCAATGAAACATTGAACGTCACGTACGTTCCGAGGAGGCGGCCATCTCCTGGCCAGCTGGACTCAGCATAACCCCCAGGAACTCCACGGTCCGAACGTGGAAATCGCACTTACTTAATTTACAGAAGAGGTGATGCTCCTGTAAAATTCCGAGAACTGTCTTCACATGTTGCACGTGGGAGACCTCATCGTTGGAGTACACCAGGATGTCATCAATGTACACCACAACGTAGTGGTCCAAAATGTGCCGCAAAACGTCGTTGAGGAAATATTGGAATGCCGCCGGGGCATTACACAGCCCGAACGGCATTACCAAATATTCATACAATCCGTAGCGGGTCTTAAAGGCGGTCTTCCACTCGTCGCCGTGTCTCATGCGACCAAGTGATAAGCCCCTTTGAGGTCGAGTTTGGTGAAAATCGTTGCCGTTTTCACTTGTTCCAACAGAACGTTGATGAGAGGCAGGGGATATCTATTCTTTATAGTAATAGCGTTCAGTGCCCTGTAGTCCACACATGCCCTTAACTCGCCGTTGGCCTTTGGGATGAAAAAGAGTGGAGAGGCAGCTGGAGATTTGGACGGGCGAATAAAGCCTAGCTCCAGGAGTTTGTCCAGATAGTCGCGTAGATGTCACGTTTCAGGTTCTGTCAGGGCGTAGATACGACCTGTAGGGACCACAGCTCCAGGGACCAAGTCTATTTGACAATCATATTGTCTATGGGACGGTAACGCCTCTGCCTGGACTTCACTGAACACTCCTTGGTACTGCTGATAGACCTCGGGTAACAAAACGTTCTTTTTGGTGGCTGTGGCTATCACGGAACTCTGGGCTAACGCCAAGGCAGGTTCCACTGGATTGTCAAGGCAGTGCTTCAAACAATACATGGATGACATGCGAACCGTTTTATCCTCCCAATCTATTACCGGATTGTGTTTCTGCAACCAGGGCAACCCAAATATGATCTCGTATTGCGGGGCTTGGATGATGCTAAAGACCACCTGTTCTTTATGGGATACCCCGTAGAAAACCTCCAGGCATTCCGTATTATACCCCACCGGCCCAGTACTCAGACGCCTGCCATCCACGGCGTATACCACCTCAGGCTTGTCTTTCGGCACCAATCGAACACCTGTCCTTTGAGCCACCCCTAAGTCCATAAATACACCTGTAGCCCCAGAATCCACCATGGCGGTCATTAGAATCTGCTTGGAAGTTACGCTCACCTCCACCTGAATCACCAAAATGCCCCCTGGTTACCCTCTCTTCTCCCGCCACTGAAGGGATGAATGCCGGACTCCAAGAAACCCCTTCATCTTTCTTTGAGCCCGCTAGTTTTCCGGCAGCGCTTCTGCGCTTGCGGTGGCTATACGAGGGTTACGAAGCCGACCGGTTTTGGGCTTCACAGGACACTCCCGAACGAAGTGCCCACGTTTGCCGCAATAGAGGCAGAGACCCTGCTTACGGCGGGTCTCTTTTTCGGTAAAGGTCAACGCCGTTCTTACAGCCCCAATATCCATAGGCTCACTGGAAGAAGAGGGACTAATATGCGAGGCCCGCTGTTTTTCTGGCGGGTGTGGAGGACCGTTCCTTCCGTCCTCCTTTCCGTTCGCTCAGTCTATGGTCCAACCTAAGCACTAGACTGATCAGGTCCTCACAGGAGGACGGTTGGGGGTCTATTTGAGCCACTACATCTTTAAGGTCTTCCCGCAACCCCTGATGAAACAGAGCCGCCTGTTTGCTTTCAGGCCACTTAGTTTCGGCCACCAGCCGTCGAAAGGAATTCAGATAGACGACCAGTTCCTTATCGCCTTGTCTGGGCTCAAGCAACTCCCGGTCCGCGGTATAGGAGTCTGCTCTCCTATCGAACACCCTTAGGAATTCGACCATGAATGCGTCCCAATCATGCAGAAACGGATCGTCACGACTCACCAGTGGTACTGCCCATTGGGCCGCATCCCCCACTAAATAGGAGATCAAAAACGCCACCTTGGCCTGGTTCGTGGGGAAGGCCTTGGGCTTGCAAGCGAAGTGAAGTCTCACTTGCGTGAGGAATACCTGTACGGTGTCAGGACCCCCATGATACCTTTCTGGGGACGCTAGCGGGATGGACACTGGCATTTCTACAACTACCGAAGTGGCCGGCCCTGCCACTGGGCCCACTGTAAACGGGTTTCTCTGGATGCTATCCATCCGTGCTCTTAGATCAGCAGTCTCTCTACGCGAGGCCGCTAGCTCACCCTGCATGGTAGCCAAAACGGCTAACACGTCCTCAAGAGTGGCCATCCTCAAATATCAAACCGACCGGGAGGACTGAAATTCTTGGGTCGGAAATTCAGTTGTGCCGACCGGTCCTCAGGAGCGGATTGATGATCGAGGGGTCCACCTCTTGATCTAACCAAGCCTGAATGCCTTAATGGCACAGGTCAGCGGAAGGATCAAGCGAAGGAAGGAAAGGAAGGGAACGCCAGGGAGGGAGATCTGTAATGAAAAAAGAACAGAGCATACACCAGTAAGAATCACCATAAACATATACAAGGAGCGATACTGTTTCTTGGACCTGTTATCTCCCCCTAGCCCCTATACCTGTAAAGGAAAATAACATCCATTCATAACATGGCGATGGTAACGTAAAGTTGAAGGTGGGTTGAACGGGGAACAGACTGTGCTTGTGGTGGGAGGGTTTTTCTGTAGCAAATGACAAATGAACAAAGGTCAACCCCCACAATAGGACCCTTCTCTGAACAATGTGATTCTACTGCAGGAACCAGCACCTACCCTCCACTCGACTCCACCGTGCTTCACAGGGGCAGAGCGTAGCCCTCTACCACTCGTGACAACCCCTGTTAAGATAGAGCCGTAGAGTACACCAGTTAGACAATAAGATACTGCTTTAATCACTGTATGCCCCATCAAGCAGTCACCACACTCTCTATTCGTGTCCAAGCAATACTGACAACGTAAGCTGTACCCAGTGGTACGTGAAATCAAGATATGGCAAAGCGCCACGGAGCTTCCTTAGGTTTGAGCTCTCTGGTTGCACAAAACCGTGCACTAGTATCAAGGTCTGTTTCAGGCTAAGCGCCCCACCCCGCCGGCCGACAAAGCAGGCCGATCATATCCCTGGTGAGAGCCTCGCTCTCCCCGCCTGCCGATAAATGCAGGCCGAACAATTCCACAAGTTCACCAGGAAAGCCTTCGTAGGAGCACCCGCTCGACTACGGAGGTTTGAAAAAGCAGTTGGTGCAAGCACCCTTACCATACTCTAGGCTACTGCCTGGTAACAAGGATCGGACAAAGAAGACGCATCCATACGGGAATTTCCGACATCGGGAGGCCGGTGACTTCCTGTTTTAAGCGTCCGGGCGCGTAGTCTCGCGAGACGCACAACGCCTCATGGGAATGGTAGTTCGGGGCGGCTCCGTGTGCGCGCGTCAGTGTCGCGCTGCCAGCGCTCGTCGCGGGAGGGGGGGGTGAGTTCATAACAGTGGAGTATCCGCCCTCCCTATTTCGTGAAGTGTGGATCTAGTGTAGTATATCCGGTGTAGTATTTTAAGTTGCACCAGTTTTATTTTTGATGAGGTTGCCACCTCCCGCGGGAACGCCAGCGCCTCCTGCCATTCTTGTTCGTCCATTTCCCCCACCTCAGCCTCCCATTTTCTTTTAAGGATCCCTGTTGGATCTTTCTGGTGGTTTACCAGTTTGCGAAATGTCAGCGATATAGCTTTTTTGGCTAGGTGGTCTGGTCCGTGAGCAATCGGTCCTCCAGTGGGGAGGATTCGGGTAGGACGGTCCCCTTAGGTATAGCCTTCCTCAGCGTGTGCTGTATTTGCAGAAATCTGAACTGCTCCATCCGTTCCATCTGATACTCCGTCTGCAACTTCTCGAACGGGATCACCCCACCCCGCTTCCAGAGGTCCCCGACCCTGGAGATGCCAATGAGGTCCCACCCCGCAAACCCTTTACTCATGTGTAGCATACCTATCTTGGGGGAGACCCACAGCGGCGTCTTTTGAGTGATTACTCCCTCCCAACCCAGCTTTCGCTGCGCCGTGTACCATATCTGTACGGTGTGAGCTGTCGGGCCTGTTAGCTTATTTTTCCGGGATTTATCGTACAAGGCGCTGAGGACTCCCTTCGACCCCAGCATATGCCTGTCCATCCGCAAAGCCGGGTCGTCTTGCGATGCGTGTAGCCACTGATTAATTATAGTGAGCTGGGAGGCCCAATAGTATAGACGTATGTTGGGCAGGGCGATTCCACCATCATACCAACTCCACACAAGCTTACAGAGAGCTATGCGGTGCGGCTTACCCTCCCACAGGAGATAGTCCACCTCTGCCTCAACTGACTGGAAGTAAGAGTCTGGGACCGGTATGGGCGTGTTTTGCAGTGCATATAAAAACCGAGGGAGAGCCATCATTTTGAACAAAGCTGCTCTCCCCAGTAGCGTCAGTGGGAGGGAGTGCCAATGCTTGACATCACTCCGTAGTCTCCTCAGGGGTGGAAGCAGGTTGCGTTCAATGAATTGTGAAGGATTAGGCGTAATGTTAATACCGAGATATTTAAAACCATCCTCCACCACTGATATCGTCACCCCTCTGGGCAACCGTGGTGTGGGCCCATGTAAGACATAGAGCACTGATTTTGCCCAGTTGATCGAGTAACCGGAGACCCTGCCGTAGGACTCGCAAATGTCAAGTAGGCTGCCTACGGACCGCTCCGGTCGCGTCAGGTATACCAATAAATCGTGCGCGTACAGTGAGATACGGTCGTCCCAGCCCTCCGTCCACTTTAGTCCTGTTATCTCTGGGTCCATCCTTATCCATGCCGCCAGCGGTTCCAGCACCAGGGCGAATAGCAGTGGGGAGAGAGGGAAACCTTGTCTAGTCCCCCGTCCCAGCGCAAAGTCCCCAGACAGTCACCCGTTCATCGCCACCTGCGCCAGAGGTCCTGTATAGAGCAGCCGCACCCATGCACAGAATCTGGGCTCAAAACCAAAACGCGAGAGCACTGCAAAGAGAAAAGGCCACTCCACCAGGTCAAATGCCATACTTGCATCTTGCGAGAGAATGACTGCGTCCTCGTGGATGTACGGCCCACTAGCTAGTATACCGTGCAATCGTCTGAGATTCATTGCCGTGTTCTGCCCTGGCATAAAGCCTGATTGGTCTGGGTGAATGAGTGTCCGCAAGTGAGGCTGTATACGGGTCGCTAGTACCTTCGCCAATATTTTGGCTTCCACATTGAGGAGCAAAATTGGCCGGTAGGAGGCACACTCTTGAGGGGGTTTCCCCAGTTTTAGTATTGCTACCAATGTCGTGACCCTTTGGTCACGGGGAAGTATGCCCTCTTTCAGACTGGCTTCATACATTTTCAGTAAGTGCGGAACCAACGTATCTGCCTCCCGCTTGAACAATTCCACTGGGATCCCGTTCGGCCCCAATGCCTTCCCCGACTGGAGGCCTTTAACGGCCAAGGCAACCTCCTCTGCTGTGAGGTCAGCCTCCAGTGATAGAGCGTCATCCGGAGTCGTATGTCATTTAGGAACGCTAAGTTTTCCTCAACGGTAGTCGTTGCAACAGATGTGTACGCTTTTTCATAGTGATTCGCAAAGGCCATCACTATGTCGTTAGGGTTTGTCACGACCTCCCCTGTGGGCAAATTCAACCGCGCCACCCAGCGGCTGCCTCTCTCTTTTTTGTCTAGCCACGCTAGCAATTTGCCCGCTTTGTCCCCCACCTCGTATACCGTATGCTGTGTTTTCGCCATGCGTGCCCCGGCCGCCTCCCATAGATGATCTCTATAGGCTTGTTTAGCAAGGCTAAGTGTATGGGTGTTTATGTCGGTGGGGTCCCTGGCATGCACTCCCTCTGCCTGGGCAACTGCTTGCTCTAGTGCCGATACCTGGCGAGCCATGTCACGTTTGTGGGCCGTGATCACTGCAATGGCTTGTCCACGCAGCACCGTTTTATAGGCCTCCCAGAGGACAATGGGTGAAGACACCGACTGTGTATTTTCTTGAAAGTAATGCTCCGAAGTTTTATGCAGGGCCTTCCGCACGCCAGGGACCTTCATGTACCTGGGTTGTATAGGGAAAGTACGTCTCCTTCCCAAGAGGCATGAAGAGTAAGTTAATAACATTGGCGAGTGATCAGATATACCCCTGGGAAAGTGTTTGATCTCCTGTATTTTATCAGTACATGTAGGGGACGTGAGGAAGTAATCTATACGTGAGAGACTGTTGTGCGCGCCAGAGTGATGTGTGTACTGACGTTCTGTGGGGTTTCGCATGCACCAAATATCAAGCAGCCCCAGTGCGTCTGTGAAGTCTCGAAGGGGCAATGAAACTGTACCCTGTCCTCTCGGGGGATGCCTATCTCACTCACCATCCAATGTGGTGTTGAAGTCTCCCCCTATTATCAGTCCTCCAGGGGGTAAGCCCAACAAAAAACTCCCCAAGGCCGGAAAAGCAAGCGAGTGCAACGCCGGGGGGATGTATACCGTGACAAAATCGAAATTGCGCCCTTCCCACTGCCCGGAGACCGCTGCGAAACGTCCTTGTTAGTCTGCCCACGTCCCGGTCACCACTAAGGGACAACTCTTACGGAGTAGGATCACAACCCCCCTGGAACCAGAAGTGAACTCCGAGTGCGCTATCATTTTAAAACCCCACCTATCAAGCGCCTTGATGGCCATACCTACTAGATGGGTCTCCTGTAGGAGAGCTACTGATGGAGCGTGTCTCTTAAGGTGTTGTAGCACCAACCCCCTCTTAATCTTATTTCCCAGGCCGTTCACATTCCACAATATCACGGCCAAGGGGGCTCCCAGGGCGCGGCGATCATCTAGTTGCAAACGCGCAGCTGTCATGGTAGTGCTTGCGGTGTGTGTGGGAGCAAACATAGGTCATGGTCCATTCCCGTGGTGTGTCTAACATATCCCTCGCATGTCTCGGAGACAAACCTGTCCCGCGTGAGTGTACTCTCATTTTTAACTCAAGGTGACTGATAAACAATGTAGAACAAAAAACCAAAAATAAAAAATAGCCCCCCTCAACCACCCCCCTCCCTGCTCCCCTGCCAGACGGATCCCCAACTACCCGCCACCCAAACAAAGCTGAGTGCTTCAATCCCATAGAACAGTACTTGCGTGTAGGGGGGGAAGAAGTCCGAGAGCCGTCGCAGATCTCCCCAACCTCAAAGACAGTCTTGTAACCATTGGAGCTGTACATCTCCCTGATAGATCCTGCTGCTCTTATCTGTTGAGAGCCTCACATGGAAGGGGAAGATCAGAATGGCCAAAATCCCCTCACTCATAAATTTTACATCTCGCGGGGGGTCCAGCTCGCACCGTCTCGAGGCTCATTGCAATTTCCAGGCACATCACTCCCCAGTGTCAGTACGCTGTTGATATTGCTCCTCTTGCTCCTGTCCGGATTCCCTGGGGTTCTCTTCTTCTCTGCCTTGTCGTTGTCGTCTCCTTGACCGTCCATCTCCCTTCGCCCGTCGCCATCCCTCAAGCCAGTCGTGGGCCTCCTCCGGTGTTTCAAAGAACCACGTCTTTCCATCCGCCACCACCCGCAGTTTCGCCGGAAACAGCATCGAGTATGGTAGTTCCTTGCGCCAAAGTTCCATTTTCACCTCCAGGAAACTTCTGCGACGTTTGGCAACCGCCGCCGTAGAGTCCGGGAAGAAGGATATCACTGAGTTCTGGATGCGCAACGGCGGCGCCACCCTCGCTGTTTGTAAGATAACATCCCGGTCTCGGAAGTTAAAGATGCGGGCCAACATTGGTCTGGGGGGAGCCCCAGGCTTGGGCTTACCCCCCCGGCACTCTGTGCGCTCTTTCCACGGAAAAGAAGGTGGAGAGCCCCCGGGGCTGGAGTTTGGTTTTTATGATATCTTCTACGTAGAGGTCCATGGCTGGGCTCCCCTTGCTTTCGGGAATTCCCGTAATTCGAACGTTATTTCGCTGGGAGCGCCCCTCCTGATCGTCCAACTTTGCCGCCATGAGCCTATTCTCGGCCTCCAAACGACCGACCTTGTGGAGCAACGAGGCGGTGTCTTTAGAAAGGGACTTTGACACCTGTTCTACTTCTGTCACCCTGGCAGTCATCTTTTGAAAATCAGCTCGCAGGAAGGAGACATCCGTGGAGATCGTACCCACCGTAGATTGCACGTTGGTGAGAGCTGACATGATATCCCCTAGTGTTGTTTTGGTCACTCCCTCCGAATCTGGGCCCTTGTCAGACATCCCTTTGCGTTCAGGCAGGGCTGGAGAGTCTTTCGCAAACGCGTATTTGTCGAGTTTTGCCTGCGAAGTCGCGCGTGGGCCCCTGCCCCCCATCTTCTTCTGGACGACTCAGCTCTGGCTGGTAATCACCGCCGCCTGCCACTGCACCTGCTGCCAAGCGTGGCCTGTCGGTTTTCCCGTCTGCCTGACAATGAGTGACTTGTGGGGTCCGAGGCCACCTTTGTTTACTGCATGCCGTGAGAAGCAGTTCCTGCCCCACAGTGGTCCCAGCACCTCCATAATAGGGACCCTGGGCGCTGCTACGCGCGTGGGGCCCCTGCACCTGCCGCCACCTGGGCCGGTGTCTGCTAGGGGTCGGGGGCTCCGCTCTCCTTGATCCTTCACCAATTTGCTGCAAGCAGGCAGTGGCACTCACCAGGTCAGCTATGGGGCCTCCGGCACATCCAATGCCTTCCAGGCTCTGTCTCCATGGAGGGTGCTCTGTGCCCTAAACTCTGCTTGCCTTTGGTGGGCCTCTGCATCTAGGAACGGCCGCAGGGGGACTGGGCCTCTCCTGTCACTCTCACCTTCAGGGCACTCCAGGCACCGCATCCGTTCTGTGCAGCACGTTTCACGGCACAGCGCGACTCGGCTGCCCCCTCGTATCCCCGCTCCGGGGCACGCCGAGCGCCGATGCCGATGCGGGAAAACCCCGGTGGGAGCTCCACTCTCCGCCGCTGCCGCGATTACTCCCGGGGCAGGCATGTGGCCCGCTAGCGTTGGGCGCAAGCAGGCGCTTTCCGCAGCCGCTGTCGCTCACCGTCCAATTTTGGGCCCACACCACTCGTCGCCCGCCGGGCCTCACCTCCGCTACTCGGGTTACCGGTGAAATGCAGTCCCCGGCTTCTGCTGTGCAGCGAGGCCGCTCCCTCTCATGCGGTCTCCTCGGTGTTACGATCAACGTCCCGGGCCCAGGGCTGGATCCATCGATGCCTCACACCCTCCGCTCGTAGTATATGCCTTTGGGGCAGGATAATTGGTCGGATGGATTGCCGGATGCCTAGGGGAATCTACGCCGCTCCCGGAGCTCTTCTAAGGCGCGGCCATCGTGGTTGGCTGCAGGCCACGCCCCTCCGATACATCACTGTATTAAAGCCTCTGACCATCCAAAAGTCCATTAAGTCCAATGTCAGATTGCCACATGAAGAACCTCTGCTAGTTTTTGAGGTGTTGTATTCTTACATTTATGTTAGGTGCATTCATAAGGGTCTCTAATACTCAACTGGGGACATAAAGGAGAAGGTTTACAAAGCTGTTACTGGAAAAGGTCAGGATGTCTCCATGCTTACTTTACAGCAGCATTGTTATCATGAATGCAGTGGGAGCAGTGACACTGGGGCTTGGTTAAGAGGGGACCACTGTTCCCCAGTTGTGGGGTGCATAACATGCCAGGGGGGTTGGGGCACTGGTGTGTTATGCACGATTCGTAAAGACTGATACATTAGTCAAGTGTGAGCATAAGTACCATTTACGTTTGATTTGTGTACAGAAATGATGCATACTCTACAAAGATCATGCATCCTCCACACAACATACTTCAGAAGTTGGATAAGGCTTGTGGGCATTGTTAAGTGACTGTCAGGGGAGATCAGGGGTATTCAATACAAGTGAGGTGAATAGGTAGAGTAAACTATAAAAGTGTGCTTAACTCACTTCAAATCAAGTAAGCTAAATTCAATACCCACATATTCTTGATTTTGTTAGTACTGATAAACATTCTGCAATGCCCTTTCCCCACTTATCTGCGTAAATAACTTACGCTTGAATAATCTAGGCAAAAGTGGCACAGAAAGTAGCCAAACAATCAGATCACTCAGATATCAAAATGTAAACTAATGCTCCCTCATCCAAACTCTAATATTTTAAAATGTTTTACAGACAGATGCTGATTTCTGAAAAAAATCACAAATAAGTCATCAATTTATGAAGTCCTGCTCTTTTCTCTGACACAAATATCCTACTGAATGGGCTTACAAGAAACCCATGAAATGGAGCTGTTTGCAAAGGTTGATGTAATTCTATTAAGTTGTTTTTGTGATGACAGAGAGCTAAAAATTCTTATGGAATTAGGGCTTGATTTTGTGTGTGGCAGAAAGGGCAACGGCGATGGAGTACCCTTTCCGCCAAACTGAGGGGCTTATTTACAAGGCTCTTGCGCCACTTTTGCATCATTTTTAACATGGGAAAAGTGACGCAAAAGTGGCGCAAGGGGCTTGTAAATATGCCCCTGAATGTTTAGAGCCAGGTCGACCTTCAGTATGTCAGTGGTCGAGACTACTCTGTCTCAGCTGCTGACAAACACTTTGGACAGCCTGACAGAGTAAGGACTGTTGGAGGTTTTGCAGTTTGTTCCACCCTAGAGTGGGCGAACAAATGTAAAGTTTTTACTTTTGCTTACCGCCATCCAAAACGTGGCTGTACGTGAAAGTAAAAACATTTCAATGAGCCTTGTGCCAAGGGAGAAAACTACCATGGCGAAGGGGGCATTGCTTTTTTAAATTAAAAAAAATCCTGCTTTAGGAGTTTCTTTTTTCAAATAAAAAAAAGAGATTGAAAGTGTGCCATACATCTCCATCATGTTGACATAGCCATACCGCAGACTATCAATCCTTGACAGGAATCACCTCTACTTCACACCAAATAATTTTGTGCCCAACTTGACCACCTTTCATGGAATGACGAGAAAACAAACACAACATATCAGGCAAATGGACAGTTTCCAGCAGATTCATCGAACACCGCCAAAGTTATTTGCAAATCAAAAAAGTAATTTTCCATGAAATTTTGCTTCATTTGCCAAAAACTGCCCCAAAAGTATGTTTGAGCCTAAAAAACAGCCTGACGGAGTCAGGACTGTTGGAGGTTTTGCAGTTTGTTCCACCCTAGAGTGGGCTAACAAATTTAAAGTTTTTACTTTTGCTTACCGCCATCCAAAACGTGGCTGTATGTGACAGTAAAAACATTTCAATGAGCCTTGTGCCAAGGGAGAAATCTACCATGGCGAAGGGGGCATTGCTTTTTTAATTTAAAAAAATGTTGCTTTAGGAGTTTCTGTTTTCAAATAAAAAAAAAAAAAGAGATTGAAAGTGTGCCATACATCTCCATCATGTTGACATAGCCATACCGCAGACTTTCAATCCTTGACAAGAATCACCTCTACTTCACACCAAATAATTTTGTGCCCAACTTGACCACCTTGCATGGAATGACGAGAAAACAAACACAACATATCAGGCAAATGGACAATTTCCAGCAGATTCGTCGACCACCGCCAAAGTTATTCGCAAATCAAAAAAGTAATTTTCCATGAAATTTTGCTTCATTTGACAAAAACTGCACCAAAAGTATGTTTGAGCCTAAAATATATTTTGAATTAATCGGTTGGAGGAGCCCTCAAGGAGCCTCATATCTTACCACTAGAAATAACCACATCAACTTAGCATGAAGACACAATCTTTCAGTGTGCTTTTTGTAATTTGGTGTAAATCCTACCAGCAGCTTCCAACTTATCCTCAAAAAACAGGCCCACCTCAAAAAAATTAACATATATATATAGCAGTTCTATTTGGAAATCAGACTTTTAATACAGATCCAGCAACCTGGCTGATTCAGACACTCATTGTGTTGTAAAACAAATCTGTTGCAGCGAGGTCCTCAATAGTACATGTACACAATGCACACAATTTGCTACAGCGAATAGAAAACACATGTTTTGCATTGCTTCTCATTCTGGCTTTTCTGATGAAATTGCACAAAATGTTCTAACTAAAAATAAATTCCTCCTATATTTAATTTTGGAAACTTGTGCGCAGTTGGTCAAGGAGGAAATTAATAAAGGGGTCAAATAAACTACATTTCTCTCTGGATTTCCCCCAGTGTGTTCTTGCAAAGTAGAATGCAAAAACTGCTTCCCAAAATCATCTTCTGTGGGCCCTCCAGGCAAGACCATTAGGTTGAGGGCATGACCAAAAGCCATGCCGTACTCAATGCGGCTGGACAAAGCCACACACCATTACCTGCAGACACTTATGGCAGGAGAACTCAGAATAGGGTTACATTGATGGCTCACATTAATCTCACTGTCCACTGGGCATTGTTGGAGACTTGGAAAGGGGATGCAAGGGAAATGGGTCTAATACAGGACTTGAGAGAATCCCATGCTCTGTGCCCAGAAAACACTGAGGAAAAGGTGTTGTACTAACGTGTGGCAGAAGACTAGTGACCTGAAAGTACATCTGTTGTAGGATTTGTTTATATTATTACACTGTTAAAGATATTGCATAAAATCACAAACTAACGTGTGAGAAATGAAAACTCACTTAAAGAACTTAATTAAAAGGGTTGTTACAGATATGAACCAAGACCTAACAGGCACTGTAATTCCCATATTAGAGTTAGCCACACAATAACAACCCCCTTTGCACAGTGTAGTTGACAGCCCAGCCCTCCAGTGGCCTGGTGCAGCACACTACTTTCTGCTGCTTCTGGCAATCTCTTGCTTTTCTCTGGCTTCTTGCTGCTGGTTCCTACAATTAGAAAAGTGCCATTTAAAGGACAAGCTTTCTGTCTTTGTTTGAAGTCCTGGAATAACCTTCCTCAACAATTTAATAACCAATCCGTTTTGCCGTTGTACTATTATTGGCTCTAAGCGTTTCTTTCCTTAAACTTGCCTTTCCCCGGAGTCTCGGTACAGTGCTGGGAAGCCCTTGGTGGTAGCTATCATGCTTTACTAGCTACAATCATCATCCTCTGCTCACTGTCAATGTTATCCCAGCATATCAGGGGCATTACGTTTTTTTTTTCAATCCTGAACTCCATGGTCTACGTGTTGGTTCAACATGATGCTATTTTTACCAGCATCAGGTATGCTAACAAGATGTAGACAAGACGACGAGAATAGTTTTTTTTAGCGAAGCCAGTACATTAACCCTCAGCCCCCACAAATAAGTTATTTTATTCATGAAAATGTTTTTGGCTTAAATCTTGCAGTGTAATATAGACCACAACAGGATTGCCATGCATTATGGAGTGTATTCAGGATCAGTGGAATTATATGATTTTATGTCCACTTTATCCACTGAATAATTACGAATTTGCCATATAATTCACCAACAACACAAAAATAGTTCTAGATCAAGTAGATGATCAAAAGTTACAAAAAAAGTTGTGACTTGTTGCCACAAATGTTATCTGCTATTAGAAACGCTTCTATTAATAAAGAGCACATGTTTACATCTAAATAACACATTTGCTAAGTGCAAAATTTGAGGTAGGTAGCCATATCTGAATGTTATATTCCTGCATGTAAATAAAGGTCTGAATTAAGTTAGCCTAACTGTCGATGCCATGTTAAATGAAACAATGATGCATTATCACAGAAAGGCTTATTTTTCACATTGAATAGTTATTTGTGGAAGATGGTTTTCTTCTCTTTACTGTAGATGTTGCAACTTCAGAAGCCTACTGTTAGTTAGTGAACAGACAAATGTTTTGTATTAGACAACTGATAGTAAGGTTCTCACCAAGTTTTTGGATTACAAGAAAATAGCGTTGTAACTTTTCAAGGACAAATGTCTGAAAGTTTATTATGCTCTGGTGAAAGCATGGGGAGTGAACTTGTTCCCAGGAGTCTGCTGATATTCTATTGGTGGATGAAGAAGACGAAAGGAAATAATATTGTAACATAGATTATGTGTGTTTATATTAGTGCATGTTCCTAGAGTAGGGCGGATTCCTTTCCCTGACATCCTGACTAGATACTTGTCTATGATATTCATGGCTTCTCTATTTAGCATATTTCTCCATGTCTGCTGAATGATGACTGTGAATAATTTCCCATCTGAATTGCAAAGGTTTTTGTTTGTGCATTGATCTCTTTCATCAGAACTCTTCATTGGGTTTCTGAACTGACACCTTTCCTCTCATTATACCTATTTATTTGGAATAAGGAGTTTCCCACATACAACACGCTTGTTGTATTATTACTATACTGACTGTGATTTTAACATATATCTTGTTCTATTTTATAATCAAATATCGATTGATGGATTACATTACCTTTAATGCTGAAATCTAAAGATTAATACTTAATGAATAAATAGATTAAAATCAAAAAATTTGAAAATTAAGCCCTTTAACTCACACTAACTCTCTTTATTGACCGAAATCTAAAGTCTTTAATGAATTATTGACTATGTAGATGGTTGCTCCTCATTTCTCTTCGTCAACCAACAAAGGTCCATACGACCAGTGGTGGGGGCTATTTAATGATTACACTTGAAGACTGAGATATAGAAAACAGCTCTCCATCAACTGGTAGAGAGAGTACGGTAAGTGTCACAAGAGAGAGGAGCTGAAATAAGTCGCCCCAATTTTGAATTGCCCATGTCCTTTAACCCCAAAACCGAAACTTGAAGACTGAAGGAGTTGCAGTTTCAAAGATGGTTGCAGTGGTGGAGGTGTTAGTATCAATAGGGTTAGGAGTTGCAATTGTCTTTCTGAGATTATGTTCTTGTGCTGAGGGAAGGTGTTTTGTGAAATAGTAGTGTTTATGCTTAGCTGTTGAGCAGTTGAAGTTGTTATCAGATTTGAAGTAGTCTAAGATCCCAGAATAGATAAGTAAAAAATAAAGGTGTTATTTGTCTGGTTTGTGGTGAAGATCCATGAGGTACCATTGACTGCACAATTGAGATAGGGATTTGTTGTGATTGTACTAATATATATATATATGTTTTAATATTATCTTTTTATTTGTAAGTATCTTGTTTGGTTGAATACAGCATTTTATACTTTTCGTCGTACATTTTACTTTAAATTCGCAATAGAGTGCAAAACAATTGCTCCTCTTTTCACCACGTGTGATTGAACTAATATTGATTGGGGATAGTGAAACCTAGTGAGCAAAGGGGAAACTACGTCAATCAGGGTAATTTCTAGATGGTCGAGATTTGATTCATGTATATGCGTATGTAAGGGAGTTGAGGGTGTTAAAACCTTATTTGCAATTGTTTCCTGCATGAATTAACTACTTTGAATTTCTTTAGTGGAGCATACAAAAGTTACTCGTTTATTGTGCTTGCTTAGATTTGCAGAATTTGCACACGAGAAAATTGTAAAGGAGGGTGAACTGCTGCAAGAAGTGGAGAGTTACATCTTAGAGTACTGCACTGGGATAGGTCAGCTGGTGTGAAGGGCCGCACTGAGGTTAATTGACAAATTGTCAAGTAGTGGAAGGTTTGTGAAATTGTATCAGAAATGGAGGAAAGTACTAACCTATACGGAAGTGTGAACTGAACAAAACATTGAGGTTTTCAAAATTGATTACTGTTTATTTGCTGCTGAATATTTGCAATCACGAAATGTTTAAAAGCACTTAGAGATTTGATAAGGGGAGATGTCAGAGTCCCAGTTCAGGACGGTGAGGAGGCACCACTAGAAGGCATACCAGCTCATTATATTGAAACAAATGTAGGCCCCATACATGTTTGTGGCTTTGTCAATGGTGCAAAATCACAGAAAATGAAGGACCATTTAAATGTTCACAATATGGTACTTTTGATTTGAAGAATATTGAAAACCTACGAGAAATGTTATATGAAATGAAGCCACCTCCTAGACCCACACAGTATGAAGCATTGAATGCTTAGGAGAAGGCAGCTCATGCTAAGCAGAAAGAAAAATACCAAAATATAGCAAGGAGAGCAGTGCAAATTTACGCAGATGATCAATGGGATGCAGGGCAGCAAAGATGGAGGAAATGTGCAGCTGAGGGAGCTAGAATGCACTCAGATTTAGCCACAAAAAAGACTAAAAAGAATCAGAAACAGGGAAATGATGATGAGGAAGCTGCAAAGAAAACAGATACTAATAGTGATTCAGGGATGACATTTTAGATGACGTGTTGTCATCTCACCCACCTCCATATGTGGCTCCTACAGCAAATACAGATGGTATTACAACCACTAGTGTCCAAGCACAATTCAAATTGAGAGACCACTACCAGCATCTCCAATTGTTCGTACACCTACTGAAGAAGACCCTTCAGTAATTGCTCCAGAGCTATTGCTTCAATTATGACTGCTCCTCTCCCAGAGTCACAAGTTATAACAGCACAAACATTGGCAGTACTGGTTGCTACTGCACCAACACATTTTGTTCCATATACTGTTGTTTAAGGTGCTGTAGGAGTAACAGCTGCGGAAAGGGTCTATCTCGACATCACAGACTTCACAAATTGTTTCCTGGACACAACACAAATACTCAATCATAGAGAGAAGGAAGGATAAGTGTTTTCATGACACAAATTGAACAGGGAGAAACAGGATCATTTGATGATGGAATTTCTCCGCAAGGGTTTGAAGAGACGTCAGAAAATAAGAGATTGGGAGAAACAGAGGGACCATCTACTAGCCAGGAAAATGCAAAACCTTTAGATGTGCCAAAATTGAAGATAGAATTAGAAGAAATTATTAGAGGATGCTTAGACAGTTCACATCTGAATTAATATCTGGAAAAAACTCTGATATATTTAAGTAAAGAAATTACAAGACGTGCAGCTACCAGCCATGAGAAATTAACTGAATTGGCAAGAAAATATGAAGTGGATCTTTCTAAGAGTGTTCCTTTACAAAAAAGCTTCAGGGCACAACTAGATGATGAAGCTATTGTGACAATGAGGTTGTCAGGGATTAGATTACATATTACAGAATTAGTCAAATGCATCCACAAATGTAATGATTTTGACAGGTTAGAGAGTAAGTGGGTATTGAAGAAACAAAGCCTAGTGGTATAAGCGAAACAGAAGATCAACAGACATCAAGAAGATCCAAGACAGCAGCAGTGCCTTGTCGAAGATAGTCTGCACCTGAATGAACCCACAATGCAGAAAATGTGCTAAATGTATCAGTACAAAATCCTAATGAACTGAGACCAGAGGTATTTGAACCTCGATGGCATGCCACACTGACGAACAGCATTGATTAAATAAGATTTCTGAAACAAACATTTCAATCAAAGAACTTGACAAGCACTATTTAGTGAGTACAACAACCAAATCACTTGAGAAGACACCTGATAAACAGGGCTTAAAAGTACGAAATAAGAGATAGAAAACTGACAATGAACAATTAACAAAAATAAATGAAAGAATTAAGATTTCCATAGGGCCAAGGTTGCAGTAGAAGAGTAGGGATTGTACATTTAGAAGAAGATAGAGTAGGGCTAAGGATGTCTCATGAAGCTTTCTGTATATAAACTAAATGGAATATCTGCAAGTGATAATTAAAGAAGCTTTGCACGTTTGTACAAGTGGAATTCAACACAGAATATGAATCTGTCAGCTGCTATTATTCTACTGAAGGTGTGATTGTAGACAAACATGTATCCTTACCACAGCTAAGTGTAGAATAGTAATTGTTGTCACACTAATAGTTGTTATATTAGTTACAATGCTCCTTTTAGTTGGCATGAATTTTGAACTAAAATTAGAAACACTTAGGTCTACACCTGCACCTGCACACACAATAGATGAGACAAAACTAAAGGCTTCCTTTATAGATTATTCAAAGGAAGAGTTTTTAACTAACTTTTATTCTCGATTAGTTCAAGAATATACATAGGCTTTAGAATCTAAGGATTGTTACGTTTGTACACATTTACCTTCTTGAGCTGTAGAGGCGGTGACATACCACTATATCCCATTTTCATATGCAATTTCATGGGGTATTTTGCTCAGTTTATTTTACAGACAGGAACGTTTTGAATTTTATATTTCCAATTATGACATGATTCTTTCTAAAGTTCCCCTTCAGAAAATAATTAACCCTCATCCACAAGCAAAGGATATGGAAATTGCACGGTATTTTCTTCTATCACCCACGGTCATAGATACTGTTAAGGCATGCAAAAAGAACCACACCTGTCTAATGAGACCATTAGAAAAGACATTCATATTAACATTAAAGGAAAGAAGAGCCCGATTGCTCTGTAGCAAAAATGAAGAAGATGAATAGAAAAAGAAAGTGGTTTATCCAAAATTGAAATTAGATAGATGACAAAAAGGTAAATTATGTTCTTACAAACAAAGAAATCAGGTTAGAAAAAGACATACTGGCATAAGTAATTAGGAACACCCTTTTGAAGTTTTCGGGGGCTCATCCAAATATTAACAGGAGAAGAAGCAGTTATTCTTGGATTTTATTTTGTTGTGTGGACAAGATGTTTATTTTCAGTTGGGAGGGTGTTTGCTATTTAGCGTTGCTATTTCCTAAGATGTATCATGTAAATAGCATAGGCACTTTAACAATGACACCCCCCCCCCCCATAGACACTCATGTAGTACAAATGACACAATTAGTGGGAGATATCTTTGGAGCAATAATACCTCCTGTAGGCGTAGTCTCAAATGAAGAGAAAATTAGAATGCTATCAACAGTAGTAGTTAAATTAGCTACTGGTACATCTGGTATCTTACTAGCAGTTAACACACCGTTAGTGCCTATCAGATCAATGGTTTGCAGGATCGATTAGCTTTAGATATCTTGTTGGTCTAGAAAGGCAGAGTATCCAAAATGCTGAAGGCTCAATATTACTGCTCGAAAATAACTGATGAGAGTAGAATGATAGAAGAATTTGCAAAAAACATTTCTAATTTGAAACCTTAAATAGAACCTTTAGAAACCACCAGTGTATTAGGGAGCTTAGGAAAAGAAGTTTCTACCCTTGGTAATTGGTTTGCAACAGTGGGTGGAGGACTTTTTACATCATCTTAAGACCTATACTAATCATTGGCATTTGTTTGATAACCTTATTCACTTTATATAATGGTTTTAGAAGGTATTTTACTAAAAGAAGAATAAATTAAGAAAGACAATTTAGAGGAGAGTTAGAAATAGAAAAAAAGAATAGAGAGTATAAGAGGTTGAAGGAAATTGAAACCCTCAGAAATAACAAGCTTGGCCCAAGTGAAAATGAGAGTGCACTCCAAAGATTCATTTGTGAAGAAATTGTGAAATTTTGTCAACAATCAGAGGGGAGAAACTGAAGCCACTAATTTCAATTGCTATTCAAAATACATATCAATTAAGAGCGCATGCTTACGTTTAAATAAAACATATGCTAATTGCAAAATTTGTAATAGGCAACAATATCTAATTGTTATAGTCCTGCACGTATTAAAGTGCTGAATTTAGTTAGCCCAGCTGTCGATGCCATGCTAAATGGAAACATTATGCATTATCACGAAAAAGCCTGTTTATCACATTAAATAGTTGTTTGTGCAAGATGTTCTTATCTCTTTACTGCTGATGTTGCAACTTCAGAAGCCTACTGGTAGTTAGTGAATAGACACTTGTTTTGTATTAGACAACTGATAGTAAGGTTCTCACCGGAAGGAGATGAAACAACAGGAAGAATGATTCATGGGAAGAAGTGTTTGGACCACAAGAAAATAACGTAACTTTTCAAGGACACATTTCTGACAGTTTATTATGCTCTGTTGAGAGGATGGTGAGTGAACTTGTTCCCAGGAGGTTGCTGATATTGTATTGGTCGATGAAGAAGACGAAAGGAAATAATATTGTAACATAGAATTTGTGTGATTATATTAGTGTATGTTTCTGGGGTAGGGTAGATCCCTTTCCCCGACATTCTGACTACATACTCATCTCTGATATTCTTGACTTCTATACATGAGAACTTATTTAGCCTAATTCTAGATGTCTGCTGATTAATGACTGTGAATAATTTCTAGTCTGATTTGCAAAGCTTTTTGCTTGTGCATTGATCTCTCTCTTCAGAACTCTTCATTGGGTTTCCGAAGTGACACTTTTTCTCTCACTATACCAATTTTGTTAGAATAGGGAGTTTCCTTTATAAAACACCCTTGTTGTATTATCACTATTCTGACTGTTAGTTTAACCAATATCTTGTTCTATTTCATAATCAAATATTGATTGATGGATTATATTAACTTTAATGCTAAAATCTAAAGATTAATGCTTAATGAATAAGTAGATGAAAAACTAAAAGATTTGAAAATAAAACCCTTTAACTCAGACTAACTTTCTTTATTGACTGAAATCTAAAGTCTTTAAAAATGTATTGACTATTTAGATAATTGTTCCACATTTCTCTTCATCAATCGCATTTTTTTGCCTTTTCTGTTGCATAATTTAGTCAACCCTACCACAGAATGTGAGAATCTGTGCTGCACAATTCCAGTGACCCTGATTATAGTTGCTATTGAATAGCTCCTGCCATGTATATAAAAGGAAGCCATTTCGAGAGGAAAAAATCTGCAACTACACAGGGCATGTGAATTAGGTAGCACAGTCACAAAGGCTTGCCAGTATTGAAGGCCAAACTGCCCATGTCTAAATAATGCCCATTTGCAAGCTTCAGCACCTCAAAACCTAAGGAATGAACTGAAACTGTGTAAGACAAAAAGAGTGCTGTGGTCGGGTGAGGCATGCCTCTGAATAGGAAAGCCAAGAGAACCAGTTCTGGCGGCTGGTTACTTTTTATTCTAGGTGGGTGTCACTTTCAAATACTTTACTGGAAGCTTTGAGTGTGAAATACTTGTGTCTATGATTTAGCAAATTGCTGGAAAATCATCTCATTTAATTTCCCTGCCTTAATATGTAATTCGCACTGAGCACGTATACCCATCGCTCTACAGAAAACAGGAGGCTGTTGATAAAGACGAGCATTTAGTTGCTTAATTCTCTTAATATCTCTTTTTTATTTCCTCTCCAGTGCCACGGTCAGGAAGTGAGAGCCATGATTAACACGGGCTGCCAGCAAAACCTCATCTCGCGGAGCTGTGTGACCTGTCTGGGGTAAGTGATGAGGGCGCAGGGAATGTTGTGACTTTGATTAATATATATATATATATATACATATAGATTGAGGAAGGCAGTCGCCGAAACGCGTCTTGTGTGTGTCCTGTGCCAATAAACTTGGTCAGAAAGTCCCCGTGAGTGCTGTTCTTTGTGTACAACGGAGCTGTGATATATATATTGTCGATGTATAGCGTGCACGCCAGAAACTGATATTTTTGTACGAGTAAAGGTTGTCATATGACATACATTGAAATCAAAAATGGACTACAGAACGGAATAATAGTGTCTGCCATATTGGAACGGTATCATCATAGGTTTGCGATACAGTCCTCCAATGGACTCATTGTCACAACACCTATAGAAAACCTTGAATTTCAAATTACGTTCAGTGGTTTCAACAAAATAGTTATATATTTCTGCCGTGTATCGGCCTACCACATTCAATACATTTCTTTTTCTCCCTTCTTATCTCAGCACATTACACCTCTATACATTTGGTATTGCCAATCATTTTAACGTAATAGTTAACAATTCTGCCGTGTATCGGCATACCGCACTACCTTTGTCCCTTGTATGTCACGTTTACACAATTGCTTGGCTCCAACAGATCCATATACAGTTCATTCATGATTCACTAATTTGTTCTTCTGCTATATGATGGCTTTCATAAAAAGAGTTGTACAATTATTAATCTTATATTTCAAACAAAATCCATATTCAGTCGCCTAAATGTATTGCAAGTTCCTCCCCACTGTTCATCCCTTTGGGAGATTTTGTCTGCAGGTCAATAATATACCTAGATTCTAACCTCCGGAGTTTAGTAATCCTGTCACCTCTTCTGGCATTCACTGGTAGATGATCTATGCCAAAGTATTGTAATATATCCCTATTGCTCTGATGTTTCTCAGCAAAGTGTCTCGCAACAGGGTATGTTGTTTCTTTTTTAGCTAGGAACGCATATGTTCCAAGATCCGAATTTTGGTGGGGTGAATAGTGCTTCCTATATATCTCAGTCCACACGGACATACCAGGCAATACACTGAATAGGCAGTGTTGCACGTAAGAAACTTGTTTATTGTTTTGCGTTGATTTAAACCTGATATTACACGTGTTAGTGTTTTCTTGCTATTACTACACGCTTTGCATTTTCCGCATGGAAAAAATCCCCTAATTTCTTTAAGGGTACCCTTATTACTTGGCTTTTTCTCCAGGTACCTATGCACTAAACAGTCTCTTATAAATCTTGCCCCTTTAAAAGTTATTTGTGGGACTGATGGTACGTCTGGGCCCAATAACCCCATCCATCTTAAGGATGTGCCACTATTTTCCTAAAATTTTCCCGAGTTGATTTGCATCTTCTGAAAATGTCGTGATCATCCTAAACTTAGCTGTTTCTTCATCTTTGCTCTCTCTGTCTTCATCTCTTAATAACGATTGCCTCGGGATATTTTCCACTTTTCTAAGTGTTGTGTCTAATAGTTTTCTATCGTAGCCCCGCATTCGGAATCCGTCAAACTTCTTTTTACTGCCATTCTGAAGTCACTATCCCTGGTGCTATTGCTTTTCAACCTTAAAACTTCACCATAGGGAATGCTTTTAATTAACTTGGGTGGGTGACTACTATCCGTTTCTGGCGTGCGCACTATATATCGACAAAGGCACAAGCCGAAACGCGTCTGTTTGTTGCTCTAATAAACGGATTGCAACTGCCCCCGTGAGTGCGTTTTTTAGGTCTCTGCTAGCGAAGGCTGCGCTTGCGCAGTCTCGCTCGCGAGATTTAATGACTTTGAGAAGAGGGGCTTGCACCCGCCCTCTTCTCTCCTGTTCTCCATTGGCTGGCCTCTTAAATGCTGGCCAGCCACTGGAGAAGAGGTCAGTCACTCCGATTATGCCCCGTCCTTTTCGGATTCGGGGGCGTGTTTTTTTACAAGAAGTCTAATTATCTCCTCCAGCCAATGGCAAGAGGAGAGTAAAGGAAAACACGCCCCCGAATTCGAAACCGCCACTGCGTTTCTCCGAGGCATTTCTGCTTCGCCTCGGAGAAAGGCAGTGGTGTGCTCGTCCTCTCTGCCACACGTCGGACCCTGCGTGCAACCCTGCTCACCTCTGGTGCGGTTCTAATTTATCTGCTGCACAAGTATGCGGTGGGATTGCTCCGTCCCTGCCTCCCCCTCCTCTGCCCATCCGGAAGAGAATTCTGGTAGCAGCACGTTGCCCCCTGTGCAGCTCCTGCGCCGTGCCCGCCCACGGCTGTTTTGCCGCCGTATTGCCGAAACTGATCACTGCGTCCCCAAGAAGCAGCAGCTGCCGGTGACCACACTTGCCCCCCTGGCTTGTGGTACTCTTGTATAGTATGCTCTCTTTCTCCCCTGAGTCTGCAGTACTCTGGTATGCTGGGATCACTCTCCCCGTGCCTCACTCCCACAAGCTTCTGGGCCCGGCGCTTGCTGCCCTCCCCTCCCCGTGCCCTCGCCGCCCCTCCCCGGGGAGCCCTCTTGCTGCAGCGCGTCTTAGCTCGGTGTGAAATTGCCCTTATTGCGGGCACTGGTTTCCCGGTCATCCTCGCTGTTCCCTTAACTGCCGCGTCCAAGGGGAGGGGCCCGACCGAGGGCAATGATGGCTCTGCGAGGTGGGTGGGATTCGTGGAGGAGCCCCGGGTTGGGGCCCGGCTCACTCGCTCTCACTCATTCTCTGCCTTCACTCGCCCTTCGTTCTCACCCATTTTCCCTTCTCTCCCCCACATTCTTTCGCTTTCGTTCTCAGTCATAGTCACCCCTTACAATCTCATTCAGCATTTAATCCCGTTCGCTCTCCCTTCGCTCTCGCTTACTGCTCTTTCCTGTCTCTCACTCAGTTCCTTCACTCTGGCTCTCTTCATTCGCTTCGGTCCTCGCTCTCACATACTCTAACTCCCCCCCCTTACGCAATCATTCCCTCTCCTTCTCCCTCCCTTGAAGCATGTCATTATTATCTCTCCCCGTAGCACTCTTTCCTCTCTCTCTCTCTCGCTCACACACACACAGTCTCTGTATTCAATATTCTTTTTTCGACACACGCGGACTTTCAACTCCATCACACACGTCGCCACTCCGTCTTCTTCTGTCCCTTCAGCCAGACTGTTTTACCCTCAGGCTCCCCGCCCTCTTTGCTCACCTCCATCTACGTAGCCATTTCTCGTGGTTGGGGGTTTTCTCATGGTTTGGGGGTTCTGGACTGATCGAGTCAGTTACAATGTGACACCCCTGCATTACTGAGGCTGCCGGGAGACCCCACCCGCAGCCACCGTGGACAGCAGAAGCCCTCTTCCATTCAGGGCTCAGTTTTAAGCACACACACCTGCAGCCGATGCATGTGAATGGACCGGCGCCATTGTTAGAGCCCTGGAAGCCATAAAGTGCAAGGAGGCGCTATACCCCACCCCACCATGGATCAGCTGTGAAGCTGCAAATGACTATGGCAAACACAAACAGGGGCTCATTCCAAACCACTTCAAGCACCTCCGCCCCCGCCTGTGTCTACCTACACCCATGTCAGACGTGTGTTACAGGGCATCAAAGATATTTCTGCCCAGCTCTTATCCCTGTTGCTTGAGCCAATCTCTGCCTGCTCACAGCTGCAGGCTCCCCCGTAGTGGATTGCCCCGTCCCTGCCTCCCCCTCCTCTGCCCCGGAAGAGAATTCTGGTAGCAGCACGTTGCCCCATGTGCAGCTCCTGCGCCGCGCTCGCCCACGGCTGTTCTGCCACCGTATTGCCGAAACTGATCAATGCGTCCCCAAGAAGCAGCAGCTGCCGGTGACCACACTTAGCTCCTGGATTTCCCCATATCTCGGCGTGTACTGGTGAGTTGCCTCCTTTATTTTATATTAAAATTACGTGGGAGCCTACCCCTTTTACTGCCGAATCAACAGAATCACCGCCGCGGCCCACAGGAAGCCAGGCATCCTTGCCCGGGACATGTGCGGAGCCTGCGGTGTAGCAGGAAGTGTCTGCTCAAATGGGGCTCCCATGCGTCACTCCTTACTTCTCTCGTTCTGTCCGTTACCCCTTTCTTCTCTCATTTCTTTCTTCACCCCTTCCATCACTCCGTTCTTCTCTCGTTCTTTCCTTCTATCCTTCAATTTCTCATTCCTTCCTTTATCCCTTCCTTTACTCCTTCCTTCTCTCATTCCTTCTCTTATCTTCTTTCATTCCTTGTTTAACAGCCTAATGAATACGATTGACAGTTATTTCTCACCCAAAGAGTCCTTCGTTTATGTCTAATATTAATGGGGACATCCTGAGCAGAAGAAACAAGCATTTACAATGCAACAGTCTCGGCATTGTTAAAGTTAGAGCTATTGGCATTGCTCATGACAATGCCGTTTCTTTAAATGTTTTAAAAACAAAAACATAAACAAAAATAATGTCATGAGCAATGCCAATAGCTCTAACTTTACCAATGCCGAGACCATTGCTTTGTAAATGCTTGTTTCTCAAGGAGAGAAGAGAAAAAGGAGGGTATATATATATATTGTATATTGGGTTTCCCTGTTTTTTCCTCTTATCTGTCCCTCCCGTCCCCCACCCCGCTCCTTCCCATCCTTGGTAACTCCCTCATTCTATCACAGTTGAAAGATGCAATATCCGACTGTTGATTTCACAGTTGAGCAGACTGCCAGGCTGTAACAGAATGAAAGAATAAAATTCCTTTCTCGGTTCCTTCTGTGTAGAAAGAGTTAATTGAACATAATGTCTTGAAACTGCCTTTACTCGATTATCTGGAATGCTGAACCTTTCAAGGCGCAGTATAAATGTGCGCCATTTTGAATGAGAATACTGACTTTTATTGCACACAGTCTCGGATGGGTCATCTTGTTTCATCGTTTCTGTTAAACAGCCATCCAGCCAATCGTCCTGCGCTGATAATATGACGTATTAGGAGGGCTAGGAGCACAGAATGTCTCACTGCTTATGTCTGTTATTCTGCTGAGACACATTCTCCTTTCTGATGATGTGCGGATCCTGTGCAACAATGGTGAGATGAGGAGCATTACGTCAGAGAGTAGTCTTCACAAGGTTTGTAGCAACCTTGGTTGTATGAAGGGAGAATCTACCTCTTGCTGGGGGGTGAGGTGGGCGGGGCGCCCATTCTTGTCTTGCCCTACATTCACTGCTGAGTTTCACTGAAAAGAAAATTGAAAAGAAAAAGCTAAATAAAGTAAATATGAGCCCCCTAATGCTGAGGTCTTCAAACAGTTGTGCTCTGAGCCCACCTCCCCAAAAGGTTTTGTAATAGGGCCCTTGGCAAAACTTGGAAAGACTTAGGGGAGTGGGAGGGGCCAGACTGAGCGCAGGGGGTGGAGTTTATGAGATCATTTCAGGGGTATTTTTTCAGCAGCTCATAATCTGCACTACATTTGAGACTTATAAAAGAGGAAATACTTCAAAAATAAACTGAAATAGAGAAAATATATTCCTGGTTTGAAGACCTCTGTTCTAATGTAAACGTTCAATTGGCACTACTGAGCTGTCACTACCATCAGTGCTCTACCACCCCTCCTTATTGTAGTGGCTAGATAAAGTACAAAGCACCATATTTGGATTCTCCAATGCAACTGCAGTACATACTGTTGCGCTCACTACTTTATTTACTGTTGGTGCTTGTCCCAGCCAAGGAAGCCACAAAGCCACCCGCTCCCTGCCTACAACAGATCCCCAGCCGCCCCTCAGTTCTTTTGCATATGATGAATTGTGTTGGGGGCGAGAGTGTTGAGGAGAGCAGAAGTCCCCCTCCACCAAAATAAAGAGCACCCATGGGGTGAGCTTGATGTCGTTGACTACACCCACAACCCCTTGTGGACCCAAGCAGCACTTCCCCAGTTGTGGTGGCGACCCCCTGACTGCTAGTATTATAAATATTCACAACAGTTGTAAAAAGGTTGCAGGTGCCTCCACTACCGTATCCAATAATGCCATTCAGGTATTTAGTGTAATGCAGCTCCATTGCATTTTATTGATTTATTTCACAGAATTATATAGTGCATGATCCCCAATGGTGTAAATGCGCTTTACACAGTAACTTAAACTGTGATACAAGGTCTTACACAAAGCTAGTGAAGGTGAACTAGACATGGAGGGGGAGCAAATAGATATAAGAAGAGTGTTGGGTTGGGAATATCCCAAGGGATTAACATACAGGATGAGGAAGTGGGAGCAAGGGGGGGGCAGAGAGCATGAGGGAGGAGAAACTGGGACTAGGAAGCAAAAAGAGAACAATGGAGGTAGAGAGGATGCAGGTAAGGTTACAGGGTAGTAGGTAGAGCGGTATTAGTTAGGAGGAGCAAAGAGGTTTAGAGGGTAAAACCTGTGTGCATCTTTCGATTCAGCTTTCTGCTAGCCTGAGGCGGGTAGATCTAAGCGGGGTTCCTCCAGGTCACACATCTCTCCCTCTACCATGGATATTGCACAGGAGCATCAGAATGTATGTCTCCCTTGACTACAGAAATGTTAGAGCTGAAATGAAAGAAAATTAGGGGTTCAAGATGGGGCAATGGGAGGTAACTCTACCTATTTTTAAACAGTGACAGCCAATGGCTTGAATGATGTGCAGCAGCAGTTGTCTCAGTTGTCTCAACTGTGTAGAAGGTGGATCTGGAACAAAGCATTTGTGAACACCAGACATTAATAACACTCTTCTATATGTCAAAGAGGACCTTAATAAAAACATAGAGTTTTTGTTTGTAGAATAATGACTGCACCCATCTATAGTCCATTGATTTCCCTTCACCCTTCAGCAGTGCTTAATTTGCAAAACGATACGTGCCAGGGCCCTTGTCAGGAGGTCACTGCAGCTTGCACCACCCATTGCCCCTCTCAGCGCTGCCAATGGCAGCACCAACACAATTACTAATCATCACACTCCTACAGGCGTGACAATTCAACCTGTTCCGGGCCCCCAAAGCTAAAAGAATGGCTTGGGTAGAAGTCAATAGTAATTTTTAATGTATCTTGAATTAATAAACAACTGATATTGTGCTCATCTTTAAACTAGACATACAGCGCCACCCTGTGGCAGACTGTTACAAGCCCTGGTGTTGAGAAATAAGTGCTGGTGCTGAGAGCCAGAAACGACCAGTTCAAATTAGGCACTGCCCTTCAGGATTAATGAGGCCTTCAGGTTGACCTCTACTGTATTCTACTGTGGTCTTTTTTTTTAGACTTTTAGGGCACTTTTGGCCAGGGACCTTCTTATCCTTGTTTCTACCACTCAGTGTGACTAGGTTATTTTGAACAGTGTTTTCTATTTATCGACTGCTGTGTGATCCAATTGCTCTTCCTAACAGTACTGGATGGCCACTGATCTACAGAGCTGCATTCAGGCCTGGTATCCAAATTACAGCACACCTACATTGCTTAAAATAGTGCTCTGGTCTAGTAGTACAAGGTTTGGCTTTCCGCTCACGGGTGCCTGAACTTATTTAAGAGCACCAATGTTAAAGTCCAGATTGTTGTAGCCCCACACAATCCCTCTAAGCATACTTGTCAGTGTGGTGTCCATACTTTCTGGGTTACTAACAGTCCCGTGAAGAGGTCAGTGATGCAGTTGTAATACAAACCCAACTTTGTTGTTCCGAATAGCACACACTGGTACTGCACTCAGAAAGTACACTATATATGATTAAAAGTGTTTATTTTAACAGGCTCATCCTGTTGCTTAGTACAAGAATAATAACCATAGAGAATATAATTAGAACAGTGCTAATGCATGGCACTAACAATGAGACTAAACAATAATTAACGTTTCTAATGCGGTTAAAATGTTTCTGGTGTACTAACACCCTAAATACAACTTCTGTGTACTACACTATGAGAGCATAGATTAGCTAAGCTGCTTCTAGAGTTTCTTGGGATTCAGTGCACTGCATGCCTGCTCACAACAGAGAAGATGTGTTTATCAGACTTGGAGAGGCAAAACGTGAATTGTGACATTCCAATAAAAGTACTTAGAAACATAGTACCTTTCTTCTAAGTAAGCCTGTTTAGGCTGCAGGTGGGTACCGCCTTCTGATCAAGGGTGTCGCATTTCAAATCACTCTAGTTGCATTGTCTTGAACCGGAACAACGTTCCCACTTTGCACTCCTCAATGTATATAATAGTGTAATTACGTCAATCAATTATTACTCATACGGTCATCAGTACTTTGAAATGAAAATCTTCATTTATTTATTTGGAGTATTCATATTTGTGTTAAATCGTCACGCATTGATGATAAGTTATCCATGCATTTATAAGGAATCCCAATGCATTTCGGGACAAACCCTTCATCAGGGGAAAGTGTCTATTTGGTCAGAAGTGTATTCATCCGTAATACGGGCTTTGGGAGGACCCGTATTATGGACAAATACACTTTTCTCATCTCTGTATTGGCTCTCAGCATAGGAATGGATGCTGTGGCAGTACTGCAGCCTGGCAGGAGCACTTGCGATAATCAGGGGCAAAGACCTCTCTGACTCAGTGGTCAATTCATACAGTGTTTATAGGTTTGACCATTGACTTTAACCCTACATTAGGGACTTTCCACTTTGTTTACTTTCAGACCTTGAAATGTGGATGGAAGGGAACTAATACCAGACTTGCGTTGCCTTAGGTGTTAGCAAAGTCATTGTTTGGATGATATGACACTTTCATGAGTTCCTCAAAAGATAAAGACATGCAGCATATGGGCCAAAGGCAGACATGCCAACTTAATGTGCCCAAAATCAAGTGTGACTTTGGGATCTTTAAGACAATACCAAGCTGAGATTTTGATGTAGGAATTATTCAATCCTGGAGGTGAATCTTGGATGCCTTTCTGTAGTACCTAGGACTGAGATCACCTACTCATGGAATAGTACATCCCACTAAGGTTTTCAAGGTAACCACGATGAAAAGGATTGAGGAAAGCATGCATATAATCGTTTGTGGCAAATATTATTTGCATATTTGTTAGCCCTTCAGAAATCTCTATTGGATTTTGGTATTTGAAAGCATTTGACTGTAGTCGTAGCAGTCACTGTATCGTTAAATAGCCTAATGACATGCAGCCTCAACTTTTAGGTTGGACGAGACGCCAACCGACGGAAGCAAGGAGCCAGCCTTAAGTTTCCCGAACAGTTCATGTGTTGTGGGCCAAATGGAGCGACTGAGGATCCAGCTGGGTCAGGAGGAAGTGGAGTGCACAGCACTCGTGGTGGGTGAGTACAAACATGGTGGCTGTCACAATACTGTGATCATAATCTTAACAAAATTTTCTTTTTTTAACTCCAAAATTACTTTTGTATTGGAGATACATCAGATACAACTGGCAGAGCCCAGGTTCAAAGATAACTGCTCCAGCTGTAGGCTGTGCAGGTGAGAGCGGTGGGGCCTAGGGGGTGGAGGGTGGGTGAGTGCGACAGACGAGGAAGAGGGAAAAGTAATTTTTTATTTAATTTTCCCTCGTCACCGTCCATCACCCCCCACCCCTCCGGGCCCCAACGCTCTTAACTGCACGGACCACGGCTGAACTGCTCTTGGAACAATCCCACTATCCTTGAACATAATGCGTCCCTTTGTAATGCACACACAGAATGGACATACTTAGTCCAAGACCCAACAAGAAATATGTTTATTTTTCCAAATTTGAAAATGATACTTACCTGATCTGTTTTTGTAACTGTTTTGCTTCCAAAGTTGTGTTTTTTAATTATGATTGTGTTCCCATATAACTTGTACATGAACCTGTACTTAGGTCAGGCTGGAAGGAGAGTTCGCCTCTTAAACAGTCTAATGGTATGATCTGAAAATGAGACTCTAACACTTGACAAGAAGCAATGAACATCAACATTTCACTGGCAGAAGGTACTCAGGTGCTACCCTCACTTTTTAGGTCTGATTTGGACAACACTTCTATCAATCTGGCCTATTGCTAACAATATACAAAGAGTGAGCATTGGAACAATCCATTTCAACCACTGGCATTCTTCAACTAGCATCTTTCAGACATTGGCTGGATACTTTTTCACTCACGTCTTCCCTCATTGGAGTATCCACCTCTCACCTAAGGCTTTTGGCTGTTTGAGTGTGCCCTTCCACCTCCACTTGAGTGCTTGTACTGAACTGCACGAGTGAATACTTACAACTATAACCCACTCTGTTGAGTGCCTCCTGTGTGCCTTCATTTTATATTCTAATGATGCATGCATTAGCATATTCAACTCAGACCTATTGGCTTCGCCAATGTTTATTGGTTATGCACACGCATGTGTTCACTGATCTCCTTTTAAAAACGAGTGCAGTGTTTATAGTCCGAGTAGAGTTTACAATTAAAACTGTTTAGGTTTTCATTTGTTTTCAACCCATTTGGTTCAAATTTGATATTTGTCCTGCTAAATAAATCATACTAATTACATAAATCCAAAATCGGTGCTGAGGAAGGCATTCATTCCAAGTAGGATTCTTACGCAGGCTATAGACATTGCACTGAACCTAATGTGACTTCTTTTAGCAGTGTCACTAGTAGCCTGGAGAGATTTCAGAGTGCGATTTTGTGTCTGGGAAAATATTTCACAAAAAGTAGTGTTTATAAGTCATGCTGGGTGAGATATAAATATTTAGATTTAGTGACTGGAAGGAGTTCCACTTTCCCTGCATGTGGTTGCGTTTCTGGCCTGCATCATGCTATCAGTAATACAATTGTTGTTAAAACGTTACTCTGAGCCACCATCGGCTGTTCAAGCACAGGCAGCTGCGTAGCCATAGGCTGATGTTTTACCCAATCTAAGATGGCTACGCGAGGATGAAACCTATGCGAGCGGAGCATTTAGATAACCACAGAATTGTAGACCTGCCACCCCACACGGTGCCACCGTGTGTCACACGATTCTGGCTCCCTTCACACAGTCACTCGGCGAGGAATTAAAATGATACAGTAGTTGGAAAGATGAGCTGGAAATCACTGCACAAAGTGCTTTCCAGCTTATCTTCGGAGGCTGTAAACAGCCAATGTCCATTAAGGGCATCGGCGACAGCCTCAGCGACCCTTTTTTGTGGGGCTGGGGGAGAGTATAGAAGGGGATTGAGGTGGGCAGAGTGCCTCTTAGGTAGCTCTCGGTATGAGGCTCTTCCCCCTTCGGTGCCCTGCCCTCTCCATATGATAACATTTATTTGCAGGTTGGCCAATCTGAACTTATGTTTCTTAGAAGCTCCGCTGAGTACACATCTACGAATCCTGCCACTGGCTACCTCAAGGGCCTGTGGTTAGTTACATGAAGGAGAGAGGATGTGGCATAACATCCAGAGCTGCCAACTTTGAAACTGGGGAACCAGGTTGGAGTTTCGGCACCGGCTCAACATCCTGTGATTCTGAGCAAAACACTTAATGTCCCCGTGCCGAAAAAATATGAATCTGACCTTGTGTCACATACCTGGTGCGCACGTGAAGTGCTCCAATACATTTGGGTCGAGTTTGAACTATATAAAACTGCAATGAAAGAAAAAATAAGGTAGGTCTACATTTCACAGGATGTCTAAGGTGCCTACACTTGTATGAATTTTACTTGGGCAGCTCAGAGTGTGCAGTTCGTTTCTTAAAAGCTAGGGGAGGCCCATCTACAGACCCTGATTGGGTAACATAGAAGGCTGCGCCTGTGAGGCATCAAACACACTTTCACAGGACGCAATGTGTATACGAATGTACAAATCCTATTTAGGCTGCATCGAACTCTTCTTTGTAGGGCAAGACATACTTTTCTGTCAAAAGGAGCATTTCTAACAATGCACTTTTAGTCTTGTATCATCGCTTCAACCATGTCACATCTACCAATACAAACCACTCTCAAATCTAAAATGCATTCCAAACATTTAAGTTGGTTCTGTACATCCACACACTTCCATGTATTCATCAGCTCACCCACCTCTCCCTTCAAGTAAATCACCCTACATTTTTATCTGTTTGTGAATTCACCGACCTGTTTGTGAACCAACTAATCTACCTACTAGGTCCAGTCACCCCTTCACCAACAGATTGCTCTTGCCCTCCGAAAGTGACATGCTAGGACTAATGCTAATTTTAGAGGATCAGAGCATGGTTACTCTGACTTTCATCCTTCCAGTTCACAGGTATCATTGTGATTGGGAAGCATAAGGGCTACTGTCATAGCAACTGCACTCCAACCACACATTTTCACCCGCTGGTTACAACTAGGGAGGTATAGTTAGGTCATAATTTCCATAGGAAATGCCTCTTTTGTTTTGCTAAGAATTTGGCGCTGTTTGACAAATCTTCACAAAACTTTCTGTCTGTGCATGTTAAGTTTTGAGGTGATCCATTAAGTGGGGGGAGAGAAAACAGGAGGGTCCCAAAACGCAAAATGCTTATACATTTTGCATAGCCTTTTTAGAACAGCACTACCACAAAACTGCTGTTATGTTAAGGAACTTCTAAAGCGCACGTAATGCAGACGGTTCATGGCGCTAGAGTCTAAGGAGAACTACCGCTTAAGTAATTTAGACATATGCCTTGCGGAACAGCCAGGTCTTAAGATGCCTTCTGAACGGAACGTAGGAGGTGAAAGATCTGATGTACAGTGGGAGAGAATTCCACAATTGAGGGGCCAAGACCGCAAATCTTAGTCCCCCCCAGTTTCTTGCGTTTAAAGGGTGGGAAGACCAGAAGATTCATGCTGTACCCGAGAGGAAACAAACACCGGGCAGTTGCCATGGAGCGCTTTAAAAGTGATGCAACCCAGCTTAAATGTGCTGCGTTTGGCTACCGGGAGCCAGTGTAATCCTTTCATTAACTGAGTAACATAGTGCCATTTAGGCTGATGGAAGATTAGTCTGGCCGCCTGATTTTGCACTAGTTGTAGTCGTTTTGATTGATATGCCAGAATACCAAAGTAGAGTGAGTTGGCATAGTCAATATGAGAGATGACTAAAGCCAAAAATACTTGGTTCAGGGCTTCAGCAGTAAAAAATCTACTAATCTTCCTGATCCTTCGAACCTGAAAGAAACAGGAGGAGACCACTGTCCCAATCTGGGCTTTCATGGATAAGTCACTATCAATAGTGATGCCCAGGCTTTCGGTTGACCTCGAAGTGAGGGTGATTTCCCAATTCGGTTGGCCAAAAGTTAGAATTCCAGGGCTTTAATGGCCCGCCGACTAGTATCAGCTCAGTTTTATCCAGGTTCAGTTTCAGATGGTTGCTGTTCATCCATTCGCTTATGTGTCGCATGGTAGATTGGAAGTTGGAAACAGAAGCTGCCGACTGATCAATATTAAAGATCAATTGGAGATCATCGGCATAGTTGAAGGTGCAAACCTTCCTTTCGCCAAGGGAGCAAATGAGGGGAAGTAAGTACAGGTTAAAAAGGAGCAGAGAGAAGGAAGAGCCCTACAGCACCCCACAGGTCAGTTTAACCTTGGGGTAAGAAAGATGTGAGGTGTACAGCTTGAGAACGGTCGGCCAGAAAGGATAAGAGCCACTTAAGAGCCAAGCCCTGAATCCCGGCGTAGCTGACACGGTCGGCCAGAAGTTCATGGTCGACCGTGTCAAGCGCTGCACAAAGATCGAGTAGTATAAGGGCTTGAGTGGTGCCCTTGTTGGCCCCTCTCCTGAGTTCTGCTAGGACAGTCGAAATAAAAACCAAAGGAAATGATGGACGGAGTGTTGAACATTGCAAGCACTCACCCCCAGTCAACTGATCTGGGTTTAATCCATCACCGTTCTTTAGCCCACTCTGCCACCCCAGTTCAGACATGGCCATATGCAAATCAGTCTGACCCTGTGCCTCATGGGAACAGTCCAGCCCGAACTGCCAAGCCATGTCTTCCCTGGACCGGAAACAAGCTTCCTAGGACCGGTTTCTGGCATTTCAGCCGTCTTCAGCCAGGCTTGCTTGAATCCAGTGGCAAAGTGAGCAAGGGACTCACGTCTGAGCATACCCTGCCAACTTATGGCGAACAAAGCAAAAACCAAAGGAAATGATGGACAGTGTTGAACATTGCAAGCACTCACCCCCAGTCAAAATGACAGCCTATGTGGAATGAGCAGGACGGAGGATCAAGATAGTGGGAATGTTCTATAAAGGTGCTGAAACAACTTGCCACATGGGCTTCCAGGACCTTGGCTAGAAAGGGGAGCAGGGAAATGGGGCGGTAGTTCGTAAGGGCTAGAGGGTCTGCCCCAGTTTTCCTCAAGAAAACAATTTCCACTTCTTTAATACATTAGGAACAGTGCCCTGAATCAGGGAGTTGTTGAGAAGCACAAGAGGGGGATCTGCACATGCGAGGAAGGCTTTTCTTAAGATGTACGGAGGACAGCAATCTGTAGGACAGCTAAATCCGACCTTCCTTAGAAGGTTGGAGAAGGTTTCCCTAGTGATGGTAGGAACTTGCTCCAGTGAGTGAGGGTTCCTGAGCGTAGGGAATGGAACTTTAGGAGGGACATTAGCAGGTATGCTAGACTTGATGATAATGATTTTTTTAATAAAATATGTATTGAGTGAGTCACATAGAGCTTGAGTGGGAGCAGGTTTTGCTGTGACTATATCTGGCATGGATAGTTCGGCAACAATAGCAAAGATTTCCTTCGATTTGTTAGTGGCGCTCAATAGCTTGTTGGGGAAATAGGCGGCCTTGGTTTGCAAAATGGCATTTTTATATTGTTTAAGATGAGTTAAAATCTATATTTTTTATCTGAGGAGTAATTTAGTCTCCAGTAGCATTCTGCTTGGAGTAGGGCAAGCTTCTTACGTTTTTGGTCTTCGGAGAACCAACGTTGGGCATCGTGGGGTCTGACTATATTGACTTTCATGATGGGAGCAAATCTGTCACAGGCAGATTCAAGCCAAGATTTAATGCTTTCTACATGCTTGTTAATCTGATGCTGTTCAGGTGGGGCCGTAGTAGCAAGCAGACTGCAGAAGTGTCCAATATTGAAGCGTCTCCAATTCCTTCCCATGTGGCTCGCTTTCGTGTGGGGCTTGGCTAAGAACATGTTGGTGAGGGAGACTTTTATAAAAGAGTGGTCAGACCGGGTGCATGGGGAGATCCTTAGATTAGAAATTGTCAAGTTGGATGTCCAGACTTGGTCAAGAGTATGACCTTTGATGTGAGTGGGAACTGTCACATACTGGGCACAGTTCAGCCCAGTAAGTAAATCAGTCGGTTTGACAGAGCTACTGTCGCATAAGGTATCATTGGCCCAATAGTTGAAGTCCCCAATAATCAGGAATTTGGCGTAGTTAATGACTAGGTGAGAGATTTTTTCACCCAGTTGTTGGGGGAATGATGGCTTGTGGTAGGGCGGGCTGTAGTTTAGTATGCAGATCGAGGGGGTGCGTAGGGAATCTCAAGTTTTAAAGTTAGGCAGTCGACTGATGGCATGTTCAGTGCTACGAGAGAAGTGAACTCTAACTACTGATGAACTATGGCTGTGACCCCTCCCCCTACTTTTCTAGGGGCCCTGCTGAATGGAATGAACACAACTTTGGCATGAAGCTAGATATTGGTCTATTTGTGATCTGGTGTAAATCTGTTCAGTAGTTTTTGAGATATTAAGGTCCAAACATATTTCACCCTCCCCTTAATTTAAAAAATAAGCCCTGGAGGATGGAGTCCCCAGGGCCCTTAGTTGCTCAGGGAGGAGGAGCTGTCCCTTCGTCCTAATTGGAAAAAAAGGCCTTAGAAATGGGGTCCCTAGTGGTTCGGGAAAAGAGGGCTGCGCGATCCACTCTGCTTTTAAAAAAAATATGATCCCACGGAATGGGGTCCCAGAGCCTGCAAAGGATTGGAAAGAGGGTCTGCATGCCCCACTCCCCTCATAAAAAAGAATATATGGGGGTCCACACCCAAAGTACATTTTAAAAGAAGTGACTAATAAATGAATGGCAGGAGCTGCTCATTAAGGGGCTCATTAGGATGGCGGGCGGATTTGATCCGCCCGCCGCCGTAGCGGTGTTTGGGTCCGACCGCCATACGTGCGGCGGTCCCGCCCATTCAGTTATGATGGGACCAGCACCGCTGCGGTCGGACTCCGCACCCTTAACATTGCGGTGGAAGCTGCTGTCAGCAGCACCGACGCAATGTTAAAAACAGCTGTTGTGCATTTCACTGCACTACGTGGCAGGCACTACATTGTGCCTGCCACTTGGTGCAGTGAAATGCCCCAGTGCACTCACACCTCCCCCCAACACAAGGGGGGCCCGCAATGGGCCCCGGAAGACATTCTCCGCCAGCCTTTCAAATCCGGTTCAACCGCCACGGAAAGGCTGGCTTCCGCCGGCATCATAATTGTGCCGGCGAAGCCTGCATGGCTCAGCCGCCATTGTGAGCATCGCTGGGCAATCGTGACGATTGCTACCAGCGGAAAAGCGGCGGACAGACATTCCCTCCGCCATGGTACCCGGCTGCCATCCTAATTGGGCGGTGGGTAAATCATGTGCGATTGCGCCATCCTAATAGACCCCTAAATGTGCACTACCCCTTTGAAGGAGTGCCCCATAATACCTTGCCTGGGCTCTTTTTTTTATATTTTATGAGCTTGGTGTTGCATCTAGAAAACAGAGGGACAACACAAAGCTTTGTTTTTAATGTTGGTGGGGTCTGCAAAGAGTCCAGCAGCCCCACAGTAGCATAAAAAAAAAACAAGTCTCCTGGGCCATTACATCTATGACCCCAGTAGAACTGACTATATTTTTAAAAGTACTCTTAGCTAGAGTTCTATGCTCTTTACCTGAAGTGCAAGGTCCTTTTGTGATTGTATTTATGATTGTATTTTCAGGGCCAAATTTTTTTTAAAGGCTCAGGCAAGGTTTTGTTAAAAGAAAAAAAAAGAAAACAATATGTCTCTGTCTAAATATTTTAATATTTTTCACCAATAAAATGTAATAATAAAGACCATGTAAAAAGAAAGTTTCATACATGTTTTTATTAAAACTTTATTAATCTTTTTAATAATAATCAATCTCAATAAACATTGTATTGTGTAAATTATTGAAATGTACATTTGATTACAAATATTGGTGATTTTTGGAGAAAGATGATAGCTCTGCTTTATATATATTGATATGCTCACCCCTTGATAAAGCCAACAGGCTCATCTTTTACATTTTAGTGTTGACTCTTTGACAAAGTCAGCAAGTCTGCCTGAGTGCAGCGAGGTTCTTTGAGACCTGGGCATGCCTGAAGGCCGTGCGTGGCATAGGTTTGGCTGCTCTCAGGCGAGGCCCTGCGACCAACTCATATCGTAATAAAATATTACTTTACGATAAAAAATTTAAAAAACTAGAAATTCACTGAAAAAAACAAAGGTTAAAGTGACTTGATAGGTGAAAATCTGAGTGACAACGTAATGTTTTAGACAAAATAAAACACTGAAATCCACCAGCTATAGTTATCTCTAGTAACTATAGCTCGTTCCCTACAGTAACTATAACTCACACCCTCACTATGCACAGCTATGTACCCCAGATTTTACATCCCTCATGACAAGTTCTTTCACACAATTGATAAAATCACTGCAACATTTGAAATAACATCATTGATGAGAAGACAGTACATGGCAGGGGCCACATGCTGCCTGGTTTCTGTAGGCTGAAGAGTTTCCATCAAGACTCCATATACATCACCCACCATCCATAGCATGCAAACGGAATCTCTTTCCTCCAGCGGAAGTTACAGACCCCTGGTCCCAAAGTCAGCTTCAGATCAAAGGATTAGTCCTGGCTAGACATCCTGAAATTCTTCAGATTCCAGCTTGGATAGTTGACTTTCTGTAAAAGAAAAATGTGGAACCCACTTATGGTCCACATTAGAAATAGTCGTATTCATCCGGAGTTTTACAAAACACTTCAAAGCCTCTAGTTCCCAAACAATGTAGTTGATACCGCTGATACAAACTCTGGAGAACCATTCTCAAAGACTACCACAAGGACATTGAAAGCCTTACTGATATGTACCGAGATGCCGGTTTTCACCCCTTATTTTTACACTATAATTGCTCATCTCTGGCCCTTACAAAGAGCACCTATACACACAAAGGTGAACCTCCTGCACACATCAGTCATCTTCCACAGCACTCCCTAGCCTCTGCAGACTTCAGCTTCCTCCTACATGCACTTACCTCACTACAATCAAAGCACATGTCGGCCTTACACAAAGCACACGCACATAGGTGTAGCTCCTCATTCCTGCACACGTTCAATAATCTCCGGTAACACTCCTTACCCTCAGCAGGAGATTACCACTTCCTCCTAGCTGAGCTTGTCTCACTAAATCAAAGGACCGGCCTAGTCCTCACGCATGATTGATATATATATCTTGTATCTACACGTGTGCAATCATGCCTGTGCTGCTCCATTCTTTCCTATGAATCCTCTCAGCACCACTTCCTTTATATTCACCGGCGACAATATTTGCCATCTGTAGCTTGAGAAAGGTTTGTACAACTTACAGGAATGTAACATTAAAGTAGCATTGTGCAACCAATTTATGTCCTATTGTATGGACTCAGCTAGATAGTTAAAATCATTTAAGGAAAGAAAGGAAAAGAATTGAAGAAATGGGATCCATTTCACAGTAAGATTTTTTTTTACAATTATAAAAATATGAGGTGGCTATATGTAAACAACATAGGTTAATTAATTGGTGTAATGCCATTTAAAAAAACGTTTTTTTTATACTTTGTCCTCAAAAACGATGCTGGTGATAATTATAATGTCTGTATAAGCTTCCACTTGACAACCAAATGTTTGCTAGAAGTTATTATTGGATAAGAGAATGACTTCAAATACATGTTGTAGCACCTTCACATTCACTCTATTTGCATTAAAGAAGAAGTTGCATCCAAAATGCTTTGTTTTAATGCCCTTCAGTTTAAAATCCCAGAATCGTCACTTCATTTTCTTTTTTCTAGTATAACTTCTGTCAGTTTTTCCAACTTTAGCAGACGAAGAGGTATGCTTGGCAGATGCCATCATGCATCCTCTGTGCAAATTATCTGACACATTTCAAGTGAAAACAAGCATTGGCAGAGTCAGTAGGTCTGGTGTTGGCTTCTAGCCTTTTGGTTTTGTCAGTGTTTGGTTTGTGTTCTCATGGTTTTTGCAAAACTTAATTTTTGGGAAAGCTACCATTCCCTCGTCATTGTAAAACAAACATAGGCTAAGAGTAAAAATATTTTTGGGTCTCAAAAAGCACATATCACTATAGTAGTCTGTGGACCTGAAGGGAACGACTTTGTGTTTGGATATGCTTCTTGCAAAAGGGGAGAATGCCTTCACTCACAGCGAAGTTAGACAGTGGCTGAAGTGGACTCTATACTGTAGTGGATGAAAGAAAAAAACCAAATATATATTATATACATATATATGTTTATATGCATATATACACATATTACCTGCTGGCGGTCGCCAGTAGGTAGGTATAGTTAGGACCTAGTTTCCAAGAGAAAAGAGCTTTTTGACTTGCCTATATCTTTGGCATTGTTTGACGAATCTTCACAATATTTTCCGAAAAAGTGCCCAGGTGATTCTTGTTGCGCATGGAAAGGTTTGAGGTGATCCATCAAGCAGGGGCCGAGAAAAAGAGCAGGTCAAAAAACATGAATTTCCCATTTTAATTCCCATAGGAACTTTAGACACAGCTACAGCCCGAACTGCTGAACGGAATTATACCAAATTTGGCAGAAAGGTAGATGTTGGTCCAGAGAAGTGCCTTTTTGTGATGTTGTCTAAATCTGTGGTGTAGTTGCAGAGTTATTAAAAATAAATGTTTAATTCTATGTATTGGATCCAAGACCCCTCTCAATCTCGTGCTGAGATCTGATTGGCTGTCAACACTTCAAACCAGGAAATGTTGGCAGCCATCTTGGGACTCGACTTAACCGTGTCCCACAAAAAAAGGTAAAAACAAAAGAGAAGGGGGCAGGATAAGAATACCCTGACCCCCTCGGCCTCTTGGGGGCCAAAAAGCATTTTTTTGCTTTATATTCTGCAGGAACTGCTTTGGATCCTCGGCTCCAAGACCCTTGGTGGGCCAGGTACCGAAGGCATTTGCAAAATAAAGGAGGGGTGCACCCCCCTCCTGGGGCCTATAGATGCCCCGGGGACCACCACCTCCCCTGGGCTTTTGCACTATTATGGGGGGCCACTCGAACTCCCCCTGGGGCGCCGGGGACCGCCACCTCCCTGGGGCCATATTAAAAATATTAATCGGGGGGCCTCATGGACCTCCATGCCCCTGGGGGCCATATTCAATTTGCAAAGGGAGCCTCAGTTACCCCCCCCCTGCGGACCCTGGGGGACCACAACCTCCCCAGGGCCAACTTCTTTTTTTTTAAATGGGAGAGGGCCAGCAGCCCTTTACCTGGGTTGTTTTTGGCCCAAGGGCAGGCCCTACAAACAACAAAGGATGGGGGCACACGCCCCCTACTTTGTTGTTTGTAGGGCTTGCCCGCCGCCGCCACCCCCTTTATGGAGCCTTAAATGGCCCTGGGGACCGGGACTGCCATCCCCCAGGGCCGGCTCCTGCTATGTCCTGTGGTGCCCGCCCCTGGGACATAGCTGTTCGCTGTGGCTTGGCAGGAGCTTTACCACTCCTACCAACTCACAGCAAACATTCTACTTCCAGCAAGCAAGAGCTGACAAAATGCTCTTGCTTGCTGGAAGCGGAGCAGATTTGCTTTCAGACACAGAAAGCTGCATGTTTAGCGGGCCAATGTACAGGAAGCTCAGGGAGGGTGGCCACGCAGCCCCCATCCCCTATTCGAAAAGAAAAGGGCTGGGTCTTGGGGGATGGGGTCTCCCCGGCTGAAGTTTGCCTGGGGAGAGGGTCCGCGTGGCCCAGCTCCCCCATTGCAGAAAGGCCTGGCCCCAGGGGATGGGGTCCCGGGGGCGAATTTGGACCTGGGAACGTAGGCCATGCAGCCTCCTTTCCCTAAAAAAATAAAACAAAGCCCGGCCTAGGGGAAGTCACTGGAGGTCCAGCCCCCTTTCGCAACCACTCTGCAAAGGGGTTTCCTGGTGCACAACTTGTTGGGGGTTGTCCCCTTGGATGCAGAGGTTCCTTGGGGTGCCACAGTCCCTCCAGTAAGTCCTGTGCAGCAGGATTTCTGAGACGTCACAGGAGGCCATGCCTCCTTTCTCCATCACTCTGCAAAGGGGCCTCTTGGCGCACGGCTGGTTGGGTATGAAGTCCCCTTGGATGCTGAAGGTCGTTGGGGGCCAGGAACCCATCCTGTTACCTCCAGTAAGCCTCACACAGCAGGATTGCTGATAGATCTTCGGAGGCCACGCTCCCATTGTCCACCACTCTATAAATGCGCCTCCTGACACACTACTGGTTAGAGGATGAAGTCCCGTTGGACACTGAGGGTCTTTGGGGGCTTAGAATCCCTCCTGTTCCCCCCAGTAAGTCCCACATTACGGGACTGCAGAGAGCTGGTCGGAGGCCCTGCCTCCTTTCTCCACCATTCTGCAAACGTGACTATTAGTTAAAAAACAACGGAAATTCATTTTAAAAAAACCAATGGTTACAAGGATGTTATAGTTAGGAATTAAAATTTAAAAACCTCAGAAATTCACTGAAAAAAACAGAGGTTACAGGGACGTTATAGTTAGGCTCAGATTTCTCCCATACACAACCATTGAAATTCAGCAGTTATAGTTATCTGAGCTAACTATAAATTACACCCCCGCAATGCACTGCTTATAACCTCACTTATTACATCACTCATGACATGGTTAGTGACATCATTGATGACAACTCAAATGACATCACAGATGAAATCATCAACAGACCAATCTCACACACCCACTCACACCCCATATAACCTGTCATACGCTCACTCAGACACCCACACAACCAGTCGCATACCCATTCACTGACCCTTACAAGTACTCATATATTCACTTACTCATCCACAGAGCCATTCACACACCCACTCAGCCACTCACACAACTACTCACTCACTCATACAACTAGTCACTCAGCAATACAGCCACTCACATAGCCAAACATACACACCCATACAGCTACTACACACCCACTTATTTACCTATACAACCTCTCACACACCCACTCACTCACCCATACAGCCTCTCAACACAGCCACTCACTCACCCATACAACGAATCACACACTAACTCAAACAGCCACACAACCACTGACATACCTATTCACACATCCATACAAGTACTCACACACCTACTTACTCACACATAAAGCCATTCAGACAGACACATACTCTCCAATACAGCCACTCCCACACCAAATCACTTAACCAAACACTCACTCACCCATACAGCACACTTACACACCCAGTCACTCACTCATAGAGCCATTCAGACAACCTCTCACTCAACCAGCCACTCACACTCACCTACCCATACAGCCACTGACACACCCACTCACTCACCAATACAGCCACTCACACACCCACACCGCTACTCACACACCCACTTTGCCACTCAGACACTCACTCACACACGGATACACAGTCACTCACATATTATATGTTTAAAGTAGTATCACTCATTAGTGGTACACCTAGTATACTAATTGAACTTTTGTAGTAGCTTAGTATATACGTTTAACACTCGTAAATTCTTAGAAAACACTTACACTCACTGGATGATGTCATGAGTGATGTCATTGTGATGTCACTTACCATGTCATGAGTGATGTAATATGTGAGGTCATAAGCAGTGCATTGCACAGGCGTAAGTTATAGTTAGCTTGGGTAACTATAACTGCTGAAGTGTTAACTTTCAGCTGTTAAAATTTGAAAATGGTGACTGAAGTTACATTAGAAAGAAAAATGATTGCAAAATTCTGGGACTTGTGTTGTTGGCCATTCAGTTCCTGAAAGTCTGTGGGGTGGACCCTCCCCTTTTCATGTTTGTTGGGCTTGACATTAATAGTGAAAATCTATGGCTGCAAATCAGACATCACATGACACTCAGAAATCCCTAGCTATGGCGCAGGTTCCTGAGGCAAGCACCCCACATAATGGTAGTGGGCCGCTACTGGTGGCTCTGGTGTGCCCGAGTTGTGAGCATCAGTTAACTTAACTGCAGTCTACTAGGGGAATGCTTCAAGCATGTTGTTTTGTTGCTCCTTTCTGTATTTAATCATGAACGGGTGACATGGGGGGGTTGCTGACCTGATGGTGGTTCATACCATACTGCTCTGCCTTGCAGAAGCCCTTAGGTTTGACACCTACATGGTGTGGCCATTGTGGCATTGTGGACCATGAAACAATGTGGTTCATTGGTTATATACTGTATGCTGTTTACTTTGCTGCTTTACTGCTCTGTATGACGTCACACAGTGGCCTTTAGAGGCCAGACTGAGTGGCCCGGCTTTGTTTCCCCGGTAGATGGCGGTGCCATAAGTGGTGCTGCACCGCAGGTATGAACTTACAACATGCTTACAAAAATCTGAAGTTCCTCTTTTTGCAATGTTGTTGTTCGTGCAGTACAAATGTACACTCTTTCTCTCAACTTGGCTTGTTCTGTTGCCAGTAGAACCATATGCTTTTGTTGCAGCCATGGGCCAGTAGCTACTAACTAATCTTTTCATTTCCCTAGATGATGAAGCGCTCGAGTTTTCCTTCGGGCTTGAGACTCTGCTGTCACTAAAAGTAAGAAAATGTCAGTGATCAGTCACTGTGTTACTGCTGTCACTGTGTCACTGCGTCATTGCTCAGTCACTGTGTCGTGTTATTGCGTCATTGCTCAGTCACGGTGTCATTGCTCAGTCATTGCATCATTGCTCAGTCATTGCATCATTGCCTAGTCAATGTGTCGTTGCGTCATTGCTCAGCCACTATGTCATTGCAAAGTCACTGTGTCATTGCAAAGTCACTGTGTCATTGCTTAGTCATTGTTTCATTGCTTCATTGCTCAGTCACTGTGTCATTGTTCAGTCACTGTGTCATTGCTTAGTCACTGTGTTCACTTTTTCATGTATTGTCTTTCATTTCGAGTCTCTGTTCCCACGAGCACACCCGCTGCAGAGCCCGGAGTGAGCCTTGAGGTGAAAGCCCTCAGTGAAGCTGTTTGTTTGCACGGAAATTTGCCAGGACTTTCCACCCCAGAATAAAGTCCTGAAATATAGCGGAAACCAACTCTAGACCCAACAGTCCTGATGCACATGCAGGGGCGTGGCTTCCATTGATGCAGCAGGTGCAGTGGCACCAGGGTCAAGAAGCCAGAGGGACCCAGTGAACCCTGATTCTTGCCGTATTTCAAAGCCAGTTGTCCATTTCCTTCCTTGCACTAGGGCCCATGATGCACTGACTGCTCCACTGTGCACATGCTCGCGTCAGCATACTCTCTACCTTGCGTGCACCCTCGTGTCATCTCTTGTTACAATTGTCTTAAAGCAGTGATCACGTCACCAAACAGCTCTCTTTTGTACACATTCTCCCAGTTTGCTTTTCTTTTCTCGCATTTTTAACCCCTTCAACACATAGCTTTCCTATCTGGTTTACTTAGCATGCAAATCTCTCTTATACATTATGGTTCATATTTAATCTCCCATGTGCATAACTCTAACAGCGCTCATCTTTCAATATCTATGCATTTACTTCAGTATAGATCACTTCCTGTACATTGTGTCTTCAAATGTAATCTTTTTTCTTGTACATCAATTCCTTCATCACACAGGTTTGTTCGTCTACTTGTTTACTTCATCGTAAAATATTCTATCTCAGATTTATTCTCTTCACTTGTATATAATTCCTTCTGCATACAGCTTTCCTCGCCGCTTCAGCACACAAAATTCCTATATATGTTCTCATCTCAGTATACAGGGGCCGAAAAAGAAGCAGTACTCCTGTAAGTGCTCTTACACGCCTTTGTGAATCAGCCCTGAAACATCCAACTCTCAGAGGGTGCTGCATGCCAAGGCTGTCTACCAGTGGCGGCTGCTAGGTGGCGAGTGGGGGTAAAAACATATTTTTAAAAAGAAAAGACAACTTACTTGCTGAACGCCGGCTGCCGCTTCTCCTCCGTCCTGCCTCTGTTCCTGCCTCCCGGCAGCAGCCAGGCTCCCAGAATCCCATGGATCCCATGGCCAATCATGACTCTGCTGTCATTAGAATGACAGCAGCGTTGTGATTGGTCTGAACGGCTTGGTTTGGTGCTCAGACAGGGAGTCTGTGCATGTTCTCCACTCAGGCTGTGCAATACTGCCAGGTGGAGAACATGCTAAGTGCGCATGATTGGCAGGCCCAAGATGGCCGGCCAAACCATCATGCGCACTTAAGTGCACCAACCACTCTTCCCCTTGCTGGCTGTGACAACAGCCCAGCCCGACCCCGCCCTGTAAAACTGCCAGAGTACGGAAAAATAAAATGATAATAACATGTTTTATTTTCATTTTACTTTTACTTTTTCAAAGAGCAGTGGGGCAGCGCTCCTCTGCCTTAGCGGAGGAGCCACCGCTGCCTGCTGACTAGTCTTTATTCTACCTCATGTCTCATACCTCCCCCCTGCATCTTGCTCTTTAAGGTTCTTTCTCACCCTTGTTTTCACCCTTCATCTTTGTTCTTCTATCTTAGTCATACTTCATCTTTCTTGCTCCTTTTCCTGCTCTTCCTTTGGGTTAAAGTCTGATGACGAAAAATAGGCCCCAGTCCCACAAATTGAATGCTAGTATCGAACACTTGCAACCACCAGCACAAGTTGAGAATGCAAGTCTCTGGACATGCTTCGTGTCAGTCAAAAGCGTTTCTCTTCTGCAGTGGGTGGGGTGACATTTTCATAATGCAGGTGACATCTTGTGAATTATGCAAATGTTGCAAAAAATGCGCAAATTGTTTTCCAATTGCTCTTTTTTGTGTAATTTTCACCCACGGAAGAATGCATCAAACAGAAAGAGTCTTGTGGGAACACTAAAATGGAGCTTCTCCCCACCCCTGCACAGGCTCACTTGTGCATACTTCTCTGGTCTCCGGACACTTTTTCATTAACTGCACACAAAACAAGCATTGGCATAGCCAATAGGTCTCGCCTTTGGTGATGGATTTAACCCAGATCTCTTGACTGGGGGTGAATGTATGCATTGTCAGCATTCCGTCCATCATTTGTTTGTTGTAACGCTTTTCGCCCTAAGTGGGATGGGTATTCCCAGACGTGGGACCCGTGCTCACTACGCCACTGGAGTCAAGCTATCCTGGCTGATGACGGCTGATAGCCAGAAACCGGTCCTAGGATGCTTGATTCCGGTCCAGGGAAGACATGGCTTGGCAGTTCGGGCTGGACTGTTCCCATGAGGCACAGGGTCAAGACTGATTTGCATATGGCCATGTCTGAACTGGGGTGGTGTAGTGGGCAAAAGAACGATGGATTTAACCCAGATCTCTTGACTGGGGGAGAATGTATGCATTGTCAGCATTCCGTCCATCATTTGTTTGTTGTAACGCTTTTCGCCCTAAGTGGGATGGGTATTCCCAGACGTGGGACCCGTGCTCACTACGCCACTGGAGTCAAGCTATCCTGGCTGATGACGGCTGATAGCCAGAAACCGGTCCTAGGATGCTTGATTCCGGTCCAGGGAAGACATGGCTTGGCAGTTCGGGCTGGACTGTTCCCATGAGGCACAGGGTCAAGACTGATTTGCATATGGCCATGTCTGAACTGGGGTGGTGTAGTGGGCAAAAGAACGATGGATTTAACCCAGATCTCTTGACTGGGGGAGAATGTATGCATTGTCAGCATTCCGTCCATCATTTGTTTGTTGTAACGTCAGTATTTTGATAGCAGTGTCCCTCCTCCAAACACTTTAACATAAAATGCTAATTTCAGTATTCACATAAATGTGATGATCGCTCTGTGTGCTCAGCCAAGAGGCCAAACTTTGGATGAACATGTAGTCTGAACCACTGACAAGCACTGTGAGACACTAGCACAGCCTTCAGTCTCAGCTCCAAAGCTCTCAATTGTGCCCCAATATGAGCATCCAGCCACAGCCTGAGCTCACACAGACTACAAGAGGCCATTGGGTTTACTGTGGCACTATGTACACTCATATGGTGCATGAAACAACTTACAGAAACACTACTGGTATGGAACGCAGATTAAGTAAAACATCAGGGGCGTACGTTGGTCAGTAAGATTGGGGGGGTGAGCTTCAGATGTCCTTACCATCACTCTGGCACATAAGGTTAAAATACATTATAGAACAAGCAGGGTGCATGAGAGGGGCCTAAGGGGCAGTGGAAAGGGAGACGAATGGGGATTGGTAGGGGTAAGTGACAGAAAGCACAATATTTTTTGGGGGGAAAAAACATTTTGAAGTATTTCTAAACAGCGAGAGAGAGTGTGTGTGTGTTTATGTCTGTGTTGAGTAAAAATTCCTGGTGAAATTAGACAGACACCTCGTCATAACTGACTGAAAGCACCTGTGCCCAACTATTTATCACAAACTACATTTATAATGGGGTGTAACACCCCCCCTAAGCTATGCCCCTGTAAAGCATGAGAAATATAAACAGAGGTTGCTGTGTTGTCATGGGTTACCTTAAGGGTTTTTACAGTCATTGTATAGAAATTGATCTGTGTTTTTGCCTGGAATGTTAATGACATGAATAACAAACTTAACAAATGATTTCAACGTCAATTTTTAATTCCTACCAGGTATCAGATTTGACAAGACCCTCCCTGCTTAAAGCTGCTCTGCCAGGGCTTATCAAACACCAGCGCGATGCTCACTCTCATCTCTTGGCTGCTTTATCTTCACTCCAAATGTCCCAGCAGCTTCGGCTAAGATCTGATGCCCCAGCTTTCTCTTACATACTTTCCCGTTCCTGCACCCGGCTTTGAACATGCAGGCTTATTCTAGCTTCCCCTCCAATCATTGTCCTGCTACAACCTGTGTCTTAGGCATGTGTAACGAAAACATGCTCTGAGGCCTCGCAGGTGCATACCTGCAGAGCACATCAATGTCATGTACAAGGAACAACAGCTCTTTTATAGACACCTCCTGGCAGTGTCACTAGAAAACGAACGTATTCTCGCAGTTTGCAAACACCTAACGACGTCAGAGCTCTAAAGGTCTGCTTCACTTATGTATTTTAAGCAACACGATTACTTGGAACAGAGCTCTATATATTCATTAAAATGTCAGATAAATGTGTTAAATAAAGTTGCAATAAACATATGCTTTCTTGAAAATCGATAAATCACAATGCAATGTACTCTTATGTCCAATAACTGCACGCAGTGGAAACGCTTCTGTTTGTGATACTATCAGGTGGAGAGAGAAAGGAATAACTTCATGCCGTGTAGATATATGCCTCAGGGGGCCATGGGCTCCGATGTAAGCGAGGGGTTGGTGTAGCAAAAGACAGTCATAATCTGTTATGACTGAAAAAGCTGGTGCAGTTAGCCCAGGTGTCACTACACCTGCTGCACGAAAGATAGGCACGCCCTGCTTTGCTTTCGTCAACCGCTTGCTGTTGCTGCATGTCTGAAATAAAAGCAGACCGCCTTTGCCACTTAGGTAGACCCTGACAACGCAATTCCATCTCCACCACAGGCTATCGCACCCCACCCCACCTCTGGCTTGTGCCTGCAGCTCTCGGGAGCCCCCCTCGCCACCCCTTGCCCCCAGAGGCGGAGCGCGCCGGCTGAGGACTTCAGTGCACACATGGCCTGTGTGGCGGCGGCGGCCAGCTCCGGCTAGCAGCACAGCTGGGCGGCAGGCAGGCCCCCGCCCCCGCAGCCCGCTCACTCCCACAGCAGCGCAGAGCCCGCTCTACTGGGTGTAAAGCACATAAATGTACATCAATTTGTATCCTTACATGTGGATACTGCTATACATATGATGCTCCTAATGACCCACTGAAAATGCATGCAATAACACAAACACCCAACATCCTGACCATGCTTTGATGCGTTACACATGCAGGTGTACAATTGTCATACTACAGTGAGAAATAAGGTTTCATTATTTGGACACAGCTTGTCATGCAAATAAAGGCGGCATAAGCCGTGGCTGATAGTTCATCCATCAGTGTCATAGGACAACCATGGGAAACAAAGCTTTGCTGCCTGTAGCAGCAGCAGCGGCATGAAGATGCATGACTAATGCGAGAAACATATGAGAAAGGCCTATTTTCTATTATTTCCGAACTGAACAGGATACCTGTTTATCAGAAAGGCATGTCAAATGGCAACTGTTGGGGTATAAAGCGAGCAGCCATCCCCTGTGGAAGGAATTTCAGTGGCATGAAATGGAACTCAGTCACCTAATTAAACAAGCGCTCAAAGACAAGCGCGGCCCCGCGGCCGTGAAGGTTAAAGCGACGTGCACTCTGGACTTTCGGGTACATTTACGTGCTTCTAGGCAAACCCAAGGGGGTTTGAGTGGAGCGCGTCCAGAAACACCACGGTAGGGAACGGGGGCGTGGCTTCCAGGCTCAGTCCATCTACAGCATTTACCATATGGGAGCAAGCAGCAGCGGGCGCGATAATTGCAAACAGATGGCGCCACTGCTCGCTCCCGCAAGGTAAACGTCGTACATGCACGAGGGCACATTGGAAACAGTGCAGTACATGCACGAGTTTCCAAAAAAGTACGGAATGATTCCAAAAGGTCACTCTAAAGCAGCACTTGCGTGCTGCGTAGGAGAGACCTAAAAAACATTCACAAAAGAGATTCTGAGAGCCTCAGAAATTTGCTCTTACTGTGTCACATCAGCATTTGGTGCAAATGTTTGACTTTCTTATAATTCTTGGTTGCAGCTTCCCAGGAGTACTCGAATGTGTGGGGCTTTCCACATAGGGAAATGCAGCAAGTCTATTACTGTGTGTAGAAAAGTGACGTTCACGGTTATTTGCACTGATTAACGGTGTTCTTTGTATCTCCACTTTCCTGTGGAGAAACCCATTCTACCTCACCTCCACCAGTTTTAGTCCAGTCTCTCCCGGTTCCCACCCTGAAAACACAATTACTTCTGACCTCAGCAGAAATAAATCTGAGATGAAAGAGGTTGTTTTCCATTGTACCACTAAGCCGTAATCAGCAAATACATCACAGAAGCGTGAATTTACATTTTATTTTCACTTATGACAACACATGTAAAAATGTTGATTTACATATTCATGTCTTGTTACTGACTTTTGCTAATGTATTTCAGCCCTGTTGCTTAGTAGAAAGATAAACTTGAACATTTATGTACGTGACCCTTGAATGTGCTTGGCCCAAACCCTGGTTATTCTTGTAGTTTTTGTATAATAAGGAATCTGGTGAGCTAAAACTCTGCAGTTTGTGATTGCATTTTATTGCAGTGTGTTGTGTTTTAATAGCCTGTTTACTTGAGTGCCTGTCTTTTACTTCAGAGCTGCATTGACCTGAGTGAAGGAGTGCTCCAGCTGAAGGCCCTGGGCCAGGAACTGCCTTTCATAGACATCTCCCAAGATCATGACGGCCAATGAGAGATGAGTGGTGTGGTCAGTCTGCGAAACCCCAGTGGAGGTGAAGTCTGAGCGGAAGTCCAGATGCCTGAGTAGAGAAAATCTAAGGTGTTGTCAGGAGACACTTCGCCGTTCCATTCTTCGCACTCGTCACGGAATTCTAAAGACCGCTCTTCTGCCAGAAGCAACCAATGGGTCTCCCTGAGTGACACGCCGTCACTCCGACACTCTAGAGTGTTGCTGATGATGTCTTACCTTGTATTCCTTCATCTTTAATTCCTCATCACTGTCTACTGATTTCTGCTTCTCTATTATTTTGCACTTTGATGCACCACAGAGCGCAGAATCTTCTGGAAACGCTGCTGATCCCTCCAGATCAGCCGGCTTTCAAGTGGCAGCAGGCATAAGTCAGCCGCCTTCTTCAAACCCCTTTGAAGAGTCTCACCAGAGTCATTTGCTTTCCTTCTTAGATTTACCTGGAGAGGAATGATCATGACTTTTCCTGTGTTATGTTCATTCTCTGATGGTTAGTGGTTCAATGTCACAGATGGCAGATGATTTCTCTTCAGCTTTACCAGTGCCTCTACCAGCTCTGTCAATGGGTTCTCAAGGATCAAACATGTGAAAGATGGTTCTGAGCAACAGAAAGCATGGCCTGGCTTGGATTGTTGATCATCGATACAGTGTACGATTCAGGAGCAAACACTCACTTAAAATCCTGCTTGAATAGGAAGGGTCAACTATTGTTCGGGTGTTAGCTCTACTACAATAGCTTGGGCACTTCTGGACATGATGTGATGCATTGAGTCAACTTCACAGCGACCTCCGCTTCCACAATCCTCTGCTCACTATGAAAATGTCCTTGTCATAAAGTGTGGTAAATGTATTAAGCCAGCACTTCCTCTTGTAGGACTTTACGAACACAGAGCCCGACTAGGTTCATACATTTACTTAATGACCTAATTAAAAAATCTACATATTGTAAAATCTGAACACCCGTTTAAAATCAGCCCACAGACTGCCTTCTTTTTTTTAACACAAACTTTATTGCATTTTCTTTTTCATGACAAGCAGTAGGCCTTACAGGAGAATTGTTTCCATCAAGCGAATGAAAACAATAGAGTGGAGTCAATAACACAAATTAACGCTGTAAGTGTTGGCCTCTAAGTCCATTTGCGGCAGAGCAGCTATGGTAAGAAAAAACACAAAAATTACTTATTATAAACGACCCCCACTTGAATTCCAAACCAAACTAAAACCCTCTATGTGTCACCTGGGAGCCGTCGCTCAGAACCGGAGTCGGGGGGAGGGGGGGGTAGGGGGAAGTGTCCATGCAGGGGCAGTGCAGTACAATTATGGACCTTGTGAAAAGCGGTGGTGATGGAGCTTTGGCCAACATAAACCCAGAGGGGCATAATAAATGCCGGACCAATGTGTACACAGACTTCCTCCTTGAGCTCTCCTCCAGTCTGAACCTCAGTATGGTGATGGCCTAAGTATTGCATTCTGTGACATCAACTTAGGCTTCGGTCTTAAAGATGGAGCTCGGAAAAGTATTAACTTCTGCCATCTTTAGTTGGAGTAGGTACAGTAACATATTTGTTTTCTTGCATCGTAAGCATAAACTCACAATTTTTGGACTGTCCTTTAAAGTGTTTTCAAGTAGGACGGATTTACTGAATTGAACCAAGTTTGTTTTCTCAATTCTTGATGAACAAGCAGATGTGCTCAAGTGTTGGTACTGTCAATTGTGGAACAGTGGACCATGTTTCTAATCCAAGTGCTCCTTAATTGATCAAAATGTGTAATTTGTTTTTTCTGAGTTTTATATAGCGCGATCTTGACCCAAAGGTATCGGGTATCAGAGCGCTTTACATGAGCACCAGTTGCTTACACAAGGACACATTCATTTTTGTTAGGCACAGGGAGATTAAGTGATTTGCCCAGAATCACAGGATGTCGAACGTCATTGCCGAGGCTCAAACAGGTTCCCCAGATTTGAGATCGACCGCCCGATTGTTGGCTGATCTCTTTATTTTGCTGTATCCCAGTTCCCATTTCTGCTAAACTTGAGTTTTTAAAAACAGGCTACCACCACCACCCCCAGTAGTAGACACTATATGAAAAACTGTATTTTTTTCATCAAAACGTACTTACTAATTGGAGTATCACCTCCAACATGGTTCTGGAACGCCTGTAAAGCAGCCTAGTTAGGAGATGCTTTCATAACTTTGGTACATATCTACAAAGCCTCAAATTATTCAGAAGACCATGCCAGGATATCAGCTTAGCAATGAAAAGGGTGTCTTCCCATCCTGCATACCCGTCACTGAGAGGAGCACTCTAACCTTGGTATGAATCAGTGACTTCCTTGTGAGACACACAGTATTTACCGCGATTTCATTCTCCGCACAGCTCCTCAATCTGGCACTCCGGTAAATGACTTCAACTATATCATCAATGCACTTACTGAATTCCTTCAACAGATAAAAATCTTCATCAATGAAATGTATTCCTCTTTGTGCCAATGGCTTGCTACGTGGGATCAACTCTGTCTTCAGAAGATCTAACGTATAATTGTGAGCCCATTCCTATTGTGTTATTTCTGTTCCTATTTGTTTGTAATTTTCCTATTTGCTTCCTGTTCTAATCTTTACAAAAATGTGCTATCTTTTGACTTAGGGTTGTTGTTTATGTATATGCTGAGGAGCTCTCTTTTTTGATCACTATCTTTTGCAATTGATTTTCCTAGTCCCCAGTGAGTATTAACCAAATTAATGGGACTGGGTTGTGGTTGATTTTTCTTGCTTGCCAAATTAATTTGCTTTGCATTCCTTACTGGATCTGCTACTTCTGTTCTGTGACCATTCAGAGCTTCTCTATTTTAGTGTGTTTTCACAGTTTTTGTGCCCGTCAGCATTAACTTCCCAGCATGTTTGTCTGCATGTATTGGGACTTATGTAGCTTGAACCTAGTTGTTGAACAATATACCTCTACATAAGATTGTGGGGAAGGAGTGGTTGAATATTTTGTCAGCAGAAAAAGGATTCTCCTCTAGATTAGTCACGGAGTCGGGAGGTGGTCTAGGCTTCTTATCAATGGTAGACAAGAAGCCATTTCCTCTTCTTAACGAGCCACTTCCACTAAATGAATGAATTAGTCCAATATGCATAAAGGAGAACCAGATGCTACCTAGAGTAAGCAATGCACCTGTCCTTTCTTCTTCTGATATTTTCAAATGATGCTATGGTAGGCGTGTATATCGCATAGACCTTCGTGCAAATAATATGGTATTCGATCAGGGTGAGTTGCTAATCATGTTGCCTCAAAATTCAGAACTAGGCAAAAAGGTCACAAAATCCCTCTGTGGCTTTGTAATCAATTCCACGAAACTTCCAGTTTTAACATATTAAAAAATATACACTATCAATAAAGTTACTGCACAAATCAATTTGCAATGAATCCTACCCACTGTGGGAATCATAATGCCTAAGAGATAGCTTCGCATAGTAGTGATCAAAGAAGGACGAAAGATCACTGTGCCCTACACCAACATGACTACGGTCTCTCTGGAATCCATCCTTGCTTTTTGTAATTCACTCCAGAATGTAGGGGTAGCTATTTACTCTGGACATACACAGACTGGCATTGTATCCTGGGCATCAACAAAATGCCATGGCTTTTTGGCCATTTTACATTTAGACCAGTCTTGAGTCATGTGTGGTTGCATATCCCTATTTTTGTTATCCCTCTGGGTCCTAAATCAGCAAGGTGCTGTCTCATTATGTCCCTATGCCTTTTGGTGAGAGGGCATGCTTGAGTGGTATGTGAAGGGACAGGGGCAAAAAGCTGAGCTGTCTGACTACAGTATGCAAATAAATTTCCTAAGAATGGAGGTAATAGAAACATGGGAAAAAATGTTGGATAAAACTAAGAATACCAATACAGTGCTTAAAGCGCATAGGAGATGTTAATCTTTGGAAATAAATATATTTACTAGCCGTTTCTGCTCTTCTACAGCATTATGTTGCAAAGCATTTAAAGATGGAGTGTCAAAACTTTAAAAAATAATATTTGTTCGACAAAATTAAATAACGTTTATTAAAGTCACCTTCATTGTATTTTGGTGATGCTTACGTTGATCCTGCCTTGCGCACTCTTTCAATGGCAGTAATTGATGCAATCTGAAAAGAAAATCGGACATATGTTTATATATTAAATAGTACGACCGGTTGTTAACCATGAGACAATATTTCTTCTTCTTCTCTCAATAGACTTGGCAGAATAAACTGTCTCCTTTTACTGCATGCTTCACAGTTTCCTCCCTCACAAATCTGGCCATATAATGTTGCAATATGACTCGAGACATTGAAAACACACCACTTAATCACAGTGAAATCTATACATCTTTTAAGGACAACACCTGAGCTGAAGGTTGCCTTATGGCTGCCTCTTGATGTACTGTAGACATCATCCTTAGGCAGGGGTAGCACATGCTAGCCTTGACTTGACTTTTCTTACCCCTGTGGCCCCTTCAAGTCTCTGGGGCCCACCACCATGCCGTATCTACATGAGTTAAGCTCCTCAACAGCAGATAGGAAATTGTTTAAGGCCTAAAGCTGGAATTGGGGTCCAAGTGTGTGTGATGTCATTTCCCCTCCTCCAGACATTTTGGTGACGATTATCATTGGCAAGAGTAGAGGGGTAGACCAATGAGCTGTGATTACCTCAGCAAATCCATTTGCCCAATCACAGTCCTTTTCATTAATAGTGTTTTGTGTGATGAGCGAATGAGCGTCGATAAACCTTTCAATGGCTGACTGTACATGGAGCTTAGCCCCAAATAACAGACTGTGTGTGGTATTTACTCTGTGTTAATGCACAGCATAGCTTATCAAGTTTTTACCATTTTGGGACTGTGATTTCTGTTAACTTTGTGAACCGTGGAGAGGGTATTAATGCTTTGAACGTATGTAAGTGATTGAAAATCATGTAAGCCAGAGGTTTTGTGGCCTTCAGTCAAAGACACCAAAACAGAAGTTCTTTCCTAGTTTGTCTTCCAAAATGATCGACCAAATAAAATGAGATGAGAGAAGGGGGCATCTGACGTCACATTGTAACCCCATAGGTTAAAGCTAACTTGGAACAGCCCTCTTATCCACTATACAAAGAACGAACAGACTGGTATCTCTTGAATTGCTGTTTTTTTAACTGATCCCAAAACACCAACCGTGGCCCGTGCAGGTAAGAGCGGTGAGGCGGTCGGGCAAGGTAGGGTCGATTTCGACAGACGATGATAAGGGAAAATTATTTATTTCACTTTCCCTCGTCATCGTCTGTTGAAATCCCCCACACCCAGCCCACCGCTCTTACCTGTTGGGGCCGCGATGCCAAAACACGGTAGTTAAAATCCCTTTTCAGTTTATCAGTAATTAGAGAATGACACTTCCATCCTATCATGTGTAATATATTCACTTGGGTTACTAGGTGCCATAAATTTCAGGCGACTAATATTTCATCATACTAGCACAGAGACATGTAAACATGATCAAACAGACTTTGTTAGCCCTGTTCCTTTCAAATACTGGCCATCTCGCACATATCAACCATCCTCATGTCATAAAGTTAACTTCCAAGGGTTCTTGTTAGCCAACAGCACTAAGCATGCTGGGACTTCCAGGCCTCACATTGAATGAGAAAAGTGAAGCTATGGTATCCAGTCGGCTTGATGTTGGCTGAAAAAACAGGAATGGTTGAAGTCAAAGTCAAGACGCACGACAAAGATCTGTGGTTGGTCAAATGGATACAGAGGTGCTTTAAGGTGAAGAACATCTGACTAGAAAGAGACAAATCGCCGAAGGACAGTAGTATGGGTGTATTGTCAAAGCAAATGGCCCAATCCCAAGAACAAAATATGTGTCTACGACGGTCCTTCAATCTCACATACAAATGCATTCTGGTCATTTTACTGCTGAACATTTAATTTATGCATTGGTTTGTAATTCCCACAAGCCACTTAATTTAAATAAAAAAAAAAAGCAAAATTCTTTAAGTTAGGTAACTCCAGAAAATCCATGATTATTTCCCAAAGAAATGCCGCTGGTGGGTAAGGGATAAACAGGACCAAGGAAAACCCACCAAAGACAGGTTTGCCAGATGTAGAGTGACTTTTTGTTGCCCATTTTTTGTATACCATCTTTTGCTGGTTGCCGCCATGTTGCTATGATTTAGACGATACATTATGTTCGAGACTACTTCCTTTCAACAGCTGCTCAAAAAATGGTAGCCATCCACGGTTGCCATTTCCATCACTGCAAAACTTCTGAGTACTATCGTTTCCATCCTCTGCTCCTTATGTAGCTAAGATGGCTTCTCCAAATAACTCAGCACGCTGCCCCGCCCCTCCACTTTCATCCCTCCTTGCCTACAATGTTAATAAAGACTATTTTTTTCAAACGTGAGTTTTGTGGCTTCTGTTTTGTTTTGAGAGATCAAGGCAACGCTTATTTGTACCCTGAGGCCATTTCAACCGTCCATCAATGGAAAAGGCAACAGGAGGGGTACTTAAAAAGGAATTTTCAGAAGCCCATTGAGTTGCATGAGGCTGACTTTAGAGGACTGGTGTTCTCTGGAGTGCGAGAAAGACTGCCCTCACACGCCTCACGGGAATTGTGCGCATCACTCCAGATACATATGCAATCATTTCTTCTATAATGCTTTCCAGCACTTTCTACAATTAGTAAAAGATGCAAATGACAGATGTTACTACAGCCCAATTTAATGGGAAATTAGTTTATCTAGGTTGAGCCAGCTATGTAGGTATTCAAACTCATGACATCTTGATAACCACATTTTTCAGGGATAAACAGTTAACCCACTGAGCCATCCTGCTAACTGGCTACCATCGAGGATCTCTCAGCACATCCTCTCTTTTCGGCAGCCAAAAGGCCGTTAGAGGAAAGGTTTGATGATGTTGTGGTTCTGAGAAGACCAATGCTGGGTACTCACACAATCCCAGCCGGGTGATCCTAACCATTTACACTCTAGGACATTTTAACTCCATTGATACTGGAAATAGAAGTTATTGTCCTGTCCTAATCAATAGATCTGCTGTAACCCTGCAGATCTCGTGTTATTTCCCTGGAGAGTCCGCCTGCTCAACGCCTGTACTGTCTCTGGGTGAAATACTGGGGGACATTCGGAATTACTGTGGGAATCAGGAGCAGAATTACCAATTGCCCCAGTAATCCCTCGTCGTTAAGTAGTGCCTCGGTACCACTATAATATGACTGGTAATTACCCCAGCTCCTTGTATTTACCAGAACTCTTCGTATTGGTATTTCTGCAGGGAATTACCATCTGCATCACCAGAACTCTTATAATGAGGCCGTAAGTGCCTTTTTTCATTTTAATGACTAAGGGCCTTATTATGATGTCGGGCGATGCACACCGTCGCGGAAACGGGACCAACCGACCTCCTGTCAGCGGTCCCGACCGCCTAATTACAATGCAACAGCACATGGTGTGGTCGCATTCTCCCATTTCTCAATGGGAGCTTGTGTTACAGCCGTAAACCGGCCGAAACAAAAGCTCCCATTTAGAAATGGGAGTCTGTGTTCAACCCTTCACCTGGTGGCAGGCACCTTAAGGTGCTTGCCACAAGGTGCAGGGTTCAACAGGGGGGCACCATAGGTGCCCTCTCGGTCCCCAACCGGAGGCAGAATACAGAAGGGGGCCCTGCTAGGGGCACTAAGACACTCTTTCCGACAGGGTTTCCATGACTGAAAGGTCGACATAGAAACCCTACCGGAAACCGTGCATCATAATCCAGAAGGCGGAACCGCCGTCCTATTGGATTATGGGCCAGTCAGAAGCCAGCCGGAAGCCAGTCGGAATGACCAGCCGGTTTAAATTCCGAATGACTGAATCATAATCAGCCGATCGCAATTGAAACTGATGATGTCGGTCGTAAGGCCTCTGAACTAATCGTAATCGGGTCCTAAATTTGTTTTGGCTCAAAAGTCTGCCTTCCACGGCTTCATCAGGTGTCGGACAATTGTATAGAATTTTTTTTTTTTATTTAATGCCAAAACGCACCCTAATTTGGTTACCATACCGGTGGGAAAATTATCCCTTCCCATGTGGTTATCACTTTGATCTGCAGAACATGCAATCATTTTTGTGGAAGCTATTTTCATTTCATTAGCATGGCAGCTTGGATACAAAACAAACTTTTGAAAACGCCTTTAAAATGCAGTTGATTATTGACATTGCACAGAGGGTACAGGTGATATGTCACACCGCGGCAACAGAGATTGTAACCAAATTGGCACAGCTTGGATAACTTTATAATATGTCTAATTTGGTCACTTTCATGCCTGGTGCACATGTCCATGGGCTCATCAACAGGCTGGTGACATTCATCTAAAGCGACAAAGCCAGTAAGCAGTGGAGTGATTGTACCAGTTTATGCTCTACATGCATTGCGTGTTTCGGGTCTCAGTTAACATCGTCAGAACTCCATTTAGATCCAGGAATCTTTACTGTGATGACAGGGGACCTACTTTCCCCAAATTTGCAGAACAAATAACTACTTATAGTGACATCTACAGACAGTTTTAGCTGTCTGTTGTTGAAAGACCTAAGGTGTGTGAAATAAGAATGCCTTAAGTGTAATTGGGTCAGCCCATTGCTTATCATTGGTTGGTTTTTCCTGTCAATCTCCTTGCTTATTATTCAATAGATGTCCTTTCTCTACTTCTATTGCTCCTCGGCTACAGCATTGTTCTCTTTAAGATCCTTTTCTTTAGATGACTTGCATTCTTCCATTTCTGATATCAGTGCACTTATTCTTTTACTTTGAGCACTCCAGGGTGTTCATGTGTTTTCCTGCTCTCTCACCTGCATGCTGTTACCCTATTACATCCAGCCCTGTGTGATATCCATGTTGATCACCTCATTTGTTGCTTCCCCGCCCCTCCTCATCCCACTTGGCTTTTTTGTCTAGCCCCCTGCCCAGCTCCACTGCTGCTCCCTACCCCTTTCTGCTCAACGTTGCTCCGCACTGGTTGGCAGCATACGTTTGCTTCCCCCGCATCATACCTCTGTTGTGCCATTGCCAATCCCTATCCTGTGTTTTTTTCCTGTTTGGGAGGGGCCAGCAGCTTTAATTTGCCACTGAGCCACTCTTCTGCTCCTTTATCTACAATAAACACTTTTTTTTTTTCCACTGCAAAGTTGAAAAGTAACTTAAAAGTAAAAAGAAAAGCCCTCCATAGCAGCATGACACCTTCATCTTTATACATCTGTGACGAACATGTTTTTGCCAATGCTGTTCAGCATCAGCAACAACCACTGCAGAGCCACACGTTTGGCTAAAATCTTTCAAGAGAAAGACATATTGAGTTTGACAGTGCTTGTTTTTAGATGCCTTCCTTGTAATAATTTACTTTCCCAGCATGCACTTAAAATGTTAACAGGGTTTGTAAGATTTTGGCTTATTTAATACCTTAGTTTGGTTTTTATTGCTCCTCTGCACATTCTTGTGGACTTAACAATCGATGGTAGACATTTCTTTTCCTGTGTGCCATTATTAGAGCCTTGGAAGGAAAGAAGAGGCCTCATCATTTGAGCCACCCAGCTCTAAACTAGCTACAGCTGATGCTTAGGGCGTTTTGAGAGGTAAGAGGGCCACAGTACATTTAATCTAGCACAGTAGCAGCAAGACCTTTCAAGTTTCTCTTGTTTGCCCTTCCTGGATTCATGTATGATCACTTTGCCACTTCTCATATTTCCATTCATTTTTGTACATTCATATAATTTACTGTGACACAAAGTGTATTGGTGGTCACTAAAAGTGCTGAGTGGGGGTTTCACGCAAAGCGTACCAAATAAATCTTCTTTCTTTCCCTCTATCCAGACTGCCAGTGCATAAACTGGAGGTTTTATGCAAAGTAGCCAGAGCTCTCACTAATGCCTGTATCCTAGAAACAGAAAACGAATAGGTTGTTTTTTTGCTTTGGCTACATATGTATACTAATTTGAATTTCACTTCTTAAAAGCTTAACACAATCTCAGAAAACATGTATTCCAATTAAACACAAAAATGGGGCAAGTTTAAAAGGAGAATATATTTAAAACCTGAAGTAAGCATATTTCACAGACTCATGAAAGTGGCATTCCTCGGTGTCACATTGTTAGCCTTCACAAAAAGAACACATATGGGATAATGGGAAAACCAATGTACAGAAGAACAAATTACTTATCTTGGGTAACTCTCTGTATGGTGGATGCGCTAACCGCAGATTCCTTAACTTTAGAATAACAGGGAGGTGGGAGGGCAGTGGGGAGTCTGCAATAAGATAAAGTATCCACCAGAAAAAGCATTACTGAAGGTAAATAGCTTCTTCTTCTCTGATGGGTTCTTCTAACCACAGATTCACCTTTAGAATAGATACCAAAGCAGTAACTCACAAAGGTGAAAGATCTGTGGAGTGGACTGAAATCAAAAAGTGCTGCACAACCGAGCTGGTGAAGTGTTCCTTCCGACGGACCTGGCCGCCAATGCAGTACTTCTTCATGAACATATGCACCATTGCCTACAACACAACCTGATGTCAAGGAAAGACAGCACTCATGGCAATGCCATTGTGGCAACCTTCAGATGGCTGGTTATTGGCCAGTGCATATCGGATCTTGATGCAGAGAACTATCCATCTCAACAGGGTCCTCTTCGGCTCAGCCTTCCATTTTGTCGCTTCAGAAAACGCCTCAAAGACTTGATCTGGATGGGCCCTGGTAGGATTGAGATAGAAACTCACAGCTCTTTTGGGCTCCAGCTGATAGAGTCTTGTCTCCTCTTTTGAGGGTGAGGGAGAGCAAAAAACACTGGTAGAGTGATCAATTGCCCAACATGGAAGGGTTTCATGACCTTTAATAAGAAGGCCACCCGGGTCCTCAGCACCAGTCTGTCAGGAAAGAAGGTGGTCCAGCCAATAGAGTCTCTTCTTTTCTTTTGAGGGTGAGGGAGAGCAAATAAAATGGGTAGCGTAGAGGGATTAATTGCACAACATGGAAGGGCGTCATGACCTTTGGTAAGAAGACGCCCCCCGTCTTCAACACCAATTTGTCCAGGAAGACAATGGTGTAAGGTGGTTGCACTGAAAGTGCCTGCAGTTTCATTATGCGATGAGCTGACAATCGCAATGAGGAAAGCAGTTTTCTGGGTAAACAGATGCAGAGAGCAACTATGTATAAGATCAAAGTACATGCGCATATGAAATAACAATATCCTTTAAGGTCCCACTGTGGCTTCGCAAATGATTTGGGGAGGGAAAAATGTGTGCCAAACCTTTAATACACTGCATTACAACTGGTGATGTATACATGGATGGCTGGTCTTGCAAACATAGACTGGCTGAGGGGGCTGACAACTAAAATTTTACAGTGCCCACTGTAGGCCTTGCTGGGCTAAACAAAGATCAAATAAAAGAATACATAAAACGGTTCAGTGTTTCAGGTAGCACACAAGACAAATAATTTGTTTCAACGCCCGATATAAAGGGATTTCAGGGAATTGCGTTTGGCACCAAATATGACATCCACTGCTTTGGTAGGCAACTCAAACACAGTCAATTGCCGCTGCTCAATATCCATGCACGGAAGTGTAAGTTGCGGAGGTTCAGATGAAGGAACCTGCTACACTGCTAAGAAAGGAGATCCTCCTGAAGTGGTAGTCCGATCAGAAGGATAGATGCTCATGCCCAGGAGTTCTAGGTACCATACTTTCCTTTCCCAGTACGGGGCAAATAGGATGACTTGGGCTCAGTTCTTCTTCATCTTCTTCAGAACTTGGGCAGGTGAAGTAGTGGCAGGAATGTATGTGGGATTCCCTTGTTTCATTCTGGAAAGAATGCATTTCTTAACAAGGGCTGTCAATGAAACTTCATTGCAGAATATCATTGAGACAGTGGGTTCTCAATGGTGGTGAATAGATCTAGACAGGGCTCTCCCCATTGACAAAATATGCGCGACATCACCGCAGGATGTAGACGCCACACATTTACATATTATGTCTGTCCGCTGCTCCAGCTACCTCCAGAGATGTAATGACCTTTGGCACAGGACCCAGGACCCAAAACTGCCCTGCTTGTTGCAGTACCAGATGGTGTTTTCTGCACTTGCATTAACCTCCACCTGACAGATGGCAGGAAAGACTTCAGGGTCAAATGAAAGGCCTGAAGTTCAAGTAAGTTAATATGAAGCTAGCTCTCTGCTGGAGAGCAGTAGCCTCTGATCTCCACCTCCTCTAGATTACCTCCTCCAAACTAGATGCAATGCATCCATCAAAACTGTGATCTCTGTGTGGGGAAGGGAGAGTGGTTTACCACAGGAAATGCTGGGGCCAGTTAACCACCACCGCAGATCTCAGGCCATCTTTTGCACAGCCATCCCATCCCTTTTGGAGTCGGAGAGGCAGCATTCATACTGGGCCCAGTGGAATTTCAGGCTCCAATGCAGTGTCAGCACGTGCTACTTGGCATTGCTGATAAGGAATACCCAAGGCCAAGCGACCTAGAATTCTCAGAGTATTCCTCACAAGACTCAGGACTGAACCCAAAATATCAGGATCATATCCTCTTTGTCCTGGACATGCTGCACTGAAGGAAAGCCCTATAACCTCAATGTCTTCAGAATTGCCCCAATGGATGGAAGCTTCTGTGATACAATCAGGTGGGACTTCAACTCGCTTATGGTTAAACCCATTGGTGTTAATCATTCCATCATCGTCAGGAGGTGGTCTAAATCTGATTGCGGTGAGCCTTGTCTTCAGCAGCTAGTCATTGAGGTATGGAAATACAGAAACGTCTGAGATCTGAAGATGGGCAGAAACTACCACCACCACTTTTGTGAACACACAACGAGTCTAGATGAGGCCAAAGGGATGCATGATAAATTGAAAGTGCTCCTGTCCCACCTTGAAGAGCAGCTAACGACTGTGGGATTAGAAGTCCTGGGAAGATAGAATCTAAGTGAATGTGAACATTTTAAATTGGAGACCGAAGATCTAGGATAGGCCTGAGGTTTCCGTCCTTTCTGAATGAGGAAGCAGCATGAATAACAGCTTTTGCCTCTCTCTCTGAGTCTGGTTCCCATTCGATGGAGAGGTATACTTCCTGCAGCAGTATTGAAAGATGCTCCTCCGAAATTTGTTCTAGTGTGGAAGTAAAATGGGTTGGGAGCAAATGAAAAGAATGGTGTAGCCCCTTTAATCAATCTGTAAGAACTATTTGTTGGATGTAATGGTTTACCAACCTGGGAGGAAACAAAGAATCGTGCCTCCCACGGGCCGAGCATGAGTCTTTGAGGACTAACTAAAGTGGTTTGGTAAATGCTGCAATGGCAGATGAGGAGTTTGAGGACTGGTGTCCCTGCTGTCCTGTGCAATGTCTGTCAGTGCCTCGTCCTTAGTCCCAAAAAGATTGCATGGCCTGCTATATCACTGGCTAAGGAGGCTGCCATTGGTTCTAGGATAGCCTCCAGTAATAGCCCCTAGCAATTTGGAGAACTGATGGTGTGAGAATTTGGCCTGGTATATGCTGGTCACTAGTTAAAGTGGCCACCTTGCACCAGTACAATTTGACTCTTATGGTAGATAGGTTTAAGACAACCTTTTAAAGAAAGCTATCCTAGTGGTAGCTGTGGAGAGCAGCCTTCAGGCTAAGTCTCAGAGGAATGTAAAGCAGCTTGTTTTACCTTATAATCTCTTGAATCACTAAATGAAAGGACACCACACAGGTATATATATAAAATATATATGTATTTATTACTAGACACACTCTACTAATCTCTTTATGAGATTAGAAGTCAAGGACATATGCACAAATCAACATTTCACAACAAGTTAAGCACTTATATGGCTGGGGCCCTAGGGGCGTTCCAGACCATATACTAAAAAAGAGGTATAAGAAGAACGACTTGAGAAGGGAGAAGGCCTAAGGTCTTCAGAAGCGCTGGGGCCTCACTAATCCAACCAAGGCAGGTAAGTAAAAAACCCACAGGAGACGCATGCAGTGTGAGAACTAGAAATAGACTACAATGGAGCAAGTCGCGGTTGGAATTTTAAAGTTTTAGGATACTTCGGGAGAGTGTACAAGCAAGTCACTTACAGGGTAAGTAGTTCTAGAGCCAACACACACAGGAGCATCGGAGTTCTCGAGTTACCTCACCCAGGGCAGCCGGGTGCATAGGTGTTTTTTGGTGTCGGGTCGCGGCGTCGTTTTCAATGGAGCCAAAGAAGACTTGCTGCTTGTGAAGACAGGAGAAGTGTCCGGTGGAATCCAAGGCTGGATTCAGAAGAAAGAAGACCTGAAAGCAGAGGAGACAGTGTTCAAAGTCACTTGCCAGTGACCCGGGGCCAGGAAGCTGGATGCCCACAGTAGTCGGGTGATTTCAGGTGATGTCGGGTGTCTTGATTCTTCAGCCACGAGGTCCAGGAGGCGTTGACGAAAACCAGGAGCTGGATTCGGAGTGTCCCAAGAAGTCTGCAGCTTACTGAGGTGTTGGCAACTATTTTGGAGCCAACAAGCCTTGGCAACAGCAAGTCTTGTGGAAAATGAAGAAAGTCAGCGGTGCAGACCAGCAAGGTCTGAGGGACTGGAGCAACCAGGGGAGCTCTTTGGTTCTGTAGAAAAGTCTTCTGGGGACCCACAAGCCAGCCGGCAAGGGATCGCGAAGACGCCTCTGGAGGAATCACTCACCAGGAGCCCACGGTCACTCGGGATGAGACAGGCCTCTGATCTTTGGAGGAAATCCTGCTGGAGGCTTAGACCACACGTGGTCCAAAGCACAAGTTCGTAGAACGTCGTGAAGGGGTTGCACTCGACAATAGTGCACGGTACCCGGGTATTGCTGTTCCTCTTCACTCGTGGGGTCCACTTGCCTCAGCTTCGCTGGGGACTCACGATGGCCGTAGAGAAGTCAGGAAATCTACTTCCGGGGCTGCAGGGACTTCGGACTCCGGCGGGAGCAGGAAAGTTTGCGACCATTGATGCAAAGTTTTGGTGCCTGTCAAGCAGGGGAGTCACTCCTTGACTCCAAGGGAGATTCTTCAGTCTTCCAAAGAGAGTCGTCCAGGGATATCTAGTTTGCAATGGCAAGGGTTCCCTAACTTATACTACAAGGAAGGGAGGGACTAGCTCTATGACCACTCCTATGGGAGGGTCAGGGGAGTGGGTGGCTACACCCACTTCCCTTTGTCCAGTTTTGTGCCAGAGCAGGGGCTGGTAGCCCCTGAACCGGTTTGAGCTGGCATATGCACAGAGGAGCCTACTGCTCCCCCAGTGCAGGACTTCAAAGCACTCTAGGAGTGCACCCACCCAGCCCCAATACACTAAATCCTGTCTGGAAGGTGGTTACACCTCCCTGTGACAGAATGCCTATTGTTGGGCCTCCTCCACTGCGAGTTTCGGTCAGCAGCAGGAGGGCAGCCCAGTGTCTGTGCTGGTGGCATCCATTTTGTGATGCCAGGGCTCTTCAGGATGTTATGTTATGTTATGTTATGTTATTTGGTATTTTTATAGCGCACAGCTGCCCCAGCAAAGGGGCGTCCTGGCGCTTTGACAGATGCTATAACATAACACACAGTAAAAGAAAAGAAATTAACTAGATACCGGGAACAGGAAGGTTTTAATCGCCTGCCTGAAGGTGAGCAGATCTTCAAGAGCTCGAATGTGTACAGGGAGCGAATTCCATAGGCCTGCCGCTAGCACCCTAAAGGAGCGGCCACCCATTCTGCTCAACTTGAAGCGTGGACAGATGGCCAGATGAAGCCCCTCCGATCGCAAGGATCTCGAAGGCATATAGGGCGTAAGAAGAGGAACAAGTGCCGGCGGCGAAAAAGATTTCAGAATTTTAAAGGCCAGGCACAGCGCCTTGAACTTAATTCGCTGTCTGACCGGGAGCCAGTGCAAGGCCGTGATGGTACCAGACACTGAACAATGTCTGGGAAGGCCCACAATGGCTCGTGCCGCGGCGTTTTGTACTCTTTGGAGCCTAGAGGCCTCCGCTTGATTCACCCCTAACAGCAATGAGCTGCCGTAGTCCAGCCGAGAAAGTATTGAGGCCTGGACTACAAGCTGTCTGGTAGGGGGATCAAAGTACTTTAAGACCGGCCTAGTACCACGCAAAATTCCGTAGCACGTGGCAGCCACCTTCTTGGTGTGATCTCTGAAGGTCAGCGCAGAATCTACCCATACTCCTAAATTTCTCACTCCAGCGGCTGGAATAGGAGTGACACCAAGCTCCGATGGCCACCACTGATTTCCCCATAACTCCGCGTGCTTCCCTAGAACCAACACCTCCGTTTTGGTGGCATTCAACTGAAGGCAGTTGGTGCGAAGCCAGCCGGCTACTGCCAAGAGACCCGCACGGAATCTGGGGGCCTCCACCTCAGGGTCTTCACTAAGTGTCACCGCTAGCTGTGTGTCGTCCGCATATGAGGCCATCGTGAGACCCCACTGTTTGACGACACCAGCCAACGGTTTCACATAGAGGTTGAACATTGTCGGGCTCAACGAAGATCCCTGTGGTACCCCGAGCTCCAAAGGATAGGTGGCAGATTGACCAGGTGGTATAGCCACTTTAAAGGAGCGGTCTGCCAGAAAAGACCGAAACCACTGGAGAGCGACATCCGTCACTCCCGCCTCCTGTAAGCGTTGGATAAGTATATGGTGGGACACAGTATCGAAGGCAGCGCTTAGATCTAATAGTATAAGCGCTGCAGTATGACCTGAGTCAAGTACCTGGCGAAGATGTTCCGTGATGTAAAGTAATGCCGTCTCGGTACTGTGTCCTGACCGGAAGCCGTTCTGACTGGAATCCAGAATCTGGTTACGAACCAGATGCTCGGACAGAACAGAGTTGACATGGGCTTCAGTTACTTTGGCGATCCAAGGCAACAGGGAGATAGGTCGATAGTTTTCTGGCAATCGGGGGTCAGAGTTGGTTTTTTTTAATATCGGAGTGACCACTGCCTGTTTCCATGCCGCGGGTACCGTTCCGCAAGACAATGACATATTGATGAGATTCAATATGGGGTCACGGCACAGCGGGGAAAGTGTGTTAATGAAGGCTGGCTTTAACGGGTCCGTAGGAGAGCCTGACTTGACCTTGAGGCTGAACCTGTCAAAGGCCTCAATAGACAGTTCAGGTAGAATGGCCAAAGGCTCAAGATCTGTCGTGACAGGGGTAGAAGCCAGTCGATCCTGGTGGAGTGTGTCGAACCCATGATAGATTTTTTCCACTTTCTCCACAAAAAAGGAGGCCAATTTATCACAGTGCGAATCTGTGCAAATCACCTCTGATGGGGATCTGTTTTTCATAAGGTGCTTCAGTACCTTGAAAATCAATTTTGAAGGATTGGGGCTGGTAGCAAATTCATGAGCGTAGAATGCAGCTCTTGCTCTGCAGATAGCTCTATGATAGAGCTTCAACTCAGTGAAATACCGAGTTTTCAGCACAGGGTCATAGGAACGTCTCCATTCCCTCTCTGTTTTTCGGCAGGATTTCTTCAATTCTGCGAGAGACTCATTATACCAGGGGCTCGGTGTTTTTGTCCGGCCTTTCGACCACCGCAGAGGTATAAGAGAATCCAAGGCATCTATGATCCAAGCGCAGAACTGTTGATATCCTTGATCCACATTAGTAAAGGTACTCAGAGGTTTTCGCTCTAATATACCGTAGAACTCTTCCAACGTAAGCTTATGCCAAGGCCTTTTAAGAATAGGCCTGTCTGTGGGGATAAAAGGCTTATCAAGGACCGGACAGAAAGCTTCTACTAACAAGTGATCAGTCCACCCCATCAACCTCGGTTCTGACAGCCTTAACCCATCTAGTGTGGAAAAGAAGGGGTCAAGAATATGGCCTCCCGAGTGGGTTGGAAGGGTAACGAGCTGAATCAGTTGGAGAGCTTCCAGATCCGTCAACAAGGAACTCACGGTAGTGGAAGACCCATTATCGAAATGGATGTTGAGGTCACCCAAAATATTAAAATTGGCACAGCCGAGTGCTATAGGACTGACTATATCGGCCAGCGCAGACCTAAAAACCGAGTCATTGCCGGGGGGACGGTATACAAGTAGGCCACTGAAAGTAAATTGATGGGAAAAGGCGACTTTAAAAATAGCGCTTTCACATGCGGGTAGTTCTGACGGCTTCCATTCCGCCGGAAAACAGGATTTGACTGCCATAGCAATACCACCACCTCTTGTGGTCCTGTTAGAAGTGAAGATGGTATAGTTCTGGGGGAATGCAAGATTCAATATGGCGGAGTCGGAGTCCTGAAGCCAGGTTTCTGTCATTAAGAAAACATCGGGATCCTCTTTCTCTATCAGGTCGTAAATAGACAAATGATGCTTTACAAGTGATCTAACATTAAGGCACCAAATACGAAGATCTCGCGATGCAACATGTAATCGTGTGACTGGGGCGATATTGTCCAAGGAGCGTATTTTTGTAGGGCTCATAAGAGACCAGTCTTTACAGGCGCAGCTGTATGGGCCAATTAAAGGGTCCACAGGCTTACACGCACCTCCTTTGGACATTTGCCCTATGGCCAGCAGCTCTGACCGTGTGTAGGACAACATACCTGCCAGGAGCGGCTTAACAACGATGTGTTGAAATACAGAGCCTGCCCCGCCTCGCGCTGCCTCGACGCGGACGAGCGCAGACGGGCAGGACTCTGGCACGACTCCGGCTAAGCGACGGCGTCCTCACCTGCGCGTCCCGCTGCGCGGGAGAGGGGAGCTTTAAGTAGGCTCGCCAATTAAAGCGCGAGCGCGAGGACGCTCCAAGATGGCGCCCAAAGCTATCTTCCCATTCCCTACCCAAAATGGCGCCCACAATGAGCCACCCCCGGGATCCAGGCCCGCCAAAACGGCGGTGAGGGAGCCGAATTATGTGCGGTAAGAGGAGGGGGCCAAGACCCTGCTAAAATCAGGGAATAAGTGCAGAAAATAAAATTTAAACAATATACAAAACGAGGAGAGTTAAAAGCGTTAAAAAGCGCAGCGAAGCGCCTGCAGCAGCGCCAGCAACAGCGTGTGTCCAGTCAAGTGAGCATCTGTCAAGGCCTGACCTGAAACTAGATTCGCCTTAAGTAGGCTCGCCAATTAAAGCGCGAGCGCGAGGACGCTCCAAGATGGCGCCCAAAGCTATCTTCCCATTCCCTACCCAAAATGGCGCCCACAATGAGCCACCCCCGGGATCCAGGCCCGCCAAAACGGCGGTGAGGGAGCCGAATTATGTGCGGTAAGAGGAGGGGGCCAAGACCCTGCTAAAATCAGGGAATAAGTGCAGAAAATAAAATTTAAACAATATACAAAACGAGGAGAGTTAAAAGCGTTAAAAAGCGCAGCGAAGCGCCTGCAGCAGCGCCAGCAACAGCGTGTGTCCAGTCAAGTGAGCATCTGTCAAGGCCTGACCTGAAACTAGATTCGCCTTAAGTAGGCTCGCCAATTAAAGCGCGAGCGCGAGGACGCTCCAAGATGGCGCCCAAAGCTATCTTCCCATTCCCTACCCAAAATGGCGCCCACAATGAGCCACCCCCGGGATCCAGGCCCGCCAAAACGGCGGTGAGGGAGCCGAATTATGTGCGGTAAGAGGAGGGGGCCAAGACCCTGCTAAAATCAGGGAATAAGTGCAGAAAATAAAATTTAAACAATATACAAAACGAGGAGAGTTAAAAGCGTTAAAAAGCGCAGCGAAGCGCCTGCAGCAGCGCCAGCAACAGCGTGTGTCCAGTCAAGTGAGCATCTGTCAAGGCCTGACCTGAAACTAGATTCGCCTTAAGTAGGCTCGCCAATTAAAGCGCGAGCGCGAGGACGCTCCAAGATGGCGCCCAAAGCTATCTTCCCATTCCCTACCCAAAATGGCGCCCACAATGAGCCACCCCCGGGATCCAGGCCCGCCAAAACGGCGGTGAGGGAGCCGAATTATGTGCGGTAAGAGGAGGGGGCCAAGACCCTGCTAAAATCAGGGAATAAGTGCAGAAAATAAAATTTAAACAATATACAAAACGAGGAGAGTTAAAAGCGTTAAAAAGCGCAGCGAAGCGCCTGCAGCAGCGCCAGCAACAGCGTGTGTCCAGTCAAGTGAGCATCTGTCAAGGCCTGACCTGAAACTAGATTCGCCTTAAGTAGGCTCGCCAATTAAAGCGCGAGCGCGAGGACGCTCCAAGATGGCGCCCAAAGCTATCTTCCCATTCCCTACCCAAAATGGCGCCCACAATGAGCCACCCCCGGGATCCAGGCCCGCCAAAACGGCGGTGAGGGAGCCGAATTATGTGCGGTAAGAGGAGGGGGCCAAGACCCTGCTAAAATCAGGGAATAAGTGCAGAAAATAAAATTTAAACAATATACAAAACGAGGAGAGTTAAAAGCGTTAAAAAGCGCAGCGAAGCGCCTGCAGCAGCGCCAGCAACACAGTGGGTACATGTCTATCCCTCTAGAAGGGTGGGATCATATTACCACACCAGTTCCTGGTGTGGGGGCATGATTCCAAAGTGTTTGACACCAAACACGATATGTTTTGATGCAGCCATCCAAGTTAGCATTTACCGCTAGGTTATAATGCACTTAAGAGTATATGGTTTAACCACATGCACAAAAAGCTACAGAGAATGGACTCTGAGAGCTGCAGAGCGGGGCGCTCAGGCAGAGGCACCCCCTGACATGGAAACCAAGCACCCTGCCCTCAGGATTGTTAGAGCCTGCCTTAGGGGTGACTGATAGATTTATATGTGTGTGTAAGGTGAGATATAGGGAACCTATACCTCAGTGAGGAGTGCTAACACTACCGCACCCAGGCTGCAGTAGCAGGCCTGTGGTGTCAGATTTAGTCTGCTTCCCAGGGGGTGGCATAATACATTCTTCAGCCCCTGGTAGGCCTGTGAAGTACCTATGCCCTTGGTACCTAAGGTACCATATACTAGGGGCTCGTAAGGTACCACAGTATCCCATCACTAGTGCATCTAATATCTAACTCCAAGTTGTTTAGAGAGAACAGAGAGGCTGGGGCCCTGATTAGCAGGGTCCCAGCCAGACTATAGCCAGAAACCAGTGTAAACATCAGAAAAAAGTGGGGGCAACATAAGTGCAGATCCTACTCTCCTACATTCCATGATGGTTTGGATTTTGCTCTGCAAAGGCTGAACCTGGCCTCCACCTACAAGGTGGTCCAGGTACACAACCTGACTCTGCCCTATCTGGCACTTGGTGGCCTTGATAGTGAGGCCTGCTTTTTGCAGAGCCTCCAAAACATTTCTGAGGTGGACCAGGTGATCCTGCCAGGAGGAACTAAAGACAGCAATATCATCTAGATAAGCTGAGCAATAAGTTTCCATTCCTGTCAGAACTTTGTTCACCAACCTCTGAAAAGTGGCAGGTGCATTTCTTCAAACCAAAGGGCATCACCACAAAGTGGTTGCGACGCCAGGGGTTGAAAATGCTGTTTTGGCTTTGGCATCCTCAGCTAACCTGATCTGCCAGTAGCTAGCTGTTAGGTCAAATATACTCAGATACTTGGCTCAGGCCAAAGTATCAATCAGTTCATCTGCCCTGGGAATTGGATAGGCATCAGTCCTGGTGACTGCATTGAGGCCTCTGTAGTCTACACAAAACCTAATTTCTTTCTTACCACCCTGGGTATGAGGTTTGGGTACTAGGACTACTGGACTAGCCCAAGGGCTATCTGAGGGCTCAATTACACCTAGCTCCAACATTTTCTGGACTTCAGTCCTGATACAGTCCCTGACATGGTCAGGTTGCCTGTAGATTTTACTCTTGACTGGCAGACTGTCTCCAGTGTCCACCTCATGGGTGCACTAGGAAGTCTGACTAGGGGTCAGGCTAAACATATGTCTAAACTGTTCCAAAACATGTCTGCACTCAGTTTGATGATGATCAGTGCGGCTGCTTGCCAAAGCAACACCATCAACTGACCCATCCACAGGGTTCTGTGAGAGCAGGTCAGGGAGAGGGTAACTCTCCTCCTCCTGTTACTCATCAGTTGCCATGAGCAAGCCCTTGTCAGCCCTGTCAACATATGGTTTCAATCTGTTGACATGGAGCACCCTATGGGGGCTCCTGGGAGTTCCAAGATTCACCAGATAGGTGACTTCTCCCTTTTGCTCAATAATGGTATGGGGGTCACTCCACTTGTCTTGGAGAGCTGCTGGGGCCACAGGCTCCAACACCCACACTTTCTGTCCTGGCTGGAACACAGTCAGCACAGCCTTTTGGTCATGCCAAGTTTTTTGTAGTTCTTGGCTGGCCTCCAGGTTTTTAGTTGCCTTCTTCATGTATTCGGCCATCCTGGAGCGGAGACCAAGTACATAGTCACATAGTCCATCACATCCTGTTTGGGAGGTGTGAGCGGTAACTCCCAGCCCTCCTTCACCAAACATAATGGACCTCTTACAGGATGCCCAAACAGAAGTTCAAATGGGCTGTAACCAACCCCCTTCTGTGAAACCTCTCTGTATGCAAACAGAAGGCAGGGAAGTAAAAGGTCCCATTTTTGCCTAAGCTTTTCTGGGAGGCCTTTAATCATTCCCTTTAGGGTTTTGTTGAAGCGTTCAACTAACCCATTACATTGTGGGTAATAGGGAGTAGTGAATTTATAGTTTACACCACACTCCTTCCACATTGCTTTTAGATATCCTGACATGAAGTTGGTACCTCTGTCAGATATAACCTCCTTTGGGAAACCCACTCTGGAGAAAACTCTAATGAGGGCTCTTGCAACCACAGGGGCTGTGGTGGTCCTCAGGTGAATTGCTTCTGGGTACCTGGTGGCATGATCCACTACCACCAGGATAAACCTGTGCCCAGATGCCGTTGGAGGGTCAAGGGGACCAACAATGTCAATCCCTACCCTTTCAAAGGGTACCCCCACCACAGGTAGTGGTATCAGGGGGGCCTTTGTTGTGCCACCTGACTTGCCACTGGCTTTGCAAGTGACACAGGAGCGACAAAACTCCTTGGTGTCCTCTGACATATGTGGCCAATGAAAATGTGGAACAAGCCCATCCCAGGTCTTGTTTTGGCCCAAGTGTCCTGCTAAAGGGATGTCATGTGCTAGGGTCAAGAGGAACCCCCTAAACTTCTGAGGTATTACCAACCTCCTGGTGGCTCCAGGGGTTGGATCTCTGGCCTCAGAATATAGGAGTCCCTCATCCCAATAAACTTTATGGGACCCACTAGTACTCCCAGCAGCCTCAGCAGCAGCCTCCTGTCTGAGGGGTTCAAGAGAGGGGCAGCACTGTTGCTCCTTGCTCAGATCTTCCCTAGAAGGTCCCCCTACCCCCAAGAACTCACCCTGATCAGGCTCAAGTCCCTCTGGGGCAGTTCCTTCTTCAGGATCTGCTTCTCCTCCCTCAGGAGGGGAATCTGTGATCTGAGACAGAGGGGAAGGCACTGACTTAACCCTACTGCTCCTCCTCTTGGGTAGCACCTGGTCCATAGTTTCAGGATCCAGAGCTGGTTCAGTTTGATGCATTTTGGCCTGTGACCTGGTCACAGCAAATACCTCTGCAGGTATGCCCAACATCTCAGCATGAGTCCACTACTCTACTTCAGACCAGGCTGAAGTCTCTAGATCATTGTCCAATAGACATTCAACAGGGAGGTCTGCACTGACTACAACCTTCTTAAGGCCAGTTACCCCTCCCCAGGAGAAATTCACAACTGCCAGACTATGGTTGGTCCTGACATTGCTTGCATTGTTAACCTGGTACATTTCACCCAGGATGATCTGCCCAGGGTCCACAAGATCCTCTGCCACCATGGTGACACTAGCACCTGTGTCCCTGAATGCCAAAGCCTGTTTGCCATTTATTACAGGCTGCTGTTTGTATTTGCCCAGATTACTGGGGCTCACTAGGAAGGACATATCAATGTCCCCATCACAAATCAGCAATGCCTGAGTGGGTACTCTGACTAGGCCAGAGTCCACTTCAGAACCCAGGGTCGACCCTACTACACCCTTATTCTGATTACCACCTACACCAGTAGCTGTACTAGGGGGAACAGTTGCCTTAGGGGCAGGAGTGGTGGTGGTTTGGTCTTTGGACTTGTGTCAATCAGAAGTCCAGTGCCCTTTCTGTTTACAGAATTTGCACCAGGGCTTCTTTTGGCCTTTCCCTTTGTTAGACTGTGAATCCCCACCAGATGCAGATTGTTGGGGCCCTTGTGAAGACTTCTGGTCTTTTGACTTATCCCCACCTTTCTCAGAGCCTTTAGGATCCTGCTTCTTAGTGTCACCCCCTTGGTTCTGGGTTTTCTGCCTCACCCTGGTTCTGACCCATCTGTCTGCCTTCTTTCCCAATTCTTGGGGAGAGGTCAGATCAGAGTCCACCAGGTACTGATGCAACAACTGGTTTTGGAAATTATTAAGGATCTGTTCTCTCATCATAAGATTATACAATCCCTTAAAATCAGTAACTCTACTACCAACCAGCCAACCCTCCAGAGCCTTGGTTGCACAATCTACAAAGTCAGTCCAGTCCTGATTCTGTGCTTTCTGGGTGTCTCTGAACTTCAACCTGTACTGTTCCGTGGTTAAGCCAAACCCATCTATTAATGCACTCTTCTGGACTTCATAGTCATCAGCATCCTCTTCTCTAACAGTGAGGAGCTTGTCTCTACCTTTATCTGAAAAGGAGAGCCGCAAGATTGCTGCCCACTGATTCTGGGGGACCTGTTGTACTCTACAGGCCCTCTCCATAGCAGTTACCCATTTGTGGCTATCATCCCCACTCTGGTAGGGAGGAACAACCTTGGACAGGTTCCTATGGTCTGGAATGTATTCTCTGACTCTAGGGACACTGTTGCTGCCACCAGGGGGTTCTAACCCCTATCTTTTAGAAGCTCTCTGGAGCTCAAAGGCTTCTTTGTCTAATGCCAACTGCTTGTCCTTGAGGGCTACTCTGGCTTCCTCATACTGCAGCAGTTTGTACATTCTTTCAGAGGAGGTCTCTCTTCTATTAAAGTATGAGTTCTTCTGCTGGACAGATTCTCTGCCAGAGTGATAGGAGTGGTCAGATTCCCTTGAAGGGGACCTAGGCCTCTCTTCCACTCTGTCAGCTCTCTTAGGGAGAATTCCTCTGTCCTTTTCAGATCTCTCTGGATCTGGCCCTTCAACCACAGAGTCCAGGTCATCTTGATTTTCATCATCTGACCCAGAGACTATTGCTGACCCACTCCCTGATTCAGACCCCTTAGCTCCTAAAACTAATCTAAGATCATCTGCTGTCAGCAGATCTATCAGGTGAAGTGTGGAGGGACTCTGTCCTATTCTCAGGTGCCTTGCAGCACACATGGCTTTCTAGTCAAAGAAAGTCATGTCCTTATACTGAGGCTGGGTGGACTCACTGGTTCCAACCCTTACGGACATTATAGTGTTGTGCAGTGTTGTACTACCTACACTAGTTTGTGGCCTACTGATCCTAGCTTGAGCTGTAGAAAGCTTGACACACAGCTCTAAGTTCAGTAGAACTTATTGATACTAAGCTTGACTTTATATGTACCTTGAGTACCTTTAGTGGTTTTCAGTTAGTAATTCAAATAGAGATTTTCTGGTAAAACAATGGCAAGCTGGAATTCCACACGCTGCCCACCAATGTGAGAAGTTGGCCTGGTATATGCTGGTCACTAGTTAAAGTGGCCACCTTGCACCAGTACAATTTGACTCTTATGGTAGACAGGTTTAAGACAACCTTTTAAAGAAAGCTATCCTAGTGGTAGCTGTGGAGAGCAGCCTTCAGGCTAAGTCTCAGAGGAATGTAAAGCAGCTTGTTTTACTTTATAATCTCTTGAATCACTAAATGAAAGGACACCACACAGGTATATATATATAAAATATATATGTATTTATTACTAGACATACTCTACTAATCTCTTTATGAGATTAGAAGTCAAGGACATATGCACAAATCAACATTAAGCACTTATATGGCTGGGGCCCTAGGGGCGTTCCAGACCATATACTAAAAAAGAGGTATAAGAAGAACGACTTGAGAAGGGAGGAGGCCTAAGGTCTTCAGAAGCGCTGGGGCCTCACTAATCCACCAAAGGCAGGTAAGTAAAGGACCCACGGGAGACCCATGCAGTGTGAGAACACAGCCGCGGATCCCAATAGACTTCAATGGAGCAAGTCGCGTTGGAATTTTAAAATTTTAGGATACTTCGGGAGAGTCTACAAGCAAGTCACTTACAGGGTAAGTAGTTCTAGAGCCAACACACACAGGAGCACAGGAGTACTCGAGTTACCTCACCCAGGGAAGCCGGGTGCATAGGTGTCTTTGGTGTCGGGTCGCGGCGTTGTTTTCAATGGGAGCCAAGGAAGACTTGCTGCTTGTGAAGACAGGAGAAGTGTCCGGTGGAATCCAAGGCTGGACTCAGAAGAAAGAAGACCTGAAAGCAGAGGAGACAGTGTTCAAAGTCACTTGCCAGTGACCCGGGGCCAGGAAGCTGGATGCCCACAGTAGTCGGGTGATTTCAGGTGATCACAGGTGTCTTGACTCTTCAATCACGAGGTCCAGGAGGCGTCGACGACAACCAGGAGCTGGATTCGGAGTGTCCTACGAAGTCTGCAGCTTACTGAGCTGTCGGCAACCAGATTGGAGCCAACAAGCCTTGGCAACAGCAAGTCTTGTGGAAAGTGAAGAAAGTCAGCGGTTCAGACCAGCAAGGTCTAAGAGACTCACCCAGCGAGGGTGAGTCAGGGCAGGCCCGGAGCAACCAGGGGAGCCCTTTGGTTCTGTAGAAAAGTCTTCTGGGGACCCACAAGCCAGCTGGCAAGGGATCGCGAAGACGCCATGGGAGGAATCACTCAGCAGGAGCCCACGGTCACTCGGGATGAGGCAGGCCTCTGATCTTCGGAGGAAATCATGCTGGAGGCTTGGACCACACGTGGTCCAAAGCACAAGTTCGTAGAATGTCGTGAAGGGGTTGCACTCGACAATAGTGCACGGTACCCAGGTATTGCTGTTCCTCGTCACTCGTGGGGTCCACTTGCCTCAGCTTCACTGGGGACTCACGATGGCCGTAGAGAGGTCAGGAAATTCACTTCCGGGTCTGCAGGGACTTCGGACTCCGGCGGGAGCGGGAACGTTGGCAACCATTGATGCAAAGTTTTGGTGCCTGCCAAGAAGGGGAGTCACTCCTTGACTCCAAGGGAGATTCTGCAGTCTTCCAAAGGTAGTGGAACGTCAAAGGTCCAGGATTCTTCTTCAGAGCATCATCCAGAGATATCTAGTTTGCAATGGCAAGGGTTCCCTATCTTATACTACAAGGAAGGTAGGGACTAGCTCTATGACCACTCCTATGGGAGGGTCAGGAGAGTGGGTGGCTACACCCACTTCCCTTTGTCCAGTTTCGTACCAGAGCAGGGGCTGGTAGCCCCTGAACCGGTTTGAGCTGGCATATGATGGTTTGAGAGGAGCCTAATGCTCCCCCAGTGCAGGACTTCAAAGCACTCTAGGAGTGCACCCACCCAGCCCCAATACACTAAATCCTGTCTGGAAGATGGTTACACCTCCCTGTGACAGGATGCCTATTGTTGGGCCTCCTCCACTGCGAGTTTCGGTCAGCAGCCCAGTGTCTGTGCTGGTGGCATCCATTTTGTGATGGCAGGGCTCTTCAGGATTCTACCGTGTTTCCACAGTGGGTACATGTCTATCCCTCTAGAAGGGTGGGATCATACTCCCACACCAGTTACTGGTGTGGAGGTATGATTCCAAAGCGTTTGACACCAAACACGACATGTTTTGATGCAGCCATCCCAAAGTTAGCATTTACCGCTAGGTTATAATGCACTTAAGAGTATATGGTTTAACCGTATCCACAAACAGCTACAGAGAATGGACTCTGAGAGCTGCATAAGGGCCCTGCTCAGGCAGAGGCACCCCCTCACATGGAAACCAAGCACCCTGCCCTCAGGATTGTTAGGGCCTGCCTTAGGGGTGACTGATAGATTTATATGTGTGTGTAAGGTGAGATATAGGAAACCTATACCTCAGTGAGGAGTGCTAACACTACCTCATCCAGGCTGCAGTAGCAGGCCCGTGGTGTCAGATTTAGTCTGCTTCCCAGGGGTGGCATAATACATGCTTGAGCCCCTGGTAGGCCTGTGAAGTACCTATGCCCTTGGTACCTAAGGTACCATATACTAGGAGCTCGTAAGGTACCACAGTATCCAATCACTAGTGCATCTAATAAGCACTCCAAGTTGTTTAGAGAGAACAGAGAGGCTGGGGCCCTGATTAGCAGGGTCCCAGCCAGACTATAGCCAGAAACCAGTGTAAACATCAGAAAAAAAGTGGGGGCAACATAAGTGCAGATCCTACTCTCCTACAGATGGGGTTACTGTTTTGCAGAACTCAATAGCCACAAGGAACTCTGCTGTCTTTGAACCTTTCGGGTGCGGAGTATGCCAAAAGATATGGTCAACCTCATCCAGACATAACGACCGCGCCCGCCCTGGTGTATCTGTTGAAGTGGCATTCATTACACCGACTCATAAACACCCGTTAGTGATCCTATGGGAGCACTAAGGTACTTTACTGGATAAAATTGAAAGCAACGTTGACAAAGGGATTGAAGTACCCATAAGAATGGCAGGCCTTACTGCACTTATCAAAATGGTGGTACTACCCCAGCTCCTCTACCTTTGTCAAAATATCCAGATACACCTGAATCAGAGTTTCTTTAACTTCTTAAAATCCTCATTAATTAAACTCACACAGGCAGGTAAACAGCAAAGAGTCAGTTGGAAATTGTTGCAGAGACCATATGATCCAGGGGAATCTGCTGTACGTCACTTACAAATATATTATTAGATTGCTCAGGCGCAATTTGTCACACATTGGTTCCATAACTATAGACAAGCACCACACCAAAACCTAGAACTGGGCTTAGCGAAACCCCATAAGCTTGACAATGTTATTGTGCAACCCCCTGACAAGACCGGGCCTGATATTCAGGTAGTGCGTTGCATGGTATGGGCATGGACACGACCGGCTAGAATTACAGGCATAGACATTACATACTCTCACATTAAACTGATTCATAACCCAAAACTGCCAATCACAAGTAAACCACTAATGATACAGCATTTGCAGGACTGACATATTCTGACACTGGAAGATCTAAATGCGTGGGTTGGGGGCAGATCCTCACCTTTGAAGAATATCTACTAAAATGCCACGCTACACCACTGGTGATATTTCTCTCTATCAGACTTTGTGCGGTGGTAACAAGTCTTGCAGCATAAACTCAGAAGTAAACAGTACACTAATGTCTGTGGGGTCCGCTCTAGAGACATACGGGGCCCTGTGAGGACTTACCTTGCTGGGAGGGAGAGTAATGACAATGATGAAAGAGGGGACTTATGATACCATTGGAATGATGCGACCAGATATCCAGGAAGAGGAAATTTAGCATAAAGGTAGTTAGCCCATGAACCAGGGCAAGACGGGTAGTATGCACACTGACAAACAAGGCTGTTCTCTGACTATCTATCTTATACTCCTACTATAGAGCATATATAGCTTATACTACTGTGTTATACTTCATCAGATGTCTAGTGCAACTGTTATAGCAATCAATATTTGTTATTGTACTAATGTATCAATAAATAAAACAAAAACAAAACCTCATCCAGGCATGCCTTCAAAATAAGACACTAGTGTCAACTGCTCTGCCATTGAAGTCCTTGGTATCCAGATCTGCACAGAAATTTGTCACTGCATCCTGCCTACCATGGATTGACAGAGAGGGAAGCCCTAAGGTCTTACGACCACCGGAAAGGTCTCACTGGCCATGTCCCAAAATGAATCCATGTTCCAGCCCAATCGGTTGACTGCGTTTATGGACTGAAGTGATAAACTGGCAAAATAAAACATTTCTTTTTCAAAAGTATCAAACCATTTTGGGTTCTCGATCCTGCAGATTGGTCAAAAATGAGCTCGGATTAACCTTACTGGTTAAAGTCTGCACAATTAGGCTTTCTGGGGTAGGGTACTTGGTGAGGAAATCTGGATCACTGAGAACAGGCATGTGTCACCTAGCTACTAGTCAACTAACGGACGGGCAAGAACATTCTTTCAACCAGATAGCCATCAAGGCATGCATGAAGGCATCATTTAATGAGGGCAAGATTAGAGGTACAGCCAATCAATGGGTGGCTTCGTTCCGGAGCGACAGATCCTTTCAGTGTATGGAGGCCGGCATTTTGTCAGACACTTTCTCAGTCCCTTGGGGAGTACCTCAGGGATCCTCCCTGAGCCAGACCCTTTTTAATATTTATATGAGCCCATTGGCTCATATAGTACAGGAGTTTGGACTCTCCATTGTGTCATATGCCGATGACACCCAACTAGTGGTTTCGATTGCAGATTCCCTTAATTCCAACCATAGGCAACTAACTTCTTGCCTGGAAAAAATAGGAACATGGATGGCTGACTGAAGTCTTAAGCTGAACGGGAAAAAAACTGAGCTTATGATTTTGGCAGCAGTTTTAACCCACGCTCAGAGATACCCTGGCCAGCAAATTGGGGTCCCCCCCCCCACTCCTAAAAGCTCCATTAAAAATGTAATTTGGGTATGTGGCTCGACCAGAATTTAACCATGGAGACGCAAGCCCAAAAACTGGCGAGTACCTGCTTTGGTATCCTTCGGATGATTAGGAAAATTCTGAGCCTACTCCCAGAGAACTCAAGAAGGACGGTGGTGCAAGCCTTGGTAGTTTCGAGACTCGATTATGGCAACTCGTTATACCTTGGCTCCCTTAAATATGTCACCGATAGGTTACAGGTGGTACAGAATGCGGCAGCTAGACTGCTTCTCAAGATACCCAGGCATCAGTCAGTAAGAGCGTCCTTGAGGGAGCTACATTGGCTTCCCGTTCAGAACAGGATTAAATTCAAGTCCCTCTGCCTGGCACACAGAGCCATGTATGGTAGAGGCCCCACCATGTTACGAACTTTGATCTCCCACTATTCACCCCGCTGTTGTCTCAGATCAGGGTCGAATTTTCTGATGAACACCACCAGAATCACGAGGTCAAGGTGGGGTGGAAGATCCGTTCTCACACCTGGTGCCCAAACTCTGGAACAGCATGGACCCAGAGTTGCCATTGATTGAAAACAATCAGTCTTTTAAAAAGAAACTTAAAACATGGCTATTCCCCTAACTCTCACACCAGATAGCTTCCCTTACCTGTTATAGCGCCGGGATGCCTGCGGGTAGCCATGCGCTCTATAAATCCCTAAACCTAAACCTTCAATGTCGTAGGCCCAGGCTGGAGAGTCTCCATTAGAACATTTGTCTTACTCTCAATGGAGGGCAACTGCAATTCTAGTACCTCAGATGCCCCATGAACCATCACAGCAAACAAGGCACTTTCCTTCATTAGTGGCAAATGTGGCATGTCAAGTTCTATTTACGGGGAGGTGTGAAGCCCACTGGTAATATGTAAGTCAAGATATAGTGCATCATCAATATAGTGAGGGGAAGTAAGCGTCCCTACCATCATCATCAGTATCCTCCGTGTTCTGGCACAGGAATAGACTCAGGGGCCAAAAGATAATGGAGCCACCGCTGATAGTTGTGTGATAATAGAAGTATTGGGCTAGAACCAGGTAGCATGAGAACTAGTTGCACTTTAGTTGTTTCATAGCGCAATATCAGTCAAGTTTGGACTGACGGTGGTCCTGGGTCCAGCATGGGCCTTGGCTCCGGGCCATTGATCAGCATTGGAAAAGCCAGTGTAATAAGTTGGGTAACTGGTTGAGGGGGGTGAACCCCTGCTCAAGTACAGGGTGAACCAAATTAACCTGTGCTCAACCCTCTAATAGCTTGGAACAGAGCAGGCAGGCTTAACTTAGAGGCAATGTGTAAAGTATCTATACAGCAACAAGTATAAACACACCACAAAAAGGATCCCACAGCAAATTAGAAGAATAGAATATTGTTGCCTAAATAAAACAAGACCAAAACAACACAAATCCAATCAGTAGAACCAGAGATATTCAAGTTTTTAGATTCAAGTAAAAATAGCACTAAAACGCACAAAGCACCAACTGTGGATATCTTGTCGCGCTGGACTGAAACAAAGTCACAAGTTCAGGGCCGCCACGATGGAGCACAGGCCAACTACAGGGGCCTAATTAGTCCTGCTGAACAAGAGTACCTTCAATCCTGGTTGCAGAGCATTTCGACAACCGGCGTTAAGGATGTGTTGCACAGCTGAGGCAATGCAAGGTCCGGGTCAGAGATGAGTAGCACAGTGTCTCTTCCAGGGAGCTGCGAGGTTGTGATTCAAGGTCCTGTATCATCGTCGACCATGCCATCGACTGAATTCTTGAGATGTGAGGGCCTGCGTCGGGTGTGTGTTCACAGCGGTGATTCCAAAGAAGCTGCGAGGTTGATGTGGAGAACTTGCGTGTAAGAATACTTCTGCTTGGGGTTGTGTCGCACAGCAGAGGTGATGCGTTGGCTCTGCTGGATCCCCAGATGGGCTGGCAGAGCATCTTCAGGCCCACTTCCAAAGATCCAGGACTGACGTGATACCATTTGGCAGCATAGGAATCATAGCTGCAGAGTCCCGGTGCTGGTCACAAGAGACTAGCCCTTGGAGTCACACTGGTAATCCTGGGTACAGGTTGAATGTTCAGTCCTTCTTACCCAGGCAAGCAGGTAGCAGATCAGCACAGCAGGCAGCAGTCCATCAGGGCAGCAGGCTGGAAGAATGGCAATCTTTTTAGCAGCACAGCGGTCCTTCTTCCTGGCAGAGTCTTCCAAAAGTCCAGAAGTGCACTGAAGAGGTGGGGTCTGAGGTCCAATATTTATACCTGATGCACACTTGAAAGTAGAGGAAGCTTCTAGACGTTTTCTCACCCCTGAGGTTTGAGATATCCCCTTCCTCCCTGCCCTGGCCTCAGCTTGTCTGGGGTCCAAAAATGATCATTGTCAAACCCTTTGTGAGGGTGATCATGCAGGGTCTTTGTGATATGCATGTGTGGTAGGTGACAGCTCCTCCCTCTCGTTAACTCAGAGTGGCACATCCAGCCAACACCTATCTTTCCTTTATCTCACAAAGATGAACTGCCAGCTGCACCTAGCTATGTGACCCAGGAACAGGCTGCAGGTACCAAATGGCTAAGGCAAGAAAATGACAACTTTCTAAAGGTGGCATTTTCAAAATTATCATGTGTTTACTTATAATGGCACAGGAAAGGATCCACCTTATGACCACAAGCGGGGTTTTGTCTGTTTAATGGCTCAATACATTTTTTAATTATATCAAGCACTATCAAAAATGTCAGTTCATTATTAGCTACTATTTACAACATTTCTGTTTTTGAAAATTGAGTCTGATATTAATAAAATATATGCAGTTCATGATGCAACCACAGACAGTATCACCAAGAACCGCGTGGCAGAAAAAGAGTAATATTTGCGAGTAGGCAGCAACGGCAAACCCTGAGTGTGTCTAAATAAATTAAGCTACTACAACCAAATGGCTTTGATCCTTGTAAACCATCTTTCAGTAAAACATGATCTGAACATTAAACAACTGCTTTCCAGCGAGCTTCTGAAGAGGGCTTCACTGAGGTCACTTATTGCAGAACTTGAAAGATTGTTTATTAAAAGTTTAAAAAGGCTGACAGTGATAATTAAGAGAGACAAACAATACTAAAATGAAATAAAAACAACTTTCAAAGAAGCAATTATGATAGAAACAAAATCACAGATTGCATGTAAGAGGGTGATAGAAAGTAATAAGCCTGGGATATAGTTTATGTTTGGAATTTATAAAGCACTTAGGGCCAGATGTAGGTAAAAGCACTTCTCCGAGTCCTTAATAGCGAATTTTAGGGAATTGCTATTAAGGACTCGCAAAATGCCATGTAGGTAGGAATCACAATTTTTTTTGCGATTCCTTAATATTCCTTAATTGCGATTCGCAATCGAGGAATACCTTCCCATTCATTCCTATGGGCTAAGAGGCCCATTGGAATGAATGGGAATTGCGCACGCAATTTCCGAGTACCCAATAGGTACTCGCAAATTGCGTGTGCAATTTCAAGGGTGCAAGGGTTCCAGAGGGACACCCTGTTGCACCCCTGAAATGTGCATGTGTGCATATGTGGTGCCGATACATGCCCTAAGTGCTTTTTTACAGGAAATCGCAAATTACCACCAACTTGAAGTTGGTGGTAATTTGCAATTACTTAAGGCCAAATCGCACTTTCTTTTGTGCTTCTCACAATGCATTTGAGGAATCACAATTTGCGATTCCTTAAATGCAATCGTAAAATAGGGAATCTCACATTTTGAGATTCCTTATTTTGCAAGGGGGTTTTTGTGTGCTACATTGCACACTGCTAATTTGCGATCGTAAACGCTGAAATTCTGCGAATTTCAGCGTTTGCGATCACAAATTGGCTTCCTACATATGGCCCTTAGTTGTCTTAGAACCAGGCTGGGGATTCCATACAAGGAAAACATCGGGGTAGAGACTAGAACAGGCATGTTTCTTTTTTTTAATAAAGCCTTTGATGCACCTTGTCAAAGGTGCAAAGGTAGGCTGTCTCAGAGTGTGGGGCAATTCATCTGAAAGAAACAGCTCCTTGTCTGGCAAGCTTAATTCAGGGGTAGATGCAAGATGGAAGTTACTAGAGTGTAGGGTGAGGGTGGTGTGTATGTAGGTGTTTGATGTACTTGGGTACTGTTCGGGTGAGGACACAGTAGGTGGGAGTTCTCTTAGTAATTGGAGCCAGTGCAGGGCTTTTTAGATGTGTGTAGCTTGAATGGTGTCTGGGGACAAGGAGGCGGGCTGCAGTATTCTGGACAATCTGTAGGCAGCTGAGTAAGATATGGGACCTGTCTAGATAGTGCACAATACCATCATCCAGGTAAGAGATAATAATCGCCTGGGCAATGGTTTTCTGGGTTAAGGGAAGTAGAGGAGATAGAGTGTATTTTAAGGCATTGTGAGAGGCCTAAACAGGCAACAAGAGTTTTAATCTGGTGTTCCATGGCGAGCTTACTATCCAACAAGAAACCGAGGACTTTCACCACCAACTTAGGTGTAGGTGGAGGGACAGGTCAGAAGCCCACCAATTTGGGGATTAATGACAACCATAATCTCTATTTTTCTACCACTTAATGAAGGCGACTGAGGCCCATCCAATTTGCTGCTGCTAATGAGTGTAGTTAATGCAGAAATCACAATTGAGAGAAATAACAATCTGGGTATTGTCAGCATATGTCAAAAAAGATGAGGCAAAAGGTCTGGATAATGCTATCCAAAGGAAGGTGATAAATAATAAAAAGCATGCAACTCAGAACCGAGCATTGTGGGACTCCACATAACAAAGGACGAGTGGAGGAAGAAAAAGGTTTGAATGAAGAGTGAGGAAATATTCTCATTGAAGAAGAGCAAAATATTATCACATGAAAACCATGAAAACGAATACATGAAGTGAGTGGGTAAGTTTGACAAACTATTGAAAGCTCAGACTTCATGCCAGGCTGCAAATCACAGAAAATAAGCTGCAAAATTACCCAGTTCTTCACACGCTGCCTAATCTACTGCCTACCAGACCCACAACACCCTCTACTTGAAAGTCTCCTCTGCTTCAGACATTCCATGCCTCAAACACTGCCTGCACATCATCCAAACTTGGAATTTCAGCACCTACATGAAACAAACCAACAACAACAGAATCCTTGTTGTTGTCTCAAACAACGAACAAGAATCATGCAAACCTAGCTTTATGATATGAATCTTGAGGGCTTCCAACTCCAGCAACCACTGAATTCTAACTCCGTTCGATTCACCCGAGACACCAACCTCACCCTTAAGGAACACATTGTCAAAATAATAAAGATGGCCTGGTACCAGCTTGCTCCGATAAACAAAAGTAAACCATTTCATCCAGAAAGGGACTTCAGAATTGTTGTTCAAACCATCACACTCTTGCATCTGGATGGTGGTAATTCCCTGCTCTATTGCCAAGCAGACTCCACACTTGCATCCATTAAGGTCATCCTACAAGCCGCAGCATGCCTCATCCATGGTCTGAAGAAAAATGATCACTTCAGTCCCATTCTGATGGAACTCTATTGGCTCCCCTTGCCGGCCTGTGCCATGTTCAAAATCAGCTGCATAATTTACTAAGCCATCACAACCAGCCTCGCAGTTTGATTATCTTGCAGATAGAAGCACACCCACAGCCAGAACACAATCAGACTGCAGAATAAGGAATGGAAAAAATGAAAAACAAGGCAGCAGGTCTTTTCCATCCACAAAGGACCTGAAACAACATCCCCATATCCTTCAGGATCACCCCAGTGCTGCTCCCATTTAAGAAAGAGTTCAAGACTCACCTTTTTAAAGAATACTACATCATGATTAGGGCTCCCAGTTTTATGGTATTTATTTCTTGCTAATTTTATCTGTATTTATCCATATTTATTTTGGGTTTTGAAGAAAAATTTTGCTGAAATTAGTATATTTCCAATAAATATGCACTAATGCTTTAATGTCTGCCATGTTTCAGTGCTGTGAACACCTGCAGGAGGTATATCGGAGCACTTATATGAAAATATGCAAATTTCAGTATCAACCTTGTGCATATCTACTGCTGTTAAAGCCTCTTTACTAAAATTCCTTTCCTTTTTAACCCCCTTATCTCTCAATCCACACATCTATTGGCCTGGCAGTCATGGCAGATAGCATTTAGAATCCACATTTAAAAATAAATACAGACAAGAAAATGAATGTTTTCTGTCTGTATTTATCAGTAAACATTAGTAAAAACGGAAAACAGGGAGCCCTAATCATGATGCATTAACGGTCCCAAATCAGCTGCCTCATCTGTTTTTTTTGCTCGTCTTTGGCCCGGTAAAGTGCTCTGATTTCCTTTGGCTACATTTTCACTGTACAAATACCATATGCATACATTTATACAACCCACAACCCATCTTCAAACACTCATTGCAATCCAGAGCTTTAGCCAACCAAGGTGGAATGTCAAGAAAAAAGGACACAAATATTAAAATGTGATGCAGAGAAAGGTGCTATCACCACCATTTAATCTGCACTTGCAGCAGTTGATCTCCTGGAGAGCCCATCTTCAGCACTGTTGTAGGGTTCATGGGGCTCAGTTTGCTTTCTTCTCGTAGTGACCGGTAAGAGGGCACATGCTCTCATCAGTGATGCATTCACAATACCGCATCTCCCCTTCACATTGCAGAGGTACAACCAACCCCCCTGCACACAGATGTGTCATTGCCATGATCAATCAACAATGACAGAGTGGATGAATGTAGGGGCAGTGACTCCCTTTTACGTACATGTTGCCCATGTTGTGGGACTTGTCACAGGGGGCATCCCTGCATCATTGTGGTACATGACTGACCCCAAAAGTAGCCCTGTTGACACCTGTAGGCCACAAATGGCAGTCAAAATGGAATAATCTCGGACACACGTGAGACGCCGATGAGTGGGATTCCCTACTAACTGTGACACACAGAACTGGCAGTTCAAATACGTGACACCCCAAACAGCCCCTCTGCACAGAAGTGACACAGCCACCATCCATGAACACATCATAAAATGATCATCAACACATGTCGCACTCACACCTGTCTGAGTGATTTGCCCGAACAGATGATTGACATGCACTTAAGGAATGTCATTCTGGAATGCATTTAATTGCACATACTGTACCTGCGGTTATCCTGTACTGTCCAATGAGTGCCAAGGACTGTCACAATGTGACGTGTCCATCAGAAGAAATTTGCAATGATGGTGTCCCTGCGGGCAATTCTTGCTGCGGCTGCAGTGGGGTGTTGTCTACCTGCCTCATCTTCATCATCATCGTCCGGTGCCTCTGGAACTGGTATCCATGGTGCCTTGCTGCGTACACATATGTTGTTCAACACACAACATGCAACGATCATCTTGCACACAATGTACAAGTACTGTACAGGAGCCTCCCACCTGTGACATCCAGGCACCTGAAACGTGACTTCAACACGCCAAATGTGCATTCCACGATGTCCCTGGTGCGTTTGTGGGCCGCATTGCACTGCCTTTGCGCCTGTGTGTTCGGGGCTCGGAGGGGCGTCATCATCCAAGCGCATAGTGAATATCCTTGGTCACCTGTGACAGTGCAGAGAGACATGAGTCAATAGTTGGTCCTGCAGGATGTGTTGGCAGGCTCACTGGTTCATTGGTGTGTGATATGTGGGATCTTGTGATTCCTGTAGGACATGTACTGCTTGTGCAAATGAGCGGCATCAATGTGTAGTACGTAGCCTCACTGCTGCTCCTCCCCACCCCCGAGCCCATTCACCAGTGTGCGCAGTGGGGTTGCATCACTTGCACCCCTACGGCACACCATTGTCATGTCCGTCAGCGCAGGTCCACAAGCCTGACAACGACACAGTGAAGTCGTGTGCTGAAGGTGGGCGGCCACGTGTGTGTAGGACTATGGTAAGGACAGGGCGGACACAGATGTAGAGTTCATGCCTGGCTGAACTCGCCATGTGGTTGAGGGTAGACCTTTGGCTTATGCTGTGGAAATAGCGACACACACAACAGTTGGCATGTATGATCCCTGACCCCGAGCGGGCTTGCGCACCCTCAAGTACCCCTCAGCCGAGCCCATGGGCATGCTACAAGGCAACATTGCGTGACGGCTGGCGCAGACACTACACCAGAGACGCATGCATCAGTTACCCCCTTGTCAAGGCCAAAACTCAACCACGCCCAGAGCCACATGTCGAATGACCACACCCCTACGCCGCACTGCCGTACGCCGGTCCACTCATTTACGCTCACAGGGGGGTCCGGCACAGCCACATGACCCAGGTCTACCCCACTGCCTGAGGTGACAAGGTTGCGCACGCTGTACACAGCACAATGTGATGTGGAATGGCCCGGGGCCCTCATGCATACATAATGACCACAAGGACACACTGAGATAATCGTGGAACTGTCTACGGGCACGTGCGCCCGGCCCCTTTTATTGCCAGGGTCACATGTCCAGTGACGCCTGTGCTGGATGGGTGTTGGGTAGTGTAAGCAACCTCTCAGGGGTTGGTAGGTGCTGGCAACAACTACAACAGTGGTCAGACAATCAGAAGTTCAAAGTATAAACAGCAAGGGTCCATGACGTGAGCTGCACAGAGTGAGTGGACCCTGATGCCCTGCGGCCGGCACAGGAACACCCTCAAGGGATGGTGACTTGTGGTACACTGAGATAGGGCCATGAGTGCTGAGCGGGTCCTCGTTGATGTCCAAGGAGAATGTCGCGGAGTGTTACGGGGGACAGTGGAAGGTCTCCATCCAGGGCATGATGCAGAGGGCAGAACCAAGCTGAAACAGGCAATTCGGAGGAGTTGAATGCTACAGTCTCCTTTTTCCCACCATGTCAGTATCATCTACATGATGAAGACAACCCCCAGGCCATAGATTCAGACGCCAACAAAATTCAACAAGAGAGTGCCAATGGTTCCTGTGGCACAGAGTTAGTGGCACCAGAGCTGGAAGGGGATGCAGTCTGCGATGAGGCCAGTACAATGATGTCAACTCTGCAATGAACAAATCAAGACTCAGTTCCAATTGTGTGTCCTACTCGACAGCAGTGTGTGCCGGAGGCAGCGGTCAGTCTGGGGCAACCGCTGTGCATCCAGCTCCTCCTGGCTCTCTAACACACAGCATTGGAATGGCATGTGGAGGAGATTCCTGGTTGACAGAGGGGGGGCACCAGAGCTGAGCGGGTGTGCACCCAGCGACGATGCCGTGTCCTGCCTGGGACGGACTGGATTGGATTTGTCTGAGACCTGCTGGACCGGTGTGTAGTCCTAAGGCAGAAGTCCGCAGGGGCCCACAGACACGTGTTGTCGGTTTGCTATGCACAGAGTTGGTGGCAACACAACGAAGGGAGTATAGGGGTTTAACCTCTGCCTTAAATATGTATTCTGCCATTGTGTAATCAAGACTCAGTTCCAAACATGTGACCTACTTGTCCGCTGTGTATGCCGGTGGAGTACGTCCACGAAAAAGGTGTACTGCGGGCCTTGCTCGCAGAGCCCGTGAGGGTCTGAGGTGGCTGCCAAGGTCACGGGCCTCGGGCTTGGAGCTTGCACCGCACGTGGTGGGCACTCTTGGAGACACATTGGTGTCAGCAGGTGAGCTGTGAGGCCTGAAATGCGCAGGGGCAGATGAGACTGGTCCTGGGAGCAGCGGCCCGGGCTGTGGCAGGCGCCCAGGTTCGCAGGCACGGCCACACATGTCGTCTGCCTCGTAGCAGGGTGAGAGGCACCGCCCTGGCAGAGACGTTAGGCATTCCGGAAGGGAACCATGCCCAGAGCTACGTGCTTTTTATAAACACTCCTACGCTAGCATGGCGTACACCGGGCAAGCCCACTCCACGCACACTTACAAGGGGGACGAACCAAGCTACATTTCCATGATCTTCCCCACTGGCTGGGGTGAAATGGTTGCGTCATGTGTCGACATGGATATGTGTGGGGTATGCATGCTGCAGTCTGTCCAGCACATCCACGCCACACTTGGCATTGTGTACATTATCATTCATGGGTCAGTTGCGGGGGGCGTGGCCAAGCAAGCCACGATGGCGGAGGCAGTCTGCTAGGGCTCCGCGACCGGGCAGCCCAAAGGTCGACACACAGCGTCGCCATGGCGGTGTGAGCGCTGCCATCAGCACCGGAGCGGCGGCGGAGGGCCACCCTGGGCGATCACAACTCCCGGGAGAGACGTCCCAACAGCGCCGGCCACCCCCGAGACGACCAGGGCCTTCGAGGCAAGATGGCGGCGGCCGTCTCGTAGTACCCGGCAGGGTGCGAGAATCGGGCCGGCAGCGCCAGCCACCCCTGGAGGGGACCACTGAAGGCACCAACACAGGGACGGACAACCCCCCCAACCTGGGAGAAGCGATGGATGCCCCCGAGACCGGCCTGACCGTGCCCCGACGGGGGATCCCTCCAGCGCCCAGCATCAGCGACGCCCCCAGGCGGCCCCAGAGAAGACACGAGGGGTGAGCGGGGGTGTCAGCCCCCTGGGGCTACCACGGGCGGATGGCCGTGAGGCGTCGGGCCGTGGGAGGACCGCGGAGGGGCCCGGGCGCTGCGAGGCCCACTGCCTGACCCTAACATGGTCGCCGCACGACGTCAGCAGCGCTGCACCGAAGGCTTCAGCTGAGCACTGAGAGGGGCACGAGACCGGGGCAGCGCCGACTTCTGTCAAGGGACCATAGGCCCGACGTCCGCGCGCATCAACCAGGGAGGTGAGGCGAGAGGGGCCCCCCCAGCTGCCTGACGTCACCATCGGATCGCCCCCCTGGGCTGGCGGACCGAAGACCTGCGGCCAGGGCCCACGGTCGCACTGGAGAGGACGGGCCACGGCGGTGCCCCCACGGGGCGAAGTGGACGGGAGCCACATAGCATTAGGAGGTTGGGGACACCATCCCAGAACACACGGAGGGGCGCCCTGTGGTCGGGGCCGCCCCCCTCCCTAAACCTAGTGCCGGCGGTGCCCGGTGACCGGTGACGAAAGGCTACAGAGGCGGAGGCAGCAGCGGGAGGTGATCGCTTGACGCTGTGAGGCCCTGCAGCCCTTGGGCTGGCGCCCGCTTTTCCCACTGAACAGCTCCCATGGGGGAGTCGCCGGCGGGGTGACTGGCGACCCGGCGAAGCGGCCCCTGGTGGGGCAGAGGAGGGGATATACGCACACACTATATCCCATACACGAAACGAACGGCCAGGAGACCGCCGGAGACAGTGGTGGCCTCCCGGGGAGGACCCGCACCCGCACCTCGCCACGCCCTTACGGCGAGAGATCGCCGGTTGCCGTTTGGACATGGAGAAAACACGATCGACGCAGCAGACCACGATACCGGAGACGGCGCCGGAACACCGACCACAAGCCAGGGTGCTGGAGGTGCCCACGGCCACGCAATCAGACCCGGTCATCACAGCCAAGCTTGACCAGGTGCTGGTGGCCATCGAGCTCTCCCGGATCTCCATGGAGGGACGCCTTGGGTCCATTACCACAGACATTAGCCTGATACGTGATGACCATCGGAAGCTGGCGGACCGGGTGAGGGATGGGGAGACCTCGATCTCGGAACTCGCACCAGTGGTGACAGCCCACAAGACTGTAATACGGGCGTTGCAGGATCGATGACCTGGAGGGACGCTCCCGAAGATGCAACATTCGGGTGATCGGTCTCCCGGAAGGAATTGAAGGGGCGACGCCACGGGACTATATGGAGACCTGGATCAAATCCTTGAACGAACTGCCTTTTTCACCATAGAGCAGGCTCATCGGGTGCCATCGGACAGACCGTGCCGCGGGGCTCCGCCCCGGCCGATGCTCGCCAAGTTCCTACACTTTCAGGACAGAGATGCGGCCATCCGAGCGGCCCGGACCACGGGCCCACTTCAGGTGGAAAACAGCCACGTTATGGTGTTCCCCGACTATGCCAGGGCAGTACAACAACAGCGCTCATCATTCCTGGAGGTGAAACGCCGGTTACGGGACAATAACATACAATACTCTCTGTTGTTCCCGACCCGTCTCAAAGTCGTCCACGAGGACACCACTCACTTTTTCATGGCTGCTGAGGAAGCCGCCGACTGGGCGGACCACCACTGCCGGCTGGGGCTGCGGGAGGCCCCAGCCAGACCTCACACACAAACCAGGTCACGCCCCGGCAGGCGCAAGGCACGAAAATCACAGTCCCAGCGATGGCAGAGCGGCCGAGATCTACGCGACCAACGTACAGAGCATTCTCCGAGCCCGGATCAGATCCTCAGGGAGAGAAACAGGGCCGTGCAGGCGGTGGCGGCATTGGGACCCGATGCTACTGGTGAGGAGCAAGATGGAGCACCCCATATCTTCACCTCGGAGGAGGAGGAAGAGGCCCTCCCCGCTCGGACCTCCGCGCACTCCATCCTAACAGTCCCGGACACTATGCTACAGTCAGATACGGGCTGAAGAAACACCCGTACCGAAGAGACATGGACCCACAGGTACCCGCACGACATACATTCTTCACCCACACAAACTGAACAGTTCACACCGCTCCAGCGCCTCTACACCTGGGCCGTCAACTCGGCCAGGCGACGTATAACACTCCTACGAATGCCTGGCGCGATCCAGCCTCGGCGGCGCCCGTCACCCCCATTGTTTTGTTCTGATGGTTATGATCCCTGGATTGGGGAGAGACTGTTTGGACGCATTGGCTTTGCTGATGGGTCCCAAGTATTGGGACGGTTTCCCGATCATGGTTTTGGTTACTTATTTGTTTTTCCCCACCCATAATAGTTTTTAGCCTAAGGAAACCACACATGAGGTACACGCTCGACACCGAGGCGCCTACGACACCCCACACCACCGTTTTAGTCGGGCCAAGGGCACCCGGAGGCCGTCACACTCCCCGCGAGCGTCGCCACTAGGCCACTACGCACTCACCTGAACCCTTTCCAATGCCTAACACGGAACTTAGCATCCTCACGCTAAACACCAGGGGCCTACATACGCCGCGTAAACGCTATGCCATCTACTCATACATCAAACGTCAACATGCGCACATAGCGTTTCTCCAAGAGACTCACCTCACGGCTACAGAAGTGGGTAAATTACAGGCGAAATGGAGGGGAACCTTGTGTGCTACAACGTTCTCTGCTTACACACGGGGGGCGCTCATTTGGCTGCGCCCGGGCACCCCGTTTCAGGAAATTCGAAGGGTGGTAGATACAGAAGGGAGATATGCGCTACTACATGGGGTATTGGATGGGCAGGCGATACTATTGGGCAGCATCTACGCGCCGAACACCGACCAAGAGCGATATTGGGAGGTCCTGATGGGGGTATTGGCACAGTTCCCATCCATTCCCTGGATCCTAGGGGGTGACTATAACGGAGTACTAGATCTCACCCTTGATAGATCTCACCCGCCTCCGCGCCACTCCCCGGCTTCGAAACACGCAGAGCAATTCCGGAGTTGGGTGGCGCATTGGGCGTTGGAGGATGCGTGGAGAGCACATCACCCTCACACCAGGCTGTACTCCTTCCATTCCATTCCCCATAATTTACGGGTCCGACTGGAACGGTTTTTATTTTCCCCGACGCTCATCCCAAAAATACATGAGACAGATTATCTAGGTAGGGTAGTGTCTGACCACGATGCGCATGTCATTCGACTGCATTGGAGACCGCCGCTTCCTCCGGTTCCCACGTGGCGCCTCCCACGCGATTGCCTTACTGATCCGGCTTTTAAACATGATCCTGCACGCACAATCCAAGACTACTTCACCAATAACACCGACACGGCTTCGTCAAGGTTAGCAGAGTGGGATGTGTTCAAGGTGGTGGTGCAAGGCGCGTGTATCACATAGATAGCAGGGGTGAAGCGCACACTAGAACGATCACTCATGGACACGGAGCGACACCTGGCAACACTCACCCGCCGCGAAGATAGGGATGCGGCGTCAGTGCGACAGGTAGCTACAGCACGGTCCCGTTACACTGAGGCGTTAATTACCCTGAGGAAATATAACTTCAGAGCTTACGCAGCCAGGGTTCACCGAGATAGAGATAAAGCGGGAACGCTCCTGGCCTGGCTGGTGAAGCAGGATGCGGGCATGCACCCTATCACGGAGATTACTGGCCCCTCGGGGGACGTAGTACAGACCCAGGTAGATATCCTCCAGGTTTTTTATCAGTACTATAGTACCGTCTACCGGGCCCCACAATCGACCGACCCGGAAGCCATTCCCCGCTTTTTAGACCCCTTACAAATTCCACACATCTCCAGAGCCGACAATGCCAGCCTGGAAGCGAAGATTTCGGCGTAGGACGTCTCGCAGGCTCTCCGGGCCATGGCACGTCGTAAAGCACCAGGGATGGACGGCCTACCCCTAGAGTATTTTAGCGCCTTCTCCTCCCTCCTGACCCCGCGCATTGTCGCAATGTACGCAACTGCGTTTGAGAAGGGAGAACTACCTAGCTCTCTCCGTGAGTCAATCATCGTGTCCCTTGTGAAGCCACATCGGGGCCCACAATCGCTATCATCTTACCGCCCAATTACACTCCTTTCGGCTGATTGCAAGATATTGGGGAAAATTCTGGCAGAGCGCTATGAAGGGATCCTCCAACCCCTGATTCACATGGATCAATGTGGGTTTGTCCCTGGTCGTTGTACCTCCCAAAACCTGCGGCGTCTATTCCATGTCCAGGATCAGGTGAATACTAGATATCCTAACGCAGCGTGCCTGATCTTGGACCTTGAGAAGGCATTTGACACTCTCACATGGCCGTATCTCTTCACAGTTCTTCGGAGGGTGGGGATAGGTCCCAATTTACTTAGATATACCCAACTTCTCTATACTAATCTTACCACTCGCGTCAGGAAAGGGCAATATATCTTCACGCCGCTGCAGGTCGAGCGCGGGACCAGACAGGGCTACCCCCTCTCCCCTATAATCTTCGCGATGGCGATGGAACCTCTTGCCATACGTCTGCGGGAGGGAGGAATTGACTGAGGCATTCCGATAGTAGGTACGATACACAGTGTCTCCCTGTACGCGGATGATCTGCTTCTCTACATCCGAGATGCCACAGCGGACCTTACTGCGATTTGGACGGCGCTGCAGGACTTCGCGGCGGCCTCCGGGCTGCGAGTGAACTGGGACAAGTCCCTCGTGTACCCTCTTCACCCGGGGTCCCAGCTGCAAGATGTCCGCCTCGGCGAGAAAACGCTGTCGGTGGGTGCCACAGCCCCCCGATACTTGGGGGTACGGTTCTATCACTCTCCAGCCGACCTGTTTGATGGCAATCATCGCGCACTGTTGGCTGGGATCAGATCGGCGGTGCGATTCTGGACAGCCCTCCCGCTAGCGCCCATAGGTAGAGTGGTGCTTGCAAAAATGATACTGGTTCCCCGCCTTCTCTATTACTTCGCCAACCTAACGGTGATCCCACCTCACGCCTTTTTTCGGGATCTGGATACACTCCTGCGTTCCCTTATCTGGGGAGCTGGCAGGCCTCGGATCGCCTTACGCACACTGCAGTTACCCACCACGGAGGGTGGCCTAGGGGCCCCAGCCTTTGAATCCTACTTTCTGGCGGTGCAGCTCCAATGGCTGTCGTATTGGACAGCTGGCTGCCATATGGGAGAAACCTATACGCAGCAAGGCCAGGTCCCCGTACCGGAATTGTGCCGACTGCTACTTCCAGGCTCCAAACCGCGACGCACCTACCCACTTCAGGTCTCCGTGGCCAGACGCTGTATATTGCAGATTCACCAAAAGGCGCCCGGCGCCGGCCTACTCTCCCAAGCTACCCCTGGTTGGCTGGCCATGTCGGGAGAACTTCTTCCCGCCGGCCCGGCTCGGCCCCTGGACCGCGTGCGACATCACAGAGGCCGAGGCGTTATTTACCGACAGCCAGCTTGCGCCCTTTACTCACCTCACGGACTTGTATGGTCTGCCGCCGGGACAATTCCTACTCCACAGGCAGTTGATAGCACACTTCCAGTCCTATGCAGACCTCTCCAAAGGGTAGCCGGAGACGCACCCGGTCATCCACACGATCCTCCACATGGGCTCCGGTCGCCACCTCGTTCGTTGGTTGTACAAGGCTATTAGACAACTTCTTAATCAACCACTGGTCGCCCTTCGCTCCCAATGGGAGGAGGACATCGGGAGACAATTGCATGATACAGAATGGGAGAAAGCCCTCGAGTTCCCCAAAAAGGTGTCCCGCAACGCGCGCTTCAAAAACGTCCAATATAATATCTTACATAAGGCGTAACAAACCCCTGCACGCCTGCAACGTTTTTATCCGGATGTACCTATCTTGTGCCCCCGATCCCCGGATGCCCGGCTTCAGCATATGTTCTGGAGCTGCCCGTCACTGGGTCAGTATTGGACGGCCGTCCTCACATCTATCACTGCGATAACTAAGCTCCCAGACCTGCGCTCCTGGGAGGCGGTAGCCCTGGGACTGTTTCGCAAACCTAAGCCACTTAAAGCCTACACCCGCTTTGCTTCCCTCACATTGTTGCTAGCTAAACGGGCCATCGCCATGAAATGGCGAGACCTCCAAGGGCCATCTAGAGAGGCGTGGGCAGGGGCGGTGAGGAAATGGGCAGCAGCGGAGGAGGAGGCAATTAGAGAGGAGGAAACGCGGGGGCGCAGAAAGTACCCGCTTGCAATGGAATGGACCCAACTACTCTTTCAATTCACCCAAGACTGGCCACCCACAGGGACACGCTTGACGCCACCATCACCGCACATGCCCCCCCCCCTCCCTTAAATCCCGTTTCGGAAGGTAATAGCTCCCATGGACTCTGATACTCTACCCACAACACCCAATGGATTACACTTATACTTCGCACTGACCAGCTGCGCCCCTAGCACTGGGGCGGAGTCTAGGCCCACCATAGTAGACGCAACGTGATCACATGAGCAACGACGTCCCCGGTTCACCCCCAGCCCCCATCCCTGCTGCGTATTGTAACACGGTATGTCACGACGCACATCCCCTAGCACACACTTCGATGATAGTGGTTTCCCTTCCCTAGTTCTTTCTCAGTTATATAATTGTTTTAAAAGGAAAAAATAACAAAAAACGAGATCTAAGTCACCTTGTGTTGTCACCGCTGCCCCCCTGACGCGGCCAGCCCCTCATGGGGTTGTAGGCGGCTTGCTGTGTATTCTACCTCCCCCCACATACCACCTAGCACTGGTACTTTGGCCCTGCCGGCCCGACGGGATGTAGGCAGTGGATGAGTTGTATGGCCTACGATAACAATAAAGATCTTGTTTGTTAAAAAAAAAAAAAACATTCATGGGTCAGTTGCCTCCTTCGCACATGCCTGGTCCCCACCTCTTCACACATCCTGCTATTGTGTGGCTGAGGTGCCATGCCGTTGATGGCTCTTGTACATGGATAGCCCAGGTTACCACAGTAAGTTGTGCTGTCATGTCTGGTGGGTGGGCATGTTTTTGGGCATGTTGTATGTGTGCTTGTAACGTGTGTATTGCCAGAGTTGTGAGTTGCATGTTTGTTGAGGTGTGTGGCGTGTTTATTTGGTACTTACCAACGAGCACTGCGTTTCCGTAGGTGCCATCCTGGAAGCGCCGGTTGATGATGGACTGTCGGATGATGTATGAGTCACGCACACTGCCTGGGTAGTTGGCGACGACATTGGTGAAGAGTCCCCGGTGGTCCACTATTGTCTGCACATTGATGGAATGCGTGTGCTTTCTGTTGCGGTAATTGTGTGCAGTGTCAGCAGGGGGCACAAGTAGGACATGTGTGCAGTCAATTGCCCCCACCACGTGCGGGAATGAAGCTATGGCGTAGAAGCCTTGATTGGTCTACAGCTGTTCCTGCGCAGTGTGGGCGAAGTATAGGTACTGGGGTATCAAGCTGATGATGGGATCCAGGACAGGTTTGAGGAACTTGGATAGGGCTGGCTGTGAGACTCCTCCGACTCTGGCAGTTGTTGGTTGGAAGGTCCCAGAGGGCAACAGGTGCAGCACAGCCAGCAGCTTTATCTGCGGAGGGATGTTGGTTGTCCGCTGTGTTGGTGCAGTCAGCCTGTGGGCAATGATGTTCAGGATGCGTAGGATGGTTGTCCTTTTGAGCCTGTAGTGGGCAATGACATGCTCTGGTGTCAAGTCTATGAAGCTGGTGCGTTTCCTGAAGGTCTGCTGTCTTTGTCTGCGCTGCCTCTGTGGTGGTCCGGGTTGGTACAGGGGGGGTGGCAGTCCTAAGGGTGGTGGCGGTGGGTGTTGTGGCCCTGTTGGGGCTGCAAGCTGCATGATGAGTAGCTCCATGGCATCTGTTATTCTTCAGGTGTGGCTCTGGGCTGGACTCCCTTTTATGCGGCAGGTTGTCGTCCGGCTTTGCACCAGGTCAGGGCAGGTGTTAATTTCCTGCTGCTAACGCGCCTTATCGCCTGTTTTGTGGTCTTATCACCGATCTGGCTGGTCGTTGTGAATGTTGCGGAGTGGTGTTGTTGCAGCTTTTTGCTTGGGAACGCCTACTCTGCATCTCATTAGCGATAGTTGCCGGGGTCATCTGTGGCGATGTTTTTTGCGGATGCTATCGCCGGAAAACTGGTGATATTGTCTTTTTGTACCAGCTTGTGAATGGGGCGGTAAATTTATCACGACTATGACTGGGATAAAGTGCCGATAACTCGGCGATAGCTCCTTGAGAATATGCCCCTAAGTGTGGTAACCAATGGGAGTCCCCCTCTCAGTGCTCACTCATTTCCGAAAGGGTTGGTCCTTAGGAAAACCAAAATGCAGCTGGTGGGGAGGGGCTCATAGTGATTGTCAGTCATGAAACTGTTGTCAAAAAGCAAAATTCGTAGAGGGGAACTTCCAGGACAAATAAATAAATTGTAGGGATCTTAGCTACACAGGTTGGGGATGTTATGCTTACAACAGAAGAAAGTTAAGCGTGAGTTGAAGAACAGCAGATGAGGGAAGGAACCGCGGTATACCACACAAGTTCTTCCCATCACTCGAGACCAACTACAACATGAGAAGATACGATTATTTTCAAAGATCCCACGAATATAATGCTACAACATTCGAGCTGGGAACCTCAATTGTAACTTACATGTTTTTAGGTGGATTAGGCCTTAACAGGGCAAGCAAGTGGATATTTTGGTGGCTATAGGTGTCAGTTATAGCATTGACTTGGCTGTCCGTGCTCATGTTGTTATCAAAGACTATCTTGAGAATTTTAAACTTATCTGAGAGGGCAGAGTTGGTTTCATCGATAGTCCAACACTTAGAGGAAGTAATACTTTTTAAAGGTAGCCCTAGAACCTACCGGCACAAGCTCTATTTTGTGGACATCAGAGCATGCCAGTTGTCTTGTATCCAGGGCTTTAATACCACCATCAAACTGATGAGACAGCTAATATTCACCACTGCATCACCACCCAAGGGGAAAACTACCTCTGTGTCATGAGTATAAATAGGAAACCCTATCCCCGTGCAACCAGGAATCATAGAACAGCTTCATATGCATATTACAAAGTCATGGGCTGGAGAACTTGCAGTGCTCCACACATAGACTCCACAATATAAGCCAACTCTCCATTAAATGGGACCCTTTGGCGAGAGGCAATTTAAACCATATATGAGAATAGTTCTTCCAATTACTGAGCAAAATATCATATTCAATGGCATTGAATGCATTCGAGACATCACACAACATAACCTTGATGGCATTCCCTCAATCTTCAATTAATAAAAACCTCTGTCTGATGTTAATTAAAGCAGACTCAATACTGCAACCGGGACCAAGTCCAAATTGCAAATCACCCAGGAAAGTGCTCTCCTCCAGATAGTTCATGGCTTTGTCACACCCTTCTTTAAGATTTTGCTACTAATCAACATTTTGACTATAGGCATGAAACTTGTTGGGTCCAAGGAATCAGGCATGTGTTTTTTTAATTAAAGGAGAGGCCCATGAATACTTTAAACAGACTGGAGGTGGAACCCTTCCTTCTTCCAAAGAGATATTGATCGTCACATTAACTGCAGAAGAGAGGACAGTGGCCGGTTTAATGGCTGGAGAAGATGGATCACCTGGCCTGTTGTGTGATGTTCGTAGATTTCATGAGACCCTCAATGTCTTCTGGGCTAAGCTTAGAGAAAGAAAAGGATAGGGATGTAGATAGATCCCGCCCCTTCCTACATTGTGACCTGACCCCGATGCAGAGTTCACACGACTCCTGGTTTCAGTAGTAATCCTCTCTCCAATGGTTGATGTTTTATTGACAAGGAGATTCTGTACCATCTGGGCTGACACTGCCCCAAGTATGCCAGACTTGCTTGTCCTGGTGTTATCGGAGGCCGGGCATTTGTTATGGGTGATGGTAGCTGAAAATGGGATGGCAAGGTGCGGTGATCAAGCTTGCAAGACAAGTGCTTTCTCTAGAAGGGAATTTGTTGAGGTTTTTGGAGATGAGATTGCTGAATTGGATGTTCTGAGGGTAGTGCCTGTAACTTTGTGTTCTAAGCTGAGAGTTTCAAAATTGTCTACAAGAGCTGTTGGGGTGTTAAACTGATGGTCTGTTTGGTTGTTAAAGTGAGATGTTAAAGTCTCCCAGTACGGTGATGTGTGGTATATGGGCAAGCTCGAACTGGCCTACAGGGTAATCTGGCAGTGCCCGAAGGGCTGGTGTAACTGGTCAGTGTGTAGGTTATTTTTGTGTCTGTTTGTGGGACTGTTTTATAGTCCGGTGGGCCACTTCTTTCTGTCACTACCACAAACATTGTCTGCAGCAAGCCCAATGCATACAATTGCTCATTTCTTGTAGAACACAAATACAGTTTGTCTTTACAAGTTCAAAACTGACCTGATTGTAAATGTGGGCCAGTTCTTTAGCTATCTGATTCGCTAATGGGGGCCACTTTTATTTTGGTGAATGGCTCCCAGGCTTATTTTACGTTCCAGTTGGACCCTGTATACCAGTTTTAAATGAGCTTCTGCTTTGCTCTTTGGGTTTACGGATGAGGGTTGTGGGTATAGCAGACAGTAGATTAAACAAAACATGCAAATGAGAGAGAAGGTCCCTTTGCAGCATATTTTGTGCGATTTGCACCCTGGCACGGTGTCTGAGTCCATCTTAGTTTGTCAAACGTATCCACTCTTTTGCATGGCTTCATTTCAACGGTCTTTCATGTGGCAATAATTCGCTCTTAGCCAGTGAGACTCTTTCCTCTCTCTTCACTCACCCATCTCATAGACCTATTGCTTCCTATTGCCCTCTTAATAGGACTCTGTATTCTTGTTTATACATAATTGCTTCTTTGAAAGTTGTTTTTATCACATTTCAGCCCTGCTTGGCTCTGATTAGTTTTGTTAGCCTCTTTAATCTTTTATACAAACATTGATTCCAAGATCTGCAGAGAAAAGCCCACTTCAGAGGCTTAGTGGAAAACAAATGTCGAAAGCACAGATGACGTTTTACCGAATGATGGTTTACAAGCATGAAAGCCATTTAGATGTCGTTTAATTTGTACAGACAGGAGCAGGGTTCGCCTACACGACAATATTTCTGCACGTGCACGTGACCAGGGTGCTACTTTCCGACTACGGGCAAGCTACGGACTGCGTTTATTTTATTAAATTATTTGTTAGACCAAGAAACGGTTACTTTTATTCAGGTATTCACGCTTTCTAGTTATTGTTTAATAAGTTGGGGGAACGCAGTGACGTTAACATAAAAATAGTCCGATTTCCCTCACACTTTGTACTACTTTTAAGAAAGACATTTCTGTGTAAATTATATATCGGATAACACTGACTTTACATGTGATACATGTGTGTATTGTACATAGTCTTTTAATTTAAGTAATGTCATAACACAACACAAAACATTGTCTGTGAAAGGGAGAGTGAAGGAGATACTCTATCCAGAGGCGGAAGTGCACAATATACAATAAGGAAACTTGGCTTAAGATCTCGGCTTGACGAATTGAGTGATCCTATGCAAATCACTTTACCTCACTGTTCCTCATTTTTAATTAAGCGTGAAATCTGATACCACCTCCGAGAAATTCAGTTCAGGATATGAGCTATATAAAAACCTCACTTTTGTAAAATGTAATATATCATCATGTTTCCCCACATACAACATTTAGAGGCGGGTAAGAGTATCTTTTGATAAGGGTGTTTTTAGGGTTTAGGGGTGGGTGAGGGTATTGGGTGGTAAGGTTTTTTTTAGGGTTTAGGGGTCAGTAAGGGTACTAGGTGGTAAGGGTGTTTTAGGGTTGAAGAGTGGGTAAGGATATCGAGTGGTAAGGGTGTTTTTAGGGTTTAGGAGCGGGCAAGAGTATAGGGTGGTAATGGTGTTTTTAGGGTGGGTAAGTTAATGGGTTGGGGTTGATAAGGGCATGTATATATATATATATATTAGCACGAACTTCATCGGCTTGCGCAAACTTCTCAGATCAACGAAGCACAGACCACAAAGTAATGCAGCAAAATCATTTTCTTTAATCCCAGGCGACCTCTACAGTCATGACGCGTTTCAGCCCGGAAGGGCCTTGATCACGTATATATATTCACTTAAAAACCATAGGTTTCAGGTATGTTATAGTTAGGAAATAGCATTTAAAAAACCTTTGAAATTCACTGAAAAAACCATAGGTTTCAGGCACGTTATAGTTAGGAATTAGCATTTAAAAAACCTTAGAAATTCACTGAAAAAACCATAGGTTTCAGGGGCGTTATAGTTAGCTGGACATTTCCCTCATACAAAACCCTAGAAATTCCCCCGTTATAGTTAGTTCAGCTAACTATAACTCACGCCCCGCAATGCACTGCTGATGACGTCACATATTACAACACTCATGACATGGTCAGTCACATCACTGATGACATCACTGATGACATCTCAAATGACATCACTGATGACATCATCCAGTGTCTGTGTGTTTCTATAAACTTTAAATATGTTTATTATATATAGGGAAAGGCATATTGAAGAATGAGTGAGTGTATAAGTGTTTGAATGGATGATTGTGTAGGTGCTTGACAGACTCTATAAGTGAATCATTAAATGCATCTTACTGAATGCATGAGTTAATGACTAAACTGTGTGAATGACTGTATGCATCTGTCTGCTGGTGTGTAACCGGATGCATGGTTCTGTGAATAGGTACATGAATGTCTATATAAGTTATTGATTGGTTGTCTGAGTGTCTGAGTATCTGTATGGGTACCTGAGTGTTTGTGTGGGTGGGATGTGTGTGACTCTGTGCATAGATGTGTCAGTGGGTGGTTCACTGGGTGCATGGTTTCAACACTAGGTCTGTAATGGACTGTATGGGTGGGTGAATATCTGTATGGTTGTGTTAGTGTTAGGGGTGTTATAGTTAGCTGGACATTTCCCTCGTACAAAACCCTAGAAATTCCCCTGTTATAGTTAGTTCAGCTAATTATAACTCGCGCCCCCGCAATGCACTGCTGATGACGTCACATATTACATCATTCATGACATGGTCAGTGACATCACTGATGACATCACTGATGACATCTCAAATGACATCACTGATGACATCACTGATGACGTCATCCATGTGATAAATTAGTGCATCTTCTCACACCCTAATATAACCTTTGATACACCGACTCAAAATTTCAGATGGCCATTTTGACAACCATAGATACTCCAATACCAATAACTACACACCCACTCATTGACTTTTAGGTCTACATACATCTCCACTCACTCACCTGTACAGTCACTCTGTGCATTTATACACCTATATAGACACTCACACACCGCCAATCATCCATTGAGGTACTGACACATCTAGTCAGTCATGCAAATAATTAATCACAGTCCAATTTACTCACCTACACAGTTAAACACACTCAAGTTCACTTACTCATAAACATACTAACAAATTCTGTGTCTTCCTGCAGAAAAACAAACAGCACATGACACAGATATCCTTGCACTATGGCGCATACAGCCACTCCCAAAATCACACACTCTCACATATAGATAGTTATATACTCTTACACACATATACACTGCGTTTCACATATGTAGTTACTGACACATGTACAACTGAGATATACATTCAAGCACTAACACACCCATACATACACTCACCCAAGCATACAGTCCATCACAGATGCACTCTTAAAACCATGCACCCACTGAATCACCCACTCACACATCTAGTCACAGAGTCACACACACCCTACCCACACAAACACTCAGGCACCCATACAGATACTCAGACAACCAATCAATAACCCATATAGACACTCATATAGCTATTCACAAAACCATGCAGCCACTTATAAACCAACACACAGATACATACAGACATTCACACAGTTTAGTCACTAGTCTGCAGTAAGATACATTTAATGACTCACTTATAGAGTCAGTTACGCACCTAGAAAATCATCCATTCACACACTTGTACACCCACTTATTTTTCAACAGGCCTTTCCCTATATATATTAAACATATTAAAACTGTTCAGAAACACATACTCAATGGATGATGTCATCAGTGATGTCATCAGTGATGTCATTTGAGATGTCATCAGTGATGTCATGAGTGATGTCACTGACCATGTCATGAGTGATGTAATATGTGACGTCATCAGCAGTGCATTGCGGGGGAGCGAGTTATAGTTAGCTGAACTAACTATAACAGGGGAATTTCTAGGGTTTTGTACGAGGGCAATGTCCAGCTAACTATAACACCCCTGAAACCTATGGTTTTTTCAGTGAATTTCTATGTTTTTTTAAATGCCAATTCCTAACTATAACGTGCATGAAACCTATGTTTTTTTCAGTGAATTTCAAAGGTTTTTTAAATGCTAATTCCTATCTATAACTTATCTCTAAAGATATCATGAAAAGCATTCTTTTTTTAAAGTAGGGTGCACATTAGTTTTGTGGAAAAGCATCTTTGTGATTGGTTAAGAAAAAGCAGTTTCAACGTGGAGTACATATCATAGGATAAAATTTGCTCAGCTCAACCACACCTGCTACTTGCATTTGGAAGGCACTGTTCGAACTTAAAACAATCGTCAACTTTTAACCTGCACGTGTCGTTAAATGTTCAAGAAAATGTTACAAAAAAATATCGTAAAGTTTAAAAAAATTGATGAACTTTTAACCTGCACGTATTGTAGAATGTTCTAGAAAGTGTGTTGATAGAATACGTTGCACTACTGACTTCTATGTGTTGTTGAATATTAAAAAATACGGTTCATATGGAAAATTAAAAAGAAACCAACAGAGAAGTTTTGAAACATAAAAGAATCAAGGAACTATTCTAATTTATTCTTTACATGTATTTATGTGTGCAGCAACAAAATTATAGACACAACAGCACTAGGAAGAGGAAGAAGCAGGGAGTGGGGGGACGGGGGAGATGGGCAGAATGGCACACATGCAAAATTAAGTACAGCACAAGTATAGACAAACAATGGCCAAAATGAAACACGCTAACAAGGAGCACAAGTCACACAACCCGCCAACATCACACCACTGAACGAGCATAGAAGTGAAAACCACGCTGTATTCATACAGGATGTGTACAAAGGCCAGTCGTTGGTGTTGTGGGATGTCTGCGACCGTGGTCATCATGGATGAGATGCCCAGCATGTGGCACATGGTCGAGTTCACCGTGTGTTATGCTGCCAAACGGCTGTTCCTCCCTCCCACGAGCCCCCACACTTTTGTACAGTGCGCTGTTGTATCTCGTGCACTCGTACGGCACACCATTGTAATGCCTATTTGCGCATGTCCTGCTACATTCCAACTACAACATCACAGTGCCGTTTGGAGGTGGTGCATGCCACTTTACAACATCGTCTGCTGCGGCTCTTGAAACAGGCCACACCAGAACACAGAGACACACTTACCGCACTTCCTGTACATGGACATGTCCGAGACACCCCATTCCCCTTGCCTGATAGGCACACCCCTCCACTAACCTGTGAACCCCAGACCAGCACACGCCAGTTGTGCATGCAGGAGGATGCGTGCGTAGCTACACATCCAGGCTCACTGCCAACGCTGAGGTGACAGCACACTGTGATGTTGCAGGGCTCGTGCCTATCATGCTAAGACAATGACCACAGGAACACACTTACTAAGATGTGGGTTTGGGGGGCATTGGCGGTCCTAGAGTTGTTGAGATAAGTCTTCTGGCCCTCATGGGTATCCCTGTATCATGCTCATTGACTCTATGGCACCTGTGGGTGTTCTGGTGTGGCTCTTGGCTGTGTTCCCTTTCATGGTGCAGGTAGTTGTCCTGCTTAACACCAGCAGAAAGCAGGTGTAAAATCCCTGGTGCTAACGTGTCTTATCGCCGGAATTTGTTTCGCATTGCAATTGGTGTGAAAGTTATGATGTGATTTTTTTCGTGTGCAGAACAATATACGAACTGAGCAGTGTATCTCGTCAAGATCCAGCACCTGATGCACTATTCCCAATCAATATAAATACAATGAGATTTCTTAATAGATTTTGTGTGTACACTGTAAGTGCAGCCAATACCTCAGTGCAATACAATACAGGATTTTAGTATTTAGAATAAATCAGAAAGGTGCACCTTGTGTCTTTTTGCAAGGGAACGGCTACTCTCCATTTCATTATCTGCACTTTAACGGAAGTAAAGTTGAGATAAATCTAACACACTATTCAGAAGTTGGTGCAAACTGCAGATATCACCAGTATTCCAGCGATAAGTGCCCCAAAATTGAACACCATGGTGGACTCCATCAAATAACAGTAATAAGAACAAGAAAGAGTCACACAGCAGTTAAGAGAACAACCAAAAACATTATTAATTTTTTTTTCAAACTTTATTTTTTATAATAATAAATATATAAATGATAAACTATTTTCAAACTTTATTTTTTTATTAACATAAATATAAGCAATAATCTAATAAACAAAATGTAACAACAATAATACAAAACAACAAGGCGGAACACTCCTGTGGGAACCACGGATGTCGACGACAGACCTGGAAAATCAGAAAGATTGTTAAAAAAACAACTACATGGTATTCTCAACAAAATACCACAAGAAACAAATCACAAATATATAAACTGCATACAGCTAACAAAAGTTTATAAGTTTAACTTACAAAAACTGTAAATGTTGCCGCTTTAAAATATTTACCGAATCTGAGGAAATGTTTTTGCAGAAGGCACCACGCCCACAACGTTTTTCTTCAGAGGTGAGGAAATGTTTTACTTTTTCCAAGGGGCAAACAAAGACCAATGCCACCTTCGTCACTCGCAAGATTTGCCAAAGAGTTCTGTTATGAGGGGATCCTAACAAAAAATACTCGTGCGGCACAGCAAGTATGATGAAACACCTAAGGACCCTTCATCCAAACAATCTTGCACGAGAAGAGTGCAAACAGATGAGAAACACTCCTGTTCTGTATCTGTAAAAAAGAATCACAAATAAATGTATATTAATAACTTTCAAATTTATATTATTCCATTACTGTACAAACACATTTTATATAAAAACTGACTAAGAAACTATAGCCCTGAACCACAAGTGTGACGATCGTTAAAACACTACATGCATAGTGCATATTACTTTGAAGCAGTTCATGCCCTAAAGCCTACCTCACTAAAAGACTACATGCTAACTGACTAAATGATTACAGTACTATAAGGAGACACACCGGGAGAGTGACAGGGTGTTTGCTAGAAGAGTATGAAGGTGTGAAACACAACTGTGTAGGTGATTAGAGGACTGCATCCATACTGCATAGGCATTTAAAGCAGTCCATGTGCTAAGGCCTGGCTCACTGCATGACTACTTGGGTACTGACTGAATGATTAGAGTACAGCAAGGAGAGTGCCTAGGTGAATATATAAGTGCTAGGCTTTTCGCACAGGGAATGGATTAGTACTTGGTACTGAATGGGTCACTAGAGGAGTGCAAAGGCAGTGACAAGTGCTGGACTGTATGGATACTGACTAGGAAATTGAAAGTGTGAAAGACAAGTGTCTAGGTGGTTAGAAGACTGCATGCATAGTGCATAGGGGTTTGAAGCAGTCCGTGTGCTAATGCCTGGCTCAGTGTATGAATACTTAGACACTGACTGAATGATTAGAGTACTGCAAAGATAGTATCTTGGTGAATTTATAAGTGTTTGGGTTTTAGCACAGTGAATGGATTAGTACATGGTGCTGAATGGGTCACTAGAGGACTGCAAAGGGAGTGACAGGGTATTTTGTGGAAGTGTATGGATACTGACTAGGGAATTGAAGGTGAGAAAGACAATTGTGTAGGTGGTTAGAGGACTGAATGCATAGTGGATAAGGGTTTGAAGCAGTCCATATCCTAAGGCCTGGGTCACTGGATGAGTACTTGGGTACTGACTGAATTATTAGAGTACTGCAAGGAGAGTGCCTGGGTGAATTTATTAGGGTTTGGCGCAGTGAATGGATTAGTACATGATGCTGAATGGGTCACTAGAGGAGTGCAAGGGGAGTGACAGGGTGTTTGCTGGAAGTGAACGGATACTGACTGGGGAATTGAAGGTGTGAAAGACAAGTGTGTAGATGGTTAGAGGACTGCATGCATAGTGGATAGGGGTTTGAAGAAGTCCATGTGCTAAGACCTGGCTCAGTGCATGAATACTTAGGCAGTGACTGAATCATTAGAGTACTGGAAAGAGAGTGTCTTGGTGAATTTATAAGTGTTTGGCTTTTAGCACAGTGAATGGATTAGTACATGCTGTTGAATGGGTCTCTAGAGAACTGCAAAGGAAGTGACAGGATGTTTCCTGGAAGTGTATGGATACTGACTAGGGAATTGAAGGTGTAAAAGACAAGTGTATAGTAAGTTAGAACACTACATGCATACTGCATAGACATTTGAAGCAATCTATTTGGTACTTAGAAACTGACTAAATAATCAGACTACTTCTAGGACAGTGCTTAGGTAAAACCTTTCAATTTTCAGTTCTGCCACAGTGAACAGAATAGTACATGGTACTGCACCTTAGTGTCAAACCCTGACTCATTTTATCAATGCATAAGCAAAGACTAGCTTCTAATGCTACTAAAACTTGACAACATGAGAGGTTTTAAATTAGTTATCTGTCAGCAAATACACGATGTTACCAAATGCTTCTCTCACAGTGGTTCTCAAATGCACACAGACTCACAGTGTGATTCTAGACAACAACCACTATACCTAGGAGTTTACCAAAAATCCTTCACTACTGTGGAAGTGGTAAGGGAACTGCACACAATCTTCATATTTCAGGACTGCACTTTTATGTCAAAGCCTGACTCATATAATCAAAGCATAAGCAAAGACTGGCTTCTGATGCTACTAAAACTTCACAACATGACCGGTTTTAAAACAGGTATCTGTCAGCAAATACACGATGTTACCAAATGCTTCTTTCACAATCCTTACCCAAATGCACACAGACTCACAGTGTGATTTTAGACAAGCAACACTATCCTAGGAGTTTACCAAAACTCATTCACTATTCTGGAAGAGTTAATGGTACTGCACATAATCTACATATTTAAGTACACCACATCAGTGTCAAAGCATGACTCATTTAATCAACGCATAAGCTAAGACTGGATTCTAATCCTACTAAAACTTCACAACATGACAGGTTTTAAAACAGTTATCTGTCAGCAAATACATGATGTTACCAAATGCTTCTCTCACAGTGATCCCAAATACACACTAACTCACAGTGTGATTCTAGACAAGCACCACTATCCCTATGAGTTTACCAAAACTCATTCACTACAGTGCAAGTGGTAAGGGAACTGCACACAATCTACATATTTCACAACTGCAATTTACTGTCAATGCCTGACTCATATAATGAAAGCATAAGCTATAAATGTCTTCTAATGGCACTAAAACTTGACAACATGACATGTTTTACAACACTTATCTGTCAGCAAATACACGATGTTACCAAACACTTCTCTCACAGTGGTTCCCAAATGCACAAAGACTCACAGTGTGATTCTAGACAAACAACACTATCCCTAGGAGTTTACCAAAACTCATTCACTACAGTGGAAGTGGTAAACGAACTGCACACAATCTACATATTTCACGACTACACTTTAATGTCAATGCCTGACTAATTTAATCAACGCATAAGCAAAGACTGGCTTCTAATGCTACTAAAACTTGACAACATGACAGGTTTTAAAACAGTTATCTGTCAGTAAATACACGATGTTACAAAATGCTTCTCTCACAATCCTTACCCAAATGCACACAGACTCACAATGTGATTTTAGACAATCAACACTATCCTAGGACTTTACCAAAACTCATTCACTACTGTGGAAGGGGTAAGGGGACTGCACACAATCTACATATTTAAGTACAGCACATCAGTGTCAAAGCATGACTCATTTAATCAACATATAAGCAAAGACTGGATTCTAATGCTGCTAAAACTTCAAATACATGTAAATGTAAATGTAAATGTGCAGATATTTATATAGCGCAAATCACCAACCGGTCTCTAAGCGCTTGCTTAGGGAACCCGTCCTGGTATTCCCCTGTGAGATAACCCAGCAGGGCATCCACAAGGTGAAAGCCAGGCATCCCGCCGCGAGGGGCCATTGTGGAGATTAAGCAAGCTATTGCCCAGAGTCGCAGAGTGTGAACCCATGAATCGAGTATGCACTGGAGCGAGAATTATCGAGTCCATGGACAATTTATGGACTCAAGACCCAGCCGAGCCGGGAAATGAACCCTGGTCCCGGGCTGACCTCTGCTTCCAGGTCTGCCTACTCTAACCAGTGAGCCACACTGGTTACCAAATGATTCTCTCACACTGATCCCAAATACACACTAACTCACAGTGTGATTCTAGACAACCACCACTATCCCTATAAGGTTACCAAAACTCATTCACTACAGTGCAAGTGGTAAGGGAACTGCACACAATCTACATATTTCACGACTGCAATTTACTGTCAATGCCTGACTCATTTAATGAAAGCATAAGCCATAACTGTCTTCTAATGCTACTAAAACTTGACAACATGACTGGTTTTAAAACAGTTATCTGTCAGCAAATACACGATGTTACCAAATGCTTCTCTCACAATCCTTACCCAAATGCACACAGACTCACAGTGTGATTTTAGACAATCAGCACTATCCTAGGAGTTTACCAAAACTCATTCACTAGTCTGGAAGAGTTAATGGTACTGAACACAATCTACATATTTAACCCCTTCCATGCTGCGCAGATTCCGCCCCTGTGCTGACGGAATCTTGCGCGGGCGTGGTCATGACGGAACGGTTCCGTCATGAGCACAGCTCAACCGTGGCTCATGACGGAACCGTTCCGTCATGAGCACCGAAGGGGTTAAGAACAGCACATCAGTGTCAAAGCATGACTCATTTAATCAGCGCATAAGCAAAGACTGGATTCTAATGCTACTAAAACTTCACGACATGACAGGTTTTAAAAAAGTTAACTAAAAGCAAATACATGATATCACCAAATGCTTCTCTCACACTGATCCAATACACACTAACTCACACTGTGATTCTAGACATGCACCACTATCCCTAGGAGTTTACCAAAACTCATTCACTACAGTGCAACTGGTAAGGGAACTGCACACAATCTACATATTTCAGGACTGCACTTTTCTGTCAAAGCCTGACTCATTTAATCAAATCATAAGCCATAACTGTCTTCTAATGCTACTAAAACTTCACAACATGACAAGTTAAAACAGTTATCTGTCAGCAAATACACGATGTTACCAAATGCTTCTCTCACTGTTGTTCCCAAATGCACACAGACTCACTGTGTGATTCTAGACAAACAACACTATCCCTTGCACTATACCAAAACACATTTCTTCATCTAGAAGTAGTACCACATTTTAGTATAGAAACATAACATAACTCATTTCACAAATTCATAAACAATGACTGGTTTCTAATTCTACCAAAATATAAAAACAGCACAGTTATCTGCCTACAAACACATGAAAAACACAAATGCTTATCACAGAATGGTTTCTACATGCACACACATTGTAGAGAAAAAAAGTACTCCGTACACTTTAGCAGGAAAAATACATTAGTCTGATTAAAATTAAAATAGTCTACATACATCCCCTCACAATTAAATAACTCATCTTTCAAGTTCTTTTGTAGATTAAGAAGTATATCAATCACTCACCATATTTTCTTTTACAGAATCTCTGCACTGTGCACCTCTCAGCAAAAGCAAAGAATGGAAAAGTTTCCCTTTCATTTTCCACACATATAAATTTCAAACATCAAATCACAATCCTTCGCACATAAACTCAAAAGCAAACACACATTTCTATTGGTTAAACATTTCAACCCTTTCCAACTGAAATACATTTCAACCCTTTACCCAATCTGCCTTCTGCCTGTTACCATAGAAACAGGTCATGGAACACTGCACTGAGCTCACAGGTCACAAGTTCAGCACACAATGTTCCTACACAAGACAGGAAGTGTGCTTGACTTTTCAACATATCAGCTTATCATATATAATGTTCCTTACAATCTGTTTTTGTTAACCAATAAAAATCATACCTTTAAAAAACAGAAATATACACCCTACCTTTCAGTGTAGAAAGTTGTCATATAACCAATGATTTCTTGTCGTTTTTCAAAAAACGTTGCCGTGGATCCGTGCACCCACCGCGAGAGAATCCGTGCATCCAACGCGATAGGATGCGCGCACCGTGCGCGCATTTCCCAGTTTAAAAAAAAAAAGGGGGGGCCCCAGGGGGGCCTTCTGGGACCCCCTAAGCACCTCTAGAGGGTCAGAGTATTTCCACTCTGCCCCCTTTATATGTTTTACACACTTATTCCCCTTGCATCTTCAGCCTCGCTTCTACCGAGGCAGAAAATGGCCGCCAACAGTTCCTGGTTTCGAATGCAGAGAGACACTCGACAGCCAATTAGCATTCAGCGCGTGATCGTGAGGGTGCGCGCTCGATTCGGGGAGGGTGCGCTTACGGTGCGGGTACGGTCCGCGGATCCTCCGCGGCCATAGATATCACTAACTGTTTTACCCTAATTTTCTCAGGAACTACTGAACAGATTCACACCATATATGCAAAAGGCACGAGTCCGAACTGAGGACTACCTCTTTGCCAAATTTGGTGTCATTCCGTTCAGCGGTTCGGGCTGTAGCTGCGACAACAGATCCTATGGGAAATTGCATGGGGAAAACGCGTTTTGGGACCCCCCCTTTTTTCCCGGCCCCCGCTTGACAGATCACCGCAAAACTCTCAGGGTAGGAGCGGAGCTGGCCAAAAGTTTGGAAAATTTCGCGAGGATTCGTCAACCGGCGCCAACGTTATTCCAAATAGAATGCTGCGAATTTCCTATGGAAAATAGGTCCTAACTATAACTATCTACTGGCGACCGCCAGTGGATTATATATATATATATATATATATATATATATATATATATATATATATATATATATATATATATATATGTTTATCAGTGATGTCACTGACCATGTCATGAATGATGTAATAAGTGACATCAGCAGCAGTGCATTGCGGGGGTGTGTTATAGTTAGTTCAACGAACTATAACGGGCGAATTTCTCTGGTTTAGTATGAGTGAAATGTCCAACTAACTATAACATCCCTGAAACCTTTGTTTTTTTCTGTGAATTGCTATGGTTTCTTAAATGCTAATTTCTAACTATAATGTCCCAGAAACCTATGTTTTCTTCAGTGAATTTCAAAGGTTTTTTAAATGATAATTTCTGAATATAACGTCCCTGAAACCTTTGTTTTTTTCAATGAATTTCAAAGTTTTTTTAAATGCTAATTTCTAACTATTCCTACAGAGGCAGGACATGTGCAGGAAAAGGAAGAAACGCGCAGAAAGAAGCAAGAGAAATGCAGAAAGAGTCAACAGAAGTCCAGAAAGACGACGAAAGGGGCAGAAAGAAGCAAGAAATATGCACAAAGAACCAACGGAGGCGCAGAAAGAGGCCTTGTTGCAAAGTCATCCTGTGCCCCTAACGTTTGCTGACTGGTACTGGTGGTAACTGACTCTGACTAACCAGGCCCGGAGACAGTGCTATCCTGAAAGACACTTAGAATACATTGAAAACACCTACATACACTAGGGTACACTATGGGTTGGTGTACCCCTGTGATTGGCATGACCTCCCCTGTAAGGCCCTAGTACATAATAGGGCATGGAGATTAAAACTACCTCTAAGTCAGAGTGGCAGAAAGAGGCAAGAGAAGTGCAGAAAGAAGCAACAGAGGTGCCGAAAGAGGCAAGAGAGGTGCAGAAACAGGCAAGAAAGGTGCAGAAACAGGCAAGAAAGGTGCAGAAAGAGGGAACAGGTGCGGAAACAGGCAAGAGGGATAAAGAAATTTGCAACAGATGTACAGAAAGAAGCAATAGCAGTGCAGGAAGAAGCAAGCAAAGTGCAGAAAGAAGCAAAAGAGGTGGAGAACTAGGGAAGAGGATGCAGAAACAGGCAAGAGGGATACAGAAATTTGCAAAAGAGGTGCAGAAACAAGCAAGAGCAGTACAGAAAGAGGCAAGAGAATTGCTGAAAGAAGCAACAGAACTATAGAAACAAGCAAGAGAAGTGAAGAAAGAGGCAAGTGAGGTGCAGAAAGAAGCAAGAGCAGTGCAGAAAGAACCAACAGAGATGTGAAAGAGGCAACAGAGGTGCAGAAGTAGGCACGAGGGGTGCTGAAAGAAAGAAGAGGAGTGCAGAAAGAAGCAACAGAGGTGCTGAAAGAGGCACGAGGGTGCAGAAAAAAGGAAGAGAAGTGCAGAAAGAAGCAACAGAGGTACAGAAAGAGGTAAGAGTGGTGCAGAAAGAGGGAACAGGTGTAGAAACAGGCAAGAGAGTTTCACAAAGAGGGAAGAGGGGTGCAGAAAGAGGCAGGAGGGGTGCAGAAAGAAGCAACAGAGTTGTAGAAAGAGGCAAGAGAGGTGCAGAAACAGGCAAGAGAAGTGCAGAAAGAGTCAAGAGAATTGCTGAAAGAAGCAACTGAGGTGCAGAAACAGGCAACAGACATGCAGAAAGAGGCAAGAGAGATGCAGAAAGTAGAAGAGATTTGCAGAAAGAGGCAAGAGAAGTGCAGAAAAAGAAAGAAATGTACAGAAAGAAGCAACAAAAATGCAGGAAGAGGCAAGAGAGGCGAAGAGAGAGGCGCAGAAGGAAGCAAGAGTGGCTTGCACACCATTAGTACCAATTTAACACCCACATTTAGCAATAAGTAACAGGTGACCATTCTAGGTTTGCAAAGGGCCTCTCAACACGCTGCAACGCTTGTCGCTGCATTTTTGGTAACGTTTGAGCCGTTTGAGCTAGAAACAAGGCTTTTTTTGTTCAGATCCGCAGATTAGGGAGCAGATGATGAATTATGTAGCAAATGCGGAAAATGTATATTTGTGCAAAAGTCTGTGCAGCCAAACAGTCGCATAATTCCAGTTGCCCTGCTCTTACCTCTGACTAGGTCCAGAAGTGCTCCTCAGTGATTCCTTCTTTTTTTTGTCTATTTGAGTTTATAGTTAAGCTTCTATGGAAACGAGGAAGACTAAACCTGACATTACCACTCCACAACACAGACTACCATACCACAAAATTGCTCTCCATAACACATAATCCCACTCTACATAATTCCTATAAAATAAATACCACATACTTTCTATCCACATAATTTTACTGCACAACTTACCACATAATTCCACTACACACAACATACATCCACTCCACTCCGAAAAACATTTAAAAACTTTTACATTTACATTGCCAAAGGCTCTAACTCGCGCAAATGCAAAACCTATAACATTGCAAACACTTCTTTAACTAGCAGTCGCGTTTTCAGAGTGGCGGAGAAAGGGTGCTGGGCCTCCGACCAGTGCTCAGGAATTCCACTGCGTAGGACTTATAGGAGGTACCAGGATGGCTTCTTTGCCCCCAAAGTCCCTCAGGAGTAAATTGGACTTTTTCCCCCATCCCGTACTCTTCCAGGTGGTGCGTTTGCAGAGTGGTGGAGAAAGGGGGGGCATGGCCTCCGGAGACGTCTTAGCAATCCCACTGTGTGGGACTTACTAGAGGTAACAAAAGGGGTATTTGGCCCCCAAGGACATCCTTAGGGGCCAAGTACTCCTATTACCTCCAGTAAGTACCACACAGCAGGATTGCTAAGTTGTCATAGCAGGCCACGCCCCCTTTCCCCACCACTCTGCAAATGCACTTCCTGGCGCGCACTTGGATGGGAATTGAAGTCCCCTTCGCTGCTGGGGGTCCTTAGGGGCCAACTAGCCTACCTGATACCTCAAATATGTCCCAGACAGTGGGATTGCTGAAAGCTGGACACAGGCCACGACCCCTTTCTCCACCACTCTGCAAACGCCGCTCCTGGCGTGTTCTAAGTTGGGGGATAAGTCCCCTTGAATACTGAGGGTCCCTGGGGGCCAACTAGCCCACCTGTCACCTCCAGTAAGCCTCACACAGCTAGATTGCTGAGTGTGTTCAAACGCCATGCCTCCTTTTCACACGACTCTGCAAAAGCAAATCGTGGTGCACTGCTGCTCAGGGGATGAAGTCCACTTGTGTCCTGAGGTCCTCAGGACAAAAGAGGACCTCATCGCCCCACCAGCAGTACGCCAAAAGGTGCGTTTGCAGAGTGGTGTAAAAAGTGGCGTGGCCTCGGATCACCTCTCAGCAATCCAGCTGTGTGGTGCTTACTGAAGGTACCTGATGGGCTAGTTGGCCCCCAGGAACCCTCAGTATTCAAGGGGAATTCATTCCTCAACTTAAAAAGGCCAAGGGGCGTGTTGGCACAGTGGAGCAGGGAGGGGGTGGGGCCTCCGGCGAGATGCTGGCTTTTTTTAATATATATTTTTAGAAGGGGGGCTTGTGGCTCCCTTCTTCTAATATTTTTGGAGCCCTGGGAACTCCATTCCCCGGGCCATGGCCACCTTTTAAAAAATATATTAATAGTGAAGGGGGGCCGTGTGGCCCCCCTTCCCTGGGCCACTTTTGGCCCCGGGGACCCAATCCCCTGGGGCATGGCCTCTTTTTACAAAAATATTTATTGGGAAGGGGGGCCGCGTGGCCCCCCTTCCCAAGGCCACTATTGGCCCCAGGGACCCCATCCCCTGGGGCATGGCCTCTTTTAAAAAAAATAATTAAAGGGGAGGGGGGCCGAGTGGCTTGTCAAAAATGTCAGTCACATCATCTCTCCTACACAGACTAAATTCATTAACTTCCCTTCGAAGCTCTAAAAGTCTACTCCTGATTCTGCCCAAATTTAAGAAATTTAAATCTCACACCCACTCCTTCTCCGGGAACGCTCCCAGAATCTGGAACTCACTGCCTCAGGAGCTGCGTGACAACCAATCCTTCCTCACTTCAGGAAGAAACTTAAACTTCTTTTTCTCAATAAATATGTAAACACTCCCCCCTGAACCATCTGACTGGCCTGATGCCCTTACCCTCCTAATACTTCTGAGCATCACTACCTTGGGGAAAATCTGTGCCTATACTAACCCCAAGTTCGCAACACCCTACCATAACTACCTCAGAACTATATCATACTCATATCTTACTGTATATATAATACTTCTCTTATATACTGTTGCTATGCATTTGTATCTACTCCATTTGTATCTCATGTAATCGCTGCTATGATAACTCTGTAAAGCGCTCTGATACGTTCTGGTCTGGTTAGCGCTATCGTCCCCATATATTACTGTTCATCATATACTTCTCTTTTATACTGTTACTATGTATTATTATTTACTCCATATGTAACTCATGTAATTGCTGCTGTGCTACCTCTGTAAAGCGCTCTGATACCATTGGGTCAAGTTTGCGATATACAAAACTTGATAAATAAATAAAGATATTGATATAGACATACACACGTAAACACACATATATATCAATCAATCATAACATTTGTAAAGCGTACTACATACCCGTGAGGGTCTCAAGGTGCTGGGGGTGGGGGGGAATGCTGCTACTGCTCAAAAAGCCAGGTCTTGAGGAGTCTTCTGAAGGTCAGCAGGTCTTGGGTCTGCCGTAGGTGGATGGGGAGGGTGTTCCAGGTCTTGGTGGTGAGGTGGGAGAACGATCTACCGCCGGAGGTCGCTCTTCGGATGCGGGGGACTGCGGCGAGGGCAAGGTCGGCGGAACAAAGCTGGTGGGTGGGGGTGTAGAAGCTGAGTCGTCTGTTGAGGTACGCTGGTCCGGTGTTGTGGAGTGCCTTGTGTGCGGGGGTGAGGAGTTTGAAGGTTATCCTCTTGTTGACGGGGAGCCAGTGCAGGTCTCTCAGGTGGCGTGTGGTGTGGCTGCGGCGAGAGGTGTCGAGGATCAGGCGTGCAGAGGCGTTCTGAATGCGCTGAAGTCATTTCAGGAGTTTGGCCGGGGCTCCTGCGTAGAGGGCGTTTCCGTAGTCCAACCTGCCGCTGACGAGGGCCTGGGTGACCGTTCTTCTCGTTTCGGTGGGTATCCACTTGTAGATCTTGCGGAGCATGCGGAGGGTGTTGAATCAGGAGGAGGAGACGGCGTTGACCTGCTTTGTCATGGAGAGGGTGGAGTTGAGGATGACCCCTAGGTTGCGTGCGTGGTCGGTGGATGTTGGAGCTGGTCCTAGTGCGGTCGGCCACCAGGAGTCGTCCCAGGCCGAGGGGGTGGATCCAAAGATGAGGAAATCTGTCTTGTCTGAGTTCAGCTTCAGTCGGCTGTTCTTCATCCAATCAGCGACGGCTTTCATTCCTTTGTGGAGGTTGGTTTCGGCGGTGTGGGGGTTCTTGGTGAGGGAGTGGATCAGCTGGGTGTCATCGGCGTAGGAGATGATGTTGAGGTCATGCAGTCGGGCAACGTGGGCGAGTGGTGCCATGTAGCTGTTAAACAGAGTTGGGCTGAGGGATGAGCCCTGGGGTATGCCACAGATGATCTTGGTGGCTTCGGAGCGGAAGGGGGGGGAGGCGGACGCTCTGTGTTCTGCCAGAGAGGAAGGAGGTGGTCCAGTCCAGGGCCTTCTCTTGGATCCCGGTGTCGTGGAGGCGTGTGTGTAGAGTGCGGTGGCAGACCGTGTCGAAGGCGGCTGACAGGTCCAGGAGGATGAGAGCCGCGGTTTCTCCATTGTCTAGCAGGGCCCTGATGTCATCGGTGGCGGCAATGAGGGCAGTTTCGGTGCTGTGGTTGCTGCGGAATCCGGACTGGGATGGGTCCAGAATGCTGGTCTCCTCGAGGTAGCGGGTCGGTTGTTTGTTGACGGTCTTTTCGATGACTTTCGCCGGAAATGGCAGCAGGGAGATGGGCCGGAAGTTCTTGAGGTCATTGGAGCCCGCCTTGGGTTTCTTGAGTAAGGCGTTGATCTCGACGTGCTTTCAGCTCTCCGGGAAGGTTGCTGTCTCGAAGGAAATGTTGATGGCTTTCCGGAGATGGGGTGCGATGGTAGTGCTGGCTTTGTTGAAGATGTGGTGCGGGCATGGGTCTGACGGGGATCAGGAGTGGATGGTGTTTATGATTTTGATGGTGTCGCCATTGTTTATGTTGGTCCAGGAGAGCAGGCGGTTGGTGCGGATGGTGGTCATGGGGACGGGAGTCTCCATGGTTGTTGGGGCGTCGTGGCGTTGAAGCTGTCGTGGATGTCAGCGATCTTGCGATGGAAAAAGGTGGCAAGTGGGTCGCACAGGTCTTGCGAAGGTGGGATGCCGTTGGTGTTGGAGCTGGGGTTGGAGAGTTCCTTCACGATGTTGAAGAGCTCTTTGCTGTTGTGTGCGTTGTTCTCTAGGCGGTCTTTGAAGGCGGCCCTTTTGGCGGATCTGATGAGGTGATGGTGTCTGCGGGTGGCGTTCTTATGGGCTGCGTAGCTGTCAGGTGTTCGTTCACAGTGCCAGTTCTTCTCTAGCTTTCAGCATGTTTGCTTGGAGGCCTGGAGGTCTTCAGTGAACCAGCTGGCTTTCTTGCTGGTGTAGTTGTTGGAGGGTTTCTTGAATGGGGCGAGGGTGTTGGTGCAGTTGTCGATCCACTGTCTGACGTTGCGGGTGGCGTTGTCGGGTCGGTGGGGTCCTGTGAGTGGGTCTGAGGATGATGTCGTCACTGATGTCATCAGGGATGTCATTTCAGATGTCATGAATGATGTCTGACCATGTCATGAGTGATTTAATATGTGTAGTCATAAAAAGGGCATTGGTGGGGGCGTAAGTTACAGTTAGCTCAGGTAACTAAAACTGCTTAATTTCACTGGTTTTGGAGGAGTGAAATCTGAGCCTAACTATAACGTCCTTGTAACCTTTGTTTTTTTTCCCCATTGAATGTGTGTGTGTGCGCCATTGGGTAGTTATAGTTAGGTCTGCATTTCCACAGGAAGAACCTTTCTGGGTTTGCTAATAACTTTGGCGCCGTTGGACCGATCTTCACAAACTCTCTAGAAAAAAAGTTCATCCATCTCAGCCCCTTCCAGGAAAGTTTTGGGGTAATCCGTAAAGTGGGGGCCGAGAAAAGAGAGGGGTCCCAAAACCAAATTTCCCCATGCATTTTCCATAGACTTTTTTAGGCAGCACTACCACAAAAACTACTGAACTGAATTACACCAAATTTGGCATGAAGGCCAGTGTTATGAAGTCCTACATGGGAATTTAGCAGGGGAAGGTAATAGAAACAGAACCCCATATATGAATGAGAATGTACTTTTATTTGCAATATTGGAGTCACATCCATTCTGAAGCTAAGGGCATTTCGAATTCACAATTCTGCCTTAGATGATGTATTGGCACCACCGTACCAGGAGCAGGTACTGCTGGAGGTACAGATGCACCGGGTGTTGGTGGAGGTGCAGATGCAGCAGAAGAAGTAGAAGTTGCTACTGAGGAACAGATGCAGCGGGTGGGGGTGGAGGTGCTGATGAAGTAGAAGTCAAAGGTATTGCAGTAACCGAAGAAGCACCTTTAGCTGATCTTTCTGCTACAAAAGGGGGTGGTGATGGACGGAGCATCAGAACCAATCAAACACTCACACCCAGTCAACAGATCTGGGTTTGATCCATCACCGTTCTTTAGCCCACTCTGCCACCCCAGTTCAGACATGGCCATATGCAAATCAGTCTGACCCTGTGCCTCATGGGAACAGTCCAGCCCGAACTGCCAAACCATGCCTTCCCTGGACCGGAAACAAGCTTCCTAGGACCGGTTTCTGGCATTTCAGCCGTCTTCAGCCAGGCTTGATTGAATCCATTGGCAAAGTGAGCAAGGAACTCACGTCTGAGCATACCCTGCCAACTTATGGCGAACAAAGCGGTACAAAAGGGGGTGGTGATGGACGGAGCATCAGAACCAATCAAACACTCACACCCAGTCAACAGATCTGGGTTTGATCCATCACCGTTCTTTAGCCCACTCTGCCACCCGAATTCAGACATGGCCATATGCAAATCAGTCTGACCCTGTGCCTCATGGGAACAGTCCAGCCCGAACTGCCAAACCATGCCTTCCCTGGACCGGAAACAAGCTTCCTAGGACCGGTTTCTGGCATTTCAGCCGTCTTCAGCCAGGCGTGATTGAATCCAGTGGCAAAGTGAGCAAGGGACTCACGTCTGAGCATACCCTGCCAACTTATGGCGAACAAAGCGGTACAAAAGGGGGTGGTGATGGACGGAGCATCAGAACCAATCAAACACTCACACCCAGTCAACAGATCTGGGTTTGATCCATCACCGTTCTTTAGCCCACTCTGCCACTCGAGTTCAGACATGGCCATATGCAAATCAGTCTGACCCTGTGCCTCATGGGAACAGTCCAGCCCGAACTGCCAAACCATGCCTTCCCTGGACCGGAAACAAGCTTCCTAGGACCGGTTTCTGGCATTTCAGCCGTCTTCAGCCAGGCTTGATTGAATCCATTGGCAAAGTGAGCAAGGGACTCACGTCTGAGCATACCCTGCCAACTTATGGCGAACAAAGCGGTACAAAAGGGGGTGGTGATGGACGGAGCATCAGAACCAATCAAACACTCACACCCAGTCAACAGATCTGGGCTTGATCCATCACCGTTCTTTAGCCCACTCTGCCACCCGAGTTCAGACATGGCCATATGCAAATCAGTCTGACCCTGTGCCTCATGGGAACAGTCCAGCCCGAACTGCCAAACCATGCCTTCCCTGGACCGGAAACAAACTTCCTAGGACCGGTTTCTGGCATTTCAGCCGTCTTCAGCCAGGCTTGATTGAATCCAATGGCAAAGTGAGCAAGGGACTCACGTCTGAGCATACCCTGCCAACTTATGGCGAACAAAGCGGTACAAAAGGGGGTGGTGATGGACGGAGCATCAGAACCAATCAAACACTCACACCCAGTCAACAGATCTGGGTTTGATCCATCATGCTACAGCCTCATCTATCTCCTTTTGATGCCTCATTTCCACATGTGCCAACCTGGTGGAATGAATTGCTTGCAGGTGTTTTCTCATTCCAGTGATACCGAAGGAGTATTGTTTAATATTCCCAGTTGAAATAACTTTGGTACATAGTTGACATGTAAAGTTTGCCATTATTTTTTTTCCTCTCTAGGTGGCAATAAAAAAATCACAAACAATGGATTCTTTTAATTTCTTTCTCCGTGCCACCTCTTCCTCTTCTTGCAACAGCCCTGGGTCATCATCTTCAGCCATCCTATCCAAAAGTTGCAAGGTGGCTTTTGGAAAAAAGATATTTCCTCTGCCAAAGAGCACAACCTTCATCTTTGAAGATATCAAGTTAAATGGGGATAAGGAGTATGCAATTCCTGTTTCCTACAATTGACACAGTTCTAAGCCAATGAAATGCTGTTTTCCAAATGTGAAAGTACTGCTGTAGTATCTCAATACTACCACGTCATTATCGCGATACCCAAATAGTTCACAAGCACAACCTGCAGTTATAATACTAATACATATACCATTACAACACAAAGCTAGCAATGAAATGCTTAATTCATAATTTAAATAGAAAATAATTCTATGGTGTAAATATAATTTCACATTTTATTGAGGTACCGCGGTAATATCGAGGAACTACTACTGAAAGCAAAACGATCAGGCAGACAAACTCAATGAAGTTGTTGTCAACTTGCGCTCCTGACTAAATTAACATTAACTCCCACCTTCCTCATTCATATAGCATCACTTATAGCATGGTAAATTATAGCATTCATAACAACACTCATGCCATCTCAAATTACATAATTTATGAGAAGACTGGCATGGTAGAGGGTGGAGTTCTCAATCAATCAATCAGCATTTGTATAACGCAGCACTGTCACCCCTAAGGGTATCTGGGGGGCAAGGGTGCCGTGCCTCCATAGAAAAGCGAGGTCTTGAGTTTCTTTCTGAAGTCCGCTAGGAAGGGGGCTGTTCGAAAGTGGAGGGGCAGGTCATTCCAGGACTTGGCTGCGATGAAGGAGAAGAGCAGCCCACACTTCAGCTGCAATGGATGGGGGCGGGGTGTGCTATGGCGAGAGAGGCGGAGGGCAGATGTCTAGCGGGCAGGTGGAAGTTCAGTTGATGGTTGATGTATGATGGTCCTTGGTCATGAAGAGCTTTGTATGTGTGTGTGAGGATCTTGAACTAGCATCTCTTCTGGATGGGGAGCCAGTGGAGGTTTCTGAGGTGAGGGGTGATGCGAGTCCATTTGGGGAGGTTCAGGATGAGTCTGGCTGCAGTGTTTTGTATTGTCTTAAGTTATTGGGGGAGCTGGGAGGCGATTCCAGCATAGAGAGCATTCCCATAGTCGAGGCAGCCAGTGAAGAATGCCTGCGTGACAGTCTTTCTGGTGTTGATGGGGATCCATCAGAAGAGTCGGCGCAGCATGTGGAGGATGTGGAAGCAGGAGAAGGAGACTGCACTGAATTGTTGTTTCATGGTTAGTTGGCTTTCAAGGATGATGCCGAGGTTGCGTGCATGGTCTTTTGTGTGGGTGTTGGTGCTGGTAACCAGTTGTGGTTCCATACAGAGGCAGCTGTCTCTCATCCATTTTGCCACATTTTTCATGGCTTTGCAGAAGTTGGTTTTGGCGTTGGAGGGGTCCCCGGTGAGCAAGAGGATTAGTTGAGTGTCATCAGCATAGGAGATTATGTTGAGTCCGTGGGATCTGATGACGTCTATGAGTCGCTCATGTTGATGTTGAATAGGGTGGGGCTGATGAATGATTCTTTGGGTGCACCAAAAATAATGTTCTTGGGTGCATAGGTGAAGGGAGGCGATTGGATGCCCTGTGTGCATCCTGAAATGAAAGATGCGATTCACTTGAGGGCGTTCTGCTGTATGCCAATGTTGTGGAGTCTATCAATGAAAAGGTGTTGCATACAGCAGAGAGCTCAAGGAGAATAAGGGCCACAGTTTATTTGCGGTCAAGGAGCGTTCCGATGTCGTCTGTGGAGGCAGTCAGTGCGGTCTCAGTTCTGGGGTTGGCACAGAATCCTGAGTTATAGTTAATTTAGTGCGGCAAGCAAGTTGACAGCCCTCTCTACAAAGGAGCACGAGTTATAGTAAGTTTTGGATGGGGACCAAATTATAACTTTAATTACAACTATAAACTTTGAATTTCTGAGGTTTGTGTAGTTTAAGGTGCTTTTGTATCGAAGTATTACATGTAGTTTCACTAACTATAGCTAATCTTAGACCTTTGGTTTTTTCATGTAATACACACACACAAATGTGCAGATTGTGGGGAGGGAACATGTTTTACATGACACAGGTGATTAGACGAAATGAGACACACAATTATTTTAAGATAACTATATATCCCCACCACAGGTTATGTTACAGCCATGGGCCTGATGAAGACTCATCCTGTGAAGATGGAACTACATTGACTTTACAAGAAAGAATTTTGATAGGATTTGAATAACCTAATTTGTGTGATTCCTGATAAAAACCAAAATAGTATCCTAAAATAGTCATCTCACTGCCATGAAAGTGATTTGGGTGCACAACAAGCTGAACCTCTATACAGGATACAACAAAATAAACCTTTAGCTAATATACCGATTTGGGATTTATCGAGATTTCAAGCATACACCAATATCAGAGAATTGAATAACAAAAAATAAAAAAAATCCAGTATTTGTAAAGCGCAAATACCCGAATGTGTCAAGGTGCTGGGGGCCATCGGGAAGATTAAGTGAGCTATTGCCCAGAGTCACATGGTGCTGGGCTGACCTGCCACTGGTGCCAGGGATCGAACCGTGAGCCCCCGTATTCCGGTGTCAGTCGCCCTGGCCGCTGCGCCACAACTCTTCGTACAGTTTGATTGTCAGAAATGATTCCTAGTGATGACACTTTAAGTCACATTGGATACAAGATTTGAAATTATATGTGAATAATGTATACACATTTACTCTAGGGTATAGTTGAGGGCATACATTTTTAAATAGATATAATACTTTCTAGTTGGTTGATTAGTTGCTTACAATATATATGTAACAGTCCTGTGTCCCTGTATCTATAGGTAGGTTCAAATACGAAATTTGAGAGAAAGGCAGACTCAAATGTAAACATTGGTCATTATTCTTGACTCGTGACACAAAAAGACTAATGTAACCCTAATCTATAAACTTAATTGATGAAATTGTATTTTGAGTAGCCAAGCTGACGGTTTAGTTCTCAATACAGTACTGAATAAGACCTTTTCTACTGGTTTATTAATAGCTTCACCCCATTTTAAAAGTGGCCTTACTTTTTCAGGTAACCCAATTTTTGTGTAATTCAACTTCTGAAGAGCGTCACCCAAAGAAAGTCCTCTGTTTCTCAATTTTTAAAATACTTTAAGACACCTCATAACTGTGTTTCTTCTCCCGCTTGAGATAAATGACTAAAATTGATTATGCATTTGGCTGGAGTTAACATTTGCTTTTTGGGGCCCATTTATAAAGAGATTTCTCCAGATAGCAGGACTTGCTCAGAGCAACTGACTGGTTGAAAGATTTCGCTTTACTCCGCTATTTATGGCAACTGGGTGTCCCACACCCCACTTACTTTAGCTGCGGATATACACAGAGGCAATGGTTCTCATTCATTATTCAGCTGTATGTAGTTCTGCAAGTAAAAAATGCGCTTAAGTGTGAAGAAAACATAAGTGCAAAGAGATGCGCTACGGGTGAGGGCTGAGTCTCTAGCAAGAGTACAAACAGAAGAGTACTCAGGCCTCCATTCATGTTTGTAGTAAGGTATTAAGTCTAGCTACTTACTGTTTCAGCCCTATGAGGCAAAAGGTCTGCAGGTCTATTTGGGGCAGGACATGTCAGACTACTTTCTTTGTCAATAAAAAAAGTGCTAGCGAGAAGACTGAATATTAGAGTCAAAGTCCTATATGCAAAAATGGTAAGTAGGCCAAAGGAAATTGTTAAAATACATTTGCTTACAAATTCAACGTATCCACCGGATCTAATCTTTAAATAATAAAGATGTAAAACTGCATCACAAATGCCTATAAATAGATCAATATTTGCATGGGCAAGTTCAATATAATTCAGAGCATAATCTTATCCTTAGTAGTATAAAAATATCTGGAGAGTATCAACGTACTGATAAATAATGCGAGTTGGCCCAATCCTGGACGCCTAGGTACAAAGAAGAGAGAAAATGTGTTTACTATAGCTGTGGTAGTATCTAAAATAAGAGGGCGATGCTCAGAATTGGCAGATTGCCGTGGAAGCAGTAGGAGCAGTTATAGGCGTACAGAACAAGGTCTCTCAATTTATTTATTTATTTAATGCGATTTTATATAGCGCAAACATTACCCGAAGGTGTCAGAGCGCTTTACAAAAGAACCAGTTGCGATACATAAGGACTTAGGATTACATGAGTTACATAATAGATACAAACAAAAAAAATGCAAATGTACAAGTTGTAAAGTCACACAAGAAAAAGATAAAAACAGAAAAAATTGCAAATGTACAAGTTGTAAAGTCACTCAAGGAAGAGATACAAACTGATAAACTCTAAGAATCACATAGGAATGGTAGTGAATACAAAGTTCTACTACATATACTAGTGGTTAGAGTTATATATATATATATATATATATATACAGTTACAACACTTGGTATAAATAATAATAATGACAAGGTGGGAAGACATTTATTCACTGCTAACACTTCAGATTTCATTTGTTATTACAAAGCTTTGCAATATAATTAGTACAGTACTGCTAATATGTGCTCCACAATATTTATGAAAATCACGGGTATAACTGGTATGTGGTACGTTATTGAGGTTCAACCAGATTCCAATGGTGACAACATTGCCATTAAATGTTGTCTAAATTAATCTTCGGGGACAAATGTTGTGTATATTTCAAGTGTACCTGCTTTTAGTAGGAATAGGGTGGGGGGCTGTTTCATTAAAAAAAAAAAAAATTTGGTAGAGGATATGCTTCAAAAAAGCATAATATGAGCATCCACACTTTCCATAAAAAGGTAATTTTCCTATCTTATCAGTGTCAGGAAAGCCATAATTGAAGAAAAGACAGAGAGTCGAAATTAAGTTTTCCTATTCATGTAGTTTGAAGATTGCTTCCAGCTGTTAACATCTATCTGTTGTGCAAACCACACGAAAAGGGACCTTGTTACTTGCAGATGGGATTTATATTCAGCATTACAAAAGAGCTCTGCATTGGTTAATGTTTTAAAGTTGAAGATTGGTAAAAACTACTCTTCCTACTCTAATGGAAGTGTAGAATCCCGGCAACAGAGAAGAGTCCATTGTGCCGGGGCATTCCTGAGGCATTGTACCTGTAAAGTTGGGCCTCAGGCCCACATGACGCTCAATCACTGACACGGACAAATGAATGTATGGTGTAGTAACTGGCCGCGAGCACGTGCACTCGGGCCCTTTTATTAGCGGGGCCACGTCACTCGTGACACCCGTGATGGATGGGTGTGTGGGTGCAGTGTGTCCAGCCCTCAGGGGAGTGGCTGGGAGTACAGCTTCCTGTGGGACACTAGAACGTGTCCCGCAGGACACTACATTCCTCCCCAACTTTATTGAAGAACAAACAAAACGTTAGTCCAACCTGTGGGGACAAAACAAAACGGCTAACTAAATGCCACAGGGTCCATCAGTCTTCTACGTCAGGTGGCAGGACGACGTCAGACATGAGCTGGTGACTTTGCTTGCAGCCGGATCTTCTCGGCGGGCACCCGTAGTTTAACCTGAGGGGTTCAGGACACGACAGCTGGCTTGGAGACGTCCACTGCATACAGTCAGTTCACTGACTGTATGCCACCTTGCTGACGTCGGTGATGGTCTGTGGTGAGTTCTAACAGTTCTTTATAGTGGGTTGCGTCATGGACATGGATGGAGTCCCAGGTGAGAGTTCACAAAAGTGTTGCCTGATCAATTGCTTCTGTTGAACCACTTGGCTGTAACTGACAACTAGTGGGTGGGGCAAGGTCTCTTCTTGCACACCCGCCTGGGGAGGCCCGTTATCGGGGTTGCTGCGGGACTGCAGGAGGACTGCGCTGGGGCCGCTTGTGTGCCGACTGGGGGCAGCTGCAGGACCGCCGAGGAGCCGTTACTTAGTCGCAGGCACAACCCTCACGGGTGGGTCTTGGCTAAGACTTGCTCTCGCTGCCACGGTTCCGGTGTAGGCCAGGTTCACAGGTAGCTTCTGATTTCTTTAGTTGGCTGATGTGGCAACGGTGTAGGACACCAGTCCATCGGTACTCTGGTAGTGGTGTTTGATGCGTGTGCTGATGGTTGGCGTGATGGCGGTTTCCAGCCATGTGGTGACTCGGGATGACAGGTGATGGTGACTTGCTGGGAGAGTTGGATGGCAGGAGGAATTTGACAGCCATGTGCCTCCGCCTTGCTGAGGTTGAGTGTCTGTGGCGGCTTGACACATAGAGTGTGTGGATCCTCTCTTGCCTGGCTAGGGGCCACTGCCGACTCCATCTTGAGGCGGTATGAGGACGGACACTCAGTGCTGATCTTCACCCATGGCATCTGCGGACAGGAGCAGGGATGCCACTATACTTAGACTGCCGACACTTGGGGATGGACGGTCGCCTGGGGAAGCGTGGGGATGAGACGCGGTTTGCGCTTGCTGCAGCTTATGTTCGGTTCACCTGTGGAGCTGTATCCAGGGGCGTCGGTCCGCCTTGGTGGCTGTCTGGTGTGTCAGGGTGTACTCTTGGCTTGCTGGGCGAGTCCTTGGTCTTCTCCCTTTGATGGTCTGTTCAGCACCCCTGCGTTCATCCGGTTTTCGGGGTGACAGGGCTGTCACTCTCTTCTTTCTTCGAGGGCGTTGCGCTTGGACCTCGAGGCGGCGCTGTCGTGGCGCTGGCTTCTGCCTTCACTCCGGTGTGCTTGTCCAGACTGGTTATTCTGTGGTGTGCCCCTTGCTTGCTGGGCGACGTGACCTCCGGTCATGTGTCACTGGTTGTTGGAGCGCATGTTGCTATGGTGGTCTGCCACATGGAGTGTGCGACTCCTCTCTTGCCTGTCCTGGGTCACCGCCGACTCCATCTGGAGGCAGTGCGAGGGAGGACACTTCTGTGTTGTCTTCGGCCCACCGCGGGGCTTCGCTGGTGCAGCAGAGATGTGGTCGTTCTCTGGGTTGCGTTTAGCCGTGCTTCCTTGTTGAGATGTCTCTATCTCCTGGGCGCCTGCCCATGCTGTCAGATTCGCTGGCGCGGCCTTCTACGCGTCTCTGACTTTGCTCGCTCTTTCTTCTTCCTAGATGCTCTCTTCTGGCACTTGGGGTGCCTGTGGTGTGGTTGGCGGTTGTGCCTGTTCACCAGTAGGCACGGGTGATGCGACCTCTTCACTGGCGGTGGTGTTGGGCAGTCACGTGTGGTGTGTGCTCTGCATTGGTCTTTCTTGCGCTATTGCTGGGGGCAGCTTCCCTTGAGATGTCACTGTCTTAGCTGGTCGTCCATTCTTGCTAGCGGTGGCTGTCCATGTGTAGCTCTGAGTTTCTTGTAGCTCCTTGTGGGGTTTATCAGTCTCTCCCCGTACTTTGCAGAGGTGGCAGGCGGTGCTCTTGCCTATATGATGCTGGTTTGTGCTGGTGCAGCTTGGGGCACTTTGGGGCTCTTGAGTGTGGCAGCTACCTGGAGACTTTACTGCCTTCAAAGGTGTCCTTGCTGTGGTCACTTGCAGGGTGCAGAGGGCCACTTCATGGGCATTCTTCTCTGAGGGCCCGTCTTGCTGTGCCTAGTGCAGTCCATCTCAGCAACTGGGCGTGAGCAGGCAGTCTTCCTGGTGGTGGCGGTGCACACTCTGGGACCTGTTGACTGCTGTTGCCGGCCGGTTAGCAGGATGCTGGGCTGTGCTCTAGTACTGCTGACGTCGGTCGCGGGGAGCAGTTAGGGTGTTGGACCGCTGCTTGGATGCGTCGGTGTGGATCCCCCTTGCTAGGTTCATTTAGCAAACTCCTGTTGCTGGTCTAGCCACTTCCAGCAGGGTCGTGGGGCGTCAGGGCCTCCCCTCCGGTCTATGGTGCTGTCTGGGCTGATGGTCGTGGGGCACAGCTGGCTATCCGCTCCGGCTCTGCAAAATGTCTATCCCTCAGTGCGTTGTGCCTGGGGAGCCACCAGGTGGCGCTGCGGTCGTCCTGGTGGCCTGCCCTGGTTGCTGCAGATTTTGGGCTTCCTGGGAGCCTTTGGTGATGTGCACAGCTCTCCTGTTCCTACTCAAGGTGGTGGCAAGGTTAGTGCAGTGGTGGTTCCCGGCCAGGTATCAGTGCCGTGCTACTTTGTGGAGCACTGTGGGCTTGTGGCTGGTGTTAGACAGCGGGGCTAGCCTTACTTCATAGAGAGGGTACTCTCTTGCAGACTGTGGGGTGTTTTTGAAGGCGGTGCTGCAGGTTACCACCAGTGCTCTTGTGGGCGCTCTTCCCGGCCACGGCAGCATTCTTTATCATGCCGGCTGGCTTTGGGGGTGTGCAGGTGTGACCTGGTCACTTGTTGCAGGCAGTTTTTTGCTAGTGGCAGCCTTTTGTCCTGTTGTGGCGCTGTGTGTGGCCACTAAATAACGCAGATCCTTTACACCGGGGTGTTGGCAGTCTTCTCCGGTTGTATGCTGAGTCGCCCCTGTGAGTGTCGTGGGGGCGGGCGCGATGGTATTTCGTGCAGGGATCCGCTGGTGGCAAGGTGGGTGGTCCCTTACTTTTCTTCTGTAATAGGCAGGTGTGGGCAGCCTGCCGGAGGGTTGCAGACAGGAAGAGACATATTGGGGGAGGCAGGTAGATTTATGCTGATAGCCTGCTATCGCTCTGCGGGTGTGTCGTGCTGTACTGCAATGAGGTGCCGATCTGCCGGTGTAGGCGCCTGTTCTCCACCGTGACCGAACACCGATCCCTTACAGATGCTGGGTTGCAAGTCGTGCAATCTCTGCTGGGGCGCTGCTCCCGCTTCGCATGTACAGCTGCAAGGAGGCTGTGAGCGGAGCGCTCCCGGTCCCTGGGCTGCGGTGCCGTGTCAGTCTAATGATCTCGGTTGCATTGACACTGAGGGGGGTGAGACTGGAGTAATGGGGCGGGCGGTCTGTGCCGCTTCTCCACTTCCTCCGATGAGGTAAACTGGCTCTGGCCTCATGCTGCTGCTGTCGGCGCTGGGAGATTGGGAGCACAGTCGTGTCGCGTCTCTTTACCTTTCGCAGGCGATGCCCCATCGGTGTGTGCGGGACGGCTTTAAGGTTGCAGGCTGTCTTGCTGCCACGGGCTGCCTGCTACGTTGCGGGCTGCTTGCTGTGCCTGTTGCGGGAGTAGACTCGGACTCTGGCTTGCCGCTTGTGTACCTGCACTTTGGGCGGTGGCGCTGGATCCTCTGCCTTCGGGTCCTTGTCGGTGCTGTCACTGGCAGTTCTTCGGCGGGAGACTCGCTGACCAGGAGGGCTAGTTACTGCTGGGTCGCCTGTTCACCCTCTTCCACCTCTGACATCCGGGAGGGGGGGGCACTGCTAGATTCGGATGCTGCTCTGGAACTGTGGGGAGGGGTGTCGCGCCAGAGCAGCACTGCAGTCACTGGTGGCTGTGGACATCGCCGTGGGGGTGCCACCTCTAGGGCACTTTCCGTTTTTTTCCACGAGTGATGAGGAAGTGTTGAGCTGCAGGCACGCGGGGTCAACTATCCCGCCCTCGTCACCAGTGTAAAGTTGGGCATCAGGCCCACATGAAGCTCATTCACTGACACGGACATATGGATGTATGGTGTAGTAACTGGCCACAAGCACGTGCACTCGGGCCCTTTTGTTGGCGGGCCACGTCAGTCGTGACACCTGTGATGGATGGGTGTGTGGGTGCAGTGTGTCCAGCCCTCAGGGGAGTGGCTGGGAGTACAGCTTCCTGTGGGACACTAGAACGTGTCCTGCAGGACACTACAGTACCTAAGACTCAATTATCTTCGCTAAAAGGCATCATTTCAAAATTGAACAAAGGACAGTGAGAAATTAGTGAACTGAATGTCCCTAATGTAAACAACCAGCACACATGGAAGACATTCGACAATGTTGTACAATTTATTTTTCTACGTGCCATTTATTTTTCTATGTGTAATGTACTTTCTCATCAGTCCCTTGATGTTAGAATATGAATCAAACAATTACGAGATAGCAGTGGCGTAACGAAACTTGAGGGGGGTCCCCTGCAAAGCACATGGAGGGGGCCCCCCCCTCCCCCGGCAGCGCGGCCCACCATCTACCACTTTGCCCTACCACCCAGAAATCTAGCATATTTTGATTTGAAACCTCCAACATTTAAATGAAATGCCTCTATATTGTCTTTCTCTAAGTTCTAATGAGAAAGTGGGAAACACTCTTAACATTCAAGCTATGCCATTTGTAACAATACTGTCAAAAGCAGATTATTTAACTGAGGCAGCAGTCAGAACAATGCCAATGAGTGATCCTATTGTCTCAGAAACTGCCTATGGCTGAAGAACAAAGAACAACTATGAAGGGTCTGAAATATAATTGACAATACCTTGAAACTTTGAAAGACAAACCCAATCCTGCAATTCCATAAAAACTCGACTGACAATATACATGAGAAGTACACAAGCTATAACTCAGTATCCTGCGAAGTCAAGAGAAATAGACTGGTGAATTGTCTGCATGCCACACACTAACGACTGTTAAGGGTTGTGCATGATAATAACGTGAACTAAGGAAGCAATTTCAATCATAATGTCTTTATTAGTAAGCACTGCAAAACAGGCAGGCAAACAAGGCTGAGGAAGAAAACTGTTTGCATGCTTCAGAACATTGATGCAGATGTTTGTTTTAATGTAGATTTTCCTAGTTATTATGATGGAAAGTCTTAATTTTATTAAAGACACGGAGGCGAGTATTATGCTTACTTATCTTGCATTTTATTCAATAGCAGCCAAGATAAGTGAGAGAACTACAGTTCCCAGGGCACAGGTAAACAACCTGGCCAATGGGAACGCAGAAAAAAACGAGACATATGCACCAATCACAAACACACTGTCCATAAAACATCACGTCTGACTGCGCAGCTTCCTCTGAGTAGATCAGATAAAGTCAGAAAACAGTGGAACAATTGCCAAAACTATCGAGAACGCCAAAGTCCAGGAACAAACTTCTTGAACCAGTTCCATCCAAAGGACACGAACAGCCCGATGCTCCGAAAATGACTCCAAACAGGAAGGAGAGATGCTCTGATGGGAAGAAGACCATATCCGGTGATGAACTGGACCATTACAAAGATGCCGGTGGCAAGGATGGATTCGCTGGGAGGGAGGGAGAACACAGGTTAGTGGACTAGAGGCGGGATAATACTCGCCTCCGTGTCTTTAATAAAATTAAGACTTTCCGTCATAATAACTAGGAAAATCTACATTTTATGTCAAGACCGGAGGCTACTATTATGCTTGTTTAAAGCATATCAACTACTAAAGAAGTTACAGTATCAATAGGTTTGCAATAAAACATACGAAAAACATTGTCATTAGTCCAGTCGGCTGATCTCAGAATGTCCTCAAGGCGGGAGCCTGCCCAAAAGGCTTTAGAAGCCATGGCTCCCCTGGTGGAATGAGCTCCGAAAACAGAGACATCAATGCCTGCAAGGGACATAACCGAACGAACCCAACGGGCAAGAGTAGCAGAAGAAACAGGAAGGTGAGGTTTGCGAAAAGAAATGAGGAGCTGGGAATGAGAAGGCGTTCTGAGATCAGCAGTCCTTTGTTCATACATTTTAAGACATTGGCCTATGCATAGTTTGGGATGTGAGGGAAAGTAAGGATAAAACAGAATTTAAGTTTGTCTTGGTTCGTCTATGAATCTGAAACACCACACCTGTAGGAGAAAATTGACATTCTGAAATATCTAACTCTTTAACATCAGAAACGCGCTTTATAGAGACAAGGCACAAAAGCATGGTAAGCTTAGCAGATAACATTTTTAGAGAAAGAGAAGCATTGTCTGGCCAATCAGAAAACAATTTGAGCACTATAGAAACATCCCATAAACTGGAATACTTAGCCAACGGAGGTTTGGAACAACGAACTCCCTTCAGAAGGCGACATATCAAAGGGTGAGCGCCAACTGGTTTGCCGTCGATAGGAGAGTGATTGAGGGAAATGGCAGATCTGTATAGATTAACCGTTGTGTAAGATTTACCCGCACTAGCTTCAGAAGCCAGGAAATTGACTATAAAATTTAGAGGGGCTGAAAGGGGATCGACACACCTTTCCAGACACCAGCTTGCCCATAGAGACCAAGCAGACTTGTAAGCTTTGGAGGTCCCAGGTGCCCAGGCTTTGCTGATAAAGAGCGAAGCTTCCTGCGAAAGGAGGATGTCAGAAGGGGCAGACCGGAAACCTTCCAGGCGGACAGAATCAAAGAGTTGTTCAGGATGAGACTGTGAGACTGACCCCGGGGATTGAGGAGTAAGTCTTTGCGCGATAGAAGGAGAACTGGAAAGTCCTCTGCCATCTCCAGCAGGGAAGGGAACCAAATTTGAGATTTCCAGAAAGAGGCGACCAGGACCAGGGAAGTCGACTGATGGCGCACCTGGGACAGGACCCTGTTGATCATAAGGAAAGGAGGAAAAGCGTAGTTGAGATGGAGAGACCAGTCTTGTAGAAAAGCATCCGTCGCAAGGGCTGAAGGATCTGGACGCCAACTGAAGAAGCGGGGTAACTGAGAGTTGAGACAGGAAGCAAAAAGGTCTATGTAGAAAGGACCCCATTTGTGAGAAAGGGATCGGAAGACGGATGGCAGCAGCTTCCAGTCACTGGAGTCTCGAAGATATCGAGAGTGCCAGTCTGCCACCGAATTGAGATTTCCCGGAAGATATTCCGCCGTCAAGGATAGTTGGTTTGACAGACAGTATTCCCAAAGGCTCTTTGCCAATTCCGCCAGGGGTTTGGATTTGGTACCGCCGAGATGGTTGATATAACGGACCGCAGAAACATTGTCCATGCGAAGGAGGATGGAACATCGAACTCTGTTCTTTGAAAGGCTTTGGATCGCAAAGGAACCTGCAAGCATCTCTAAACAGTTGATGTGCAATTTTGACTCCTCTCGAGACCATGTACCGCCAGTCGAGATTGGACCACAGCGGGCGCCCCAACCCGCCAGGCTTGCATCTGATTCTAATACAAGATCTGGGGCCGAAGCGAAGATAGTTCGCCCGTTCCACGTATCTAAATGGTCGATCCACCATTGAAGCTCTGCGCATGATTCGTGATCCAAGACGATAAGATCGGCGTAAGCCAAGCCATGGCAAAGGTGTCTGATTTTTAGGCGTTGAAGGGCCCGATAATGCAAGGGGCCTGGAAAAATGGCTTGAATGGACGCAGAGAGGAGGCCGACTATTCTCGCCAGCGATCTTAGAGAGATAAGAGAGGTCTGAAGGACGGAAAAAATTTCCGCCTTGATTGTCGAGACCTTCGACTGAGGAAGAAGGAGAGAGGCAGCCGCGGAATCCACTAGAACGCCCAAGAACTCGATGTTCTGAGAGGGGATAAGCATAGATTTCTAGAGATTTGAGAAGGAAACCCAGATCCAAAAGCACTGTTTGAGTGGTGTCCAGGTGAGACAGAAGGAGTTGTTTGTCTGAATTCATGATCAAAATGTCGTCTAAGTAAATGATAAGTCTGATCCAGAGGGATCTTAGGAACGCCACCACTGGTTTTAAAAGTTTTGTGAAGCACCAAGGGGCTGAGGAGAGGCCGAAAGGAAGAGAAGTGAAACGATAGGTCACGCCCGACCACTGGAATTGAAGGAATTTGGAATGAGAAGGGTGAATGGGAACCGTGAGGTAAGCGTCTTGCAAATCCAACCGCACCATCCAATCGTTTGGACGAAGGGTATCCCTTAAATGTAGAATGGTCTCCATTTTGAAGTGGCGGTATACCACAAACTGGTTGAACCATTTCAGGTTGATCACTGGACGAAGTTTTTTGTTCTTTTTTCGAACTAGAGAAATAAAACTTAGGAAACCCGTTGGATCGAAAGGGGCGATTTGAATGGCTTGTTTCTGTAGAAGGGCATGGACTTCCGCCGAGATCAGAGAAGCCATGCTTTCCGAAAAAACTAGAGGAGGAGGAAACATAGTTTGGGAAAGCAGCGAGTAAAGCTCTGTAAGATAGCCTTGAACGGTATTTAGCACCCAAGGATCGGAGCTGATCGTTTGCCATTTTGGCAGAAACAGTTTTAAGCGGCCCCCCACTGGAGAAAGATGCAAAGGACCTACCTTGCTGGTTGAAGTTGTTGCTGCGATAATTCTTCTGGCCTCGACCTCGGAAACCTCTACCCCGCTGAGGGTAGAACTGGGGATTGTAGTCTTGGGTGGAAGAGGAGGATCCCCTGGAGCCTTGATTGTGATAGGGACGGCCGGAAGAGCGACCCCTGCCTCTGCCGGCCCGTCCAAAAACCCGGGGCGAAAATATTTTTTTAATAGATTGCTGCGCCTTATCTAGGGACGCAAAAGTGGACACAAATCTGCTGAGATCTTTGATTAAAGAATCTCCAAAAAGAAGACCATTAGCTTTACTGCCCGGATCCTGAGGGGCTAAATTGGCCAATTTGGGGTCCAACTTGATCAGCAGGCCTTTACGGCGTTCGTGAGTGATGGCGGCATTGGCATTCCCAAGTAGACAGAAGGCGCGTTGGACCCACAAAGAGACATCTTCTGCTGACAATTCCGAGCCTTCCAAGCGAGCAGTCTCGGACATATCGAAGATGCGCGCCAAAGGACCCACTACGTCGAGGAGTTTATCCTGACAAGTGGACCAGGCCTTGTCCACTCCTTTACGTGGATCCTTACCAAATTTAGAGAAGAAAGTAAGTAAGGGTTGGTCGATAGCAGGGACCAGGGTAATCTTTTCGGGTAAAGAGGGTTTGGGACATTCTGATTTCAACCGGGCCCTGACCGAAGTGTCTAACGGGAGTCGAAGTCTGGCGGAAATATACTCTCCCACATGGGAGGCGGGCAACCATTCCGTGGAATTGGGATGACGAATGGACGAGGGATCAAACATAGGGACGCCCTCGGAGTCTACCACTGGCTCAAAAACAAAGAAATCCAATTTAGATTTTTTGGAAGGAGGTGAGTGAGGATCAGAAAAATCAAAAAGGTCAAAGAGATCATCTGCGTCACCCATGTCGTCATCAGTGTCCAAAATGGTGGAAATAACCAATTTTTGAGGTAACTCTACATGCTTGGATATGTGTTTACGTTTGCCCTCGGTACCTACAGTCCCCTCCTTAGAAGGAGGCCTGGGAGGAACTAGGTCCTCATTCAAGCGCGAGGAAACCTCGCCAGTCAACAATGACGCAGTTTTGGAAGCATGAGAGGAAACCACCTTTTTTGATCTGCTATCCCCCGCAGACTGGGCCAAAGCTTTGGACAAGAGACTTAACATGGAATTCTCCATGCCCTTCGACATGCGCCTCATGGATGCCTCCACAGCATTCTCTACAGAGGAATTAATTATTTTTTTTTCAAATCATGTCTGAAGGCTTTGTCTTCCTCATCGAGTTGAACCTGCTCAGGGGAGCTATCTATCTCCATAATGGAAAAACAAAAAGAGCCAGGCAACAAAAGGTTAAGAATTAATGGGAGGGGACACAAAGGCAGAGAAAACTTCCTGGGGGCGTGACTAAGCCTTCGAGCGTGGCAGAAGGCGGTTGGGAATGAGAGGAATAGGAGCGCTGGAGACCGGAGCTCTGAACCGGCAAGTACTATTAATTTTAGCAGCGTAGGCGTCAGGAGCGCTGAAGGGACAAAGAAGTTAAGCACCCGTGAGGAAACGGAGGCCGTTACAGAAGCGCGAGCGCCAGGGACACTGGAAACGCGCGGCGGCCGAAACCACCGAACGAACCCCGCGGGGGGGGGGGAGGGGAGAAAAAAAGCGAGACCGAAGGTAAAGGGAACAGCGCTCGAGCGCGCGAGAGCGTTACGCATACAAATAATATACACCAAGTCAATATTTTGAAAAACAAAGAATGCAAGGAGTCACTTATCTGATTGCGAGCAGCAAGAAAAGAGGAAGCTGCGCAGTCAGACGTGACGTTTTATGGACAGTGTGTTTGTGATTGGTGCAAATGTCTCGTTTTTTCTGCGTTCCCATTGGCCAGGTCGTTTACCTGTGCCCTGGGAACTGTAGTTCTCTCACTTATCTTGGCTGCTATTGAATAAAATGCAAGATAAGTAAGCATAATAGGAGCATCCGTTCTTGACATAAAATTTATCATTTCTGTAGTGTAAACAATGCTAAATACAAGATTTAAGGTACACGTATTACAGACAAGTGCAAGCAACACCATAAATAACACTGCATGTAGAATAGAAACAAACCATATCAGCAAGTGCCAAATGACAATCTATACAAACTGTAGTTGGTAAAGGAAAAGAAAAAGTGCAAATACTTTCAAAGTGCAAAATAAAGCAATCACCAGTCCAGCAATACAAAAAACAAGCATGTTTTGTAAAACAATCCATCTTTCTTCTTGCATCAAGGTGAAAATACTTTCAAAGTGCATGGTAAAAACAAGTATGCAAAAATGAAACCAGGTTAGTCAAACAATTCCCCGTTTGGTGTGTGCATAAAGGCACATCTATTTCAAAGCAACTTATAAACAACAACTACAGCACATTCAATAATCAAACCAGTTTAAAGTAACAATTCCCTTTTTGAAGGCTCAAATATTTCAAAGTGACTAGCAAAAAAGTAACAAGCACAGCAGACAGCAGTACACATAAATCAAACCTATTTAGTCAGACTAATTCCCCTTTTGTTTGTGCATGAAGGCATAAATATTTCAAAGTGCCTGGTAAAGTAATAACAATTTAGCAGCATAAACATCAAACCCATCCAGTCAAACAATGCCCCTTTTATTTGTGCATAAAGGTGCAAATATTTCAACGCGAGTGATAAAAACAATAACAAGTTTAGGAGCATAAACATTAAACCAGTTTCGACAAAGTATGCCCCTTTAGTTTGTGCATAAAGGTGCAAATATTTAAGGGACTGGCAAAACAATAACAAGTTCAGCAGCAAAATAAACAAAGCTGTTTACTCAAATGATGCCCCTTTTGTCTGTGCAAAAGAAAAGTGTCAAGGGGGTGCATATATGTCAGGTTAAACTGAATACATTTCTTCTTGCCTCTGTAAACGTATGTTCAGAATATTGAGGTAGCCTATATATAAGCAAACAATATTTAAAGTATGACATACTGGCAGAATACCATATTACTTACTGTTTCCTCATAGGACTGAAAGGAGAGATACATTTAGAAAATCAGACTTGAAGTAGGAACAGTACTTGCAGGAGCCTGATGAAATGTATTGCAGAGTTTGAAGGCTGGTACAGCAGAAAACAATACTTGAAGAGTGAACACAAGGCTGAAGACTGCTTACACCAGGAAGAGTGACTGGTAAATTAGACTGGTGGCTGAAGAATACTACTGCTTGGTTCACTGAATTGGAGAGATGTACTTGACTGAAAGAATGTTTGCCTCTTGGCCTTTCTTCGTGCAAACTCTTCTGTTAAAGCTTTCACATTTATTTTTTTTGCTCGATCACTCTCAATGCTTAAAGTTGCAAGCCCCGACAGCCTTTCCTGCGTCATTGTGCTTTGGAGATAGTTTTTGATTAATTTTAACTTTGAAAATGACCTTTCTGCACTGGCTACAGTAACTGGAATTGTTAGAAAAAGTTTCAGTGCTGATGCAACATCCAAAACACTGGGCAGAATTGCATGGTTTCTCAAAAATAAAAGGTCAGCCAGATCCTTTATTGTGCCACCTGAGATAAGTTGTATTTGTTCTTTCAACACTGCTTTGAAAGCCATGAGTTGATGTGGAAAGTCTAGGGACAAGTCTTTTTGGTAATGAGCTGCCATGGTCATGACTGCTTCAAACAACTCCTCCACTCTAGCTCTGAGGATTTCTGAAGGCATCATGAAATGAAAGCATTGGATTATGGTGTTCATACCAGCAAATCGAGTTTTTATCTGATTTACAACAATATCTATGTTAGCATAAAACACAGACACCTTAAAATTGTCTTCAGGATTGCACAGCCTTTGGTCTTCACAGAGTTCATCGAAGTGCTTTTTTTTGCGTCGTGGTCGTTTTTGTGTAAAATGCAATTGAATTCCCCATGCAGCTGCAAGTAAAGATGCTGAGCTTTTAACATCTTCAAACTGTTCTCTGAAACTGGCAAACGTATTCGCTGCACTACTTAACACATTTGATGCTTGTAAAAGGTCCAGATCTTTAGACTGAAGCAGTTTGGACACAATATTTATTGTCTCCAGCACTTTGGACTGGATTACAACCATTACCACAAACTCAAAAGTCTCCATGCACTTCCTAAGACCATGAGCTTCTGTGCGCTCCTCAACCTTTTTGGACTGCAGTAAAATGGTAGTGAGTGCTTTCATGATGTCCATAAAACGATAGCGTAGAGCATGGAGAGGATCATGTCTGGATGCCCAATGTGTTGGACAGTCTCTTCAGTGTTGGCTTTGAAAGAGTTGTGCTCTCTTTTCTAATGGTAAGAAGTTCCCACCGTTTGATGCTTTGGCTGAAAAATAAATATACTTTCTGCATAATGTCATAAAATTCTGCAATTTCAGGAATGTGAATGCAGGCGTCATTCAACACTAAATTTAGATTATGAGCAGCACAGTGTACATAGACTGCATTGGGTTCTTTCTGTCGTATTCTGGTTTGCACTCCACTATATATACCACTCATTGTGCTGGCACCATCATATCCCTGACCTCTACATTTATTAAGCACTAGGCCTTTGTCCTCTATAAGGTTTACAAGTTCTGTTGCTATCCCCTCAGCACTTTGGTCTGTAATTTTATAGAAACCAACAAAGCTTTCATTAATTTTGATTTCAGTTGGAATTTCATCAGTATTAAGGCACAGTGTTACATATCGGATGACCAGGCTTAATTGGTCTTCTTTTTTAATGTCCTGCGTTGTGTCCATTATAACAGAGTAAAATGGTGCATTTTTTATTTCAATTGCTATCTCATGTTGCACTTTATTTGAAAGCATTTCAATCAGCTCATTTTGAATAGCAGGACTCAAGTATTGAACTCTACTTTCTGTTGTAATCAGATGGTTTAAAACAGAATCATATTTGGCCAAATGTTCAATGACTGCCAGAAAGTTCCCACCATCTTTTTCGTTCAGTTTTTCTCTATGTCCTCTGAAAGGTAAATTGCAAGTTGACAGCAGAAGTGTAACATCGATGATCCTACTCAGAATTTGTGTCCAATAGTTCACCTGCTCTTTGTAGTCGGATTCCAGATGTGTATCGATCGTCTCATCCTGCCTCCATCTTCCATGTACAGCACAAGCCGCTAAATGTGAGCGCGTCATTTCATGTTCTTTAATTTTTCGAGACATGCCTTGCCAATCTTTTATACCATTTGCCCATGCTTGCTAATAGGATGAAAGTTTTCTATCTCCAAAAAGCCAACAAGGTTCACAGTATGCACTGTCCATTTTTAAAGAGTAGCACAACCACAGTCTTGGAGTCTTATCTCCAGTCCTATTTTCCTTGTAGTAGTACTTTGTGGATAAGCACCTGTTTTTATTATCTCGTGGGAAGGGTCCTCTAGGCATGCATGGGCCACTTCTAATGACAAACTCGGTATCATGCCAAGGTTGGCCTAAAAAGTTCCCTCTATCACTCGGGTACAAATCCTGGCAAAACTGGGTATTGCTTGATTCTAGTTCTTCTAAATGTAATTCCACACCCTTACTCATAATGTCTTCAGTTTCTTCTTCAATGTTTGGCAATACTTCAGAAACAAGTAGCACATTTGTAGGTTTTTCACTTTCTTTAGCCACTGGTAGCAGCAGTGATACATCTGGTGCACTTACAATTTCAGCACTTCCTTCACTTGTTTGTAATATTAGACTCAGAGATTCATCTGTTGATGGTGTATTCTCAGTTTCTGAGCTTCCTTCAGTCACTGGTAGCAGTGTAGGCCTAGCTGGTGTACCTGCAATTTCTCCGACTCCTTCTGTAATAGATGGAGGCACTGCTGACACAGCTTTTTGACTTTTGCTTTCTATGTTTCCTATAGTTGTTGTCGTTGCCTGCAGTGCTGCCACAATTGGTGCTTCAATGCTAAAAGGTACAGCTGTGATTTGATCAGAGCACTGTAATGTTTTGTCATGTGGTGGGACCAATTGGGATTGTGGAAATGCTGCTTTGTCTCCTGTTGATGATGCAGCTGCCTCGCCTTCTGGTAATGATGCATGAGATGATGATGTGTCATGATCACCTGCACACCTAAACATAGAGTCAATATTCATAAATTTGCCTTTAAATTGTTCTTGTTTTGATTTAATTTGCCGCTTTTGAGCACCGGTTAAATACTTTCTTGGCTGTTTGCTCATTTCTTTGATTAAAATGTAATTGTAGAAAGTCAATGTAATAGTAGAGAGCACGAATATGAAGGTAGCAGGTAGAATATTTTGTGTACACCACAAAGATTGGAATTGTGGGTTTTGTTCCACAAATACAGCCTAAAAGGAAGGAAAATACAAAGCATTGTTATTAAACACTACGGTAGCTTAACCATACCAACTATTGATGTAGAGAGTTGGAGTAAGGGATACTTGAAGGCAGGCACTGGAGGAATGGATGCAATAAGGTGAGTACTCAGGGGAGAGATACAAGAGAGGAGAGAAGTTGGCCTAATGGCTAGGGTTGTCGACCTCGCATCTGGGGAACCGGGTTCGAGTCTCGGCAATGACGCTGAACATCCTGTGAAAATCGCTTAATCTCCCCGTGCCTAACAAAAAATAATATGTCCTCATGTAACGCAACTGGTGCTATGTAAAGCGCTCTGATACCCGATACCTTCGGGTCAAGTTCGTGCTATATACAACTCCGTAAAAAAACTGAAATAAAACCAAGACTGGATGGGATTGAGGAGGTAATCACTCAACAGTTGGATGAGGATGGTGAGAGCGAAGAATGCAGGAGTTGAAGGCAGATGCAAGAAGGCATGAACTGAATGGATGGCTGCAAGGAGGCAGGAGCTAAAGGACAGAGCCAAGAAGACAGGGGATGGAGCGGTCTTGAATGTATTGTATTGTTATATTTATAGAGGGCCTACTACCCCCATTTGGAGGTCTGAAGCGCTTGCCTACATGAGTAGCAAGCTACTATATGCGTGTGTGGTTGGAAGGGCGTTGTATTTGTTTTGAATTTGATGCTATGTTAGAAGTGTTCCCATTCCATGTTGTGCATGAGGACCACTGACTGGGGTGCATGCAGCTTATTGTGCAATAGGATGCAGGGCTTAGCAATGGCTTAAGAGGTGAGAGATATGCACAATATTTTGTTTTTCATCTCTGTAGGTCCCTTTATGATGTATATTTTGTTCAAAATCCCACCTTGATTACTGCACTGAGTCGTCCGTTCTGAAAATACTATGCCTAGTGTTTAAAGTTAATGGTCCTGAGTAGGCATAGATTAAAGAGTTCACAGTGAGTGATGCATCAGTGTGAGAGTAGGGTAATAGGAGTGACTGCAGGGTGAGTGAGGTGACATATGTAAGTGCAGAGTTGGACGAAAGAATGCATGGTTAGTAATGGGTTTATTTGAGTGAGATTACAGACTGAACAGTGAGGGGATAGGTGAGTGAAGTGTGACATGAGTGCAGGGTGAGTAGTGTGCTTGTGTGACTGCAGGGTGAGGTACATGGTGAACAGCACAAGTGCATTGCAAGTGCAGAGTAATGACTGAGTGCAGGGTGAGCGGGTGAATGGTGTGAGTGCATGGTGGTCAGTGTGAGTGCATTGTGATTGCTGTGAGTGCAAGGTGAGCGTAAAAATTAAGGGCGAGAATGTGGAGTGAGTTGTCTGAATGCAGGGTGCATTCCCGGACACTTGAAGTAACTCAGCATGTTATTGACGGCAGTGTAAGGTTTCAGGTACAAGTTAAACTATTGTTATTCTGGCACTAATAGAGAATGAGGGTGAAGGAAATAATGTGCTGATCCTGCAACAAACTTCCAGTCTTATGATTAGGGTTGCCAGCTCATTATGTTGATGCCCCATACAGGACAAAAATAAGCAGTCACCGAAAGCCGTATTTTCAGCACTTATCTGTGCATACTTCAAACAACAAATATAAATAGAAAACACTTTTAATTGTGTTCTAGGGCTGCCTGAATGATCTATGACTACTAATTAAAGGGAACAAAGACAGAAACTTCACATTACAAATGAATACATACATTTTTATCTATAACACTATTTAGTGTCAATACGAGGTCTGTCAGTGTCTTTAAACAACACATGGCTGGCATTTTTCTTCGGCAACCCTACTTTATATTCCTTTTCATGAAAAACATTCTCACTTCTACAGCAGTAAATGTAAATTTCAAATGTAAGGAATAGGCAGAGTGGGGGGGGCCTCTTTTTTTGGTCACAGCATGCCTAGGCTTTCGGATGTCATCCTGCCTCAGGCAGGCTTGTGCTGCTTGCATTCTCTAGTCATGCCTTGCCTATGCTCTCCTATTCCCACCTACCTGCACTCGTTGGGGCTACCCTGGTTGTACAGATACTGTATCTTTCATGTTCGTCCACGGCATTACCCTACATATGTCCCAGAAATCAACGTCTATTCTCTCTCTCTCTCTCTCTCTCTCTTCCCCCCCTCTCTTGCCACCTCCCTCTCTCTCTCTGCTCCTCCTATCATGGTAGCACCTTGCCTGTGTTACCCCATCTTACTCTGGATTGCTCACTGGCCTGAATGTCTGCATGTAGAGTCCCCGTGTTCTCACCACATTAAATGCGTCAATTCATCAAGGGCTGGCCTGTCAGACTTATGCAGAAAGTGTATAGGAAGGGAAAGTGGCCGAACTCCTGCTGAAATCTCGGGAGCCTAAAGGAACAGACACAAATGCCAGAGTCCATCAAGCACGCCCTAGCAGCAGCAAACTGGGCTCTGAATTTTACAAGCTGCCCCGAGTGACTGTAAACACACATCTGCCTCCATTCCTGAGTGCTCTGTGACGTGAACTGAGACGGCTGTTCAGACTGGAACAAGAGGGCTTAATGCCAGGCAGGACAACAGTTGAAACAAAAAAAAAAATTAAACAGTCACTTCTTCAGCAAGCCAGGGCAGAGGGAGACGTCTGTCACGTTACAGACAGTCATTGTTTAATAAAAGGATGCCCTTGAGCTGTTACCTAACGGAACTACTCTCCGTGATGACCTCACTTCCGTGCCCCCATTCCTTCTCCACGTCACTTTCACTCCAGTGCGCCCGTCCATCCGCACACCTTACATCCAGCTCTCTGTCTCTGCTCGTTTTCTTCTACATGTCGCTCCTCTCTTCCCTCCGGCTGCACCCCACGCCCCAACCATTGTGCCTTGGCCATTTCCATTCATATGACACCCAATGACTCGCCCCTTTCTAGCATGAAACATTGTAGTCACAGTCAGCGAAGAAGGAACCCCCAGCAGCTCCGTTACAACATGTTTTGGTCCCCAATCGTCACTGCAGTTTATCCCAACATGTGGCAGCATTGCCATAACAATCCTTGGTCTCACAGACATCCATGCCGTTTCACCTCAAGTCTGACTTCCATCATTCCTCACCACTATATTTCTATACTCTGACCAGGGCATGCAGAAGACGCTTACTTGCACAGTTCAGCACATATAGTTCTTGGACCGACACACTCTCCGTGCACCCCATTCCTGACTTTAAGCATCATTTTCGAATCCATTCCTAAAACCTTCCCACAGGTCTGCCAATGCACCTCAACTCTGACATGATATACGTGATGATACTCTATTCATGACTCCCTGCCACACTGTGAAACAATGGTATTTTATTTTATACAAGTGGAAGTGACACATTATGCTGTAACTCCCAAATTACACACATTCTACATGATGCAGTTTGCAGGGAAGAGACCCAGAAACTTGCAAAACTAGGGCCAGCAATGTATACACCTCACTCCCTGATGGCCGAACCACAGCAAAGATTTCGGAACTTGTTTGTTTAATGTTGTTGGGGGAACCTTTGATGTTCTTCTTATCTGCTGTAGTGTGCTGAAGTGTGAGGCCATGTTTAAGCGGCTACTGGTCATTTACCCACTGCTGCACCCCCATTCTGACGGCAGAAGGCCCTCTGTCTGTTTCCATGGTTTGGTTGAACGAGTTGTCTGGAGCGGGGGTCTCAGCATGAGAAGAAATCATGCAAGCTTCCCCCACATACAGAAATGCAGCTTTGGCAGCACCAGGCAAACACAAAACACAAATGTCCAATAGAGTCTAGAAAGCTGAGGTGCAAGTGTGCCGAACATACAGAGAACGGGAACAAAATGGGTAACTGCAAAGACAGCTTCGCTCAGCTACAGGAAACGCGTACTGGTGGGGGAAGCAACAGAAGGAGCTTCTGTTGCAGATAACAGGCACAGCATGGATGACAGGAGTGCAAGTGTTCTTCACATGGAAACAGAGACTACAGGTCAGCAGAAATGCAAGCTTCCCTCAGCCAGCCAGAGCTTAGCGGGCCTTAAAGCAAGTAAGGAAAAGTCCCCAAACTCCCAAGTTTGGCCCGTGCTCCCAACTTTGGCGCATGCTCCCAAGTTTGGCGCGTGCTCCCAACTTTGGCGCGTGCTCCCAACTTTGGCGCGTGCTCCCAAGTTAGGTAGGTCAAGTAATTGGAGTGTAATGGGTTCCTTACAACCCTTAGCTCGGTGCTGCTGCATGTGCTGCACCGTTGATAGGCCTGGCACAGCCTCAGCTACCGTGTATTCCTGATTCTTATAGGTAGGAGTCTCTGAGGCTCATGTCTGTGTGAACTCACTTAAGTTTATATTGGCAGTGAGGATCTGAGAGTGACTTCTGTGATTATTCTCCCGGACCACCCATAGTTTACAGGCAACTATAAACAGACTGAACTCGGTCAAGGCTTGGCAAATGTTAGAGACCAAGTAAGTGCAAAGTTACTGGGATAACAGCTTACACTGGCTGTCTCACCTGGCAGAAAGTATGCCAGACCAGTGCATGGGTGCAATGCATAAATATGTGAAAATTCCCCAAGCATGCCCTGTGCATAGAGCAACAAGAACTGTGACATGTAGAACATAGGCAGTAGCACGGCAATCTTCCCGCACACACAGAACCATACAGCAAAAGCAGCAGGACAGGTTTGCCTCTGTGTGCACAAAGTGCAGCCAAAAGCAGTGCAAGCAGCTCGACAGCCGCAGTCCTGATGCCTACTACTGCTTATATACGTTCTTATATGAGTCCACCTTTTGACTCTTATGGTAAGGAATATGTGGATCTATGACTTCCGCCCACCCTCCATGTCAAGACAGGGTTAAAGCAGTGGGACGATTCTATTTTCAACATTTGAGATTGTTATTGGTGGATTGTTTTGATACATGTGAGTAATTATTTGAAAGACTTTGGAACAAGTGCATTGCAATACGTATCATAAGCTTGGAGGCAATGAGGTACCTCCCTTAGTATCCTTAACATCAAATGACAATTATGCACCTCGAAGGGGGGCGGGTTCAGCCATTTGCAGGGCCTGCTAGATCAGAGAGATTGCTAAAGATAGCTGAACTCCCACATCCATCAGATAATGATGTGGGTAAATCCTCCTCAACAGCCTTATCTAATAATATAATATAAATAATATTGGAAGAGGCAGGCTCTGGTAGCTGTCTACAATCAACTTCAATCTTACCCACAATATTGAATGGTACCCAGGACTGCTTGGCAATAGCTCCAACATCTCTAATAGGCATCCCTCCCTTGAACCTCTGCGGCTATGACAGGAGCAGGATTCACCACGGGATTCACCCCAACACAACGGGGACAATACTGCAGGTTCCTCTCCTTATTTTCAGTCAGAGGCCATAAACTCTAAAGCAGCTGAAGTCTTAAGTAGGTCTGTGACGGAGGTGTTTCCTTTATTTCAACCTTACAAAGCAGCTTTGAAAACGGACATTAGCACAGAGTCCTTCAGTGCAGCTTCTATTCTTAAAAGAGTGGGTGTAGAATTGTTATCGCAGCTACCCCGACATTCGATGCCAGAGCAGAGGCCACGACCTCTATTCTATCTCTCCCCGGGTAACTTTAGGGGGCCTCTCATCTCTTTGGCACTTGAGGGGGACCATTGAAGCTTTGCTGCCCCGACCCGGCTCCCAGGCCCACCTACTCTACTGCAGTGCTTTCAGCAGCACTACTACCGGTACTCGTTCGTCCCCCATCCATCCCTGCCCCCCCCCCCATCTTATCATGCCAGTGCTAAGGGATATTTCCGGTTCCTGCCATCTCCCTTCTGCGCCTCTCTATACCCACCAAAGGCGAAGCCTGAGAATGCACAGACGGCTAAGATGCAGGACACGACTAACTCACCTTAGGCCTGGCTGGCGGCTGGCCTGCAGCTTTGGAGGCGAGCGGGGCCGGGCGGGCAGCAAGACTGGGCGAGTCACTGGCACAGTGCAGGCTAGCGCTAGCCACCGGGCAGGGCCAGGCAGCGGCTAGTACTGTTTGAGTACCACGGCAGCCGCACCCTTCTTCTCCACGGCGGCCGCACCCTTCTTCTGTTCTTCTCAGGCAATACTAAAGTCACGCGCACATTTAATTTCAATGCGCATGACAAAATTGGCACGCCGCACGCATTAGTCACCAGCCCCGCCCCCACCCTGAAGACCGCGGCAACGCGGCGCACAGTTACAACTAGTCTGCGTACCGCCACGCCCACACGCCATTTTAATTCTGAAGAGCCGGCCCGGGCGTAGTGCGCAGTGCGCATCAACTATTTAATTAATTAAAAAAGGTGCAGGAAGGCCAGCAGGGCGTGCGCACGCCGCACAGCACCATAATTAATGCTTCCTGGAGCGTGGGGGCCCCCTGTGGGGGCCTATGTTAATACGTCCCTGGAAGTAATGCTTAGAGGCCGTCACCGTCATCCGTGGCGTGCGGCGCACTGTTTAATTTAGGCTTGCTCCTTGCTTGCACTTTGCACAGCCGTCTTCCTCTGCTGAGAGTGAGGGGGCCCCTGGAGCGTGGGGGCCCCCCTGCACCGCGGGGGCTGCGGGGGCCTGTGTTACGCCCCTGCAAGATAGTTGACCAAAAGTCGCAATTTTATTTGCCACGCTGGATGGTGGGAGAAGCAAAGCAAAACATCTCTCTCTTGGCACACAGGCAGAGCACACTGCTTGCCTCAGACGTTATTAATAAAGACACGTAGGTAGAGTTCAAGCAGAATGGTCAGAACTGATGACACATTTCCTGATATCCGGGGATATTTCAAGCCGGTTACTTCGGAGTAATTTTCTGTGATGTTCCTCTCTGTTATCTACTGTACTTCCGAAGAAGCCGCAGCGGAGATGAGCCGACCTTATCAAGGCATGAACCTGTGACTCACAGCTTACAAATGGCGGCACCAGCAGTCAAGTCATCTGTCTAACATCAGATAGCGGTGACTAATCCCGCAAGTTAAACGGAGCGCCATTAACCTTACAGTGAATTAAAGATGGCCCCCGTTGCCCGCTGGTGCTTACGAGCAGGCTGTCAACATGGCAGTGCTGCCGTCAGAAAGGTCAAATATGGGGCATTGGGGGTTCAAGGAAGTGACGTGCTCGCAGTCACCTCGGAGAGGGCAACAAGCGCTGTAAAGAAACTGTGGCAAAGCAGGAGCATTGCATTTTGTTTTGACTGAGGGATCGTCCCTCTTGAATAATAACACCTGGCGGCTCTGCCATCCGGCATGTTTCAAATATCAATTATACATGGGGAGGGAGCAAGGAGGGAATACAAAGGCTGCGTACAAGAGAAATCTAATTATTTCTTAATTAATCCTGGGTACATCATACTTTTGATGGCAGCAGTGGCACTCCAGGGAAATTGAATCAGCATTTTAATATCTAACTAGAGTTGTCATCAATATACTTAATCTCTGATTGGTCCGGAGAGAGGTGGGGAGGGGGGCTCTCACGTGTCTGTGCTAAGATATTGTGTTTTGACAGCTCTTTAGCGGACATAGTTTCTGGGGGCACGTGAGAAGTATTTTAATATCTCGCAGTTGTGTTACATTGATCACACAGACTCACAGAGACACTGTTGTGTTGTGGGCCCTAGCCCCACATGCTAATACGACGTGACACAGACACCGGAAGCATACTTAGTGAACCAGCCACGAGCACGTGCACCTGGGCTCTTTTATTAACAGGCTCACGTCACTCGTGACGTCTGTGATGGATGCGTGTGGGGTGCATGTGTTCCCACTCCCCCAAAGGAGTGGTTAACAACTCTGTGTCTGCAGAGACACTAGAACGTGTCTTGCAGGACACAACATTCCTCCCAAATTTTAAGGAAGACCAAACATTCACTAGTCCAACCTGTAGGGGCAAACAACAACTAAAACATACAGCACAGGGTCCATCAGCAGACAAGGACTGGTGACTCTGATTGCAGCAGGACGATCTCGGCGGGCACTTATAATTTAACCTGAGTGGTTTAGGACACAAACGCTGGCTTGGAGACATCAGCTGCACTCTTGTAACATGCCGGTGGAAACATGTTCTTTGGTCCGAGGTGGCTCCCCTTGGCTGATGACGAGGATGGTATGTGGTGGGTAATAACAGTTCATTAAACAGGGTGTGTCAAAAGCATGGTTGGAGTCCATTGTGAAAGTTCACGGAAGTGTTGCAGGATCGCCTGAAGTCTCTGTTAGACTATTTTGCTGTCTCCGGTAACCTGTCAGTGGCAGGGACATCTTAAGGATTTGGGGGGCCCTGGGCCAAACATATTTTGGGGGCCCCTGTTCAGGACACCTTTGAATTTAGGATCTAATTTGATCCCCTGTTTCCCACGCAGTTTCCACTTCCTCAGCTGCGCTAGCGATCCAGTTTGCATCTTAGGCATTAGCCTATATATTCCCGATGTAAATGGACATGTGCAGCTTACAGGTGTAGGATTCAGGGTTTCCTGCCCTGCTACTACGTTTTTATTACTTTTTAAATTGTGTATGTGTGGCTGAATTACTCTGTTCTTTTTAACAATTTCTCCTACCTATGCGCCCTTGCACTTTACTTGATTCTGCTTGCCAACACCTCCTTAGCTGCTTCGATTCGCATTTCGGTTTTCCTCCAGTCCTGGTCCGCTGCTGCTGATATGCCGATTGTGTGGAGGGCTGGGGCTACTATCGGGCTACTCACTTCCGCCCACGCAGTTTCCACTTCCTCAGCTGTGCTAGCGATCCAGTTTGTATCATAGGCATCAGCCTATATATTCCCGATGCAAACGGATGCGCACAGCTGATAGCTGTAGGATTTAGTGTTTCCTGCCCTGCTACTAGGTTTTTATTACTTTTTAAATTGTATATGCCTGGCTGAATTACTCTGTGCTTTTTAATAATTTCTCCGACCTATGCGCACTTGCACTTTACTTGATTCTGCTAGCCTACACCTCCTTAGCTGCTTCGATTCGCATCTCGCTTTTCCTCCAGTCCTGGTCCGCCGCGGCTGATACGCCAATTGTGCGGAGGGCTGGGGCTACTATCGGGCTCCTCACTTATGCCTACGCAGTTTCCGCTTCCTCAGCTGCGTTGGCGATCCAGTTTGCATCATAGGCATTAGCCTATATATTCCAGATGCAAACGGACGCGCTAAGTGGATGTGCACAGTGGGCGCGCCGCTGGCGCCGAAGGTAAGCCTGTCTGCGCCCGGAGGCGTTCGGCGCCGGCCATGCTGCCCAGTTCCCCTCCGGTGAGTTTCTTCCACTATATTGCAATATGGAAAAACTGCTTAGCCTTAGGCGGCTACCATTATGTCACTGTACAGCCGCTGATCCGAGGTTGGAGGTAGATTTTCGATGCAATAAGTGCAACTGGACTCTCCTCCAGCCCAGGAAACTCGCACCAAATATCCTCCCACGCAACAATAAGTGTAAAAACAATAAGAAAACAGAGGACTTAAAGGCCACCCTTTTAAATTGTCGCTCAATACAAAAGCATGAACCATACATTTATGGCCTACTTTTAGACTAACAGTCCGATCTTTTATTTCTCACTGAGACCTGGCTGTCTGAAGCCTCCAACCCTACTATCACCTTGGCTATCCCTACGGGTTATAACATTCTTAGGAGGGACCGATCGAATGGGAAGGAGGGAGGAGTTGCCATAATTTACAATAAAAAACTAGACTGCTTAGGCTTCTGCTGTACCTTATCCCCCCATCATTGCATAGCTGGATTTCTGATTTACAGACCTCCCAGTGCTATTGGAAATGTTATTACTACGCTTAATATAGCCACCACCTCCCTGGCCGTACAACAATACAACAACTGCCTCATTCTGGGATGTTTCAATATACATATGGACAATGGAAAAGACCCTCAAACAATTTCCTTGTTGGAGGCGCTGCAGGCCTGCAACATGTTTCCATCTGTTTCTTTGGCCACCCATGAGAAGGGCCTTACCCTAGACCAAATCGTTCACAACTTTTACATATCAGTAAGCCTACCTCTTCCCATTACCTGGTCTGACCACCTCCTATTAAAATTCGTCATTCCCAACTCTGCCACAGCCCCTTGAGCTAACACAGGGCAGAGGGTCTCTAATTACAGGACGTTCCATAAAATATCCATCCCGATGTTAGCAGACGCCCTCGGTCGTTCCTCACCAGAGCTGTCTGGCTGGCCCGACTCGGACGCCCTCTCAATAGATTCATGGCTCCGAACCAACATTGATGCAGTGGTACTGGTTGTTTGCTGCTCCTCAAGGAGGTCAGCCCAACCAGCTCCATGGTTTAACGATTCCCTTAGATCTCGCAACAGAAATTGTGGAACAATTGAACGGAAATGGTGTAAATCCTATCTACCTGAGGACAGGAAGGTGTATAAAGACACCTTAAAAGCTCATTACATTCTCGTGAAGGCAGCCAAGAAAAACCTCTTTCAAACCAAGATAGAAAATGCCCAAAATAAGAGTAAGGAAATCTTTAGCATAGTTAAATCCTTTACTGCCCTGAGAGCCGGCACAAAGGAAGGGCCATGCACTGAAGAATGGTCTAAGTAAATAGTTGAATTCTTCCACAAAAAGATCTCCATGATCCAACAAGCCTTCACTAACATCTCAGAGGAAGAACTGACCTTCTACCTTAGTTCTAATAGCAAATTTCACCTCTTGGATCCTATATCTTTACTAGCTTTCCCTGAGTTTCGGCTTGAAGAGTCACTGACCCCTCTCCAAAGCATTAAGTCTGGCTCTCCTACTGACCCATGTCCAGGGAATATCTTGAACCTATTAGCTCCCACCATAAACCCCACAGTAAACCAGCTCTTTAATGCTTCTCTCTCTCCTCAGGCAACATGCAGAAATTATGGAAGAATGCTAAGATTCTTCAACTGATAAAAAAGGCTAACGCCAAACCGACGGACCCTGCCAACTACAGGCCAATCTCCCTTTTTCCGACCCTCTCCAGAGTACTAGAGAAGCATGTAAACAAGGCCCTCCAAAAACACATTGAAGATGGGAAGCTCCTTCATGAGTCCCAATCCGGTTTTAGGGCTAACTACAGTACGGAGTCCGCTCTGCTGGAAGTGACTGAATTTCTCAAGGGTAAGCTGGACCAGGGAGGCAAGACTGTTCTGATACTGCTCGATACGTCGGCGGCCTTCGATATGGTCCCACATGAGAGGCTTCCGGAGAGACTTGCTAACATCGGTCTGGGGGGGGACCGCCTTTACAATGGATATCATCCTTCTTGGCAAATAGATCTCAGGACATCTGGCTCCCCCCTTTCTCATCCCCAGTTCCGGCCATGAATGTAGGTGTCCCTCAGGGCTCCATTCTCAGTCCTACCCTTTTTAATATACATCTATGCCCCTTGCATTTCTGGTAGATTAAGAGGGCGCCAAAATTGTTTCCTATGCTGATGACACTCAGCTGATTTTTACGTGTGATAAAGGAACCGACTTTGACAGGGCAATGATTAGGCCTTGCCTCACAAATGTAGGAATTGTCATAGACAAGACACTCTCCATGTGCTTTCAAAATCAAAATCTAAATGGCACTTGCTTTGGCATACTCTGGATGCTAAAAAGAAATTCCTGACACAGTTACAGCTTGAGAGCGGAAAGATCGTGGTGCAGACTCTGGTGACATCAAAGCTTGACTATGTCAACAGCTTGTACCTCTGTCTTCCCAAATCCCTTATCCAGCGCCTACAAGTGGTACAATACGCAGTGGCCAGAGCCATCCTGAGACCTAAACCCGGATCTAGTATGACCCCTATTCTTAAGTCTCTCCGCATAAAAGAACGGATCGGCTTCAAAGCGATGACCATCTTCTTTAAAGCTTTCCATGGCTTAGGAGCCAGCTACAGAAATAAGCGCGTTAATCGCTACACAACAGCTAGACCCCTAAATTCTTCCAATGCCAACCTGGCCATCATGCCTAAAATATGCAGTGCCCGCATTGGAGGCAGATCCCACGGCTTTCTAGGCCCAAAATTGTGGAATAGCCACCCTGAGTCTCTGAGACTAACCACAGACCTACTCTCTTTCATGAAAGAACTTAAAAACCTGACTTTTTGATAACTGATGGGTCTTTTACGCATGTTTTCCTCCCACTGTCATGCGCCAGGACTCTCTAGTCTGAGTAGCTGCGCGCTTTATTAAATACACAATTTAATTTCATTAGGTCCCTGACAGTGCAAAGGAACACTCGTCCAAATTCTAAGTGCCTTATTTATGAGGCTTTGCTTCACTTTTATACCGCTGGTGCGTCACTTTTTGTGAAGCACCGGCAGCATAAAATATGTGCAATGTTACGCCCTATTTACAAAGTGACACATCTAGGCAGATGCTTCACTTTGTAAACCCCTGCACCACATTATACCTGCGCCAGGCATAATGTATGCAGGGTGGGTGTTGCCCCGCAAAATGCCTCGTAGAAGTGGCGCATTGAAATCTATGAGAACTCAAGTGCGCCACTTCTAGGACGCCATTGCGTCAATATCTTACACCTGCCACACAGCAGGCATAAGACTGATGCAGGCCCTTTCACATGGGGCTTACCACCATGTGAAAGGACACATTGCTGGAGTTGCGTCTATTTTCAAACACACCCCAGCAATGCATCACTTTTGCGCATACAGATTTATCAGAAATACTGACATATCTGTAACTCCTTGCGACATGATGCGTCATACAGTAAATATGACACATCCATCATGTCGCAACGAGGGCGCACTAAGTATGTGTTTACATCTAATATTCAGGGATAGTTGTGTGTTTTCAATATTGTAACACAGCAGCAGCTCACCAATATTACTGCAAATAATCTCTGTGACGCCCTCCCATTTCTTATATGTTAGGCCTTGTTTTGATCTAAAATAAACGTTTTTTATGTATATTGCATGAAACATAAACACAAAATTTCTCTGCAAAATGGCTGTACTAGACTCTCACACATCAGGTACATAAGAAATAAATGAAAGGAAAACAGAATTTAAAACAAACTGTTTAGGAAATATTCAAGGTCATTAGGGCAAAACTCTGGAGAATGGAGCTGACTGTCAGGGGGCCCCCTGAAAGGCTGGGGCCCTGGGCCAGAGCCCACTTTGCCCATGCATTAAAACATCTCTGGTCAGTGGGGCAATGTCTCTTCCATTTCTCCCGCCTGGGGGAGGCCCTTTGTCGGGTTTGCCACGGGACTGCTTGTGGGCTGCGCTGGGGCTGCATGTATGCCGACTGGGGGCAACTGCTAAGACCACCGAGGAGCCAGTATCCAGTCGCTCGCACAAACCTCAGGGATGGATGAGTTTTGGGCAAGACATGCTCTCGCTGCTGCAGTTCAGGTGTAAGCCAGGTCAGCAGGTGGCTCTGGTTTCGCTTGTCGGCTGGTTTAGCAACAGTGTAGGACTCCAATCCTTTGGTACTATTGAGATGGTATCGTTTGACGCACTTGATGAGGACTGGCATGAATGCATTGCCAGCCTTGTGGTGAATCCGGACAACAGTTGGTGATGACTTGCCAGGATGGTTGCAGGCCTTCAGTCTTGATTCGATCACCTGTGGCAGGGAGTGGCCAGGTGTGTCCATTTCCTTTGGGGCGACAGTTACATCCGTGCACTTGGACTCCTTGGTCTATTAGGACGTTGGTGACGGTGGCGTGATGGACACGCTGAGAAACGTGAGGCATGGGACTCTGTTCGCGCAGGCTTTGTGGCTTACTCTCGGTCTCCCGCTGGGCAGTCGCCAGTTCCTTATCTGGTTGTCACCCCTTCACTTGGTGTTGATGTGTCAGGATTCACTCCCTTTTCCAGCTCGGGTTCTCTTCATCGTCCGGCCCGGCCACTCACGACTTCCCCTTCTGAACTTGGTCGGTTGTCCAATTCTTAGTGTGGACCCTCCGGTCACACTTCCACGTTTCTTGCTGAGTGCGGTGTCATGCACATGGCACTGATGATGTAGTTGCCATTGGGCCTGGACGACAGGTGGTGGCGATCGGCTAGGAGAGGAGGCTTCTGGAGGACTTCGCAGCTGCATGTCTCTGCCTTGCTGAAACTGTTCTTTCACCTCTGGCATCTGCAGTCAGGAGCAGGGATGGAGTTCAACTTCGACTGCCGACACTCGGGGATGGACAGTCACACTGGGAAGCGTTGGGGACCAATGCGGTTTGCGCTTGCTGCGGCTTACGTTTGGTTCTTCCTTGGGTCTGTCTCCAGGGACGTTGGTTCGCTTTGGTGGCTGTCTGGTGTCTCTGGGTGTGCTCTTGGCTTGTGGTGCTACGAGCCCTCGTGCTTCTCCTCTTTTTTCCTTAACGCACCTGTGTTTGTCCAGCTCTTCCAGGTGACAGGATTGTCACTCTTCTTTTTGCTTCTTCTCCGGGTGCAGTGCCATGCACCATGTTCCAAAAAGGCCAAAAGGGCCTATCAACTTCAATGGTCTCTGAACCATGCGGGCGAGACTTCTGTCGTTCTTCTCTGCTGCGTGGCGAGCAGCTACTTGTCTTGGGAGCTCCTTCTTCAGGTAGCTTCTTGAAGCTCCTACTCCGGGTGTTCCCTCTTCTGGGAATGAATTCCATGGGCAGTAGGGAGCTGTGGTAGTGGCTGGCCACTTGGAGTGTGCGACTCTCCTCTTGCCTGTCTTGGGTCACCGACGACTCCGTCTTGAGGCAGTGTGAGGGAGGACACTGTGCTGTGTTCGGCCCACTCGGGGCTCCGTTGCTGCTGTGGAGATGTACACAATCTCTTTTCTGCGTTCGAGCCACACGCGGCCCCTCCTCTGGGATCTCTTTGATTCTCTGCTTCATAGCTTGCGGGTAACCTCCATTACGCTTCCCTTCACTCAAGGGTCAGTGTTTGTGTCTCGAAGCTGTCCCGTCGTGGCGCTGGATCCTGTTTGGGTTATGCGTTACCGTGTGACACGTAACACTCTCACTGTTGGGCCAACCGTGACAATTTGGTGCTGGGGCAGCCGGCTGGAGCTGCTTCTTGCGTGCCGCCATACATTTTCTTTCTGCCTTCTTCGCATTATCTCTTCTTGGGCAGTGTTGGGTTTAGTAGCTGGTCCTCCTGTGCGCTGTCTGCTGGTGCCCTGTGTTTGCCCTTTCTTGCAGTGGTGGCGACCCACCATGAGGAGGTGTGCAATGCTCTTCTCCCCGTCACTGACTGATTTTCTCTGTAACCATATGTGGCAGGTGGCTGTAGTGTCTCTCAGAAGTGGCAGCCAGTGAAAGGGGACATGCACTGCTATCGCCACGCTGGGTTCTCCTGCCCTGCTGTTGCTCCTCTGGTGTAGCAAGTATGCGGGTCTGGTGAGGGAAGAACGGTGCAGCCTTCTCTCTGGGCTGGGCTTGGAGTGCCCTTGCAGCACTATCTTGGCGGCCTGAAGTGAGGTCAGGGGATGTTGCAGGCTTCATTGGTCATGCTAGGCTGTACACCACTCTTGCAGGGTGCGGTGTATTTGATTAACCGCTAGATGGCGGTGCAGCTACTTTTCCTTGTGCTGCGGCAGCATTGCTGAACCTGCTGGCCTTGTCTCTCGCGATGGTATGTAAACTAAATGACTGGGGCTCTGCTGGTGACTTCTTACTGGGTAGCAGGGTGGCATGTACTGTCTGGGTGCTTCACGCTGATGCTTTGTGCGTTGCAAACACTCCCTACTGGCTGCTGCAGCCCCAACAGCACTGGAAACTCTGGTGCAGGGTTTGCGGAATGCAGGGGGGGTTTGTACAAGACTGTCATTCTTCATTGCGGTGCAGCACCGCAGCCACAGTTCACCTTCACTGCAGTCTCAGCAATGTCCCTGATGCTGCGGACGCCGATTTTCTCCTGTCTCTACGGGCACCTGGGCTGCCAGAGGCTGGGGCAGTCCTCTCACCCACGCGGGCGCTGAGGGTGAGGGGAAACATTCAGTATTGGTGCGCACCCAGGCTCTAGGACGTGCCCCTACTTCCTGCGGGGATACAGTATTTAACTTGCCTGCGGCAAACTCTACCAGCAGGACGTCGCTCGTTGGGCCGCTGTACTTCTCGCGCCGACAGACTCCTTTCTTCGGTCCCCTGGTGAGTGAGGATGGGGGCGGGGAAGCATGAACATAACATCAGTGCTGCAGCTCCGCACTATCGGCGTTTTACCTTCAGGCCCTGATATCAGGCAGCAGTCTCTGGGCTTCGTGCCAAAACCCCTCGCCGGTCTCTCTGACTGTGGGCAGCGCTAAATTGACCTCTTCACGCTGCTCGCCAACTCACTCCGCTTTGTAGCAGGTGTCAGGCAGCAGCAGCGGCGAGACGTAGGAGATGAGCTGTTACTGTCCGCATTGGTGCGTCGCTTCTTCGGGAACTAGGACAGTACTGTAGTAGGCAGACCAGTCTCCATGCAGTTAGTGGTAGTAGCAGGGGTGCCCCTTGGGACACGCTTGTCTTCCACTGAGACACCGTTATACCGTCATCTCTCTCTCGCCTCTTCTCAGGGTGACACAGCGTACAGGACCGCAAATGCTGGCTTGGGGCACAGGCGTGTCGTGCCATGTCAGGAATGCATTCCTCTTCCCCCGACTCATTGGGACATACAGTGGCAGGCAGGGCAGCTGACGGGTACCTCAGCAGGTCATAGCATGGACACACACCAGCCTTTTCATTACTTTTAAGGTCCTGGGGTGCACTCTCTTGTCGACGCTGTACTGCTCTCAACCTCAGACACTGCCGCATCGGCTGTTAAATATACATGCCGGTGCTTGCTTACCGGGTGTTCTGACGTGCTGGCAAGGGGGTGCCTTAGGCATAGGCTACACTTTCCCCCATGCCAAACTTCAAATCTGTAGCACACCTACACGCGGGGCAGACCTCCTCGTCGCCATTGTTGTGTTGTGGACCCTAGGCCCACATGCTAATACGATGTGACACAGACACCGGAAGCATACTTAGTGAACTGGCCATGAGCATGTGCACCCAGGCCTTTTTATTAACAGGCTCACGTCACTTGTGACGCCTGTGATGGATGCGTGTGGGGTGCATGTGTTCCCACTCCCCCAAATGAGTGGTTAACAACTCTTTGTCTGCTGAGACACTAGAACATGTCTCGCAGGACACAACAACTGTGAGGCATCCTTTTCATGCTCTCAGAAAAGATCAGCAGATGTACTGCTTCATTTCTCATTTCGAGATCAATAAAGCATCAAAATACTCACTACGTAGAAAGAATGAGTGTTTGATTAGAGAGATAAAGAACTGGTTGAACTTGCCACCCGCAACACTTTGAGAAGGCTTTAGCAAGAGTTTTAAAGAGAATAAAGCCTCAGTGCAATGCAACCAATGGATGAAGGGGGCAGACCCTCTGCCCCATGCAGTTCACTGTGCTGGGAAGAAGCAAAATGTGAATACAGAAGGGGACACAGAATGCCCTCTGAAGTGGTGTCATAGTTGTCTGCTTAAAACACTCCAGACACAGCAGTGAGAAGTGTTTTGCATTGTCTTTTGGATGTCTCAGGAATAATAACACTATCAGAAATAAGTAAAGAAATATGAAATTATCAGAAACATGTTTATTACGAAAACGCAAAGATCTTGTTTTGAAGAGATTGAAGAATAAATTGAATGTACTGTTTGTACGATATGCTGTTTATTTGACTGCTACGTGCTTTTATCCTGTTTGCTAACTCACATTTGTATCAATGTAAAGCGCTCTGATATCCGCAAGGATCTTGTTCGCGCTCTATAAAACTCTCAAAATAAATAAATAAATGCAAAATCACCCGATTAGATTATACAATGGAAAGCAGTATGGAATACACAATGTTAAATAAGCATTTGCAAAGCCGATGGCCGTACCTTTCAGTGCTGCTACTTCACCTTTTGGCTTTGCCAATGTTTTCTGCTGATGCTGTTTTGCATTAGTGCTTATTTGCCGATGTGGAACAGCATGACCCAAAAAAAATGCAGCTATGAATATACATGCATAGTCATCACGCATGCTTATGTTTGTATCATGGCACTGTAGTGCCCCCCATATGATAACAAATTCGTGGCCATGCATCAACTCTTATGCAAGCGGATACACCATGACACAGCTGCAATTTTGTTTCACTTTACCATTCCAAGATGACGGACGCCCATGCTGGAGTGGTGATTTAAAAATTGTTTCAAAAAGTCGTAAAAGCTCATGGTTTATAGAATAGAGCAGTCTGGCAACTAGTTGGTCCTCCAAAAAAGTGAAAGTTAGTTTAAAAAAAAGCAACAGGGGCACAACAGTGAAGTGGTGGGTTGCATGTACTGTAAACATTGACAAGAAGTGGTAAACAGCATGAGAGTTAGCAATGTATGAGCTGGATGGGGAGGTGCTTAAAAAAGGTAGGGGTATTGTAAGCAATGGTGAAAGTGAGGGGCAGCACAGTGAGCACAGGGATCCGAGGGGGGAAGAAACAAAACGCATGCACTCCCATGGAGTGCTGGAAACATAAGAAACAAGCATTTGCAATGCAATAGGTCTCGCAATTACGCAATTTTGAGCTAGTGACATTGCAAATAACAATGCCTTTTATTTTTGTTTTCGTTTTTAAAACCTAAATAAAAGGCATTGTCATTTACAATGCCTATAGCTTAAACTCGCGTAAATACGAGACCTACTGCATTGCAAAAGCAATGGGGAGTGGACACAGGAGTAACAGAGGAGAAAGACATTTAAAGTAAATGAAAAAGTATATAGCGCAAACTCGACCCGAAGGTATCTGAGCGCTACAGAGCGGTCCATGATTCGAGAACCCCTCACTGGATAACAGGTAAGCAGGTTAACTGTAGAAAAGGATTTTCATTAAGATGATGGTGAGCTACAGTTCCGTGGCCCTCTAACAGCACACGGTTGCCTTTCTGTCACTAAAGTGCTGCTCGTAGCATTTGGAGTGGCTTTGAACACTGAACGAAATGGGACCAGCTACATGAATGAGACTTTCCCTTTCTGTTCTTCAAGCAGCTCAACTTAATTAAAGAATTACTCTTTATAACATTCTTGGCTGAGAGGATCTGTGATTGCTTGGTTCAAACAAGAGCAGGCTAGTGGTGTAATTACACTCTATAGGATAAAGAATAAAAGAAGCGCCATCTTTGGATATGAAGTAGGGTACACAGGATAAATTGAGATGTCGCAATGGATTGTCACAGACAAATGATCGTTGCATTCCAGACGCTCTAATAGATCTTATCCCACCCTAAATTCCAAATTTGAGGTATGATACTTGTCGTTTTTTGGAAACTAAGCCCTCGGCACCCACTATGAGTCTTATAAGTGTGGAAAGCTACGGGCAGGAGGACAAAGTGGTGGGTTGTACACTAAGGATGCATGCAGTGTATGGTCTAGCTAAATGAGAGTAAGAAAGGCCATCTACAAGGAGAGGATATAGCGGATGGCTAGCTCTCTGACGTTCCTTACCCTCGCATGGTGAACTTAACCACACTAAGGCGGGCCCCGGCTGCGCTCAGCTCTGGCTGGAACTCAGCATCCGTGCCGATCGCCTTCACCCCCACCATGGCGGGCACGGCGTACTCAACATCCTATTTTCCGTTGCAACCGGCCGCACAGGCTCTATTTCCCGGCGGCGGCGGCTTCAGCGTCTTCACCGACTGCCTAGTCACGCCGGGTCAGTGAGAGGTGTGCGAAGCGAGGAAAGGGCGGGGCAACGGCACCTGGCAGACATAGCGATGAGTCATTCGTGGCTACTGAGCAGTCGCCGCTCTGTAAACTACGTCAACATGTTACCCGGACATGCTTCCACCTGGCCTCCATGTTTGATCCTGGCAAGACATAGATTGTTAACGAAAGAGATAAACGAAAGAACGCCAGTGTGTAAAGAAAAGTGAACATATAAGACACGCGCATCCTAGTTATTACAGTAGAATTCGCTTCAACGGTATACCGTAACACATACTAAGGTGTTTACGAATATAATAACTGCTGCCTTTTTGTTACCCTTATTGGATTCATGAGTTCGTTCTTTTTTTCAGAGCCATCAAGTACTTTTAGTTTAACGCAAATAAATCCAATAAAAATGTTGATACTGTAACCAGTTCATGATACCAGTTTTTTCTTTATTAAATTGTCTATATCCCGCTCTACAATCGTGGTCCTTCTTCTATCTTGATATCTGCCTCTCAACATCTTCTTTAGCTTTGCGGCACTTGGATCGTTGCCGTAAGTCGAGCATTGCCAGGGCACTGTCAGCTGACTGTAAGCTACAGCGAGGAAGAGCTGTAGGAGGGAGCACAATAGCAAGATCACTGACTGCACCAGCGGCGATCAGCGCAGAGCGTGAGTGTGCTGTGCGGGCGGGGGGCACGGAGGGGGCACTGCAGAGAGACAGGTGTTAACACTGCATACTGACAGGCGCAGATATGACAGTATATGTTACCCTGCCAAGGCAATTGTATGGACTGACTAGTCAGGCGGGCATTGCGAAGACATACCTGCTGATGAAACAGGCTTTTTAGACACGCACATTCTCAAGGATTGTCAGGCTAAAGACGGGGCTCAGAGACTAGCACTGTTGAGTCAGTGTCACTGAAAGAGACTGACATGATAAAGAGGCTGTCACTGGCAGACAAGATCTCCGGGTTACATTATAGTTGCTGGATAGCACCATGTCATCTGTGGCACCGTCTGCTAATCATGTCTTTTGATCTTGCAGCACATTGCATGCCGGGAAATATATGTCAGTATTTACATTGAAAACAAGCGCGGCCCCGTGGCCGCGAAAGTTAATTGCGAGAGGGGGAGCAGGCGGTGAGCCCGCAAGTGGTGCGCGCCCACGCGCGACAGCAAACCATGTAGTTTCAATTATCGCGCCCGTGACTGGGCACGATAATTGAAACTACATGACAGCGGTGCACGTAATAGACACCAATAGGCCATGGGCGGAGCAATGCGCCCGCCTTTGACCAATTGCGTGCTGTCTTTTATAAAAAGACGCACGCAAAGGCCAATTGCGTGGGCCAAAAGGAAAAGCACACGCACGAGTGTGTGCAATTCCTAGGTCCATTTTAAAACCCCCCACAAGAGGTCTCTCACTGCGCGAGCAGTGCTACACACTGCAACGCTAGGTGCAAGACCTAAAAAGGTAGTTCCTCGATGTGGAGCTGAGTGAGGATAGAAGTCATCTTATCAAAATTATGATAACACAGCTTTACTTCATGGGAGGGTCAAACACATGAAGATGAAAGAAAGTCATTGAATAAGGAGCATGTAAATGCCATCCTGTTGTAAGCAATGGACTGACCCAAAGTCCACTGTACCTATCGGTATTGTCCTCAGAAGCTCTTCGATGTTATAAAGCTAACAGCTGGCTGTAGGCAAGAGATGAAAGTGCAAAAGGTATTTTGGGGCAAAAAGCCACAATTTTGTAGGCAGTGTTGCAAGACATGGCTGCTATTCAAATCTTTTCTGTTATAAGAGGAAATGTTATAACACAGTGATATGGTAAAAACATCACAGACCAATTAGTACTGCAATGTGTTATTCACATCAGTGTGTCAGGCATTCATTTTAGTGACCTTATTCTTCATTTTGATGTGCTTGGTATACATTTATGGCTGTGTTGTTCGTTTAGTTTTATTGGTTAATGATTTGCTGATACTTTTTAATTATATGCCATAAATTTCAATATAGCACCTGGGTTATTTTTTTAGTGCCCAGTTTATTTATTTTTGTGTGCTTCTATTTATATGAAGCTATATTTAATCTATTTGGCTATATAAAATTCCTATTTCTATGGGTAATTAATTTGGTTGCGTGCATACTATTTATTTAAATACAGGTTATTCATTTTGGGTTATGCTTTTTGTTCATCTTTCGCACTGTGCTCCAATGGAATGCATTAATTATTTTATTGTGTGTCATGCCTTATTTTGCAGGCACCCTTTGGTGTGTGTTATTCAGTGTAGCCATTTCAGTGTAAGTCATTCATCAGGCCATGTTGTTATGAACCCCAATGTACCCCAATATAGGCCTAGGTAGTTACACAACCTTTTACCTACATCTGTTCTACCATTGTTCTACATAACGGGTCTGGAGCTGACCTTTTACCTAGTTTGGTGGTACATGACTGTTGTGTGGTTTTCTCCGAAAACTAGCCTCATGTATTATGCATGAGGAGTCTCAGTATAACAGCAGGATTATCATCCTCTGCATAATAACTCTGTATAAGGGTCACCTCTATTGTCATCCTTGCCCGACATGCCCATAGTACACTTTAGGTAGAACCCCTGAGGGTACCGCTAGGGTATATAAGCACTACACTTCACTGGGCAAACCAGAGGAGAAAGACTTCCATGCTGACATGCTGACGCGAGACGCTGAGGCTCCTGCATGCAGACACTGCAGTACAAAGAGGTCCGACATGCCTCGCGGGGTGTCCATCTCGAGACCACAACAGGGTCCTTCGCTCTCCCACTTCAGGTAATGGGGTTGGCTCTATCCTAAGGGGATTCTTGGCTTTACACCTACATACATGCTAGCTACCATTAGGCACATCTAGTTAGGGTTGGGTTGTAGAAGTATGCATTATTACTGTCATGGATTCATATGCCTGCATATATTCATTGTTTTAGCACTATGGTAGAATTCATCCTTTTCTTTACTCTACTGGTGCTTATAACTGTATATATCTGTTTCTGTCTCATTGTTGTTGCAGCACGCGTATTTTACACTAGAATGACGCTGGGTCAATAAATACCTATTGAAAACGTCCCCATCATTTATTCTGCGTATCTCTCTGACACAAAGTGAGCATGAGTGACTGAGTGAAAAGTACTGTACTGTTTCCACAATCCCTGAGGGGTCAGAGTTGTCATGTTTGATAGTTGCCAGAAACTATTCGCTCCTTGGTAAGAGGGGCTCTTAGTGGCACTGTGAGCTAGCTTGTCTACAGACTAACATATCCTTTGGGGTGTCTGGAATCAGTCTGGACACCAATCCTTTAGTTTATGTTGTCTAAACATGCAGATCCTATATAGATGTGTAGGACCTACATGACAATGTATTCGTTTTAGAATGTGGTTTAAATGTTATGGAGCATGATATTACATTTGGAGTGTTACTCTCTTTAGTATCTAAGTGATTTATTTTGATATGATTGCTGACCATCTTGTGGTATTTGTGATTCGTTTTATTTACTGTGTTTTTTAATTGCTGTATGAGTTAGACATGTTTTAATGATTTTTAGGTCTCGCCTTGGGAAAGCAGCGCATGCGCTGCTCTCGCAATTGCGAGTACCTTTTGTAATCGATTCTGCCGAGGGCTTTTCATGCACGGGACTGCATGGACAAACATGGCTGCTCTTGCCATTCGTCCATAGCAGACAGCATGCACGTGTCCGTAGGGACTGTGGACAGTCCCACGCCATTTTGTTGCCATAGCAACAAAATGCCGCTTCGCGTGTTTTTTTTATGTCAGTCCCCCCGGGGCACAAGCAGGCATCCACTTCTGTCTTTTTGCTGCGATCAGCTGTCCTGACAGAAGTGGATGCCTGCTTGTGCCCCAGGGGAACTGCAGGACAGCCGAGAATCTGTCACAAAACGGCGGACTTTAAACCAATGCCACCATGCCTTTCAGCAAATGCAGCAGTAGTTTTTCGGAATTCTCAAAGGCTTTCCAGCAGTGCCTCTGTAAACATGCGACAGTCACAGATTTTGACGTGGGCGCTTGAAAACCATTATAATTCCTATGAATTTTCAACTTTAAACCAATGCCACCATGCCTTTCAGCAAATGCAGCAGTAGTTTTTCGGAATTCACAAAGGCTTTCAAGCAGTGCCTCTGTAAACATGCGACAGTCGTAGATTTTGACGTGCGCGCTTGAAAACCTTTATAATTCCTATGGATTTTCTATACCCATGCGGGGTCGTTTATTTGCGGGCGAAAATGTCCTAAATGTTTTGGGAATCAGACCCCATGGCTGTAGCATCTTTATTTGTTTCCCTGTTTCTATGTGAGCGTGACGAGCGATAATAAATGTATTGGTTTTAGAGTGCCATGGGGGTTTTAGGGACCACTCAACTGGATGACAATCAGGTGCTTTCAGTCAGAAACCCTACAACCCCCACCCTCTCCCCCACCCGTCTAGGTGCTCTCCCCTCTTCCTCAGCCTGTCCTCGGTATGTAGCTTCCACCGTGCCCCTCCCCCAAATCTTTTTCCTCTGTTTGTTTTCTATCAACACTCTTCATACGTTTTTTTCGTCAACATTCTGCCCCTTCTTTACCCCGCTCGCTTTTCTCCCCACTCGCTTACTACTACCTCTGTTTTCTACTCCCGTAGCTACTGAAAGTTGTTCCTGGTTTCCTTTTTTTCTCCGCCCCGAAAACTTTATGCCTGCCTCGCAGCCTGCGAGACACCCTGGGTGCTCCGGCTGCACACGCCAGGTGAGAATGCCTCACTAGCAGAACGATATCATGTCCGTGCAGGTCAGGGTAACTCACTGCCCATGGGGCAGAAAATAGCCGCGTGCACCAAAATAAAAGCGGTCCCCATTAGTGAATCACATAGTTAGAACAAGCATTTGGAATGCAATAGGTGTCGCATTTACGCGAGTTTAAGCTATTGGCATTGTAAATGACAATGCCTTCTATTTATGTTTTTAAAACGAAAACAAAATTAAAAGGCATTGTTATTTGCAATGTCAATAGCTCAAACTCGCATGAAAGCGAGACCTATTGCATTGCAAATGCTGGTTATGGGTGTGTTATTTTTTTTGCTATGTGCTAATACTATTTCTGTATGCCTACTTCACCTGTATAACTACTTCACTTTGCTGTATGTACTTTACATTGTAAGGTATATTATTCTTTTCCGTGTGGCAATTATTTATTGCCTTTGTGTTGGTCATTTCGCTATATATGTTTGCCATTTTTCTGTGTTGTTTATGTTGATGATTTATTTATTGTGCTTTGCACTATTCATGTTGCTGCTTGTATTAAATACTTCTTATGTGATATTGATACTTTTGTGAATTCATAATGTTCTCAGTTTTATTAATGTATTCAGTTGCAAAAGTTAATTTTCCCATTGTGCATTGTGTCACTCATTTCTCAGGGTCTGTTAATCATTTTGCTGCAGATTTGCAGTGTTGCTCTTTTTCCTGTGTGTTTTTTTCATCTTTCCTCAAGTGTTGCCTAGTTCTACTTCATGTGCTATTCATTTGTTGTGGGTAATTCGTTTAGCGTACTGTGTATTTCATTACTCTCTTTGCTATTCAGTCGCTGTGCATTTCAAGCATTTTGTGATTTGTTATTCATTTTAGTATGTTCATTATTCATTTTCCAGTTTTTGTTTCTCATTTTCAGTAAAATAATCTTTTTGCAATGTGCATTATTCATTTTAAAGTGTGCATTATTCATTCATGTATATGATATCAATCTTGATATTTTGATGTTTCCCACCCCTTCCATGAGAATGTCAAATTAGACAATTGTAATTTCGACTTAAATATGACCTTGTGTTATTAAGTATGTATTCTCTGAATACAGCACAACACTAGTTGGTTTCTGTTTTACATAATGTTGAAGCGATCTTGGCTTCAGATCTATGGTTATTATGCCTGTTGCAATATAACATTGTCATTCCTAGACGAAATAGGCTTCAGTCTACAAGAGTATTTCCATCTATTTCTAGTTGCCCGATTTTTTTGTGTGAGAGTACCAACCAAAGAAATGGCAATACCGTAGGCTGCAGTTTTTTCGCTTACATGATTGCGCCCTCATTACGCGTTCTTCAGGTTGTAACAAGTGTAACTTGGCAATGCCAGTTTTTTCACCTGTTCTGAGCTGCAAAACCTAGACTCTTACAATGTTGTTCACAAAGGAATATCACCACAATTATCGGGTGAAAGGAAAAGCTAGTGGGTCAAAATCTGTAGTGTCGATTTGGGATTTGGCCACAGTGTGAGTCAAAGCCAGAAATACCCGCCAACTCACAATGTGATACTGTTTGTATCGGTCATAAACTAAGCAAACACAAGGAGATGATGGACAGAGCGTTTCAACTTTTCAGCCACAGATCTGGGTTGAATCCATCATCGTCCTTTAGCCCAGATCTGTGCCTAGCTGCGAGTGTCTGAAAAGTTTTAGCGCTCCGTCCATCCTCTCCTTGTGTGTGCTTCAGTCGTAAACTAGCCTGTTCCATTGTGCTCTTTTAGATCCTTGTTAGCAGGGCCACGGTGAAGTATTTTGAACGTTTATCATGCTGAGTAGACACTGGGCTGATTCTGTACCACGAAGCACCTAGACAGTGAGAACAATCAAAGAAGTGGCAGAAGTTACATCATAGAAACTGTGAGGCAACAACATAACTGGCAAGATTAGACAGGATTTAACCTTATTGAAATGACATAGGTGGATAAAAACCTGCAATAAGCCTCACAGGGAACATAAGACCTCCAGTAGCAAAGACTGATGACAGCTAAATGATGCCCTTGTCATCAGCTACTGTCCCTCACAGTGCCTGGTGATGAGTTCCTTGATGGTCTCTCCAAAAGGATTTGCTGCACAAAATTACTTATTCATATGCTCCATTGGGCTGTAGGCTCCCTAATTTATAGGGGTTCCTAGGGTAATCATAGAGACGATTACTCGTTGATGTCCGGGGAGAGGATTCAAAAGATATTTTGTCTTAACCCCCCCTCCACCCCATCCCCCCTGCCCACAGTTTTTTGGAAGAACACTGAACAACAAGATTGGATGCTGCCCTATTAGTGGTAATCACATTTCAGTCTGACATTAGAAAATTTTGCACCGCTGAAATAAGACACTATAACCGGTGTAACAATGCCCACCTTTCATTATCCTCTTGAGCTCTGTAAGACAAAAAGTCACAAAATGAACAACAATTAATGACTTTTGAACTGTTTAGCTTTTTCTTATATAAATGACTGAACTAATTGCTGGAAGAACTAAATCCTGGAAGAAGGAGAGACTTTTTGACACAATTTCCTTAAATGAGAATCATAAGACTCTAAATATATCACCAGGATTCAAAGTTACATTTTTGGTCTCATATTATCCCATATGAAAGAAGCTCCCTGAGGCAGTTATACTATCATGCTTGGTTGAGGACAGTGTTTAATTAATTATTTAATAGCACTGGAGTCCGGTCCAAGCTGCGTACCAGGGAGGCCTTTGTTTGAGGGCTAACTACCACACAACACGCAAGAAAGGCAGATAAGAGGATCACACTAGTCAGTCAGTCATAAAGTCTTTATTCGGTTTTAGTGGAAACCATAAAAGCATACTACAATAAATACATATTAAAAACAGAAATTTCATTAATGATATGATGCCAACATTAAAAAGGGTACAGTTCATTTCTTCAAGGTACGAATAACCACAGTTAAAAAACTTGCGATATTGAAGGTTTCCCAGACATTATTTAAAAGCTGTAAATACAAAAAAGCAGGTCTCACTTGAACAAAGCCTTTATCTTTTAAAATTGGGATTAAGAAACGTTTCCTGATGTCAATAAAGTGCTCACAGAAGAAAAAAAGGTGTATAATGTCCTGGGGGGAAAAATTGTCACAGGAACAAGGGCCAGGGTCCAGCACCCTATTCCAATCTTTCTTGGCTCCGATCAATGAATATAGTTGATTCAATCTAAATCTGGTTAAAAGAAAACGATGATTTGGATTAGTTACATATCCCAGATAAGGTTCCATGAGAGGTGTTGTTTTACAGAGCTGGTGGCTCCTAACGGAACCCTTGACCAGCTCCTTCTCTTCCCTTGCCAAAGAGGAAATGCAACTATAACTTTCTTTACACCAGTTGATGTCGCCTTTTACCAGGGTCTCGGGGGAAAAATACAGCTCTGGTCTCCCGAGATTTTTGGCCAGGGTCCGAATGTATTTCAACCAGGGTATGTACGAACCATGATCGAGCGAGAGACAATCTCTCAAAATGGTGTGGTTCAAGTGCAAATCCGGGTTAAGCCAGATGCTAATCCATTTCAGGATCGGGGCCAGGGCAATGCTGTCTTCAAGATAGCCAATTCCTAGTTCCTGGTGGACGATATAATTAGCCGTACAAATTGGTACTGAGAGGAGATTTTTTAGAAATCTATCCTCGACAGTCTGAATGCTTTTAGCATTTTTAATGCCCCAGACCTCAGCTCCATACAAGGCTATGGAAAGACATTTAGCCTTGTAAACTTGGATAAGGGCCTTCAGTGGTCTGGCTCCCAGTTTTCTTGCGAAGCCCAGGACTCCTACTGTAGCTCTTGAAAACACAATCTTTTTTGCCTGTATCTGGGTAACCCCGGAGTCTCGATCATCAAAGAGGACGCCCAGATAAGGAAAAGAAGAGACCCTCGATAGTTGATGCCCCCCACATGAGAAGGTTTTGGATTTGGCAGATTTAGGGCCAATGACCATGACATGAGATTTTACAAAATTAACAGATAAGTCCAGATCCTTCATAAAATCAGCGAAAGAATTTAACAATAGCTGAAGGCCCACTCCCGTTCTGGCGATTAAGGCAGCATCGTCAGCATATAAGAGGGCAGGGACTGAATATTTCCCCGCACGGGGGATATCTTTACATGAGGCAACAAGGGTAGTGTCCAAGTCGTTTATATATAAAGTAAAAAGGAGAGGTGCCAAGATGCACCCCTGCCTAACCCCATAAGATATGGGTATATCTTTGCTGCAATTTCCCTTTTGGTCATAACGAACTGTCGCTATTAACTCTCTATGTAAGTCCGCTAAAAAATAGACAATCTCTTTGTCAACACCAAGATCTAGGAGCATTGGCCATAGTTTTGATCTATTTACACGGTCAAAGGCCGAGGACAAGTCCATAAAGGCAACCAACAGGGTTCCTTTTTTGGCCACCGTGTATTTACCAATTAAAAGTTGTAGGTTTAAACATTGGTCTATGGTACCCATCCCTTTCCTAAATCCATACTGGACCATAGAGAGTTTCCCAGATTCCTCTAGCCAACCGTTTAGTTGGGCAAGAACAACTCTCCCCAGGACTTTCACTGAGGAGTCTATAAGAGAAATTGGTCGATAGCAGCTCGGGTCGCCTCTGTCCCCCTTTTTAAAGATAGGGACGATGACCGATTTCGCCCATGTTGATGGGAGGCCCTTTTGGCATGCGTTTATAAAAACATTAAAAAGGATTTTAGACCACAGTTTGATATCTGATTTGAAAAGGTCAGCCGGGACTCCATCGGGTCCCGGCGCCTTGTTACTTGTCATTTGTAAAATAGCATTTGTCACCTCTAATTCTGTGAAGGTCAACGTGTAATTGTCAAAATTAAGTATAGGCCCCGCCCTTAAACCATCTCCATCATATACCTGTTTAAAATGAGCATACCAAACATCCTCTTGGATGCCGCATTCAAGCTCAGTTTGACTTTTGCCGTTAAAAAAAGGTTTATTTATAATGGACCAAAATTTCGCACTATTATTAATGACATCAGTAGACAATAAATCATTCCATGCATTTTCCCTAATTTCGGTTTTGCGTTTCTTCTGAGCCAATTTGTAGGCCTTCCTACAGATGGCGATATCCGCTCTGTCAGGTGGAACCGCTTTAAGAGCTAACATGAGCTTCCGTTGAGAGGATGAGCAGGTGTGATCAAACCATTTCTCCCCAACTTTGGGTTTATCCTTACATACTTTTTTAAGATCACTGTTCACCTGACAGCAGATTTTTTGGTAAGCTGTCAGAACTGCATCACTACAAATCCCGTCCTGTGAACACAGAAGTATTTCGTCCCCAACCGTCTCCCACAAATTATTGGTAAAATCCTCTGGGACCAGCTGACACCATTTCAGGCGTCGCATTTGGTCTGTCGGCCTTATGTCCAGTAAACTGACAGTAGGTTTATCCGCTGTTCCTTTTTTAAGATCATCAGTAAGAATTAACTGGACAGGATTGTGGTCACTAAAAGTAGACCAATTAACCTTATAATGACTTACATTACCAGCTAAGTTAGATGTAACAAAAATGTAGTCAATAGTGGATCCTATTCCACTTCCTTTAAAGGTCGGGGTGTCATTTATGTCATTTACGGGATAAACCAAATGATTCCCAACTAGAAGCTCATCTAAAAAAGTCCCCTGTGGTGTGTGTTCAAAGTGTGAATTACCTTGATCTTGTGGACCTAAACTGTCCCATATAAAACAATCTTTAAAACATAGATGAACATTAAAATCGCCAAGCACAATGACCGAATACGGATTTTTACAAAGTTCATTACACATTTGTAAAAAATCAAATAGACTGCGTAAGTGTTCATTAGGCATATTCTGAATAAAAGAATTATAAAAATTTACTATGAGCCAGATCCCATTTAAGTTGGAATTGATTTCGACTGCTAAACAGTAAGGCGAGCCCGTTTCCACTTTGCTATATTTGCCATCAATGGTTAATGCAATAAGGGTCAAAAGACCGCCTTTAGCCCTTCCCCTATTAGAGGCCACCGCTGATGACCAAAAGGCACAAAATCCATCAAGTAGAAAGGTGTTTTCAGTGTCCCAAGTTTCTTGTAAGCCAATGATTTCATGACCTAATAGAGTGTCCCTCAAAATAGGGTCATGAAGTTTGTTGTTTAGTCCAGCTATATTCCAACTAAGGACACTTGTGCCAAGGGGCGTTTGAGGGATACTAACAGACGCAACCACTCTTTCAACATTGACAGTCCCCAATGCAGGCATGACATTTTGTGTGTCCTCTCCACATGTAGTTAATACAGAACCACCTGGTGCCATGACCTCACCTTCCACAACGGACAAGTTTTCCATGCTGAGTCTTAAAGTGCCCCCATGGTGCAGTCAATCATTAGAGTCTAAGTTACTCAGAGCCTGAAAGCGATTTGAAACAGCTAGACCTTGTGAAAACTGGCTTTCAGGATGACTTACTCTGGGCTCCCATGGAACACTGTGGGGTAATGTTTTCTGTTCTTTATAAAAATGACCCAGTGAATGCAGGGTAATACCCTCACCAGTGTAAGGAAGCAGGGTGGCTTTTGATAGGATGTTGTGCACTATATGGGGATTACTAAAGTTTATTAATACACAATCCCCCTTTATAGTCTTGCGTGATCGCCCAACCCAGGAAACTCTTCTCGCGGTTAAAATCTGATGAGATAAATATGCTGGAAAACCATAGTTCCTATTTAGCCACGAGACCGATTTGTTTTTAAGAGATTCATGGGTTTCAAAGGAGGAGTTCTGGGCAACGTCCTTCAAAGGGGGAACATTTTTTAGCACAATAACAAAAGGGGCGCAGTCAGGGGGGAGATCTGGTTTTGCACCTCCCAAGTGTGTGCTTAATGTTGCATTATTGTTGCTTAGGCAACTGCCTGGAGGTAAGGTAATCTTCTCATTTACTGGTGGAACAACCACCAAATGGGCTGTGCTGTTTAGAGTGTCCTTTGAGGGTCTCATAATATCAACAGAGACAGGTAGGCCCTCTGCGGCTTTGGTCAGAATCTCAGAAGAAATGGTCTTATTAGCCAAAAGATTACGTAGGCCTTCAATCTCAACGGATAGTTCGCCAATTTTAGTAACTAGGGGTTCAACAATTTTTAAGATTTTGGACTCAACGAGGCCTAACAAGGATTCAAGTTGATCAGAATCTAGCTTGGCCATAAGATGACACTAGTCATACTTAAATAGGAAAAAAGGTGCTTTTAAGATCACTTCTTAATTCCTAATCCTATTCCCATCCATCAGGAAGCCTGTCACCTTGTGGGCTTTATATTAGGATATCAATATTACAAATATCAACGTGCCTAAATATTGTGGCTAAAATATTGACTACTCCAATTTCGTCAAGGTACGTATAAATGGTAAGCATACATTTACTGTTCTTAACTCCATGTCTACATAACTTGAAGATACATACCTAGTCAAGCTACCTATATTTAGATTTTTAAATGGTAAATCAAAACTTACTTATACATACTTCCCTTCACAATATTGTGATAGTTGGTATTTTAGCCACAATATTTTGGCAGGTCGATATTAGAATATTCTGGTAGAATACCAACCTAGTATTCGGACCAAAAACAGATCCTCAAAGCTATTCAATTCAGAGGTCTGCATGTGCAACACTGTGCATGAGTCACAGTGTGTACGTGGCTAGGCTCCCTTCCCCTACAAAGGCCTGCCCCTTCCACTGTTCCCTCTTTTGAAATGCAGCCTATGAGAGTTGTAATTTCAGAGATCATACAAAGGGAGAAGTGGGCAGAGCTATGAGTAGGAGAGATCCAACTGTCTTGGAATACCAGAGTAATTATTAAAAAAATAACCTTATTTGACTTGTATGTCCTAGATCTCTCCTATTCCCAACCTGTAGGCTCATTGCACAACACGCGTAAAGTTACGTGCAGAATATTACATTATTTGGTTCCTTATGGCTGCTTGAGCAACTTTTGCTTTGCTGCTGTACGAAGCATCAAAGAACATGGGGCTCGCCAAATAATCGTGAGGTGGCCCATCTGGCCTCCTTGTATATCTCTCTTAAAGGTGTCTAAAGAATGTTACTGAGCCCATTGTAAATGCAGAGGAATATATTCCCACCTCTGATGTTAAATACTTTCTTGCAGAACATTTAGGATTGCAGACTTGTCCATATCTGTACTACCACTGATGATTAAGTCTAGGCATCTACAATGCATATCACTTGGCCTGTACGGATAAAATTCTCAGGACTCACCAGATATCAATGTTGTGCAACTTCTCTTCAGCCAAGCAACATGGCTGTGAGTAGAAAAGTGGAAAAAATGTTCTCGATTAAAATAAAACACAACTGACTTGAAGAACGGATACGTCCTAAGCACCACCTTATCCAGATGGCAGATTGCGTATATTTCAGAGGCGCACATGGCTTGCAGCCAAACTAATGCGTCTGGCAGATGTTATTACAGTGACGAAGACAGTTTCCATTAAAGCAGCTTTATGTCTTAGGAAGTCATTGCTTCATCAAGCTTGTGCATGAGACAGCAGAGGATGGTGCAGAGATCCGTCTCACAAAAGCTTGTTCTTACAAGTGGAAACACACGTAAGAGGCTAGTCAGGTGGTGCTCGAAGACCTCGTTAGTCAGGGAAAAGAACTGCCCTAGTCCGTTTTACAGGATCCCGGGGTCTCCAAGCTGATCGTTCATATGCTACCAAGATACACTTGATTCCTGGAGTTATTTGTTTTCTGAACATGACTTTGTACCCAGTGGATGTAAGAGGGTTAATACCTTTGGGCAGGACCTAATAGAGGTAACACAACACAAAGTCATATCGGTCCTGTTGATTTTCTGGCAGCCTCTAGAATCTCAGTGGGCTTGATTAAGAACAGGGTTGGTCACAGCGCAATCCTTTGCATTCTGAACAGTCTCATCTTTTATATAGCTAAAGATTCATCAAACTTACTCTGTGCAAAGGGATTGACCACAGTAAGTCGCAAACTACTTGCCTCATTAAGCTTTGTGCTTCGTTATACACAGCAGTGACTGCTGGGACAGAGACCTGCATGGACAGTAAACTTCACTCTCTGAGTTCGAGTCTCCAATGTACCATCATTGGCTAAAAAAGTGGCACACTGCGAATCAGACATAGGCAGGGCATTCAGTGCTCATGGGACCTCTGCATGCAAAGCGAGCAGCCCGAAGATGCTGAGTGTGCCAGCTAGCACCTTGAGAATGGTGTCTGCCTCCCTCAGCAGTCAGTAATCACTCTATGTCATGAAACATTTGCACATAACTCCGAGAGTCGCAAGGGGTTGGAAGATGGAGGAACACTTCTTTGCAGCTTCTCCCAATTAAGACTCAGAATGGTACGCAGTGCGTGAATTACAATTCACCTTGCTCAAAAGTGCATTACAGGTTAGTACATTGAATTCACAAAGTCACCTACTCTGGCTTCACAAGTGAAAGGTACCTTTGTGCATCAGGCCCAAGATTGGCAGAGGAGAGGCTAGCTTAATTTTTTATTTATATCGCAACCACTACATATTCAACTTTCTCCTGATACCATTGAACATGGGAAGGGTAAAATAACACAAACTTAAAATTACTGTTTCAAATTTGACATGAAAACCAAAACATTGTAATAATCGAGCTCAGCATTTGATTGGGATCAAAAATGTTGGCAAGGCAAGGAGTTCTGTTTTGTAAAATTCATGTCTGCATTCAAATCTATTCTTCCTGCAGAAGATCACTAAGAATTTTAGCCATGCTAGACACGAATTCTTTTTAATAGAGAATGAAAATCAAATTGTTATTAATATCTTTTGTAAGAAATGCAATGATTTTAAGTAATTGTGCAATAAAAATGTATCTAAATGTATCTAAAAATTGAGAATCTAGGGTCTTCTTTCCATCTAAGAGGAACATGAATCACTGCCCGTAAGCTGAGATAGTAAATTCACAAATCCCTGATGAGGACATAACATACAATCTTGCCTTGCAGATAAACTGTGGATTTCTCTGACAACCTTCTGCAAGCCAGGCAGAGAGTTTTATAATGACCGTCTGGCTCCCTTTTATAGGATTCTTGGTAGAGAAAAGTTAGTGGAAAAACAGAGAAACCCCTCTGGTTAGCATGAACCCATCTGCTCCTGCTCTTCCAGCTATGAAAGAGGCATTACACTTAGATGTGTTTCCATCTGTGCCTCCCGGTGGCTACAAACAAGCCATTGAAGACAAGATGATTTAGTTCCCTATGTGGGGAAAGTGGAGATACCTACTCAGATGTCTCTTCTCGGATTCAGAATCCAAACAATGTGGGAGTCCAAAGAAAACAGGCCACAGAAGAGGACCTATTTACATGCCAACTTCCAAACACCAGTGGTTCTGAAGATGGGCTCTGGGGGCTATAGTGGTGTCAGTGTCACCATCACCACCTTAATCCTCGTCACAACACTGTGAAACATTCGACTGCATTTGCGGGTCTCAGTGGTTTTTTTCATGTAGAAAATTGATGATTATGCCGTAAAGGCGGTCACTAAGATGTTGGTGCAAAATGTAGAGTGGAAAAGTGGAGGTAATGTTGCCCAGTGGCTTCCGGAGAAGAGGAAGGCACCGAGGAGTTAACACTGGCCAAGTGAGACAGATGAATCTTTGGTGGGCCCTGAAGTACCGCAAGGCAGAGAACTGGTTTGTGAGAGGTCAAATAGGTGTATAAGGGGCAATTTCAAAGGATTGCAAGAGAAATAATAGTTTAATGTCAGATTGTGTTTTTTAACATCAAAGCCTAGAAAGAGGATACAAGTGTGCTGACCTTATTTGTGATCCGCGCGTCTTCAAGCGGGTGATGCTCTTCATTAGTGTTCTGACTCTTCCTTCACAACTCTTGGAATAATGATGGCAGAAAACCCTTCAACTGAGAGAAACATAAGAGAAAAAGATGGTGATTTGACTGTCACTGAATACTAAATACTTGGAAATTTACACATTCGGCCGATGAAGAAGCATTGTTTGTCCTCCCACTAGAGGGCATACTCCCTACACTACCCTCTCGTAACAAATGGATTAAATAGACCTCAGACCTGTTCACCGGCAACAATACACGGGTCATAGTATCCAACTACAGCTGCAGGGTAGAGGCATTATAATTTATAACCCAATGAACTGATGTGTTTGGGTTTTTACAATGTACATTGAGGGCGAGCCGCCCAAAGGGTAATGGTAAAGTAAGTGCATAGGTAGTCTCCCATCCAAGGACAGACACACCACCTGAAAATGTCCAAGGCAGTAATGGAAGGCCGTATGTCATGAGACAACCAGCCACTGACCAACCTGAAAAAGAGAGACCAGGAATGTGACCTGATACAATTAAGAAACGGTGCAATAGCTTTACCCTGATGCTTGAGCCACGAAACAAACTCTAGCTGAAATACTCAGATTTGCAATTAATGGAACTGTGTTCTCCGCTTGGGTTTCATTGTCCTAAAATGACAACTTCCATGCTGGTCTGAAAGAAGAGACTGAGTAGGCGGTTAAGATTCCGCAAAAGCTGACTGGCTAAGATGAGTCACGTGACTTCTCATGCAAGCTCCTTGTCCTGCATGTCCTGCCGGGGGCCATAATTGTGGTGACGGCCAGAGGAGTCAGTGTTGTCACGAACTGGAAGAAAATACCTCTGCGGTGACAAAATATGAAGTGTCAGCAGGCCTGCCGCACACCTCCCAGAGAAGACCATGCAGACAATTCAGACTGGTAGGAGCCATTTAAAATGGCCCATTTTCCCTCATCAAAGATGCTGGAACGAAATTACTTAATTACTTTGGGCCCTAAAATAAGTAGTGTAAAAACTGAATTATAATCTCCACCTGGACTGACGTAATTATGAGGCAATTTACAAGTACCAAATTGTGCCAGTTTCGCTATAATTGGACAAGTAGTATTGGAATATATCAGGAGTGCAGCTTCAGCTTTTACACGAAAGTTCTGCATAGTTGTCTTCGCCGCACACAACCGTCACAGAAATAGGATGTTGCGTACAACTTAAATAGCGGCTCAAAGGCCCGGCGCGTCACCATGATGAGCTTTTCTGGGGCAGCGCAGAGTGGGGCACTGGAGCATGTAAATTGAATTCATTTAAACAACTTGTCGACGTTTGTGCTTTATTTTCAGGTAGTACAGCTCTGAAACAGTGAGCAAGGATTGCCTCTTGCTGTTTCAGATGTTGGCTGTCTGAAAATAAATCACTAACTTGGACAAATATTAGGTTAACTGGATTCACTTTATACATTGCGGGCCATATTAATGAGAGGTTTGTGTCATGCAGCGTGGTACATGTGTGACGCAAACCTCTATGACAGATTTATGAAGCCATGCAAAGCCACTTTGCATGGCTTTGAATGGCTTCAAAAATCAAGAGTACGGTAACGCAGTGCAAATCGCTACGTTGAGCAAGGAAGGCGCTCTATGGGCGTTGCAGCGGGTGTTCCTACGCAACTCCAATGTTTTTTGATGCATCACAAATTTACAAGGACTTGTAAACTTGGGAATGCAATAAAAAAATAAGCCTACCAAGGGAGGTGTAACGAGAAAAAATATCTTTATTTCTCCTTGTTTTTCCTCTTTGTATGGGTACAGCTCACATAGAAAAAGGAAAAACCCTCCCAGGATCGTTTTTGTGTAGGAAGGTGCCCCTTCCTGCACAAAATCAATCCTGCTTACAACACAGGCACCATTGCACCATAGCCCGCGTTGGCGGTAGGCGGCCAAAAAGGCGCCCACTTAGGCAAAAAGGACAAAAATGTGCCGTATTGGATAAATATAACACATTCCTGCCATTTCCCTATGACGCAGGGTAGCGCAGCAAGGTGACTTGCTCCACTGCCCTGAGCCACAAATGTTGTAAATGTGGCCCTTCAGGTGCATAAAACAGGTGCTCTCTCATTCTCTGAAACTGCCCTATGTCCTTCTAAGCCAGGGGTCTTCAATCTTTTGTTTAATAAGAGCAACTTATGCTCAAAGTAATCATGAGCTACTGATATTATTAGTGTTGCAGTAGTGACCCCCTCAGACAAGTTTACATTGAGGCCACCAAACTTACCAGCATTTATCACCTCAGTGTATGAGGCAGGAATGCCAGCAGTAATGTAAAAATGCTTTGTCAATTTGGAGTGCCTCTGTGCAGGTAATACATGCCAGCCACAGCTTCGTGAAAGGTGTGATATTAGTAAGAAGTCTCATCAAATGATGTATTACCAACTTTAAATATATTTGTAAATTCACACTATTTTCTCCACATCTATTTAAGAGGTCTGTAAATGCACATATTTTCATCTAGAATGCTCAGTTTTGGCATGCATATATTAATTTCAATCAAGCAAAGGGTTCCATTTTAGTAGGCTGGGTTGAACACAGGACAGCTACTTACTGGCAGCTGGAAAGCTTCAAGTAGCTGACGAGCTGCTCGTTGGAAAATCCTGTCCTAAACCATCACAGTGATGCTAAGCTGTTGTGGATGTCCACCAACTGCACCCACCAATCATCTTCCACCTCCTTTGTGCTCCTCTACGTGGCGCTTTGAGATGGAGGTGAGGCGGAAGGTGTGACAAGTAACTGGCGTGGCACCACATTAGATCTCGTGTTCCCCTCCACAGTGCTGCACTACACGTTTCCTCACGCTGCCACGGAAACATGGCGCCGGAAGCCTCCGCCGCGTGCACGCAGAGCTCATGTTTCTCTCCACGCCGCGCGCAGCTCGATCAAAATCATGCCCTCAGTCAGCTACACATTAACTTTCGCATGATGTATTCCACTGACAACTGTACAGCAAAGCAGGGTGATGGTCCTTGACGTTAGATGTCAACGTTAAACTGATTTCTCACTTTGTAGAGAACGAAAGCGCTGCCTGTGACAGGAGTTTATAGACGTATTTATTCTGAGATGCGTACGCTGGCGCACGCACACGCAAACACGTACCGACCGAGACAGCTTTCATTTGAGCCGCATATAAATAAAGCCTCGTGGCCTAAGGTTTTCTCTGAGAGGGTCTTTCCGGGCTGAATTCTGCTAAGGATCATCGTCTCAGAAAAGGAGGATTATTGAAATATCTCTTCAAAGGCTTTCCAGATAAACTGACATCAAGACCTCAGCTAGCACAGAATCCAGCTTCTTACCGGGCAGCGGCATTGAGACATCAGGCGCATAACATACTCTAGGAGGAATTTGCCTCATTACTTCAGTGTTTTACTTCTCACATTTTTACTTCTTTTTTTTATTTCTCTTTGTCTTTATTGTTTGTCAGGTCGCGTTTTCGCTATTTCTCTTTTTTCCTTTATTCCTTATTATTTATTTTTCAAAATCTTTTTTAATTCCTTTTTTCCCTTTATAAGGGTTAACCTCTTTGTACCATTTTTAAGTCTCGTCTACGTGAGCATGCACTAGCATATGCGCTCTCACTTGCAAGACTCTTGTGCTCTATAATGGGCTTGGAGCCTGCCCATTGCTTACCATTCATTGCAGCATTGTCACTCTTCTTTGCTTCTTTCTAAAAGGGCAGCACTTGTGATGCATCACTTCCTTTTCTATTGGTGGCAAATGGACAGATTAATTCACTTTAATTAGTGTCCTTTTACTGGCCATTCGCTGTTTACATGGTGATTCAGGTACTATTTTTTTTTTTAAACACTAGGATGTGGCCACCACTGGCTGCATCATAGCACTTTTTTCCCTTCCTCTACCCACCCCATCCTGTTTCTTCCCCCCATACCTACCGCCATCCTGATTCTTTAATACCCCATCTAGTTTCTTCTCCCCGCAAACAACCTACCCTTATATCTCTGTTTCTCCTCCCCCTCCAGTCACAGTCTCTTCTCTCCCACCACCCGCCCTCCCACTGACAGAAGTTAAAAACAAACCCTATGAAGCAGCCTGCGCTGGAGGCGTCATCCTTCGTCCTGTTACATACCCGCATCTGTCCCCTGTTCACCACCCACCGACCCCATGTTACCTATCCTCAACCAAAGTGCCAAAGCCAATAGCTTGCTCATTAGCAAGACCTATTGACTTTGCCAGTGCTTGTTGGGTCTGGGTTCACGGCTCAACTATCTGCAACCTATTGTTACTAATTCTTTAAAATATACATACTTTTCCTTTGACTTCGCCCCAAGGAGCCAAGTCTCTCACTTCATGCTATTGTCTGTGGAGTACTTGCATTGCAAGGCATGAGGGACTATTTTAAATCTCAAAAGTACACAGAAGCATCACACATTACATTATTTCTCATCGTTTTAGCATTTTTTTATGACTGCAGTAGGGTTTTAAAAATATTTTATCTAGGAAACAACATGTAGGCTAGACCTATTGGCTTTGCCAATGCTCGTTGTCTCCCAATCCCCCGGTTCAACCTAATCCTCATGTGGGTTTCTTTTGTGCTTTTTTAAAAAGAAATTGTCTTTTCTTGTACAGCAAACATCTACTTACCTTTCCTTTTTCCTCTTTATAGCCTTATTTATTGTCCTTGTTATTTTCTGGACTTTTACCCCTTCCTTCAGTACTATTTCTCTTTTTCAAATGTTCATATTGTTGGAAATTTGAATATTTCAATTTTTTAAATACAAAACCTCAGAAGTTTTACTTTGAGAAGCAATAATTTCAAAGTGTTAAGGCAACAGTGCTTCTGACCAGTGTAAAAGATAACCGTGAAACTGAGGATATCAAGGCTCCCCATTGGACCATGAGACCCATAAGAGGAAATACTAAGCCCTCCACCGCTATCAAGGGCAGGTCAATGTACCTCAACAAGACATCCCATTCCTATTACGTCCAGGAACTCTTGGCACTTCTCACAAGCCATATGCCCCAAAACCATCACTGCGGAACACTCAATCTTAGGATCAACACTCAAGCAAAGTCATATCCCTTTAATGAATAAAGGTGAAAACCATCCTATATCAATAGGGCTAAAAAAGGCTCCGTCACATAAAGCATGCCTTAAAATTTGGTGAGGGGTGGGCAATAATTTTACTGAGTGGGACCACCACACTATATCGCAGGGCCTTTAGTGGCTTACGATACCCCCTTGTCCCACACGTATAATTCAACTGGGCTTAGCCACCGATCCTTGTCCTCACTTCTTTCTATTTACTGTCTCTGCCAAAGCAACTCTTTTGGACCAACACTTATAGTCCTTTAGGTTTAGGTGTAATGTAAAATTTTACATGAAATAAAAACAAATATTTGAAGAGACAACATAGACGTACAGAGTGCAAATAGGAGAGAGAAAGAGGCAGAAAGATGGAGACGGAGAAACAGAGGTGCAGAGTTGCATACAGAGCACATTTCCAAAGAGTGCCTTACTTCCTTTCAATGTTCCATTTTGATAAGGGAGGTTGTCAATATGGTTTTCTGTTCTTGGTTGTGCAGCATGGATTCCCCTTCTTGGTTGTGCAGCATGGGTTCCTCTTCTTGGTTGTGCAACATGGGTTTCTCTTCTTGGTTGTGCGACATGCGTTTCTCTTAGTTGTGCGACATGGGTTTCTCCTCTTGGTTGTGCGACATGGGTTCCTCTTCTTGGTTGTGCAAAATTGGTTTTTCTTCTTGGATGTGCGATATGGGTTTCTCTTCTAGGTCGTGCAGCATGGGTTCATCTTCTTGGTTGTGCAACCTGGGTTCCTATTCTTGGAAATGCAACATGGGTTCCTCTTTTTGGTTGCTGTCCCTTGAAAGAAAGGTAGACATAGTGCATAAGTGCTGTGCAATAGGACGTGAGCATCTCACAGAATCAGACTGAGTCCTCCAGCAAAAAATATCCAGAAGAACTGGCCAGGACTCTGCTTCCATCCTAGCATATTTATACAGATGAAAGTCCCACAAAACTCTACTCGGAGGCCATTTTTCCACTGTCCATCCCAGCAAACATTGAAACTGTGATCGCTATGGAAATTACAAAACAACCTCACCATAAGGAATGCCATAAAAGGAAGATTTAGGGGGCAAGGCCAAGGAGGCCAACATGGCGGATGCACCTTAACATCTTGCCGAGCCAAACCCTCGTGATCTGTCCACAATCCGGACCAAACGGTGTATGTCAGCAGCCCTGACGACCCGTCATAATCCACAAAGGTGTGGAGCCGCACGCTGAGCTTTCTGTCCGGTGCCCTGGAGTGGCCGGATTGGCGACTGTGGTGCTCTGCCAGGGGTCTCCCAGCCGCGTGGAGGTGAGGAGACAAGTGGCAGCGGGCCCCTCCTTCGCCCAGTTGGAGCTCGTGGAGTGACGCCTGGACCCCCTTGCAGGGGGCCGATCCTAAGCTGACCCAGTGGTGGCTGTGTGGTACGGAGGGCACTCCACGTGGGGACCTGCCTCGCCTCCCGAGACCTCGTCCTTTGAGAGAGGCACCCGAGACGGCCGCAAGGTGATCCAGGGCCTCCTCGGCACTGGCATGTCACACCCGTTGGGGGCCTCCTCTCCTATGACTCCGACAGTCGAGATAGGCTCGAATTGGACTTAATACGGCCTTGGGACAGTGCCGTCTGGAGCGACATGAGCTGCGACACGTGCTGCAAACCACAGGAGGTGAGTGGAGCAGACCGATGGGGGAGGCGCGCTCCTCCCCTCCCCCCCCGGTGGACATGACCAGGCTGTGGTTCCAGAGCAGGAGCCCCACACGACGAAGGGGCGCACCGAGGCTGGGCTGGCCTGAGGCCAAGGCACTGTTGGGACGCAAGGCCAGGATGGAGGGGGCCTGCCAGGGGCCCGATCACTGGGGGCGGGCCCCAGACCCACTTGATCTACTCACCGGCTGAGAGCTGTCTGGAGGCCTATCTCTGCCTTGCACCCGGGGCTGCCCCTCTTTCCTGGCTGCTGGCTGAGGGTGTTGTCCAGTGCGGGGGCCGTGTGGGGGCTCATCTGTCTGGTCGGCTTCCTGAGGGTTACACGGGGCCCCTGGATCCCGGATTTGTCTCTGTTCTGTTCAGGTGGGCGGTGCAGGTGACTGAACTGCTAGCTGGCCTGCCTGAGCCCTGGACTGAGACCTTTACTCTCCACCTGGGGAGGCTACTGACTTTTCGGGGCCAGGATTGAGGACCCAGCGAGGGGGGACTGAGACCGTGTGACTCAGACTGGGGGAACCGGGCCTCGGGGGGTGCACCACCCCCCTCTCCCCTCTCGCTCTCCCCTTCCGCCTCCACCGGCAGCCCTGCTCTGGAGTCTCACCAAGGCGCCTCCCTGTAGGAGCTTCTCCAGTGCTGCATTGGCTCGCCCACTCTGCCACCACTGAGTGTGGCGACTCCCAGAAAATGTTGGGGTCTATGTTGGCCTCTGGAGGCCGGGGCCGTGTCTCGACTCTCCACATAGCAGCCAGCTGGGGATCCGGTCCCCGCTCCACACACCCTGCTGGCTCCTGGGGTGTCACTACTGTACCAGCCCTATTCCCACGCCGTAGAGGTCTAAGCAGCTGAGTGGACCACGAGAGACCACCCCCAGATTGGAGGACCGCGGACCCCGCCAGCTGTGATTTCACCCCGGGGGCCTGATCTGACGGGGTGAATACCTTGGCCCCGCCCCTTCCTCTGCACTTTACAGGGACATGACTGTCAGAGATCCTGGTGCAATCTAGGTCAACACAGACTCCTCAACCCGCGATCCCCGCTGCGCCAAGATGGGCAAGGATAGGCCAGCCGGCTCAGGCACCACACAGACACAAACGGAGATGGGCCAGTACACTTCCGGCCCCTCTACGAAATCCTTGGACCACTCTGGGGGTGACAGACCTGGCCCCTCTCACCCAGATCTCACCACGATACTGCAGGCCATTCAGACTTCCCAGTCAGCGGTGGAGAACAAGATAAGGGATGTGCGGATGGATGTGGCCCTGTTGCACCAGGATCTCCGTAACGCCACAGACCAGCTGACCGAAGTAGAAACCCGAATGTCAGCTGCGGATAACGACATCTCCAACCTCTAAAAACAAGGCTCCACTCTACTAACAAGAACAGCGGACCTCCAAAAGTGAGCGGAGGATGCCGAGAACCGCACTCGGCGTAACAACATGCGCCTCATAGGTGTCCCGGAGCGGGTGGAAGGCGACGACCACAGACAGGTGGTGGATCGAGTGGAGAGTTGGGTAAAATCATGGATGCCTGCCGACCGCCTATCCTGCTGCAGGAGACTCACCTCTTGGGGGATCTCTACCCCTTCTTGGCACAGAGGGGCTGTGATAGGATTTATCACATGGGGTTCTCCCGTGGGGCAAGGTGGGTCACCATCCTGCTGCACCGCTCCTTTCCACTGATGGTCACACGTCACGCGAGATCCGCAGGGGTGCAACGTTGCACCAGAGGGCCAATTCGAGGGCCAAGTGGTGCTACTGATCTGCGTCTATATACCACCCGTGTCCCGGACTGCCGGGCTTCAAGATCTTTCACATCTCCGTACCCGCCTCACACAGAGGCTCAAGGTGATAAGAGGCAACTTCAATGCCATTCCTGACCCCGAAGCGGACTGCTCCAGACCCCTTACGACTTTTCGGGGGATCGGCATTGTCGTCTCAACGACTGGGCCATAGCCTGGGGGATCTGTGACACATGGAGGTCCAGGCACCTTCGACGCACACCTCCGCAGCCCACCACACTCACTCCCAGATAGACCTGTTCTTTCTGCCTGCCCCGATTGCCTGAAAGTGGCCCAGATCCAGATTCCTGCCTGTGGCATCTCGGATCACTCCCCCCTGTTGCTGTGCCTGGAACACCCCATGGGAGGTCAGTGGCCTATGTGGCTCATTAATGCCTGGTACCTCCTGGACAAAGAATTTATTTATACACAGCCTTCAGTCCGAACTCCAATCATTCTTTGAGACCAATGTAGGCTCCGTGGCTAGGATAGGTACACCATGGTCCGCTTGCAAGGTGATGTTGCTTGGCTTTGCCAAACGATACATCAGAGGCAAAGAGCACAACCGATTGGCTCTGATCACTCGGCTGGAAGCTCAGGCTCTCCAGTTGGAACAGCAACTGGATGTGGGCCCACAGGTGGAAGTCTCTTGCCACCTGAGCCTCATCAAGGAAGATATCTGGTTACACTCCCTTGGCGGCCAAACACCTTTGGAGGGCCACAAAGGCCAGAATCTACGGCTGGGGGGACAAAAATGGGAAGTTACTTTACTGGTTGGCCTCACACCCGCAGGCCAACAGGATCGTCTCGGAGGTACTCGACGTCCATTGCAAACCTCAGCGCTCCCTACCGGAGATAGTGCAGACTTTTGCATCCTACTACCAAAACCTATATGCCAGACCTGCGGCTAGAGATGTGGCGGTATCCCGGGCCTTCCTTGACTCACCTCCACTCTCCAGCCTGTCCTCCTTTGACACCCGCGCCCTGGACGAACCCCTTACAGCAAAAGAGATCAGAGATGCAATGGCCAGTATGGCTCCTGGCAAACCACTGGGTCCTGACGGCTTCCCGATGGAATACTATAGCACATTCTGTGAGATTCTTACCCCTCACCTCTTGCAGTTCTATCAAGAGGTCATGCAGGTGGGGTCTTTCTCAGCTGAGGTTGACTCTGCAACCATAGTAGTGATACCCAAGATGCAGCCCCCCTCCACTTCGTGTGCGGACTACCATCCAATTTCGCTCCTCAACGGGGATGTTAAAAATGTTGCCACGATTCTGGCGTATCGACACCGGCGCATTATCGCGACTCTGGTGCATCCGAACCAGTGCAGCTTCATGCCGCTCCGGACCACGAGACACTGTATCAGACGACTGCATGTGGCCCTGGCACACCAACACTGTCTTCCCCCCAGTCCTGCCTTACTTCTTCCCGACTTTGATTCAATAGATTGGGGCTACCTGCAGTTGATGCTGGTTTGAGCCGGTATCAAGCCCAGATTCCCGGGCATGGTGAAGGCTCTCTGCGCCAATCCCACGGCCTAGGTTCGGGTAAACTGAGTGCTCTCGGAAATGTTTCCTATTAAACGGAGGACCAGACAGGGCTGCCTCCTGTCCCCTCTCCTCTTTGCTCTGGTGATAGAGCCCCTAGCTGTACTTATCCACACAGACCCTCTTTTCACCGTTTGGAAGTGGGGGGCAGGCCGAGAGGACCGCATTGCACTGTACTTGGACAACGTCCTCCTGTACCAGGCACAACTGGTGGTGAGTGGACCCCGATGCCTCCAACGGCTCAGGCGGTTCGAAGAGGCATCCCATCTGCGACTGAATGCCGCAAAGTCCTTATTGGTTGCTTTAGCGCTGTCCAGGGATTGCTTTGACTGGCAGACGATGATCCGCCTGTGCAGACTTAGCTTCAAGTACTTGGGTATATGGGTTACTCTGCTCCCCGATCTCACTTAGACTCTTAACCTCCAACCACTGGTTCGAAAAGCCAAATCGGATCTTATCAAGTGGTGTTCCCTCCCTCTCAACACTTTAGGCTGTATCGCCCTATACAAAATGATGATCATTCCACAATTCTTGTACGTCTTCCAAAATTTGCCCCATCAGCTGCCCCAAACCTGGTTCTTGGCCCTACATAGGGCCACAACATTATTCCTGTGGAGGGACTCTCAACCATGCATCGCCCTCGTACACTGCCAACGTGGAACCTATGATGAGGGCATGGGTATTTCCAACCTCTATCTTTACTACCTCTTCACCCATCTGCTCGTCATCGACAACTGGTTCAATGGGGGTGGTCGGACCCCGCATACAGAGTAGAGCTCACACAGCTGGACTTCTCCCAGATCCAGAGCATGTTTTATGGTGCCTGATCCCCTTCTCATTACCTATGGTGGCCAGGTTGGTATTCCTTGCATGGAGAGCGGCCTCGCGCCAAGTGGGATGAGAGACTGGGCTTATGCAGGAAACCCCACTTTGGCTTGGCACCTGGTTAAGGGAAACTGTGTCTCTTAGTGGCTTTCACCCCTGGGATTGTATTGGTATCACAAGGTTGGGGGAGGTCTGGTCGGGGACTCTCATACGATCCTTCCATGAGCTGCAGCAGACATACAGTCTAGCACACTCCCAGTTTTACAAATACCTCCAGCTCAGACACGCACTTGCTGCCCACTCCCTTCCACCGGACTCCCTGCCGGAATTCAACCCACTGGAAGCCAAATTGTTGATGGGCTACATGAGCAGAGGAGGGGTCTCACTGATCTACCACACCCTTATTATTAACTCCCCCGGGACACTGGACCACCTCAGGAATTGATGGGAGGCCTGGGTGGGACTCATGGAGGAAGAAGCCTGGAGGGACGCACTAATGGCCCCGCGGGAACTGACAACCTCCACCAGACTGCGCATCATTCAAACCAACTATCTCAATTCTGTTTATCTCTCCCCACACTGCCTACATACGGCTGGCCTACGATCCAACCCCACCAACCCACGATGCAACACTGAACCTGCAGATTTGTACCACATGGCTTGGGCCTGTGATGTCATACTTACCTACTGGACAGCGGTGCTCAGGGAGTTGTTGGGGGTTCTCGGCGGGGAGATTCCTATGTCACCCATCCTGATTATACTTGGGGTATTCGAGGGGGCTGGAGGAACAAGGGCTGAGAGGTCCTTCTTGGGACCATTTATGTAATGTTTATTGTGTACCGGATGATGTGCCCTGTACGGACTCCTTACTTCCAAGAGTGCTATATGGTATGTGTCTTATGCTACTGTTTTAATGCTGTTGGTGATGTTCCAAACCAATAAAACTCAATAAAGATTTGTTTATCAAAAAAAGATAAGAAGATTTAGCTTCAGATCTTTATGTGAAATTGAGTCAACTTCAAACGCAAAACCTATGAACCGCTAAACCACTGATCTCCGATGAAAAGAGATGTTAGCTCCACTCTGCGAGATGTTCTCATCTATCAGGTATCATCAAACAAAGCTGCATGATGTGTGTTCTGTAACTCCTCACATACCCCATACACGACACCCATACCAGCAGTGGGACGTTCTTCATGACATGATAAGTCCACATGTCAGGACCTCACATAGCACACTCATCTCTTCCCAGGTAGGCTATTCTACAAAGTCACACCTCGTCGCCAGGAGTATGTATGCCTGTGCCCACTTTAGAGAGTTTTAATACTGTGATGCCACACTAGTGTCAGTTGCACGCTATAAAACTGCTAATAATATACAATTGGCAGACCTGCAGACAGAGGCACCAGCCACATGTAGAACATGTTTTGTCCTCGCTCTTCTGCAGATCGAGTGAAATGTCTGAACTGTGCTAAATGGTGTATGACACTACGTCAGGCTGGTTAATATTGACTTATAAAAATAACAAATCCCCTGCATCGCCTACCATTACATCATCAAGGCATGAAATATATGTAGTATTCCTAAATCCACATCTACTTACCTAAACTTACCATGGGATATAGGGGCTAGGTCGACGTAGTGGATGCAATCGTTTTTTCATGCAATCTAATGCACACAACAGAGCGAGGGAATACGACTCTAAAACTAAGGCCCTTCTTAAGCATGAATAGAAGATATTTGGAACCCTGCCACCAGACATGGCGGTTCTGTTTATTATTCTATGCCTGATCCATAGCTACTGAAAGCTGGATCTTAATATGAAGCTAAATAAGCAAGACCCATTAAGGGACATTGCAGGCAGGCGCTGTCTCGTCCATCTCTTGCCTTTTCCATTATGTTTAAGCTAGGCGTGCTGTGTAAAGCGCTGAAAGGGCTGTCGCCCATCAGTCGGTACAGGAGTTGAAATTTGCTAACTGAATATATTGATATTTGTACATAGTCACCCAGAGCTGGACCCCCGAAGGTAATTACATTTCCTCTGCATCTGGTCTCATCTTCCTTCCACGGGGGAGAGAAGAGTTCCATCTATTAGACATATTAAATAAAACATCAGAGGGCTGATAAACGAGGGATGTGCGCTCAGCTCAGCAAGATGCAGAACACCAGCTAATGAGCTGATGCTGAGAGCGGACTCCAGAGGCAAGGGAAGGAGGAAGACAGGACATGGGGGATCCGGGAGCAAACAGTCAAGAAGAACCAAAAAGAGGCGCTCTGTGATTACTATTCAGAGTCAACGGCCGGCGGAGAAGGGACACTGAGTCAGGATGCTAGTACATCAAATGAAAGCACATTGGTTTTACAGAATCGCTGACAATTTCATATCTTCCATCTGAGTGATTTTACCAGTTATTTTGGGAGTGCCTTCCAAAAAGTGGTCTGAGTCTACGATTGCTGGATTAACTTGCTCTTCAGAAGACTCTGGCAAGGACCCTTTCTGGTTCCCACAATCATGGCGCATCTACAACCCTGTTGTCAATCCATGCTTAGCAAAGCACTAGAAGTTAAGGCATATGGGATTGAATGGCGCAGTACCCCAAAAACCATAAAGAACTAGTGCTAGGGGGGTTCAGAGCTGGGACATAAGACTTTGTGTCAACAGTCTCTGCACCAAGCAGAAAGTTGGCATCAAATGGTTCCTCAGTACCTTGGTGGCGAAGGCAGCCCTGATGATTTAGAGGGCACACAAAACTCTTTGAAGAGAGGGTGGATAACTGCATGTCACCCTTAAAAATCCAGGATCTGGAGAGGTTTTAGAAAGGTTTCCTCCTGTGATGGTTTCTCCAACAAATAATGGACTTGCCTACCATGGTTTTCTTCAGAGAACTTAGTTTAATAATCTCCCTTGAATAATAATCTGAGCCTCATAAGGGATTCGTTCTTACAACATGCTTTGCTACTTTTTATCACCACCTCTTCTCGCCCTCAGACAAGAAAGTCTCCAAAATTCTGCTTCCTTTGCATAAGGACTCTGTGGCTGCCTACTTTATTGTTCCATCTGCTTAAGAGAGGCATACATTGTATGAAGTCTGTGTCTCCTGGCAGGCACTGTGAATGATGGCAACAGTGGGTAAGAAAGTGGCCTCCACAAGGCCTTTTGATATCAGAATTGCTAACTCTGTGACCATAAAAATAAAGTCAATAGAGCCATCTTAGAGGGGTGTTTTCTAAGAGGCTAAGGATGCATGCTCTGAATAGTTCCATGAGAAGGGCAAACTGACTTCTAATCATGTAACTGGGCCCTCCATCAACCTGCAAGTCCTGTTTGTCATCAGGTGGACACACATTAAAATCAAAAGACATTTTTAATTGAGTGTATTTTGATGGTTGGCGTAAAGATTTGGGGGCATATGTATCAAAGGATTTTGTATTCGCAAACACTGTGAATCGCAAAAGAACAGCGTTTGCGAATACAAAATCGCAAAAGGAGATGTATGAGGCATTTCAGCCTCGCAATCTTAAGGAATCGCTAAATTTGCGATTTCTTAAGTTTGCGTAAGCATTTAAGAAATCGCAAATTGCGATTTCTTAAATGCAATGTAACACGCACCCAAGTTGTGCGATTTCTCCTTAAGAAATCGCAAATTACCACCAACTTCAAGTTGGTGATAAGTTGCGATTTCTTTGAAATATGCACTTTTTTGCATATTTCAAAGTGCCATGTGGTGCACATACATGCCCTTAGGGCATGTATGTGCGCCATATGTGCACACATGCTGATTTCAGGGGTGCATCAGGGTGTCATCATGACACCCTTGCACCTTTGAAAATATTCTCAATTTGCGATTAGCAAATAGCGATTCGCAAATTGAGAAGGACTTCCCATTCATTGCTATGGGCCTCCTGGCCCATAGGAATGAATGTGAAGGTATTCCTTAATTGCGATGTCGCAATTTGCTAATCGCAATTAAGGAATTTTAAGAAATCGCAAAATTTGTGTGATTTTTTAAATACATCCCGTTTTGCAATTCTCAAATAGCGATTCTCAAAAAATCGCTATTTGAGAATCGCAAATGTAGATGTTGATACATATGCCCCTTATTCTCTTTCATGACAGCCAGCTTCCTTCCACCATAAAGATAAGGAATAAAGGTACTAGCAAAGCGCAGTAGCTTCAAGGTTGAAACAGCATCTGGTCCTTGGAAGAGGTGGAGAACGGTCCTGTGGAGGCTGGGGCACAGATTAGGGATGGGACACTGGAGACACAGGTCATGGAAGAGGTAGCACAGGAAGGCTACGACGGAGAAGTCAGCAATGAATAACTTACCTAGACCTTTAGGCCATATTCTCAAGGAGCTATCGCCGAGTTAGCGGCACTTTAGCACAGCCAAACTCACGATAAATGTATCACCCCATTCACAAGCTAGTGCTAACAGCCCATAGCACCAGTTTACCTGCGATAGCAGCTGAAAAAACATCGCCATAGATGACCCCAGCAACTATCGCTAATGAGATGCAGAGTAGGCATTCCCGTGCAAAAAGCCGCGACAACACCACTCCACAACATTCTCAACGACCAGCCACATCGGCGAAAAGACCACAAAACATGCAATAAGGCGCGGTAGCAGCAGAAAACTAACACATGCTCTGACCTGGTGCAAAATCGGACGGCAGCTTACAACAGAAAAGGGAGCCCAGCCCAGAGCCACACCTGAAAAACAACAGATTCCATGGAGCCACTGAACATGCGTGCCGGACACCCAAGAGGGCCACAACACCCACCGCCACAACCACCACCCCCATGACCCCCCATCCCGGCAACCCCAAGCCAAAGACATGCCACATCAACTACACGGAATCATCTACCAAATAATCCACCTGATGTCGTACAATCACATCTGGTGACATGCATGTGTCGTCACAAAAATGAGCATCACACATTCACCTTCGAAGCAACAAATGAAAATGTATTAAAATAAGCACAGAACAGAAATAAAGACACATGGCGGCTCCCCTCGGAACATTCCGTAGGTCACAGCCTGCAAGACAAAAAGCATGATGAGAAGGTGTGTCCTGCACACATCAAGGGACAGAGAGAGAGCAAAGGAGAGAGAGAGAAAGAGAGGGAGAGAGAGATAGACGGACAGAGAGTGAGAGAGAGATAGACGGACAGAGAGGGGGAGAGAGAGACAGATGGACAGAGAGGGGGAGAGAGATACAGAGGAAAGAAGAGAGGGACAGGGAGGGAGAGTGCCAACACTGCGCACCCAGGCCACACTGCTCACCTGCTGCCACCGGTGTGTCTCCAACCACGTGCCGGTATGTAGTGCAGTTCACCAGGTCCCACATCTGAGACAGACCAGTCATCTGTAACAGAGTCCAGATACATGAATGGCACAGTACATACAAGTGCACACAACATCATCGCCTGTCTGCCCCTGCGGACCCAGGCAGCTGCACCCCAGCCTCTCCCGCCGCCCAGCGGTGCATGCCCGCCACTGCGCACCCAGGCCTCACTGCTCACCTCCGCCCTTGGCATGTAGCAATGAAGGCCCACCACGTGTCGCTGCAAGCCACAAGCCCGGGGCCTGCGGACATGGCACCCTCCATATCATGCAGCCCCGCTCCGCAGGCCACAAGGTCTCACTTTTGGTGCTGGGTCTTGATTTAGCCATGGCAGAGGACATACCAGTGCACCCGGCCTCATCGCAGGCTGCACACCCGCTCAGCCTTTGAGGTGCCACTTACTCTGTGACCCGCAAGGCCACGCCACATAGCGGTAGGCCCCCGCTGTACGCTGGCTCAGGACTACACTGCAGTCCAGCAGGGCACACAAAACCTTAGCAGTCCGGACCACCAGGACGGAGCATCATCGCAGGCTGCACACCCGCTCAGCACTTAAGGTGTCCCTACCTCAGTGCACCGACCGAAAGTCACCGTTCCGTGGAGGTGTGCCTGTGCAGGCCACAGTGTATCCAGTGCCACCAAGTCTGTGCCCCGCAAGTCATGGACCCTCTATGATTGGGTCACGTGATGCGGATGCCACCATGTCACCTCCAGGCCTGCGGAATGTGATGTTGCAGGCCCCTGGACCCCATGCTTACATGCACACCACACGGATACACCACGAGAGAGGTTGGAAATGGCGTTGAGCATGTGTGCCCGGCCCTTTTTATTGGCAGAGTCACATGTGCTCTGACGAGTGTGCTGGATGGGTGTGGTGTGGGTGTACACCAGTCGTGAGGGAGTGGCTGTGGCATGCTGACAACTAGACCTGTGAGCAGCAGATCCCTACAGGGAAGACCTGGGACATGTAGCGTTGTCGTCCCCCCTGTGAGCGTATGCCAGTCCAGCGTAAGGGTTTGAACAATGACCCCGGGGCTCTGGGCGTTGTTCCGTACGGGGCTGGACAAGGAAGTAACAAATGCGTGTGTCACTGTGGTTGCTTCAGCGCCACCAAGACAACATTCGGTAATGTGTCACCCTGTGACCCAAGTCGAACGACATGAGCCACAAGGACGTAAGAGGAATTCACTGACCCTACATTCATCCATACTACCACACTTGAAAGACCATAGACACGACACATCTGTGTGATTCAGAATGTTTAATGCACATTCAGTGGAGTGTTGCATCTGGAGCAGTACAGGGCCATGCAAACCCTACTTTCAAATGTTGGCCCGTGGAGGGCCAGCCAGAGTCCTTCAGGGAATGAAAAGTCCAAAGGAAGAGGAAGAGTTCAATCCACAGTCTGATAGCTGTGTCATTGGCGATCATACAGAAAATGGCAGTCCATTGAGAGGTCCAAGGTGAGTGTATCGGGGGACAGTGGAAGGTGATGATGCAGAGGGCAGAATCAAGCTGAAACCGGCCATGTGGTGGAGATGAATGTTACAGTTTTCTCCATACCAGTAAGGCGGTTTTATCCGCATCTTCGTCCTCTGCTGTGTCATGTGCCTCATGTGTGGGTGGGGCTGGCCTTTCTCCAGCACTGTGTGGCAGTGACACCTCAGGGGCCGGGGGTGGAATGTCTGCTGCACTGTGTGTCACTGACACTTCAGGGGGCGGAGATGTGGATGTAGTGGTAGCAGCAGCATGCATCGGCACCGGGCCTTGTGGCAGCAATGCCATGAGGATGGTTTTAAGGTCATTGTGGAACCCAGCTACCTCTCACTGGTTTGCAGCCGTGGCAGCCACTCATTCTGCATTGGCCCGCTCCATGTTCTCCATGAGCCTCCGCATGAGTCCCAACTCCCGGGCGAGCTCGCTGGAGCCACTCTGACTAGACAGTCGTTCTTGTCTCAGAGTCAGGACTCTGGCGATGTCAGCCATGGTTCATTGGAGTGCATGGAGCGGACTGTGGGTGTCCGTTAGGGACTGTGAGTGGTCCCTGATGGGACTTAGACACCCACGTATGGCATCTCGTTTGTCTGCCATGCGGTCGAAGCCCACCCGCACCTGTTCAGCCAGCTGCTCCTGGCATCCCAACACATGGCGTTGGAAGGTGGGTGCTGCCTGCTCTGTGGTCTGTGCAGGGGGTGGGGTGTTCCCGTTGCAGCTGGGCTGCCCTGCTCCTGGAGGTGGGCTGCGGAGACTGTCAATGAACTCTCGGAGGGCGTTGGAGTCGAAGATGTGGTGGTCCTCTTCATCACCAGAGAAGAGAGGTTCGGGCTACTCTGCAGGAGGTGTTGACTGCCCCTCTGCAATGTGAAGGGGAGGTGCAGTTTGACAATGTGTTCACATGTGTGTTGTCGGATTGTACATGTTCACATACAGACTGCATGACTGTGTACATCGTGGCTGTTTTGTAGGGGCTGACTATTTGCTGTGGGACATTGGACATTTCGACAACATCACGGATGTGTGTTTGAACTTGTGCATTGTCTACTCACATTTCCCTGCAATGCCACTCGTGATTGGCCAGTGTCTACACCCAGTGGGCGCCAGTTGTGTCCTGTGTTCTGTTGTGGACGTGTTGGGGTTTGTGCCACTTTGTTATCAGTGTTGATGTGCTCTGCATGTTATGTGTGTGTGCTGCATTGGGGGGGTTGCCCCTGCTGCTCTGTTTTGCTGCCCCTTATCCCTTTCATGCAGTGTGCCTTTGACTTTGGTGCTTGTACAGTGCTGACGTGTAGCATACTTGGGTACATTGTTCTCTTGGTGGGAGTTGGGGTCTGGGGCATGGTTTGTCCGCAGATGTGCTAAGCTCAATTGTGCATGTGTACCATTGTGCCCATCTCCCCCGTGCCCACAGTCCCTGGTCGTTACTCACCCTGGTGCTGTTGTGTCCGGTCGTGTTGAGCAGTGTCCGGTCCCCCGACTCCTGCCACCGTCTCCCCACTGATGACTGTGCACACCTTTTCCTCCATGTCGTCCACCTCCTCCTGTGGTGTAGGACTCCCACCTCCAGTCTGCATTGCTGCCTTCCGGTTGTTGGCGAGTTTCAGATTTGTTTTGCACTTGACGCCATTCTGGTGCCTCTAGACCTCTTACATTGTCCTCTTCAGCACTCCGACTGCATTCACCTTGTCCATGATGGACTGCCATAGTCCACTTTTTTGTTGCCAATGAACCAGTGGAGGTGACGAACATTAGTTGATGGTGTTTGACCACCTCCGTTTTCAGGATCCTGTTTTCCTGCGGACTGAAGCGCTTCTTCCTACTCTTCTTGTCCTTGCCCTTCCCTGACCCTGAGGTCCCAGTCAGGTCCTCCAGGGGGCTTGTGGGGTTCTGGTTCTCCTCCGTACTTGCTCCGGCAACATCCATTGTGCTTGGCTGTTGTTTGGCATTTGTTTGTCAGTTTTGTTTCTACTTTTATGGTGATTGCTCCCGCCTGGCGCGTGTGAATTGCAGGCCTGTAGCTGGTTTTCGCAGATTTTTGTATCGCAATTTGGCCTCATCGCAGCTTTTTTTGCGTTTGTGTTTCGCATTTTTGCGGCGTGGTGTTGATTTTATCGCGGACAGTTGACATGCTATCTGGGGAATATTGAATGGTACCGCTGTGTTGTGAATACTTGGTTAACATGGCGTAAATTTCCCGCGATGGACTGCGATGTTGAGGGTTGCGTTAAGTAACTTTTGCGATGGTTATCACACGTTCTTGAGAATATACCCCTTTGAGTGTTGTAGGGTTCCCTCTTGTCGTATCACTTCACACTCAGCTTTGCTTCACTGATGTTTGTTTTTGTTATGTCCTTCAGTTCCATCACATTAGTTTAGTTTGTCCTCTTGTATCTTGTTTTCCTGTACTGTTTCTCCTATGTTTGGGGGTAGTATCCAGGGTATCCTTTGGCTCGACACAATTCTTTTTTTTTGCAGGCAGATGCGACCTGAAACATGTTGTCATATATATATTGATATGGGGGTGGTTCAGTTCAGAAGTAATCTTATAGCCTGGCAGCGATTACAGTACATGGCTTACAGAGGTTACCCAATCTAACCCTGTGATACAAAGCCCAGACTGCACGCTATACATCTGTGGCTGTAAATGCAAAGTCGAGTCCAGTCCGGATCTTCTCATTTCCACCCTACCCCTCTCTTCCTCTCTGTGCATACATTTGGAAACAGGTTTCCATTTCCATTTCCGAGCCAAGTTAGGGAGGAAGTTTCGGATTGGCATCAAATACCTGCTGTGGAAAACACAAGTCCTGACAGTAGACGCGGAACCCTGCGCTGGAAAAAAGGAAAGTGAATACTGCTGGCCTTCAATAGAAAAATGCCCACGTTCATCTAAGGCAGAGGTGTCCAGCAAAGATCCACGAGGTCCAGCGCAATTCACATTTTCAGGGTAGAAACAAAAAGAAAATGCATAAATAAAATCTAAATGGATCCCCATTGCATAGTCAGTGATTATTCTGAACAACTGGCATAGATCTGGCCCTCCAGGACCTGGGCGGGACACCCATTTTCTATGCCAACCTCTGCAACAAACAAAAATTAGAAAATGTCCAATTCAGCAGAGCTTCTGGGGCATTGGTGAAATGGGAAGAAGTCAACAGCCTGGGCAGGACCCAATGCAACCTCAGTTTCTAAACTTGTAACGTGATGCCCACCACCTGCCCCACTGTGAACACCACTGTGCCCAGAAGACCTGGCCAAGAAACCAAAGTCTTCTAGTTCCACAGTTAACATAGAAGACTGTGGGAGAGAGAGCTTCTGCAGAAAGGTGCCATGTCACGCACAACTTACCTTTAGAAGTACGTTGGTCATTATTCATGCTAATGGAGAAGAGGTACATTGTATTTTCTCAGCAGTTAGAGCCCTGGATTGGTGGGAGACAGGAAGGGTCACATACAGTGATGCAGCTCTGAACTAGCTACCCCTTGAGACTCTGATGCAGTTGGGCAGCTGGATTGCTGCTTGATGATTTTAATGACAGGTTTACCCCATGGGGTGTATTTAAGAGAAGATAGATATGTTTTTCAATACAAAGGGAAAGAGAAAGCAAAGACTTCATTTTGTAACATAGATGTTGACCAATTAGTAGCTCTGTCCCTTCACTCCACTGCCAATTAACTTCAAAATATTGAAATCTACACAAAATCTGGCCACCCAGGCCCTTGAGATATGTTAGTGGCAAATGTATCCTGAGATGTGCAATGAATACGAATAGGTGACTGACCTATTCGAAGAGGTGACTAACCCTGATTGACTGAAGCAACTCAAGACTTCAGAGTCTACGAAACAGGAGAATTCAGACCACTAAGGGCATTGGAGTGGTGGAAACGAGGTGAGTGAGACCATATCCGAGCCCTGGGATCGGAATCCACCAGTGGCCATTCTGCCTCTATCAAGTTCTGAAGAGGTGGTTTGCCACATTGAGGCAGGAAAATTCCACTGGCGCAGGGGCTGAGTGGAACTCATCGCATCAGACTAGCAACGATGTGGCGACCCCATGTTGCGTTCCCTAAACAAGACAGAGGAGCACCGTGGTGAACAGAGGCAGAATCTGCAAAGAAGCAGAGGAGAAGCTTGTCCCCTGTATGAGATAAACTTAGAAAAGAAGATCAGATGCAGAAGGCTGTCGAAGAGTAGAATAACAGAAAGACTTCACAGAGTGCCCAAACATGCAAGTGTGTTTCATTTTTTCATTCAGGAATAGACACAGATTACATCAGACATAAACTACAGACTACATAACCACACTGATACTGGGCAGCAGGTAACAGAAGGACACATTTATAAAACAATCACTACAAAATGCTGAGGGGGTGGCATAGTTTTGACATTGTAGTAGCAATGATATTAGCACAATGTATCCTGGTGCTTTTAAGAAGTATCTCCAACATTTGCTTATCTGCTACGACGGTGACCCTGCCATTCACATTTAAATTTAGGAACATTAAACACCCGTGAGTCTCTTCATCTAGAGCACAGCGAATCCTGTCAATCAATAAAGATCTTCAATTCAACATGAAAATCCAGATCGCACCCTATTTTCTTCCTCTTTGGATATGACACAAAGACAAATGAACTAAAACAGGTCACAGATGTCTTTAATTTTGTACTACTCTGTCAACTGTAAGCCGACAGAATCCTCATCCTACGGGAACTCCTCTCCTCTCCTCTAAAAATAGTCCCACCAACATTATCTATCACCTCTGGTATTTTTCTAGAACTTGTAAGTTAACTTATCATTTCATGACTTCATGTCAAACATTTATATCAGAGACCTTATTGTCCAATTCATTGAGAATTTATTTTTACAACCAGTGTTGTATGAACCTCTCTGCAGTCCGCAATCTGAACCGTTCCTTCCAGGTGATCCACGGCAAAGGAAACATCATTGATCCCATGATAAGTCCAGCAAACAACCTGAAAGCTGACTCTCACATGCCTTTAAATTGGTCCAGTCACTTGGCCATACCTTTCTAAATGTTGTATATACCTGTACTACAAATCACCAGCCCAAACCAGCTAAGACACAGCATTCTCTACTCCCTCCAACCTCAGACAACCTCAAACTACCTTCCACACCACCTCAAACTCAAATACGCTCACAGAAGTCTAAATCTTTAACATGCTTCAGCAACATGCTAGCCCTTCCAAACCAAAGGACAGTAAAACAACATAATTTAGAACTTGGTACTTACTGGTTAAGTCAGACTGTGAAGCATAACAAAGGTCAATACTTCTGATTGTAAAGCCGACAGCTGTACACCACTAAATATACTGACATTTGATTGGTTTCAAGCCAATCAAAATCTACCCAGGGGATTTATAGTTAATAACTGTCACAAACCTTGTCACAGTATCAGCCCAAACATCGCTATGCCTTCTTTTCATAACAGCTGCCTTTGAAAATGATAGAATGCTAATAAGGAACTAGAGGGCTCACCTTGGTCACAGAATGTGCTTGCACTGGAAGACATTCAAGTTAGAAACATTCACTTTCCACTATAGACATGTTTCTTATCTCTGTTGCTACACGTTCCTGAACTTCACAATAAACGAGTCCCTGAAAACATTCCTTTCCATCTAATGGCAGTATATATTTAAACAGTTCCCAATTTGTGAAAAATGTACAGTTTTCACTGTGGTTTGAAAAAGTTCACTTATTGTTCTGTGTGAATCACATATTAATTATAATAAAATGTTTACATTAATTTTCTATTGATGTAGCAGTTTATAAGCTACACAAAATTATATTTTTATATTCAAGCTTTATATAATTTTTAGATATATTTAACTCACAAAATATATTTAACTCACAAAATAAAGATGTTGAAGCCAGTACATAATCATGCAGAGACCGATGCAACTACTGACAAGAAAAAATGAAAAATGAAAAAAAGTTTAAAAAAAACAAAATGTCCAAACAGCAACTCCTTCAAAGGGTCTCACCACCCATTTCAACACAATTATATTAATGTTAAATAAACTAAAATCATGGTACTTTGGGCCAAAAAGAATAAAATAAATTGGTATCTTGTGAGGATCATTTATATCATATATATTGTTCATCATTATTTTTATTTTGTTCCTCACTTGGATAACTGTCTATCTTGGAAGTCATTGCATGAGTGAAAAAGAGGTAGGGCTAAGGAAACTGTGGGCAACCTGCAGAGGTTCAATTGGAAGTATTGGACTATCACTTCAATTTTGTTTAACTACTTATCAAGCCATGACTTTCCCTCTAGTCACTTGCTGTGCCTCTGTTTGAGGTCAATCCCTACCATAGCTATGGCAGAGCATCCCCTGTTGAAAAAACATTGGGCTTGTTATTCTCTACAGAATTTCAAGTGATTATCCTTGAACTTTCACTTGAATTAGAAAAGGCAAACACCCTATGGGCTTTATTTAGAAAATCAGATCAGAAATCAGAATGGTATGGGTTCCCTAGAGAGTTAACGGTATACTATTTGCTTGCTTAAGCTATTCAATCCCATTTAAATTCACTTTTTTATTATAAAATTATAAGTACGCTCAGGAACAAATTCTTAAGAACGCTTTTTAATGCTACTGAATGTGACAATGTGTTAGCTGACGAATTCAAAACATACAAGTTCAGCTTTCTTTTTTATAGACACTTTATTTACTTCATTGTAGTTTTTGTAGGTATAGTTTTCCAGTTCCTTTTTAAACCACTTCAACATTTAAAATATGATAGTTACAGTGCAGAAAGTCTTTAAATAAGCCAGAAACGAATGAAGACAGTCAAAAAAGGAAAGATGGAGAACACAGGTGACTATATAGAGTAAGCCAAAACTCTAAAGAGATATTAGGATATTGAACTAATTACTAGTGTGTTAATATTTTCACCAACATTGAGTTCCTCTAAAGTTTAATGAAGAATCCCCAAATGGTACTTATGGAAAAGAACCCCTTTCAAGATAAGAATACATCACATAAAGAGAACACCCTGCAATCTGTTTACTTTATTGAGGAGACTTTCAAAAGTATATCCATGGACCTACTGTGACCCTTACAGTCATCTAAAATAAGATAAACAAATATTGTTGTTCTTATGGACTAACGTGGCTGCTAGCTTGAAGATTCTTGAGGTCGACAACCATGACATTCTCATCATCACTTTATTACCTATGCTTGACAGATTGGTGCTTCCCAGTGAAAAGCTGATAGACCAAGGCAACCTATTTGGTTTAGAGGCTATGAAGAAAATCCAGAAACTCCTGGGAAAAGGGCTCTGAATTCTGGAATTCACCATCCATACCAGTCAAAAGTTTCAACAAGCCCATCACCGCACTCTTGAAGAATCTGGAAGTCCAAGGAGAAATTGGGAAGAAGAGTTCTTTTCCACCCTCTTTTCCATCAGAAATGCCCCCAAGCCTCACCTGGCTTTAGTCCGTTTGAGCGACATCCCAAAAACATGCTGGATTTTATGAAGTCAACAAAGTATTAATTGCACTAACATAGTGCATCATTCAACCAGATCACCGTTAGCTAAACAGAGACTCAATATTAACCACTTAATCAGGCGGTACACCGAACAAAACGAGAAGTCATATAAGCACAGGTAGAGAGTAAGCTAGAAAACCTCTGCTCCTGGATATGCCCTATTCCTGACTTGACTGTTTACTTTGACCTTTCAGTTGCCCAGCAAACAGAACTGGACTTATGACTGCATAATTTTCAGTATCTAATCTCTGACTCCCCAAGCTAAGTCTTGGATATGCTAGTGGACACATACTCATCAGGTAACCCCTGTTCTTTAACATCTATATCACCATTCCAAATCCTAAACGGAGAGGTACTGTAGGAAATACAGAGAATGCTGCAACTGAAGATCATCAAAGACCATGAAAGTGAAAGGTGGTCCTCCATCTTGTTGATAGCAAATCAAGATGGGGTTCTTCGCCTATGCAATGAATTTTTCAAATTTAATACAGCTTCCTGATATGAGATCTACCTTATGCCTGGAGTGGAAGACCTGTTTCAGCATTTAGACGAGGCACAATAGATCTCTGCTTTTAATCTTTTAATCTGACAAAGTGATATTTGAAGATATCTCTACACTGTTACACTCTGTGACAAGGCAGAGGATTTTATCACTTTTGAGTATTACCATTCGGTTATTGTTGGACACCCATGATGTTTCAGAAGCTAATGTAGCTGTTGGTTAGGCCGAGCATTCAGCCCATGTAACAGCTGCAAACATACAAATGGGTCTGTATCACATGTTCAAATCTGAACATTATGCAGATGTGCTTTGCTATAACAAGGCATAGTGATGGACAAGTTACCTACCATGATATTTGATAAAATGCAGAAGAATTGGCTGACTTGGCTTTTAGAATGGGTCATTTGTCAACAGTGTGATGTGGCTGCCTTTCTGACCATGTGCTATGTTTTGGATCCCATGTATGGGTAGGAACTGGGATGGCCTTGCTGCAGTCGGTGTGGGGATATGTGATATTCACACTGCATGTGCACTTTATGCACACTTATGGCCAACCAACAGAAAAGTCAAATACGTCAATTAAAGTGGCCAAAAGACGATCATAGTTTTAAAAAAAGCACATGCAGTAAAGACTACCCAGCTGCCTCTCACTGCTAGATATCATAAATTACTGCAATTCACTTCCATAAAAACCATATAATCCAGGAGCACAAGTAAAACAGTGTGATTTACTCTCATGGGAGGGGTTTGAGGGGGACATAGATCTGGCCATTCAAGAGATACAAATAGTGGACAGGGTGAAGCAGTCATTTGCTTGCTACTTGATTTGTCAGCAGCTTTTGGTGAAGCTGATGTCACTATATGAGCACAGTGGCAGCTGGAGGAAGTTGAAATGGCTAAAACTGAATGATGGCCCAGGTGGAGGACCCTGCCCTGCTGCTGCAACTGATGATCCTGATGATCCAGCATCCTGATCAGAGGACAGATGCTCATAACATAACATAACGTGTATTTGTAAAGCGCACGTTCACCCCTACGGGTATCTTGGTGCTGAATAACAGATGTTTGTTGTTACCCAACTCAATGGTACTCATTTTATCGACCTCAGATGGATGAAAGGCTGAGTGGACCCGCCGGGATTTGAACCATGAGGTCGAACACCGGTCCCTGCAGTAGACGCATTAGTCCACTGAGCCACCAGACCCGGCTCATACCCAGAGGTTCCGGATACCAGACTCCCCTGGCCCAATCAAGAGCCAGTAGGATGACTTGGGCCTGGTTGTTCTCGAACTTCCTCAGAACTCAGGCAGGAGAGGAAGTGGCGGAAGGCGTACATGATTGCTGCACTCAAAATTAAACAGAAATGTGCCATCGAGACTGAGCCTTCTTATGAACTTCAATGTGCAAGTGTTTACACTGTGCGTTCTCAGCGGTGGCAAAGAGATCAAGCCACGGCTCTGCCAACTGGTGGAAGACAATTTGCACCACCTCTGGATGCAATTGCATTCATGATCTGCTAAACACCACTGGCTGAGTTCATCTACCGTGGCATTTAAATATATGACCAGTGTACAATCAGGCAGATGCCCTGATAATTATGCCAAGCCCAGAGGCACAGAGCCTCCTGGCACAAAGTCTAGAACACCACTTCGGCCTGCTTCCTGCAATACCACATGACAGTGATATTATCTGTGAGCATTTGAACCAGCCTCCCCTTCGTGGACAGCAAGAAGGCTTTCAATATTAAGTAAATGGCCTGCAACACCAACAAATTGATGTGGAGGCAGTCATCTGCTGGAGACCAGATAACTTTGATCTCCACCTCTCCCAGATGGCCTCTCCAAACCAGAAGCGATGCATCTGTCACCACCACTAGCTGGGTAAGGAGAGGGGTCTGCATTGACCCAATTGCGATCCAGAAGCCACCACTGCAGGAATTTTGCAGCCTTCTCTGAAATCTGGATACAATTCGACAGATTGCCCTGATGTTATCACCACTTTTATTTAACGTCCCACAGCAGAGACCGCTTGTGCCATTTGACATGATCGACTAGCAGGATGCCGGAAGCCAGTTGCCCCAGGAGCCTCACAGTCAACCTCAAAGACCCAGGACTGAGGCTGAAACATCTGGATCATATCCTGAATGTTGTAGACTCATTGTTATGGAGGAAAGGCTGGAAAATGCATCAAATCCATGATGGATCAGATGAAAGAGCATCTGCAAAGTAGTCAATTGTGACTGTGGCACATTGATCATGAACCTCAAAGATGGAAGGAGGTACATCGTCATCTGGAGGTTGTCTACGACTGTCGTGAACCTGCACTCAACAACCAGTCATAGAGGTAGGGGGAAGACTGCCACTAGCGACCTATACAGATATGCTGCGATCACTGCCATCACTTTCATGAACACCCAGGGCCACCTGTAAAGCCAAAAGTGAGCTGAGCAAACTGAAAACGACCATGGCCCACCTCGCAGTTAGCATCTGTGGGCCTGCAGGACAGGAACATGGAAATAGGCATCCTACAGGTCCAATGTCACCATCAAGGCTCCTGGATCCAAGGCTGAGAGAACCTGGACCTTAGTGAATATCTCGAATTTGTCCTTTCACAGGAAGAAATTGAGAAGGCAAAGATAGGAATGAGGCCTCCACCATTCTTCAGCACTAGGAAGTAGCAGGAGTAAAACCATGTTTGGACTTCTGAGGTTAGGATCCTTTTTAGAAATGGGATTTTTGGTAGGCTAGGGCATGTGCCGAAGCCAGGCAGAAACCACCACTCTAGTCAGGATAAGGGAGTTACACTCCTAAAATAACCCCTGCTCACCCCCTTCGTAGCTTGGCACGAGCAGTCAGGCTTATCTTAGAGGCAGTGTGTAAAGCATTTGCACATAGCCAACAGTAATATAGTGTAAGCACTACAAAAGGACACCACACCAGTTTAGAAAAATATCCAATATTTTTATATACTTAAGACAAGATCAAAAACGATACAAATCCACAATACAGTACTTAAAGATCTTCGGTTATCAACACATACTTGAAAAACAGTTCCTTGATGTTGATAGCGCCATCCGGGGCTATCACGGCATAGTGAGCAAACAAATGCAAACAGTTCTGGCTGACAGCAGTGTGGCGGGCCAGCTACGGTGTTGGGAAGACCCGCAAACAGTACCTTTTAGAAATGCAGGACGTCGGCGACCTCTCGTTGAGCTTCCGAAAGCACGGCGTCTGCAGGCGCCGGTTCCGGAGGTCGGTGCAGGAGTCGTCGGGGCCCTCGAAGTCACACGCATTGCAGATCGAACTCCTCTCTGTTGAAGTCAGGGGCGCTGGTGTCGGCAGGCATCGGGTGCTGCATGCAAAGTGCAGCGGTGCGGTGTGCAGTACCATCAGGTCGCGTTGCGAGCAGCGACTCGTGGTAGCGTCAGATGGCGTCATCAGTGAGACCAGGGTCGCGGTGCGAAGTGAATGCAGTGCTCATCGCAGTGCAGGTAGGTCGCGGTGCAAGCAGCAGCATCGTCGTTGCTGAAGCGCTGTCGTCGGCTCATGAACTGGTGTCGATGGCGCCGGAGTCAGTAGGCCAAGGCTGCGGTGTGGGATGAGAGCGGTGCGTCGTGTAGCTTTACGAGCGGTGCCCTCGAACCACGGTGCAAGCAGCGGTGTTGATTTTGGCGGGGAGCGGCGTCATCGGGGATACCAAGGTGTCGTGGTGAAGCGAGGCGGTGCAGAGTGCGGGGCTCACAGGTCACGGTGCGAGCAGCGGCTTGGTGGCGGCGTCAGCAGGCATCGTCGGTGAGACCAGGATCACGGTGCGGCGGTGCCTTCTGCGGTGCCTTCAGGACACGGAGTTGTCGTTAACGTCGTCGGGTTGCTTTTTCTTCTGTTGCAACACAAAACACAGTTCCCAGTGCCGAGGGCAGAAGAGCTTGAAGTCTTTGCTGTTCCTGAGACTTATTGAACAGGGGTTAAGTTCTACTTCAAGCCCTTGGAGAAACTCACAAAAGTAGATAGCAGAAATGTCAGTCCAGTCCTTTCACTGCCCAAGACAGAAGCAGCCACTGAAGGCCAACGCAGCAAAGCACACAGCAATGTGGTAGTCCCTCCTCACAGCTTCTCCAGCTCTTCTTCTTGGCAGCCTTCTTGGTCCAAAAGAGTTATAAAGTTCAGGGGTCTAGGCCCCAATATTTATATCCCAAAATCCTTTGATCTCTTAGGCAGAGAGTGTCTGTGCCCAGCCAAAACCAGTTCTGCCTTCTCTGGTGTGGCTTCCTAGCAGGAGGTGGAGACGGCATTGTCAGAGGCAGACCAGGCCCATTCAGGTGCAAGGAAATCTCCCCCCTACTCTAAATGCAGCCAAGGTCTATTCAGCCCTTTCCTGACCCACCTAGACTATCCGGAGACACTCCTGCTCCATAGCCCCTGTCATCCAAAACCCAGACAGTCAATTCACAAACCCAGCAGTGGCACACTGGATGGTTAGGCAAGAACATACCTACTTTCTAAGAATGGTATTTTCAAACACAGAATGTAAAAATCACCTTCACTAAAAGATGCATCTTTAGATTCTGGGTTCAGGCATACTAAACTCCATTTTCCTACCTAGTTACCAGGGCCAGTTATGTTTATAAGATGTTATAAACAAACTTACCATTCTATCCTATAGGGAACAGGTAGCCTTGCAATAGTGAAAAACTAAACTGGCAGTAATTCACTATCAGGACATACCACACACACCAGGCCATGTCCTACCTTTCACATTCACTGCACCCTGCCCACAGGGGTACCTTGGGCCTACCTTAGGGGTGACTTACATGTAAGAAGAGGGAAGGTTAGGACCTGGCAAGTGGGTGCACTTGCCAAGTCGACATGGTAGTACCAGACTGCACACAGGCTCTGCAATGGCAGGCCAGAGTTACCTTTTACGGGCTGTGTGTGTGGGTGGCACAAACCACTGCTGCAGCCCACCAACAGCATTTGATTTACAGGCCCTGGCACACGCAGTGCACTTTACTAAGGACTGACACATAAATCAACCAGGCCAATCATGGAAACACCAATCCATAACATAATCTACACAGAGAGCATATGCACTTTAGCACTGATCAGTAGTGGTAACGTGCCCAGAGTCCTAAAACCAGAGTCCTAAAACCAACGCAAACAGGTCAGGAAAAAATAGGAGGAAGAAGCAAAGAGTTTGGGGATAACCCTGCAAAAAGGGCTATTTCCAACAACCCTCTTTAAGGCTGCTTTCACCAAAACAGACTGGCTGTCCTGCAGTTAAATGGACAAATGGTCTTCTGAACTCTGCTCCGGTGTAGGTGGAATAGGCAGCACAACAGAATGGAATGGCAGGGAGTAGCCCCATTAGACTATCTGTAGGACCCACTTGTTGAACATTATTGCCTTCAGCCTCTCACAGGGTGGTCATGTGTTGCTAAGGGAAAACTAAAGTGGTTTGGATGCTGCTACCAGAGGTGCTGGGGACTGGAAAGTTTGTTGACCCTGCTGGCCTAGGTGTTGCCTGTCAGATCCTCTCCCATGACCTGGAAAAGGCTGGAGTACCTACCATTGGGATGGTGTGCCTTGGCACTGCCTGACTGAAGGCAATGATTTGAAAATAGTTAAATTGCTATGTATACTGCCTTTGAGTGTCGAAAAGCAGGGGAGATCGCTGATGCTGTTTTAAAACCCCTTTCAGAGGGCCCAATCAAAGGAGTTGTGGTCTTTTACTTCTACTGTTCTTGGGCCCAACTTGAATAACTGGGCCAAATACTACAACTTTAGCACTTGACTCTCAGTGATAGCAAGGGTTGAGAAGTTCAATGCTCTTCAGGGGAAGGTAGGTGCAAGGTATGCACAGGCTCATAAATCAAAATACCCACAGTGCCCCCAGTACCTCTTTGGGTATGAAAAGCAGAATATATTCTGCATGCAAACAGCACACTAAACAGTCACACAGAATGTTTCTCAAGGCTTGTACCGTAGCACTGATCTCGGCCCTCTTCCCCCTGCAGGTTCTTTCTCCCTTCCCTCCACGCTAATGAATGTCTCAGGCAGGTCTTTGGAGGTGACCCCACAGGAGCTGCATGCACTAGCAATGCGCTTCTAAGTCTGGCTTTAGCCTTCAAAGTTTCAGCTCTCTGGACACTAATCGACAAGATCATGCAAGTCTCCTAAAGTGCCCCAGTCTCATCCAAATCTTCCCATGCTTCAGCAAAACGCAGCTTGGGCAACAGGCAGCGTGGAGAGGCGGTTGCAGGCGACGATGGCTTCCAGGTGCAGTGGCTTCTCTTCGCGTTTTCTACCAGTAAGTTGGTGGAGCAGTATCAATGTTGCAGGACAGATTCTGATCTTGCTTCTAGTTTTCTCCCTAAGTAGCATGAACTCCGCAGACATGGGCGATGGCTCCAGCACTCCTTGTGGCCACCTTCAGGCAGTCAGGGTTCACAGGCATCGACCCCAACGAGGTCAGGTACACCAGGCGAAAGCCTAAAAAGTCAGTCCTAGTGCCTGACCCTGGCATGGGGGGGTTACAGGTATTGGCCTCACAGTCTGTGTCCAAGGCATGCAAGGGTCTTCAGGTTTGCCCCACTCTGAAAAATTTACACTATGGGGTAAATTTTCGAGCCCCGTTGCATCGCTTTTGCACCATGCATCATGGTGCGAGAGCAACTCAACTAAAAAATTAGATTTACGAAGCCACACAAGGCCTGCTTGTGTGGTCCAAAGTGGCTTCATAAATCTCAAGTAAAGCAGCGCAGATCGCTGCGTTACCTTACTTTGAGCCAGGGAGGCGTTCGATGGGTGTTGTATGGGTGTACCCACACAACATCCATGGTTTTTGACGCATTCCCAGATTTGGGAAAGCACCAAAAAGATACACCTTTCCAGGGGAGATGTAACAAAGATAAATATCTTTATTTCTCCTTGTGACTTCCTCTTTCTATGAGTGCTGCACGGACAAGAGCAGGAATGCGTCACAGCAAGGTGACACGCTGCGCTGCACCACAAAGTCATTAATATGCCCCCCCCCCCCCCCAGTCCAGTACTTTTGCCTTCAGTTCTGTAGTGCTGTAGAAAGTTCTGGATTGGATTGGGTTGAGGTATCCTCTTTTCACTACTTTTGTCCTGGTTTAAAAAACTGAAATGATATTTGCTCTGTGTGATAACCATCCGTTTCTTCTGATTGAAATAATGTTTTGCAAAGCACCCCTGAATCTCTCTGGTTATTGGGTGCAGCAGTGCAGTTCAGGTTTCTGGATTATAGGTGTTAGAGGATGATATCACACTTCTTGGCTAGCCACTATTGAAGGGTAAACTAACTGTGCGTACCAGAGAGTGAAAAACTTACACACAACATCAGCTGAGACTAAGAGTGTTGCCTTCATGTCTGATGCAGTTGAATGAAAAATGCCAGTTTCATGAGTGTTTCATTGTTAGTCACCTTTCACTTTAATCGTGACAGGCTGAAAGCTACTTTCACTGTCACCTCCCAACCTTACTGTGACATGCCCCCTGTTATGTTGTGTGGATCACCCCATGTTGTTCAGTTACGAAGGTGTGTCCACCAAATTAGCCTGCGATCAGAGTGCTGATGGAACCGCCCCAGCGGAAATGTACTGGGCAATAAAAACCAGATCGTGACTGGACGTCCGGATCAGATCAATACCACCACATGTGCCTGACTGTGTTATTCATTATTTGCTGCAGCCCGCACCGTGTGCTCGTGCAGCCTTGCTTTCTTTCTCTGTCTGCAGGACAGAACAACTGGCGACGAAGGTGGTCCCATCTGCAGAGACACGCGATTGCTTTTCCCCATGCTTCCCCAGCCCATCGCGTTCTGTTTCCCAAGCACGCGTTCTGTGTGCTTGCACGCCCGACGAGGTGCAGAGGCCCAGCGTGGCGCCAAGACCTCGGTGCCTGCAGCCTCACAGGTTGAGCATCTGCAGTTTAAAAAGGAAAGCAGGTACAAAGAAAAACAATGGGCCGCATGTGTGGATGGACAGTCCAGTAGGAGGAAAGGGGAAGAAAAAAAACCCACAAAAAGGACAACATAGGAGACACAGATAAATCGCCACCGGTGAAGCCACCCTGCCTAAGGTTGATCATAAGATCGTGGACAAGATCGTGGACAGCGACTGGCACCAGGTCACCTGCTTCAAGGCCTGCCCCGCGAGGGTTATACACCGTTACCAGGTCAGTGGCGTTGTCTGTTTGTCTTTTCGTTCGCGTGTGAGTTCCCCGCCAGGACATAAGTGCGCAAAATGACGACCGTCCCCCCAGTTGAACCCTTCGTAGTCGACGGCCCGCCGTCTGCACAGGTTGCCAAGTGGAAGGACTGGTTGGAGCACCTCAAGACCTACTTCGCGGCGGTGGGCCTCAAGCCGGAACGTCAACGCCCTATGTTGCTGCACCTGGGCAGTCCTGCGATTCACAAGCTAGGGAAGTCGATAGTGGAGACTGGCCCACCCCACACGTATGCCACCCTCAAAGCTGCCCTGACCACGCATTCCAAACCTCTAGCCAACACAGACTACGAACGTTTTCTACTACGCCGGGCACGGCATCTCCCTGAGGAGTCGGTGGATACATTCTATGCCCGTTTAAAGGAGCTGGCGAGCAGGTGCACCTTGCCAGATGCCAACGACAAAATAAGTAAAGACTAACAACAATGTCTCAACTGGATTCAATGAGAAAGGCAAATACATTGGTATGTACACAACATTACAAGAAGAAGAGAGGGAGACTCCTGGTGGTTTGTTTGAAAGTGCTCAAGGCATCATATATTTAGAAACACATTTTATACAAAAGTTATATCAGCACTGTGAGCATAAATTGTGATGGCAACCAAGAGGGGCTAAGTGCACATTGTGCTCGTGACAAAGAGGGTGACCGCGCAAGTGACAAGTGCGGAAAACAGCGGAAGGCGCAAAGTGACAAAGTGGCAAAAAATTATATACAGTGATCAATGGTTCAGCAAGGATAATTCTATACAACGACTGTACATAGTTTATGATTTTTAGGAACCAGAGTTGAATGTGCGCCGTGAGTTGCGCTGAAGGAAGGTCGATGGCGTTTTGGTCCTATTTAGTCAGGACCAGATTGCCAGAGTTTTGGAGTGCTGTAGATCAAGGCAAGCAAACCAGTCAGTTCAGGATGAAACAGCTGGTACCGGTGTGTTAGGGAGGAAACATGGGTATGGTGTAGCGTGGAAAACATCTACGCGAGGTGAGGACTGATACCTAAGTGAAAATGTAAGCAGAGATAAGGAGAAATCCGGGAAAGGTACAGCGCTGGATGCGTCTGCTTATTAAGAGGCTGGGAAGGTATGGTGGCTATCAGAGAAGTCATGAATAGCCTGGCAAGCAGGGTCGGGTCCCCGATCTGCTGCGGTGGTCAAACAAGCGGGACCGTGTTTTAGAAGCCAAAAACCAGAGGAAATGATGGACAGAGTGTTGAACATTGCAAGCACTCACCCCCAGTCAACTGATCTGGGTTTAATCCATCACCGTTCTTTAGCCCACTCTGCCACCCCAGTTCAGACATGGCCATATGCAAATCAGTCTGACCCTGTGCCTCATGGGAACAGTCCAGCCCGAACTGCCAAGCCATGTCTTCCCTGGACCGGAAACAAGCTTCCTAGGACCAGTTTCTGGCATTTCAGCCGTCTTCAGCCAGGCTTGCTTGAATCCAGTGGCAAAGTGAGCAAGGGACTCACGTCTGAGCATACCCTGCCAACTTATGGCGAACAAAGCAAAAACCAAAGGAAATGATGGACAGAGTGTTGAACATTGCAAGCACTCACCCCCAGTCAACTGATCTGGGTTTAATCCATCACCGTTCTTTAGCCCACTCTGCCACCCCAGTTCAGACATGGGAGTGAGTGTTTGATTGGTTCTGATGCTCCGTCCATCACCACCCCCTTTTGTACCGCTTTGTTCGCCATAAGTTGGCAGGGTATGCTCAGACGTGAGTCCCTTGCTCACTTTGCCACTGGATTCAAGCAAGCCTGGCTGAAGACGGCTGAAATGCCAGAAACCGGTCCTAGGAAGCTTGTTTCCGGTCCAGTGAAGGCATGGCTTGGCAGTCCGGGCTGGACTGTTCCCATGAGGCACAGGGTCAGACTGATTTGCATATGGCCATGTCTGAACTGGGGTGGCAGAGTGGGCTAAAGAACGGTGATGGATCAAACCCAGATCTGTTGACTGGGTGTGAGTGTTTGATTGTTTCTGATGCTCCGTCCATCACCACCCCCTTTTGAACCGCTTTGTTCGCCATAAGTTGGCAGGGTATGCTCAGACGTGAGTACCTTGCTCACTTTGCCACTGGATTCAAGCAAGCCTGGCTGAAGACGGCTGAAATGTCAGAAACCGGTCCTAGGAAGCTTGTTTCCGGTCCAGGGAAGGCATGGCTTGGTAGTTCGGGCTGGACTGTTCCCATGAGGCACAGGTTCAGACTGATTTGCATATGGCCATGTCTGAACTGGGGTGGCAGAGTGGGCTAAAGAACGGTGATGGATCAAACCCAGATCTGTTGACTGGGTGTGAGTGTTTGATTAGTTCTGATGCTCCGTCCATCACCACCCCCCTTTTGTACCGCTTTGTTCGCCATAAGTTGGCAGGGTATGCTCAGACGTGAGTCCCTTGCTCACTTTGCCACTGGATTCAAGCAAGCCTGGCTGAAGACGGCTGAAATGCCAGAAACCGGTCCTAGGAAGCTTGTTTCCGGTCCAGGGAAGGCATGGCTTGGCAGTTCGGGCTGGACTGTTCCCATGAGGCTCAGGGTCAGACTGATTTGCATATGGCCATGTCTGAACTGGGGTGGCAGAGTGGGCTAAAGAACGGTGATGGATCAAACCCAGATCTGTTGACTGGGTGTGAGTGTTTTATTGCTTCTGATGCTCCGTCCATCACCACCCCCTTTTGTCCCACTGTGTTTTAGAAGCCGGTCGGTATCTCGAGTGAATCGAGTGGCAGGAGAAGCGCTGAGTGCAAGGTCGGGCCACCACGGACATGTGCTATGTAAGCCGGTGCCTCAAGGATCACATGGTTCGGCTCCACGTGGATCGATCTATCCAGCTGGTTGCTCTCCAACATTGACGAGTAGCTTTTCAAATGCGACGAAAGTCGAGGAGGAGTTTAGAAAGCTTGAGGCAGCTGACATCATTGAGCGCGTGGAAGGTCCGACTCCCTGGGTGTCTCCCATCGTGATAGCCCGAAAGCCTAAGCAGCCAGGTGAAGTCAGAATCTGTGTGGTTATGAGACTGACGAATCATGCGATAAAGAGGGAACGTCATCTGACCCCTACGGTGGATGACATCGTCGCAGAAGGGAGTGGTTCTCCAGAATGGACCTACGAGCCGGTTATTACCAACTACTGCTGGACCCAGAGTCGAGAGCCATAACAACATTCTCCACACATGTGGGACTACGCAGATACAAGCGTCTCAGTTCCGGAGTCTCCAGCGCAGCGGAGATTTTCCAAGATAACATTCGAGGAGTACTCACCGGCCTACGAGGGATCATAAATGTCAGTGATGACATTTTGGTACATGCCCCCACCTTGGAGGAACACATGGACCGCCTCCGGGATGTATTCCAGAGATTGCAAGACAGCAGCCTCACTCTACATCATGAGAAATGAGCATTCCTCCAAAAGGAAATTGCATTTTTCGGATACCATTTCTCCCAACATGGCGTATCACCTAGTCGAGCCAAGATCCGTAATATCCAGACTGGGCCAGCCCCCACCACGGTGACCGGTGTGAGAAGTTTTCTGGGTATGGTCACATACTGTGGTCATTTCATCCGCAACCTGACTGACCTCACCGCGCCGCTGAGAGAACTCACGAAGAACACCACCAATCAGGAGTAGGGCCCTGTGCAGGAGAACGTTTTTCTGGACACCAAACGTGCCCTCTCAGCTGAGACCACGTTAGTCTACTTCAACCGGCCCCGTGAGTCGGAGCTTTCGGTGGATACAAGCCCCATTGGACTTGGTGCGGTCCTATCACAAAAACAGCCAGATAGGGAGTGGGCCCCGGTGGCCTATGCAAGCCGTGCCCTAACAGACACAGAACAGTGGTACTCGCACATTGAGAAAGAGGCCATAGCGGTCCACAGGGGGTGCCGCCACTTCCATTTATACCTGTACGATCAACCACTCACAGTCCAAACAGATCACAAACCGCTGATCCCGCTCTCCATGGGAGTCTCGGCAAAACCTCCACCGAGGATTGAAAAATGGATCCTGAAGTTACAGAAGTATCAGTTCAACGTGGTCCCCTCGCCCAGTGACACATAATCCAGCTGATTTTCTGTCCAGGCACGCGAGACCGGTGACCAGAGACGAGGAAGACAAAGCAGACGAGGCCGAAGAGTATGTCAAGCTGGTGGTAGAACGGTCTCGCCCCCTCCCCATCTTGCTGGAGGACATCGTGGGAGCAACCAAAGAGGATGAATGTTGGTAAATGGCGATCTCGGCAGTGGCGTCAGGAAGATGGCACCTGCTACTGGACAAGCTAACATGCAGATCTGAAGAAGAGCGAACGGCCCTAAAGGTCCTGCACACGGAGCTGGCCATTTCACCGGAAGGATGTCTGATGAGAAGGGTCCGCCTGGTAATCTCAAAAGCCCTGCAGCAACGGGTGGTGGATTTGGCTTACATCGCCCATCAAGGAATCGTCAAGACCAAGACACGGCTGTGCACCAAATTGTGGTTCCGACCTGCATAGCGTTGTGGAGCAGACAGTTTTATCCTGCTCCCTGTGTCAAGCGGTTGGCCCACTTGAACCACCAGCACTGATTGTGACGGAAGACATACCACCTCACCCCTGGCACAGAGCAAGTGCCGACTTCGGGAGTCTACCTGTTGGAAGACACGCACTCGTAGTCAGAAATGATTTTTCGAAGTATCCGGAGGTTGAGGTTCTAGACTCTATCACGGCAAGTAACACGATACCCCGAATAGAGAAGATAATGGCCACCCATGGACTTATTATGGCCTGCCATTCTCCAGTCATGAGTTCGCCGACTACCTACAATCCCGGGATGTTCGGCACCAAAAGATCACACCCCGTTGGCCTCAAGCGAACAGGGAAGCGGAGCGCCTTATGCGCACCCTGAACAAGGTTCTGCGGATAGCTGTTGCCCGGGGGCAAAACATGGAATGCGCCCTGTACACTTTTCTGAAGGAATACAGACTGGCACCTCACTCCAAGACTGGCGTCAGCCCCAGATCGCTGGGCATCAACCGGATGATGGTGGAGAATGTCATCCCCCAGGTAACTCCGTCATCATGTTTGCGCAATCAGGTTGCCGAACGGCTCCGGCAGCGACGGGCCAAGAATGACCACATGTCCAAACGATGGCATGCAAAGGACCGGTCGTTGGCAGCAGGTGATCTAGTGTTGTAGAGGAATCGAAATCCAAGAGTGAAGTTCTCACTCCCATTTGAGCTGGACCCCTAGGTCATCCAGACAATAAAAGGAACAATGGTCACTGCCAGGAAAGGTGGCGAAACAGTCACGAGGAACATTTCACATTTTCCAGAAATACCGATGCCCTGCGTCTCCCAGCGTAGGAGCGCCTGAGCCGGATGAGGTTGAATCTTCTGTCGAGCCTGGTGTGGATGACACCTGGCTGCCCAACCGACAAGACACACACCTACCAAATGCCTCCAGTGACAACTCCTCGAGTGTGATTTCAGACGAGGACCGTTGAGAGGGGAGTGAACATCGAGGAGGACGGAGGTACCACCTCCGGGCCAATCCTGCGGTGTCGTCCCGACTGAGAGGTTTCATATTGACCTAAGTTTTGGCATGGACATTTCTTTTTTTTTTTTTTCTCTCTCTCCTGTCAGTCAATTTATAATGAAGGAGGAATGTTATGTTGTGTGGATCACCCCATGTTGTTCAGCTACGAAGGGGTGTCCACCAAATTAGCCTGCAATCAGAGTGCTGATGGTACCGCCCAAGCGGAAATATACTGGGCAATAAAAACCAGATCATGACCGGACATCCGGGTCAGATCGATACCACCACATGTGCCTGACTGTGTTATTCATTATCTGCTGTGGCCCGCACCGGGTGCTTTCTTTCTCTGTCCGCAGGACAGAACACCGCCCTACAGCCCTTTCTGGCAACGACCCCTTCCATCCCATCCTGGCAGTTCTTCCCTCTGGCATAGAAAAGTGGAATGGCACTGACAGAAGCAAGGTAAATCCTCCACTCCCCCGCCCACTTGCTGTACATTAAACTGCAGCCACAATGTCGGGTGCATTGTGCCCCTTGAATCCCTGTGCCTCTGTGCCACTGCACCTGCTGCACTCTTGGATCTTCCTCTGCTCCCTCTTACAGTACCATCAGACCCCTTTCTCTCTCAGTGAATCCAGTAACCTCCAACCCTTCACAATGCTCTCAAATAACTCTCATTTAGTGGGGCTGAGCCCCATTTGTGCCCTGATCTGTAATGCTAAAATGATGAGTTTCCTGCTGTGACCACCCTTAATATCCATCCACTTTAATTCATTCAAACAGAAAGTTTATTTTGGGTCAGCATTTCAGTGACACAATACTGCAATATATCTTTAACACTATCAACCCAATTACCACGCTGTTGGAATTAGTGTAGCTACAAGCCCTCCCCTCTGCCACATGCAATGTACATACCAAAGAAGAAACCATCCCCAGCCATGATGCAAAATTTGCACGTATTATATATACTGTCAGCCAGCTGTGGCTTTTTAAAGCATTTTGCAGAGAGACCTGTAGTTATGTATTTATTTATATGTAGACGTCACTACTATTTCTTAAAAAAGTACTTTTAGTCTAAAAGACAGGGCAGGCTGTAGGTGTCAAAATTATTTCCTGGCACTTACATGTGCCTTTTCTCAGACAAAGGATAAAGAGCTTTTGCGGTTTCTCTATGCATCGTACAGGAGCATTCTTAGTGCTCATGCACCTAGGAGAAGGGGCCCACCTTCATCCCCTTACATTTAGTCTCAGCATTCACAAAAGTATACATAGTATTATTTGAGAAGGGAGGATGGACATTTAAAAAATAAGCATCTCACTTATAGAAATTTTGGCTGCGAAGTCCATGGAAGGTTGAAGAGTGTGGGTTGCCTGCAGTGCTTAATTTGAGACAGTGGTTTCCAGTGTTTAGCACCGGCACTTAATTGTCAACATCAGCACTTAAGGCAAACTGCCACATGGTGGCACTGTTTGCCTAATTTAGAGATCAGCACAACAACATTTGTTTCTTAATTCAATATACTTTGCAAATGACTACTGCCTGCCGTCCAACCCCCTCTTATAGCTTTGGGAGCCTGGAATAGTCTATAATGTCACACTTGTAGGAGTGTGATGGTTAGTAGTTGTGGTGGTACTGTCATTGTGTGCGCTGCCAGGGGCAATGGGTGCTGGGAGCTGCATTGGCCTCCTGACGAGGGCCCTGGCACTTATTTATTTACAAATTAAGCACTGTTGGATAAAAGTAAATGTGCTTGTATTGAGCTATGCGGCACACAACAGGATAGTTCAGTGCAATCAATAGCATAGAGAGGCTGTGAGGAACTAGGACTCGCACAGTGAGTCCAGTGGGCTAAGATGCATTAAAGCAGGAGACCTCAAACTGAGAAGCTGTGGGAGGGTAACCACTATGAGCTGAGGGAAGGCAGCAATATGTCATATGTGAGTACACTTATCTGTGTGCTTAATGATGTTAATATGCATTCTAGGCCTTGCTGCATGCTTGTGTATTGGAAGAACTGAGTGAAAGGTCAGTTAGGGTACATATGCTTGGCTTGTAGCTAAAGCCTCAGATAACCTGAGGTTTCCTGCTTCATTGTAAGCTAATAGAATGCTTGTATGTGCGAAATTGTCCCATATTTTTCTGCTCACCTTGCTTCAGCGAGCGAGGAATTTTTCCATTATCATCTGAACGCTCCCTGCGGCTGCAAGAGACTTCTGCAGACTGACTTTGTATAGTTTCTTGAAGACAAAAGGCATCCCCCACTTCCTAATACTTTTATTAAAATCATTGTTTTTAGTCCTGTGTTGTAAACGAAGGTCCAGAGCGCATCAGCCCAACCTGCACCGTAACCTCCTTAAGGCTTGAAATGTACAAAGCACCTTGCAGCTGGGCCAGGGAGCAGCCTGATAGCCAGAGAGATAATGTCAAACAGGGAACTGATTTGAGGCATTTCAGCATTGCCGGGCCCTCGTCAGGAGGCCACTGGAGCTTGCACCAGGCCATTGCTCTTTCCAGCACTGTCAATGACAGTACCAACTCAACTACTAAGCATCACTCTCCTCCAAGTATGATAATACAGACTATTCCAGGCCCCCAAAGCTATACGAATGGCGTGGAAGGCAGGTTTTAGCCATTTTAAGGTATATTTAGGCTATCTGGTTTTAGGTGGAAACCTATAATAACTGATAAAAGCCCACTGAAAGGAAAATAGCTATCACCAGTATAAACATATAAACATTGAAAAAACACCTTTGCAACCACAGTGCTATTCAAAGAAAGGAAAAGATGAATGAAAGAGTCTTTTTTAGTTCCTCCTGAAGGGCCCAATGCAATGTAACTTTGTTGGCAGCAGCAAGTAATACTGGGCTAACATTATTCTGCTTGATTTTTTATGTTTAGGGATGTCACTAAAATATTGTTTATTCCTCCTTATGCTCTTTTCAGTTTTGTGGTCTTTGGCCTAAAGATGCATTGTTTAGAAGCATGTTTTAGGTCTCATTTAGTTATTTTATAAACTGTAGAGAATCATGAAATATCAAAATCATATTTGATATTTTGGCTACATTTGATTTCACTGATAGGAAAAATAGCTGGTTTCATAAGAATCTTTCCCAATATGTACCATCACAGTTACCCACAGACAGAGAATGGGTGAAATCCTTTGATACATCAGCCCCCTTTTCAAGAGAGTCAGTATTGATTGGTGAATTGCCAAACACCCCAGACTTTAAACATTCAATGCAATGTGTAGTGACAGGTATATGTGAAAAGAGTGTTGTCACCAAGCATCTGTCTGAGATAGTGGTGCATTCTGTGGCTTTAAAGAAAGAGTCATCCTAACTGTGTGTCACTTAGCCAGTGGTTCTCAGTCCTAAAGGCTGTAAATGCCATATTAACCATGTGGCGACCGTTTATGGAATTTTTGCTTAGTGATGATGTCAAAGGCAAGACATGTGATGATCTTTGGTCACATATTGATAGTGCTGTGAAAAAGGTACAGTATACTGCATGCTCAGATTTTTACAGGAAAACATGACTGCTGTAGTGGACATAATCAAAATACTAAAGACTGAAAACACTCTTGTCTACAAAGTGTTCAGCGTAATTGATGTAGATGTTAAACATCTACTTGAGAGTAGGCTGGGTGACACATTTAGTGACTTTGGCACTGCAACATGCTCCATGTTAGATTTCTTGCCACTTGGTAAGCAAAGAAATGTTGAGGAGCGATTCAGGACATTTTATTTTACAGTCTATGATAAATGGCTTGCAATGATGCATAGAAATGTCCCTTCACCAACCATGGCATTTGAAGTTAAATAAGCCTCAATGAGGTACTCTGCACACGCTGTATATCCCTCATAAATTTTACCCAGACTTTGAAAAGCACTGCTTTATTTTTGACTGATTCAATAACTGAGGGCATGTGCGCCCAATTGAACGCTTATGTTGCAGAAAATGTTCTAGAGAATTACAATCTTCAGGTGCACCAGTATTGGCATGGAAAACTATGTCATTGGCCAGAGTTATCAAACTGTGTACTGGCTGTTTTGGCATTGCCCGTCTCAAGTGCCAATGTTGAGAGGGCCTTTTCACAGATAAACGTCTATATAGGAAGGAAAGAGCGAGCGCGCATGACCAAAATCTCACTAAAGAAGTACTGTATGGTGTACTACAATAAGTTTGATTTGTAAAAATGTATTTGAACCTCATATACCCTGTACACATGCTGTGTATACACATGCATTATCAGTGTAGAAAGCAAGCAATAATTAAAAGCAAAACATTCCAGAAACACCGGAAAAACACTGTTTCTGTTGTTTTTAATGGCGCGAAAATATGTAACCACTAATAACCACTGTTTTTAAGGCATTCAAAACACTGAAAAAGCCCCACCAGAATTTACCAAACATAGAAACTGAAAAAGGAAAGCCTAGGTATATTGAATTAATAAACAACTGTTGTTTTGTTCCTCTCTATATAAGACAAACAGCGCCACCGTGTGGCAGACTGTCATATGTGCCAGTGTTGACAATTAAGTGTGGTGTCCAGCACCGAAAACTACAGGCTCAAGTTAAGCACCACCTTTTAGTTGACAGCCATGCAGGAGGCTTGGCTTATAATATAGAAATGAATAATGCAAGTCAATTATGGTTTTTAGGTTACTAGTTAGAGAAGTGTGATGAACAATGTTTGGGGTGGATCTTGTACTCATTCTTATTTTTGAACACTGAGGTATTCCTTACTATGACGATACTTCCCTCTCACATGATTTACAGAAAAATAGCACCTAATACATTCTAATCAATATAAAATAGCCACCTTTGTGTGTGAAGTGGTTTGTGGGTTCAGGGCGTGCTCTCCTTGTCTTCCACTTGGAAGAACAAGATCTGACAGGTTTTTGGGATTCCAGGCCTCCCGGATACTCATGGCCATAATTCAGAAGGAGGTGTGAGAACCACTGCTCTATTTTCATTTTCTCTGTAAATGGCACTGTATCCTCTGATGACCAAGACATCTCACAGATGTGTTCTCAGAACCATTGGGGCTCTCAGGACAAAGAGGTCAGGCACCAAGTAATGATGCACATCCGCAGGGGCCTGTGACAGGGCAGAGTAGAGGGCTGTGCAAAAAAAGAGTTCCTTCTCTGTTGACTTTTTAGTGTGACATCTCATAGAGTTTGATCAATACTGGATTGCCGTGGACTGTGCAGTAACTTTGGTATAGAGTCCCAAGCCTTTAAACACTTAATTTCTATCTATCTGTTCAGTACCACATATGTCACATCAGTGACGTCAGTAATGTTCCATGAGTCGTAGGTCATGTGCTACAGCTTGGGCCTCTTCCTCACCTTGTCCCTGCTCTGGGAAATTTGGAAGTCGGTGCCTGTGATCCAGGGCAGCAAAAGAAACACCCAAAAAAATGGCAAAGCACAAAAGGTGTACTTCTAAAACAGGTGCATTGAGCTGGAGTAAAGTTTGAGAAATGTTTAAGCAAAACATTCCAATAAAGTTCTGCGTCATGACAAGTGATGGAGCAAACACAAGGAGATGATGGAGGAAGTGCTGAAACTTTTCAAACACTCACCCCCAGTCACAGGTGTGGGTTGAATCCATCATCATTCTTGAGCTCACTTTGCCACCCCAGTTCAGACACAGCTATATGCAAATCAGTCTTGACCCTGTGCCTCATGGGAACAGTTCAGCCCGAACTGCCAAGCCATGTCTTCACTGGACCGGAAACAATCATCCTGGGCTTCGGACTAACAGCTGGGGTGAATGTATGACATTGTTCTGCATTCTGTCCATCAATTGTTCTTTTTACATTTGTCACCCCGAGTGGGACGGGCATGCCCAGACGTAGGTCCAGTGCTCTCCATGCCACTGAAGTCAAGCTATCCTGGCTGATGAGGGCTGAAAGCCCAAAACCGGTCCTAGGATGCTTGTTGCCAGTCCAGGAAGGACCTGGCCTGGCAGTTCGGGCTGGACTGTTACCATTGGGCACAGGGTCAAGACTGATTTGCATATGACTGGGTCCAAACTAGAATGGCAAAGAGCAAAAAAACTATGGATTTAGGCCCAGATCTCTGTACTGGGGTGAATGTATGACATTGTTCTGCATTCTATCCTTCAATTGTTCTTTTTGCATATGACAAGTGATGGAGTACAATTTTTGCAAATAAAATCTGAATTCATGAATTACTAACATATAACAGTAGAGTGCACAACGCGTAAGAAGTGCAAAAAGAACAACAAATATGATTTTCTTAGTTAATACAATGATGCTGCTAAATGGATGTTATTCTGTCTTCCTAACTGCAGAAAATAAATGACAAAAGAAAAAGCTTTATTCTTCGTGAAAGTATAATGTAGGCTTTTAGAAATTACTCTCTGTCTTACTAAAATAATGTAGGCCTTAGAAAAATTAGGGGATGTGCTTTTCCTTGCCCCTGTCCTTCAAATGTAACAAATGCTTCCTTAGAGTACAGATATTTTGCCTGTTTCTAAATAAGCCTTTAGAGTTCTTTCCTGTCTAGGCAAGGGGCGTAGATGACATGAATGTAACTATTCCAAGATTGTAAATACATTTGTACCATGGTTCTTTTCCTCTTCCTCTCTTGGAAATTATACAATATTTAGACAAAGAGTGTTTAGTAATGATAGTAAAGTCAATGTCAGTAGACTGTCACACCATCGTGATTAACCAATAGAGAGACTTGCTGAAGAAAGAGAATGCAACATAATAACAGAAGAAAGGAAGTAGCTTACTATAAAGATTCCTGTGGGAAAGTGTCCCTCGGCTTGTTCACAAGATTGGTGACCTGTCCCTGTGTTTGTGGTATGCTGAATGCCGTGCTGATTCCTGATTCTCTGGCTGGCGTAACCTGCTAATCCTAAAAGACTTTACTAGAGACTTTGCACATCATCGGCTGGTGATGCTGCTCTTGCTATTCCCTAACGGCCGTGGGGTTAGCTTTACAGACTAATTGCATGCTGTGCATTAGTATTTCCATTACATAAGTGAACTGTATTACGCTGATGTTTTTCTCTCCCTCTCACTCCTCTATATCTGATGTTCTGATGTATTCATAAATGAGCTGTTATGGTTATTGGGAATCTAATCTGTATTATTGAGAATCAAGTAATGACATTCTAATTTGTATTTGTGTCTGACCATTCATATTATGAAAAAACTTAAATAGAAAAGAATAGTGTTTGTCTTTATTCCTGAGTTTCGAAGTTACTTGGACAAGTTTACAATGACCAACGTTTAGCGTATTTTTTCATTGTAGGTCCTCATGGAGAAATAGCATTTCATCTTTAAATATTCAGTCCCTATTAGCTCTACCAAAGATTCATCCGAGGACCTTTGATATTGCTAACTGTGGGATAATGACTTATGGGCCCCTCATTAGAGTTACCTTTCCGATCTGTATATAGTGGTTGGTGTGGATAAGTGAGATGACAAAAATTCCCTAACGCTTCCACTGCATCAGTTTTCGGTAGCTGCATCTGATGGTTAGTTTAGAATAAAATACTAGATAATGGAGAGGCGGAGTTTAAATACAGGACAGACTTAAATAGTTTTATGATATATGTGAGTTCGTACCTTTATGTCACGTTGAGGTTTGTTGAATCTCAATGGAAAGAAGTTAGCGGGTCTGTCGTAGTCCTGAGATCCCGGGATAAGCCTAAGGACTGTCTTAGTGTGGCATACACTAACCTTAATGTGCGTTGTCTACTGTTGATGCGGTACTAGGCGGTCGTTGAACTGAAAGTTAATGCGCAGGGAACTTTGCTGAATGAAGTAATGGAGGTTTATTTGGTTCACTTCAGAGGCGCAACTGGGGAAGTCCGGAGAATTATCCACTTGTAAGATAATCGCGCTGGTTGGGGTTTTGCTGGAGGGTAGAAATTTCTTAGAGTACATGAAAGTACTTTTGTGTTTCTTTTAGTGGAGCAGACAAGGTGTGTTTATGTAGTTTGTTATTGTTTGTCAAAGACTTGAAAAGACATTGACACTGACTTTGTAAAGGGAGGGTCAGTAGAAGGAGTAATACTGACGTAACAAAAGTGCAGCGCTGGTATTTGTTAGTGGTTAGTATATGTCACCAAAAGTGCAGCGCTGCAATAGGTTAGTTGGTGTGAGTCGCTCTGAGATTGGACAGCATAAATAATATTGATTGGAAGTACAAAAACATAACACAGAAGGGAGTTTGCAGACTTATTTACTAATACGAACTTTAAAGATTTAAAAAGAAAACATGAAGATAATTAAATTGTTGAAAACATTGTTTAGATAAGATGAACCAAAACCAATTAGAAAAGGAGTTTTTATGGCTCCTGAAGGAACACCTGCATCATTTATGTCGATAGAAAGAGGATACCATACTTGTACCTGGTTAGAAAATTGGAAGAAATATACAGAACAGATGGTAATTGGGCATTCCCAGCAAATGGTACTTTTAATACTAAGATTTTAGAAAATTTAAGGAGACAAATTAATAATTTGAGTCCAAATCCGTGATCTATGCAGTACAAAGCTCTTGAAGAGTGGGATTACGAAGCATTTCAAAGAGACAGACAACAGAATAGATACAAACATACAGTGAGTAGGTATTCTGAAGCAAAATGGGATGCTCTGAAAAAATTATGGAAAAGAGATACTGTTGAAGGAACCAGGATGTTCCCAGTTAGAGAAGCTGGAATGACTGAAGGGGAAAAAATAAAGAGAACAAGAAAAATATTGAAACACAAGAGAAGGATACTAATATGAATAATAGTACAGATGAGTTTGATGAAGATTTCCTGAATGAATTACTGTTGAAAAGACCTCCGCCATATCAAGAAGAGCAGACTAATACAAATACAAGTTTTCGAGTGTTTCACCAAATGCTCCTTTAATTCAGATTGAAGAGCCAGATTCAAAATGTAAATAGAGAAGAAGTAGTGAAAATGAAACCAGTAATGAACCCAGATGTTTTATCAGTTCCAGTGACAATTGGTCCAAGAGTTCCAGTGTATAATGATGGGCAAAGACTTACTCTAGTACATGCCTTAACTGTTCCAGGGAGGAATAGTGAACATTCTCATACAGATTATAGAGAGATAATAAGAATAAATGAAAATAGTGGTACAAATGAGAGCATAAAGACGAGAGAAATAGGGGAATTTATTGATATTTCAGAAAAGACAAATGAGACACCAAAACGAGATATAAATCTTGACCCTAAGAGATTGATATAAGTTGAAGGGAGAATGAATACACAGACACCTAATAGATCAAGAAGTGAAACGAGTGGAAATGTACAGAGATCATTAGGTACATCACCTGAAGAATTAGATTATTGGATTAGAGAAATAGCTCCTGGTTGCAGTAGTCAAAATAAAGATGCATAAATAGATGTGAATAAATTGAAAGGAGATATGGAAGGGATGATTGCAAGTACAATTAGTCCAGAGAGACTGAGTAAATATTAGGAGGATGAGTTGTTAATTTTGTGTAAAAATATTACAAGAAAAGCAAGAAGCTTGCATGAGACTTTTGCTGAAGTTGCACAGATGTATGGAATTGATATTGAAAAATCTAAAGCTTTGCAAACAACATATAGGTTAGATTTCACAGACAAAGATTTGGAAGATCTGAATGTCTCAGGGAGATGATTGCAGATTAAAGAATTGATTAGCACATTGAGACGTTGGGGAGAGTTAGATAGATGGAAAGGAAGATGGGTAAAAAAGAAGGATGAAGTGAGTGCGACAGTGAAAGCTGTTCTACCATTGTACCCTGTAAGAGAAGCAGAAAAGGAGTCAGTACCAGGTGATGCAGTTACAGCATACCCAATGAGAGAGGTACCAGGAAGTGGTTTTGTGCACGTTCGATGGCCAAGACAGGACATACTGTTGTTTACAAATGGTTTCCTTAGGTTGAGAGAAAAGCCTGTTGAATGGTACAGACAAGTACAAAGATTTGTGAAAGTCTCGAAAGATTTGTGGGTTGAGTGTAAAATTGCTGTAGATTGGCCAAAAAAAGAATATGCAAGAGGTCCAAAAACAGGAGCATCTTCAGAAGAGGTTGTGAAAAAATATAATCAGGTCATTACGTATTTGAAGGGGAAGATTTCTCCGATAGAAACAGATTGGGTGAGAATTGACAGGACTACTCAAGAATTAAAATAATCAGTGCATGCATATTATGAAAGGCTTCTTCAAGTATCTAAACAGTACAGTGGTATAGAAAATATCACAGAGAAAGATATGGGACAATTCGTGTATAGGTTTGTGTATGGATATAGACCCGAGATAAGTGCTATGATTCAGCAGCATTTGATTTGTTGGCAGAGTAAGTCGATTGACGAAATGCTTCTTTATGTGAAGTACTGTGGAGATGACATAGAAATGAGACACAGAAAAAGGAAAGAAAAAATAATGTTGGCTCAGATGAAAGCAGCAAAGAAAGAGGGTTATTTGAGTACTGATTCTCCAGATGATCATCAGGGCAATGGTCAGACTACTACTCGGATGAAAGGTGTAGTTTCAAATGGTAACACTGTGACACAAATGATCCAGATGGGTCAGGGAAGAGGTAGAGGTAATTTCAAAGGTAAATAAGAATTGAAAAAGAAGTATCCTTGTCATGTTTGCGGTAAATTGGGACACTGGCGATGCAAGTGTAAGAGTCTGTTAAATAATACAGTACAAGTAGGAAATTGTGATCAAATGCATATACAGAATCAGGTTTATCAGGTACAGCTGAATCAGGCCCAGATGAATCAAATGCAAAATCGAAATTCACAAATACAGGTATTAAATAATAGAGGACAGGGTTTGCAAATACCATAAGCTCCTATGCTAAATCAGGATGTGAATGATCAAATGCAATGCAAATGTGGGTTTTCATACCAATGGTCAAGTGAATCCAATGGGCATGGGGCTTCACACTATTTGATGCAGACAGAAAAAATGATTCAGATACATCACAATGACGGTGCCTGAGGGAGGAGGAAGAGTGCGTTCTTGGCGCATATCTAGAGGTAGATCGGTCAGGTCCCTATGCGGATGGCTATGTTGATGGCAATGCCATTACATTCCTCGTAGATACTGGTGCTACCCATTCCACTGCGAGAACTGTGGAAATCCCAAACCTACCCCTCTCGGGAGAAAGTATCCAAGGTGTAGGAGTTTCAAACAAATTGATTAAAACGCCAGTGACAAAATCAATGAAAGTTCAAATTGGCGGGGGCGTGGTCTCGCCAAACAGCAAGATGGCCGCCCGCTGAGAGGGCTCTGCCGGCTGGGACAAAATCTGTTACATATCCTGTGTTGATGAGAGCCAATGACACCGGGTAGCATAACTGTCCAGCTGCCTAAGGGTCACTGCATCAGAGGAGCCATTGTGGAATCGAGCCATGGCTTGCTGCGCCGTCTGTGAAGAGACGGACCCCTGGACCTCTGTGTGGGCAATCAATCAATCATGGAATTTGTATCGCGCGCTACTCACCCGGAAGGGTCTCAAGGCGCTTGGGGGAGGGGGTCTGCTACTGCTCGAATAGCCAGGTCTTGAGCTGTTTCCTGAAGGCGAGGTGGTCCTGGGTCAGCCGCAGGTGGATGGGCAGGGAGTTCCATGTCTTAGCCGCCAGGTAGGAGAAGGATCTTCCTCCGGCGGTGGCTCTCTGGATGCGAGGAACGGCGGCGAGGGCGAGGAACGCGGATCGTAGCTGGCGGGTGGGCGTGTAGAAGGTCAGGCGGTCGTTGAGGTACCTTGGACCACGGTCGTGGAGGGATTTGTGTGCGTGGGTGAGGAGTCTGAACGTGATTCTCTTGTTGACAGGGAGCCAGTGCAGGTCTCTCAGGTGGCTCGAGATGTGGCTGCGTCGGGGGACGTCCAGGATGAGTCGGGCGGAGGCGTTCTGGATACGCTGGAGTCTTTTCTGCAGCTTGGCTGTGGTTCCGGCGTAGAGGGTGTTTCCGTAGTCTAGTCGGCTGGTGACGAGGGCCTGGGTGACCGTCCTCCTGGTTTCGGTCGGGATCCATCGGAAGATCTTGCGGAGCATGCAGAGGGTGTGGAAGCATGATGAGGAGACGGCCTTGACCTGTCTGGTCATTGATAGGGAGGAGTCCAGGATGAAGCCTAGGTTGCGTGCGTGGTCCGTTGGCTTGGGTGCGGTGCCTAGGGCCGGGGGCCACCAGGAGTCGTCCCATGCGGAGGGTGATGGTCCAAGGATGAGGACTTCTGTCTTGTCTGTGTTCAGTTTCAGGCGGCTGATGTTCATCCATTCGGCGACGTCTTTCATCCCTTCGTGTAGGCTGGCTTTGGCGGTGTCGGGGTCTCTGGTGAGGGAGAGGATGAGCTGGGTGTCGTCGGCGTAGGAGATGATGTTGAGGTTGTGTTGGCGTGCGATGGCACCGAGGGGTTTCATGTAGACGTTGAAGAGGGTGGGGCTGAACGATGATCCTTGCGGGACGCCGCAGATGACTTCGGTGGCCTTAGAACAGAACGGAGGGAGGCGTACTCTCTGTGTTCTGTTGGTGAGGTATGAGGTGATCCATTCCAGAGCCTTCCCTTGGATGCCGGTGTTGTTGAAGCGTTGGACTAGGGTACGGTGGCAGACAGTGTCAAATGCTGCGGAGAGGTCTAGGAGGATGAGTGCCGCTGTTTCTCCGTTGTCGAGCAGGGCTCAGATGTCGTCGATGGCTGCGATGAGGGCGGTCTCGGTGCTGTGGTTGGCTCTGAATCCGGACTGTGATGGGTCGAGGGATCCGTTCGTCTCGAGGAAGGCGGCCAGTTGCTTGTTGACGACCTTCTCTTGACTTTGGCAGGGAAAGGAAGGAGCGAGATGGGGCGGAAGTTCTTGAGGTCGGTCGGGTCCGCTGTTGGTTTCTTCAGCAGGGCGCTGAGCTCGGCATGCTTCCAGCTCTCCGGGAAGGTGGCTGTGTCGAAGGAGGTGTTGATGATGTCTCGGAGGTGGGGTGCGATGGTGGAGTCTGCCTTGTTGAAGACATGGTGGGGGCATGGGTCGGTCGGAGATCCGGAGTGGATGGTGTTCATCATGCGGGCCGTGTCTTCGGTGGTCACCTCGGTCCATGTCTGGAGGGTGGCGGCGAGTTGCGCAGGTTCGACCGATGGGTGCGGGGGTGGTGCGCCGAAACTGTTGTGGATGTCGGCAATCTTGCGGTGGAAGTACGAGGCGAGGGAGTCACAGAGGTCCTGTGAATGTGAGTGATGTCGTTGTTGCCGGTGCTGGGGTTGGAGAATTCCTTGACGATGTTGAAGAGCTCCTTGCTGTCATGGGCGTTGTTGTCCAGTCGTTCCTTCAGAGATTTCTTCTTGGTGGGGCGGATGAGCTGGTGATGTCTGCGGGTGGCGTGTTTGAGGGCGGTCATGTTTTCGGTGGTTTTGTCGAGGAGCCAGGCCTTCTCGAGGGTGCGGCAGGCCTTTTTGGAGTCCTTGAGTTCATTGGTGAACCAGGGGGCCTTCTTGCTTCTGGGCCTGGTGAGTGGGTTCTTCAGTGGGGCGAGGTCGTCGGCACAGGAGGTCAGCCACTGCGTGAGGTTGCGGGCTGCTGCGTTGGGGTCCGTTGTCCTGACTGGTGGATTGTGGCTGAGGGAGGTGGCGAGCTGGTCGGCGGTGATCTTGCTCCAGTTTCTGTGGGGAGCCTGCTTCGGGTGGTGGCGGACCGTGTTCTTTCTGAAGCTGAAGTGGACGCAGTTGTGGTCAGTCCAGTGAAGTCCAGTGGAGTGGTTGAAGGTGATGTGCTTGCTGGATGAGAAGACGGGATCGAGCGTGTGGCCGGCGTAGTGGGTGGGGGTGTTGACCAGTTGCTTGAGTCCGAGGTTGGCGAGGTTGTCCAGCAGGGCGGTGGTGTTGCGGTCCTTGTTGTTCTCCAGGTGGAAGTTGAGGTCCCCGAGGAGGATGTAGTCGGTGGATGGGAGGGCGTGTGGGCTGATGAAGTCCGTGATGTCTTCGCAGAATTGTGTGCGCGGTCCCGGGGGTCTGTAGTTGAGGGTGCCTCTGAGGGTAGTCTTGGGGTCGGTGTGAATCTGGAAGTGCAGGTGCTCAGCGGCGTTGAATGCGTCGATGGAGTCAGTCGAGATGCGAACGGTGCTTTTGTGTACGATGGCGATACCTCCCCCGGTCTGGTTGACGCGATCCCTCCTGATGATCTTGTAGCCGTCCGGGATGGCGATGGCGATGTCGGGGGCTGAGGAGGCGTTCATCCAGGTTTCCGTGAGGAAGGCGACGTCTGGATATGTTGAGTCGAGGAGGTTCCAGAGCTCTACGGCGTGTCTGTGGACGGAGCGGGTGTTGAGCAGGATGCACTTGAGGTGGTTGCCACTGGGGGTCGGCTTGGTGGGTGCGGTGCAGGTCCGGATGCAGGAGAACTTGCAGGACTGGCAGGTGAAGAGTCCATGGGTGCGTCTCGGGGTGGCTCGGTAGCAGCCGGGGGTTCGGCCGGTGTTGAGTGCATTGAGGGTGGCGGCGTCGTAAGTCCGGCGGGTGGGGTGGCCTCTGCGGGGGCCAGGGGGTCTGGTGCTGGGCGCGGTCCAGGCGCGGACGGGCGCAGACGGGCTTACCTTTGGCGCACCTTCGGCGCTCAATCGGCGCTCCCGCTGCGCGCGTCCGCTGCGCGGTCGCTCAGGGGGCGTCATAAGTAAGCGGCAGAGCGCACATGTGCTACAGGCCGGCCTCGATGTTTCCGTAGGCTGAGGATCGAGCAGCTGCGGAGACGCGGAGATACACTGCAGCCAGGGAGTGCCTACCTGATCTGTTTCGAGAGCCCCACCGGCTCTGCTGGGTGCTGGCCAGCTGTTGCGACAGAACGGTGCAAAGCCCAGGCTCGTGGGCGGTTTCTTGTTGGAATGAGAGAAGCCCGCGGGGAGATGCCATGAGTGGGTGCAAACTTAGAACAGGGCACTGCGAACCGGCCGAGGCGTCCTTGCACCACACTGCAGCAGGATGGTGAGGTGTGCTGTTGTTTCCAAGCATGGAACTGCATTAAAGTAGTTATAGGCGACGTACAGTCCACACATAGCCTTCGCACACAATCCAGGCCTGCGGGAACCTTTGCTGAATGCAGCATGGCGCCAGGGCCGCAAAGGGGAATTGGCAATCATCTGGTCGTACGACACGCTCAGTGTCCCGCGAGAGTGAGCTGCATCGGTGAGTCCCTTCTTCTCGAGGCCGCTGGCTGGCTCTCTGGGCCAGTGAGTCGTTGGCCGGGGCTTGATCCGCCAGAGGCGATAGAAGTTGATTACTGCGCGCGCCCAAGGGGGCCATTTTGAGTACGGGCAGCTGCTTAAGCCATAGCCGCCCATGTGTTGGGGGGTTGATTGGAAACGACCACTGCACACCGCAAACTGAACTTTTCATCTACCCTGCTGCGAACGCTGTGGATTCCTGTAACATAGCGAGGCACGATACACCCCGAATGCAACACCGCATTACTTGTCCCTCCTGAAGAGATCTTGGTCAGGGATATTGAGACCTCCCAGGGCCCCCACATGCCCAGTGACATGGGGAAAACAGATACTAAGCAAACAAAGCTGCCCTTTGAAAACAAAAGACTCACCCGCCAGGCTGACTCGGCTGACATGGATGCTGAAAATAGAGAGGGTGCCGCCAAGAAAGGGGATGACTTTCGGTCCATTCTCTTGGAGGTCCAATCTAGTCTGAAAACAATTGACAACAAAATCGATAAACTCACCGATCGTCTGGATCAAGTCAAAAAACACGAACTGTGGTTCGACAAGCTAGAAAACCGTGCTACAGATGCACATGAGTTCCACACGGAGTCTCAGGAGCAATTGCTGAACATGGAGAAGTCTTAGAGGTCATCAAGGCCAAAAATGAGGATTTAGAAGCCCGCTCCCGCAGAAATAACATACGCATTACGGGAATACTGGAGACCACTGCAATGGGCAAGATGGAGGACTTTGTGGAAACATTGCTGCGAGAACTGTTCGGAAAAGTGCTATCTGAGATGTTTATAGTGAAACGGGCTCACAGATCCCTTGGTCCTAAACCTCCGGTGGGGTCCACACCCAGACCCATCCTTGCACGCCTGCCTAATTTCCGGGATCGAGATGGAATCCTTCGTGCCTCCAGGGAGATGGGGCAAATAACGCACCAGGGAAACCATATCTCCATATATCCGGACTTTAAACCAGCTGATCAGTCGACAAGAAGGGAATTTATACCAGCCAAGCGGGTCCTGAGACAGACCAGAATTGCATTCCCTCTTCTATACTCGGCCAAGTTGAAGGTCACCCACGAAGGTAACCAACATCACTTCGCGGATGCAAAGTCGGCCCTACAATTTGCCAAACATGTGGCAGGTAATAAACGCTCTGCAGGCCCCGTGGGGTGTGCTGAAGAGGCGCACAGTGACAATAACTTGCTCTGCTGATTCATTCCTGCCCTCCATACTGATGGCTGAACCAGGAGCTGCGCTAAGATGGGTAGCTGGGAGATCAGCAAACTGAGTATATATCCCAGTGCTACCTTGGGCTCTGACTGCTCTCGGGAACATTGTTAATTGTAGTTATTTGTCAAAACAGTTGGTTTCTCATTAATATCTCAGCCACCTGGCCTCTGGCTAGGGTGTAAGCCAGAGTCACCATGTCCCCAGGGAGCGCTCCCACAACCAATACAATGGTTTTATATTGGGGTGTTGTTTGTTTTTGGGGGTTAGGATACCCACAACCTAATTAGGGGGTTGGTGTGGGAGGGGGGGTAGAGTTTGGGGTCACATTGCAGCACAAAAGAGTCATCCATTATAGCGCCATGTTCATGACTGTAGACACGCAGACCATCACTTTCAATTACAGATGAACACACACACACAGTTGGAGGCTATTCAACGCACTGTTCGGACCAGATTTAGAGGCACTACTCAGATCGGCAACCCTGAGGCTCATATACCATACGACACCACGCTTTACAGAGACATGACAGCATATACGTTTTTAACACGGAACATTAGAGGTCTGAATGATTACAAAAAAGCAAGGTTATACACGCCTACTTAACCCGATACAACATCGACATTTACTTCCTCCCTTGTGCAACATGTCAAATACAAAAATACAACACAGACACTGGGGGAACATCTACTCTCTGATTTATTCAAGCTATGCGAGAGGGGTGGCAGTCCTCATACGCTGCGGGCTGGAATGGCACATGACACACACACAACTAGATACTGAGGGGAGGTTCGTTATCCTCAGCAGTATACTGGGCGGGTCTGAAATGGGTACGGCTGTTTATGGCCCCAACACCGACGACCCTGAATTCTTCCACAATGTATAGGCGCACCTGGAGGGGTTGGGTTGTGAAACTATTATCTGGGGTGGGGATTTCAACACCACACTAAACGACACCCTGGATAGACGAGGTTCGACATGAAGACTACACCCCAGAGCGATCGCGACCCTTAATACACTCATGCAGGACAATGGGTTAATAGACATTTGGAGAAACTGGAACCCCGATAACATTGAGGGCACATGCATTACATCACACCATATTGCCTGGTCGAGGCTTGACTACTGGCTGGTTTCTAGGGATGTTGCGGCGTGGATCATAGATGTCCACCTGCTGCCTAGAACACTCTCTGATCATGCCCCCTGTCTGTTACAAATTAGTGTCCCATCGACGTCTAAGCGGGCATTTAGCTGAAGACTCCCACCTCTTGCTTTACTAGACTTGGCATTCGGGAAGGACATCAGGAAAGACATAATGGAGTATTTAGCAGTGAATGAGGGGTCAGTGTCCTCGGCGAGCATACTTTGGGAAGCTTTTAAGGTGGTAATAAGAGGGAGTTGTATTGCCAAACTGTCCGGCGTGTTGAAATTCATCAGGCAATCGCTAACATCCCTGGAATCACAGATTAAAGTAGAGGAGGAGCAATATTATAAGACAGGGGATAAAAGCCACCTGGTATCACTAAGGGGAAAATCTATGAATATAAGGAGGAAGCACACCGCGAAGTGAAATTTCTGGAGAAATATACTACAGCCAGGAGATATGGGAAGGGAGACCGCCCAGTTAAAACCCTAGCTAACATGCTAGACCACCACGGAACTCGGCATATATTACTGAATTTAGAGACGAAAACTACCCACCAATGAGAGGGGCCCAGAAAATACTTATATTCTTCACAGGCTTCTACACTGAGCTATACTCCTCCACCGCACCAGACATTTCTGTTGACTTACAGACATATTTAGACTCCATAGAATTGCTATGGTTATGTAATCCACACAGAGACTACCTGGATGAACCCTACACCACGGAGGACATCTTACCGGTCATTAATAGCCTACCTAATGACAAAGCCCCGGGCCTAGATGGCCGGACCTCATCCTTCTACAAAACATATGGCACATTGCTAGCCCCACACATATTAAATGTACATCAGGAGTCACTGGAAGCCGGTCGCTTTCCACCAACTATGCATGAAGTGGTGATACTTACGCTGTTAAAACCCAGAGAAGACCCGACCTGTCGAGACTCCTATCACCCGTTTTCCCTAATTAATGGTGATAATAAAATATATGCCAAACTCTTCACACAAAGATTACAGCCCATCCTCCCCCTCATCGCCAGACCAGACCAATCTGGCTTCATACTGGGTTGGTCAACTGCGCATAACTTGAGACTTTTTATTGCTCTACTGCACTATCTCAGCCCCCAAACACCTGCTTTGGCGGTATTTCAGGATGCTACTAAAGCTTTTGACTCCCTTGAATGGGTGTATCTATTTAAGATACTGGCTAGATTGGGCATCAGCCAAGCATTCATTCGGCAAATGAAGCTCCTTTACTCTTAACCTACCGCCCAGCTAAGAGTTTACGGCCTTATATCCGAGAATTTCCCTACGACAAGGGGTACTAGGCAGGGGTGTCCGCTATCCCCACTCCTTTTCGCTATAGCCATGGAGCCCTTGGTGGCACACCTCCAACAACATCATGCGACTAGAGGGCTGGGATTTACATCTAGAGGCCTGATAGTCTCGCTATATGCCGATGATGTGACACTATACATAAGCAAACCGGTCATTTCACGGAGTACTGGCCTGTACTCCGTGAAATGACCAGATTTGGTGAATTATCTGGAGTTATGATTAACTGGTCCAAGTCAACTTTGTTTCCCCTAACAGACTGCACTGCTCCTTTCGAACTCAACTACCCCCTTAAGTGGACCGAAGGGCCAGTTAAATATCTAGTTGTATGGCTAAGTCGTAATATCCAGGAGCTTTGGGATATGAATTACGGTCGTACGGTGAGCTGGATTGAAGGGAAGATTAACACCTGGTCTAGACTGCCGCTGTCACTGGCAGGTTGAATAGCTATAGCCAAAATGATCGTACTACCTGAACTTTTGTATCTATTTGTAAACATTCCTTTCCCCCTCACTCAAACATTCTTGAAATCTGTGAGATCCCTGATGATAGCTTTGGTCTGGAAGGGAAACAAGCGAGAGTCTCCTGGAAACTACTCACATTACCACTCAGCCAGGGTGGACTGGGCACGCCAGATATCCCTTTGTATGCCTACTGCGCGAAGGCCCAGTTTCTACACTGCTGGATATACCCCACCTAATTTCAGCCACATGTGGCAATTGAATCGGACCATACAGCCCCCACTCAACTAAATGTGGCACTATTCTCCAAATTCTGGAGGCCCAGAAATGAAATAGACACTACCGAGATGCTGCGATGGGCTTGGGATGAGCTTCGCATAAGAGCAATGCTGGAGAAGCTATACGCTCTTTCTGCCCTAATGGCACACAATCCCCAAATACCAGCACTAGCTGATAGAAGTGAGGTGCTGCGGATTGGGAAGCTGGACAGAAATACCTTTGCAGATCTGTACCCAGAGGATACATTTGTTACTCCGCCGACGCAGGTTCGGGAAACCAAGTCACACTTCTCAGATCTGCTGCTGTACTATCACATAAGGGCTATTTGTCGCCAGATAAATAACTCCTTCCCTGCTCCCCCACCTACATTACCAGCTCTTGAGCAAATTTTGACAAACTCATTGTCGTGTAAACTAATAACATGCCTATACAACACGATGCAACACAAATCCCCGATCACACAACCTACAGCCCTAGCAGGTTGGAACGAGGAGTTGCCCACACCCCTAACTGAGGACCAATGGAAGTTCTGCTGTGGCCAGTTGAAGGCACTATCCCCGAACTATAAACTTAGATTAATACACTTTAAGTTCTTACATAGATATTATAGAACGCCCACACAACTCCTCCGTATGGGGCATTGCATGGACACGAGTTGCTGGAGATGCCACTCTGCTCAAGGCTCTTTCCTTCACCTGGCTTGAGACTTCCCCCCAGTTGCGCAATACTGGTTAGAAATCTTTGGTATAGTCAGCATGATATTCGAGATCCTCGTGGAACCATTGCTGCTCCTGGGACGCCTGGGGCACACAAAGGATGGCCCTATAGAAATCAGACGTTTATTTGTAATGCTATTGCTGCTGGCCAAGCGCCGGGTGGCTATACATTGGTGAAAGGCCATGGCCCCAAAGGTTAAGGCATGGGTCTTAGTTGTGACCTCTTGCCAAGAGCAACTCACCACCTTTTGAGAATTGATGCCGGTAGCCTCTAGGCCACGAGACATCTGGTGGCCCTTTTCGACATGGGTCTGCACACACGACGCGGTAAACTCTTCTATGTCTGAGCCTCCTGGGCAATCATTCACAATCCAGGCAAGTGCTGCTGTCTCGTCTGGAATCTGAAGATGGGGGGGGAAATGTTGTTGCACTGTTGAACAAGTTACTTACCTTCGGTAACGATGTATCTGTAAGAAACATTAGTTAGTTAGATTCCTCACCTTAGAATATCCCCAGGCGTCAGACTGGATCCGGAAGATTTTTCGTCAGCAATACCCCTTGCGCGTCGCTAGGCGTCGTCTGCGGCTCCGCGTCCGTCGTCGGCGTCGTGCGCCGGGATGACGTCGTCGGAGTACTTAGACGCCGCCCTCGCGCGCTGACGTCAGTTCTTGTACATAGCCTTCCGCGCCAGGAACGCAGAGCCATGCAAAGACCGACACTGGTGCCAAAAATAAAATCTAGGGCCCTGAAAGGGATAGCCTTAACCCTAGATGTCAGTTCGCAGAACGGGGAGGATGGGTGGGTCGGTGAGGAATCTAACTAACTAATGTTTCTTACAGATACATCGTTACCGAAGGTAAGTAACTTGTTCATCTGAAAGAAACACGTTAGTTAGATTCCTCACCTTAGAATAGATACCCAAGCAATACCATCCCCGGTGGTGGGTCTGCGAACCAAGATCACACCAGAAAGTCCTGGAGGACAGAACGGCCAAAGAAGCCATCCCTCCGGACTTGGCTGTCAAGGCAATAATGCCTGGCAAACGTGTGTAGCGAAGCCCACGTCGTCGCCTGACAGATGTCCTGCAAAGGGACTCCCCGTCCCAAGGCAGTAGTAGCCGCCGTGGCCCGAGTGGAGTGGGCGCGCAGCCCAACAGGAGGGTCCTTTTTAGCCAAGGAATAGCAGATTTTTATACACAAAACGACCCACCGAGAGATGGTTCGTTTGTGCACAGCTTTCCCCTTCTTAGCGCCCACGTACCCAACAAAAAGCTGGTCGTCCACCCGGAACTGTTTTGTGCGGTCCAGATAAAAGGAGAGCGCACGTTTTGGGTCCAGACGGTGGAGCCTCTCTTCCTCTTTGGAAGGATGCGGAGGCGGAAAGAAGGTGGGCAAGGTGACAGACTGCCCAAGGTGAAATGGAGTCACCACTTTAGGAAGAAAGGAGGGACGAGGCCGAAGGACAACCTTGTCCGGATGAACAGATAGAAAAGGAGGCTTTGAAGATAAAGCCTGGAGCTCACTCACCCGTCTAGCCGAGGTGATGGCTACCAGAAAAGCAGTCTTTAGAGTTAGAAGACGAAGAGGGCAATTGTGAAGAGGCTCGAAGGGAGCGCACATCAGGAATGTCAAAACCAGATTCAAGTCCCACTGAGGCATCACAAAAGGGACAGGAGGGAACGTGTGTGTAATGCCTTTGAGAAAGCGTGTAACCACAGGGGACTTGAAAAGAGAAGGCTGATCAGGAAGCCGCAAGAAGGCGGAGATGGCAGCAAGATAACCTTTCAGGGTGCCCAGGGCAGAGCCCTGCCGGGCCAGAGAAAGAAGGAAGAGGAGAACCTCAGAAAGAGGGGCGGAAAGGGGATCCACAGCCTTTGCTGTGCACCATGCCACAAATTTGTTCCACCGGCAGGCGTATACCGACTTTGTGGAGGGACGCCTGGCTGCCAGAATGATATCACAGACTTCAGGAGGCAAGTCAAATGGCATCAACTGCCGCCGCTCAATCTCCACGCATGGAGGTGGAGGCTGGACAGGTTCGGGTGGAGGACCGTCCCCTGCTGCTGCGACAGAAGATCCTCCCGAAGGGGCAGACGTATCGGGGGATCGGTCAACAGACTGAGTAGCTCGGGATACCAGTATCTTCGTGCCCAATCCGGAGCCACCAAGATGACTTGGGCCCGGTCGTGCCTGATCTTCTTCAGCACTCTGGGCAGAAGTGGTATAGGCGGAAAGGCGTACAACAGACCGCAACTCCACTCGTGACGAAAAGCGTCGCCAAGCGAGTGCCGCCTTGGAAATTCCAACGCGCAGAACTGCTGACATTGCGCGTTCTCTTCGGTGGCGAATAGATCTAACCAAGGCTCTCCCCACTGCTGAAAGAGGCCTTGCGCCACTTCGGAGTTCAGACGCCATTCGTGATCCATCATGCACCGGCGGCTGAGTTCGTCTGCTCTGGCGTTCAGAGTGCCCGCCAGATGTTGAACCACCAGGGTGACGCCCTGGTGTTCCAGCCATGTCCAGAGGCGCAGAGCCTCCTGACAAAGGGTCCACGACCCCACCCCGCCCTGTTTGTTGCAATACCACATGGCGGTGGTGTTGTCCGTGAACACCTGCACGACACTTCCCCTGACAGAGGGAAGGAAGGCTTTCAGTGCAAGCCGGATCGCTCTCAACTCCAACAGGTTGATGTGGAGACGAGACTCCGCCGGAGACCAGAGGCCTCTGATCTCCGCCTCTCCCATATGGCCACCCCATCCCAGGAGGGACGCATCCGTCACTACGACATGCTCTGGTTGGGGAAGGGAGAGGCTCTTGCCCTTGACCCACTCGCGGTCCGTGAGCCACCACTGCAACTGTCGTGCAGTGCCCTCCGAGATCAAGACATGGTCGGACAGGTTGCCGTGATGCTGGGCCCACTGAAACTTCAGGTCCCACTGCAGAGCCCGCATGCGCCGCCTGGCGTGATGCACTAGTAGGATGCAGGAGGCCATCAGCCCCAGAAGCCGCAACACTAGCCTGACCGAAACCCAGGATAGAGGCCGAAAGATGGGAATCAGGGCCTGTATATCCCGGACCCGCTGTTCCGGTGGATAGACCCGGAACTGCGCCGAGTCGAGAACCGCTCCGATGAAGAGGAGCTTCTGAGAGGGACTCAGGTGTGACTTCGGCACGTTGATGGAAAACCCCAGCAAATGCAGGAGATCCGCCGTAGTCTGGAGGTGGGAGACGACTGCCTGGGGCGAGCCCGCCTTCAACAACCAGTCGTCGAGATAGGGGAAGACTGGAACCCCTGATCTGCGCAGATGAGCTGCGACCACCGCCATCACTTTCGTGAACACCCGAGGGGCACTGGTGAGGCCGAAGGGGAGCACGGTAAACTGAAAGTGCTCTTGGCCCACCGTGAACCGCAGGTAACGCCGGTGGGCCGGCAGGACGGGGATGTGGAAATAAGCGTCCTGCAAGTCCAACGCTACCATCCAGTCTCCAGGGTCTAGGGCAGCTAAAACCTGAGCCAACGTTAGCATCTTGAACCTTTCCTTTCGGAGGAAGGCATTGACGTTCCGGAGGTCCAAGATAGGGCGTAGGCCCCCCTTGCCCTTCTTGGGAACCAGAAAGTAGTGGGAATAACAACCACGACCTACTTCTGGACTCGGAACGCGCTCGACGGCCCCCTTGGCCAAGAGAGCCGAAACTTCCTCGCGGAGAAGATCCAAATGATCCCCCGAGATACGGTGGTGCTGCGGTGGCATGGCTGGAGGGGTCGTCTCGAAGGGGAGGGAGTAGCCCCTTCGGACGATTTGCAGCACCCACCTGTCCGATGTTATGGACCGCCAGTGGAGCAGGTGATGGCGAACTCTGCCGCCCACTGGCGTGGTATGGGCCTGAAAGCTCGGACTAGGAAGGCTTTGAGGCGGATGCTGCCGGGGTGGATGTGGGCTGACCACGTCGGCCTCCATTTCCGCCACGGCGGAAGCCACGTCCGCGACCGCGCGCAGGTTGGTTCTGCGGCTGGTGGCTTTGCGGACGTGAGGAGGCGCCCCTTCCTTGGCCACGAAAGGGGCGAAAAGCGGAGGTGTGCGCCCGCGGAGCCGCGAGGCCCAAGGACTTGGCCGTAGCCCGGGAGTCCTTAAAGCGGTTCAGCGCACTGTCCGCCTTCTCGCCAAACAGGCGAGTGCCATCAAAGGGCATGTCCATGAGGGTTGTCTGGACATCCCCGGAAAATGACGTGGACCGCATCCAGGCGTGGCGGCGGAGCGCCACCGTGGTTGAAATCGCCCGACCCAGCGAGTCCGTGGTGTCAAGCCCACATCGTATGGCGTGCCGCGCTGCATCCCTCCCATCGGCCAAAGCCTGGGTAAGACGCGTCCGGACCTCCTCCGGACACAGGGGCAGCACGTCCTCCACCGTATCCCACAGGGAATGGGAATAACGGTCCAAGAGACAGGCGGTATTTAAGGACCGCAGGCCCAAACTAAGGGACGAAAACAGTTTCTTGCCGAACTGCTCGAGTCTCTTGGAATCCCGATCGGCGGAGCGGTCGGGAAGGAGGATTGGGAAGGAGAGGCCTGGATAACCAGACTCTCGGGGGTGGGGTGTTGGGACAGGAAACTGGGGTCGCCCGGAGCAGGGCGGTGGCGCCTGGCAACGTTCCTATCCACAGGAGGAACTGTGGAGGGCTTGGACCAGGTGCCCTGCAGAACGTCAGTGAGGGCCTCGTTGAACGGCAGCAGAGGCTCAGTGGAGCTTGCTGAGGTTTGAAGCACCTCAGTGAGGATGTTAGTCCTCACAGCCACGGCAGGCAACTCGAGCCCAAGGGCCTCGGCCGCCTTGCGCAGCACCACAGAAAATGCTGCACCCTCCTCCGAAGCCACGGTCGGAGGAGAAGTGAATCCAGTGTCTGGCGAGGTGTCCAGCCCACTGGCCTCCCCCAGTTCATCTGCCCAGTCCTGAGAAAGCTGTGACTGAACAGCCAGAGGGTCCTCGAACCCCTCCCAGTCGCCCCCTTCTTCCGATTCCTGATAAACAGGAGGAATGATCGGAACCGGACTGTAGAGATGGTAGGACTCAAGCGGCGTCGGATGCGGCGTCGGCGGACGCCGTGCCGGCGTCGGGTCCGGATGAGGGCTAAACCGGGGTGTCGGCGTCACAGGCGTCGGCGTCGGCGGCGCCGGTGACGGCGTCGGTGGTTCAGGCGTCGGCGCCGGTGGAGGAGTGACTAGGTCAACCGGCGTCGACTGGGGCCCAGGCAAGGGCCCCGCGGGGACCTGCGGCGTCGAGACCGGAGTCGTCGACGGCGCCGGGGCCGGAGCCGCCGGCACGCGAGGTCGACCAGTCGAGTCCGCGGGGCCCGAAGGCGCGCCAGCGGGCGTCGACGGCGGGGCCAGGCTCCTCATGGCCGAGAGGAAGGCACTGATCTCCGCCGGCGCCGCATCAGCCCCAGGGACCGGAAGGTATGGGGGCGGACGCGGCACCTGCGGCTCCACCGGAGCCGCGGGGGTGGAACCACCCTGACCCTCGGCCGAGTCGCGCGACCGGCGAGGGGAGTCCGAAGAGCGATGTCGCCTCTTGGACTTCTTTGAGCGTTTGGACTTACCCGACGACTTGGAGCCGGACGATCGATGGCGTCGGCTAGGGCTCCGCGAGCGATCCTTGGACCTCCTCCTGGACCGGGATCGCGCACGACGCGGAGCCGAGTGGCGAAGCTCGAGAAGCTTGCGGGACCGCTCCCGCCTAGCCTTCGAAGTCAGGGCCTGACAGTCGTTGCACGACTCCGCGTCGTGGTCGGGGCCTAAGCAGTAGAGGCACCGGCGGTGGTGATCGGTCACCGACATCAGTCGATGACAATCCTCACAAGCCTTGAACCCAGGCATCCTACCGGCACCAGATGTCGACAGACAAGGATCAAAAATGATCAAAAAAGATTTTAGTCAAAAAAGACTAAAAGGGGTAGCTCTCCCGGATCTGCGCTTACTGGCGCGGAAAAAAGAAGAACTGACGTCAGCGCGCGAGGGCGGCGTCTAAGTACTCCGACGACGTCATCCCGGCGCACGACGCCGACGACGGACGCGGAGCCGCAGACGACGCCTAGCGACGCGCAAGGGGTATTGCTGACGAAAAATCTTCCGGATCCAGTCTAACGCCTGGGGATATTCTAAGGTGAGGAATCTAACTAACGTGTTTCTTTCAGATACATTTGACAGGGTATTTTCACTGTTTTGTCAGATACTCCTCCCCCCCCCCCCTTTATTTCGGTAGTCAATCACACCATATCCATAACAGTAAAATGGTTGCTTGATATTATGTTTTTGGAAAAATGTTGCAATGATGTCCCCTAATGTCGTTCTTTTTTCTTCTAGTTTTTATATATGTATATTGCTAACACTGATAATGTGATATTTGCGAAATATGCCTTTTTATGACTTTGTGTATGAGTTGAATTCAAATACCAATAAATAAAAGTTTTTGTTTTTTTAAAGTTCAAATCGGCCATTTTCAAGATCTACACAAATTTGTTGTATATGACAGAAGTCCAGTTAATTTGTTAGGTAGGGACTTGCTGTGCAAGATGAACTTTCCATTTATTGCACCCCAGATGGAACAGCATTTCATACGAAAGACGAAGATGTGATTTTTAAAATTTCGAGGCAGGGAACAGAAGTGAATGAACTGTATCCATTGTTTACAGCAAAGCATTTACCTGTTGAGTTGAGAGATACGTTGTTGTCTGATGTGTGGGACTTTACAGGGAAAGATATTGGATTAATGAAAGTAGTTGCACCGATTCAAATTACAGTAAAGCCCAATGCAGTATTTCTAAGAATACCACAGTACAAAATGAGTCCTGGGACAATTGCAGGAATGACACCAATGATTAATATGTTGATTGAGCAAGGAATACTAAGAGGAATCCTTGGAAGTCCATGCAATTCACCTATAATGGGAATTTGCAAACCGAATGGGAAATATAGGATCGTACAGGACCTGAGAAAGGTGAACCAAATTGTTATACCTTGTTGTCCAATTGTACCAAATCCAGGTGTAATCCTATATCAAATCCCATGTGATGCAGAGTGGTTTTCGGTAATCGATCTGTGTCAAGCATTTTTCTCGATACCCTTACACCTGGATAGACAATATTTATTTGCGTTCCGGTTCGGAAACCATGTTTTGGCATGGTGCTGAGTTCCTCAAGGGTACACAGAGAGCTCCTCAATCTTCAATCAGATATTGAAGAAATGTTTGGAGTCTTTGGTAATGCCTAAAGACTCAGTTCTGGTTTAATATATTGATTACCTTTTGGTTGCATCAGAAACAAGAGAAGACTATGTGACAGATACAATTGCTCTACTGAACTATTTGGCAGAAGGTGTCACCGGCAAAATTGCAATTCTGTAAAAAAAAGGTTTTTATCTAGGCCATATTATTGAAAAGGGAATTTGGAAAGTCTCTCAAGATCGGATCAATGCTATTATGCGAATAAATCCGCCAAAAACACAGAAAGAAGTTCAAGTGATTTTGGGAATGGTTGGATATTGCAGTTAGTGGATTATGAATTTTTCACTGATCACCATGCCATCACAAAGATTGACACACAAAGATGTGATAGACCCAATACATCTTGATGTGGAAGGCATGTAAACATTCTTGGAGTTGCGAGACATCTTATGTCGAGCACGAGCATTAGGTATGCCAGATTTTTTTTTTTAACAACAGATTTTATTAGTTATTTGGACAATATACGCAGGGCTAGGTATGCCAGATTTTGACAAAGAATTTGAATTGTTCTGTAATGAATGTGATGGTTGTGCACTGTCGGTTCTAACTCAAACTCATGGAACAGCACGAAGACCAGTGGCATATTTTTCTGCCTCGCTGGATCCAGTTGCTGCAGCCTTACCGGGATGTTAAAAATCAGTTGCTACTACTTGTGTGAGTCTTGAACAGAGTGAGTCAATTGTAATGGGACATGCTTTGAAAGTGTATGTGCCACATTCGGTTGGGATTTTGTTAACACGAACTCGCACACAGCATCTTACGAGCAGTCAGTTAACAAAATATGAACAAGTGATATTGGGAGCTGAGAATGTAACTATACTTTGAATACAGCTACATTGTTACCAACACCAGGCTGCAAAGTGGTTTTGTATGAAGTCGATCACGATTGCCTGGATGTGACTGAGTTGTGTACCAAACCAAGGCCCGATATCAAAGACACTCCATTGACTGCGTCTGATGTTGTTTTGTTTGTGGATGGATCGTGTCTGAGAGATTCAGAAGGGGGTTTGCGAGCTGCACATGCAATTTGCACAGTGGCAAATGTGATAGAAACATCATGGTTGAAGAGAGTGAGTTCAGCACAAGTGGCTGAATTGGTGGCTCTTACCAGAGCATGTTGCTTAGCAAAGCAAATGAGAGTAACATTATTCACTGATAGCCAGTATGGCTTCGGAGTTGTCCACGATTTTGGGCAATTGTGGTCTTAACGTTGACATTTGACCTCTTCGGGTTCACCAATACAAAATGGAGAGTGTGTAAAAGATCTACTGATGGCACTACAATTGCCGGCATAAATTGGGGTGGTAAAATGTTCAGCACATAGGTCCAGTTGTGAGTATATCACACTGGGGATATGCTGACGAAATTGCACGATTTTATGCTCTGAATACATATTCGATTAATGTAGAACAACAAAATTAACAAATTAGCCAAAGAGTGCAGGTTGATGTTCTCAACTGTTGAAACTTGGGATGAGGTGAGAGAACTACAGGAAGCAAGTGATTCAGAGAAAAGTGGGTGGATCAAATCAGGTTGCACACGCAGATCAGATGATGAAGTGTGGACCTACACTGATGGTAGACCAGTAATGCCTGACATTCTGTTATCACAGATGGCAAGGGTCTATCATGGTCCAACACACATACGAAGAGATGCAATCACCAGATTGTTTCGTCAGGTATGGTTTAACCCTAAGTTCAGGGTTATTTCAGAAAGTCTCTGTCAAAGATGTACTGTTTGTCAGCAACAAAATGCAGGGAGAAAACCAGTGGTTAGTATGGGGCTAAATGGCAAAGCTGCAGGTCCATTTACGAGGATGCAACTAGATTTATCGAAATGCCTACTTGTCAGGGACTACAATACGTTCTTGTGGTTGTTTGTCTGTTTTCTCATTGGGTTGAGGCATATCCAACAAGATGTAATGACAGTCTAACAGGTGCTAAATTGCTTCTTAGAGAGATAATACCTAGGTTCGGTTTCCCAGTCTCATTGGAATCTGATAGGGAAACGCATTTTAATAATGAAATAATTCACATGATTTGTGCAGCATTACAAATTGAGTAGAAGTTGCACTGTGCCTACTGACCTGAGGCTTCAGGTATGGTTGAACAAATGAATGACACTAAAAAATCTAGATTGGCTAAGGTTTGTGCATCCAGAACACTAGAATGGCCTGATGCACTGCCATTGGTGTTAATAAGCTTGAAAAGTATCCCAGACAAAAGAACAGGACTGTCCCCACATGGATTGTGATGGGGAGGGCTATGAGACAGCCGACAGTCCCAGCAAATCAACTAATGAACATTACTGATGATTTGGTACTGGATTATTGCAAAGGTTTGGCTGACGCAGTACGTTCTGTGTCTGACCAGGTTGGAGAAGTTGCAACAACAACACAACAAGAACAGGGACATGACCTATATCCTAGAGACTGGGTGCTTGTGAAAAAGCACGTAAGTAAGTCTTGCCTAGAGCCACGATGGCATGGTCCCTATCAAGTAATACTGGTGACGACGACTCTTGTTAAGTGTGGAGGTTTGCCGAATTGGATACATGCAAGCCATACCAGAAGAGTCCCAAGTCCACTTGAAAGTGAAGAACTTGCTGAAGAAGAACGAAGTGAACAAAGAAATATTCCAAGGCGAGTTGAGAATCAAGTAGAGTGGGCACAAGTTACTGGGACTGATGAAAATGATGCTGTAATTGTCAATGCTGAAAATGAAGTGTTCCCTAAAAGCAGCAACAAAGAAAAAGACAAAGGGATTCATCAAAAGAAAACACTGAATCAATTGTAAGTGACATTGACATTAAAAATGGAAAAAGAACAAAGAAGGGAGACAAGTGGCCAAAAGGAGTAAAAAGTGTAAAATACACTTTAAATAAATAAATAAGTTCTAAAAACAGTAATTGAAATATCTAGCCAATCTGAACAAAGTGAAGTAGAAGAAGAAGAAGAGCAAGTGCGAAGAACATAGAGAATTAAAGTACCAAATAGGAAATACACAGCAGCTCAATGGACATATGTGGTGACTGCTTCAACAAATGATTGGGAAAAAGAATTTCTTAAATTCTGTTCAAAAAGCAGTTGCTCATAAAAGCCACCCTAAATGAACTGTTTTTCTGAAAAGGGTGCAGAAACAGACAGAGGCGAATTCTGAAAAGTTCTAAAGCAGGAGCAGGAGCAGAAGAAGAGCTGAAGGCTCTAAGAGGTGTGGGGTGCACAACCTACAACTAGTCTAGCAAAATTAGTAATTTTAGAATAGATAGAACTAAAACTAAGACTGGTAAATGGAATCGGGCATATTTAGGCAAAGATGTCTTAATATTTGTCTTGCATGTGTTACAATAACAATGTTTGGATGGTTGGCATTAACACTTGTAGTACCACATTTTATGTTTATTAATGGAGTTAATATTGCTAATAATAATGAACATGTAACAATTGATGCTAAAAGGGATCTGAAAGAAGATCCAGAGAATAATATTAAGGAATTAACCGGTAGTGTTTTACATTTGGATAAATCAATTAACGATTTCTCACTAAATGTCTTCACTAAACTTATTTATGAGTATGTGGACATTATGGATGCAAGAGATTGTTATGTGTGCATGCAGTTACCTACCACTGTATCTGAGGGGGTGACTTACCATCACCTTCCCCTAACATATCGTATTTCATGCAGTGTACTAACAAGTTTGTTCTATGGCAAAAAGGCATTTCAGTATTATTATTCAAATGTTGATCTAGTATTTTCAGAAGTTCCTATTAGAAAGAATATGAAAATAGTGTATAGTGCCAGGAATGCTGAATAAATGGGAGATTTTTTCCATTCTACTAAAACAATAGACACAGTATAAGCACATTGGAATAATCTGACTTGTAAGTTACATAGTGTAGAAATAGAATTTATAAATACAGTAGAAAATAGACGTAGACATTTTAAACAAAGATCTGCAGAGCAGAAAAGTAGAGAACCACCCTGGGCACATAAAGAAGGTAATTACAAACCGGGTGAGACTTATGTTGCAGTGACTCTGGATGGGTCTCATAAAGGAAAGCTTTGCTTATTAAGGCAGAAGACTGATTATAATAATCATTTAGTTGGTTCCAGTGAATATGAACATACTTTCCTAATAACAGAGGGTTGGGGATTAAGAGGTGGTACTGAGCCTGTATTCCCTGGAGTCTATTATGTGTGTGGTAAAAATGCCTACTATAGGTTGCCACCACATTGGTATGGTTGTTGCTATATGGGTATAGTCTTCCCAAAGATCTACCATGTTGGTGATAAATATGGAACCAAGGAAAGGAAACTAACTTGGAGTAAAAGGGGTTTGAGTGCTGCAGAAATTGGGGGAGATATTTTTGAAGCATTGATACCTTCAGTTGGGGTGATTCTAAATTCACAAAAGATTAGAAAATTGTCTACATTGGTTGATCCTTTATCAACGGATACTGCTGGTGGATTTTTAATGATTGATACAGAAATGGCTGCTATGAGAACCATGGTTTTACAAAATAGACTTGCCCTAGATGTATTATTGGCAAAAGAGGACGGAGTCAGTAGTATGCTGAAAATTCAACAATGTTGCATGTATATTCCTAATAAAAGTTGCGATCTAGAGGGCTATATTAGCAACATTACTCATTTGCATGATGATTTTGCAAAACTGAAGGTTGATGGTGCTTGGGAGAAACTCGGTAAGGGTTTCTCTTCTATAAGTAATTGATTTTCAACATTTGCTAACAGCTTGTTAGGGAGGATACTAACACCAATAGTTGCTGTTGCTGCACGCGTACTAATGGTAACATTGCTTTATAAATGTTGCAGAAATAAAACAAAAGATGTAATGCAAAGAGCGAGGAAGAGAGAAGAAATAGAAATGAAAGATCGAAAGGGTGCTTATTATAGGGTCATGAAAGATTTAGGGGGTGTTAGGTTAGAACAGACGCAAATCATGGACTCTGCATTCTAAAATTATGTTATCAGATAGTAATCTGATAAGGGTTTTTGTCATGGTTTGGGATACCATTAGATGGGGGATTGATGGAGCATGATTTTTGTAAATCAAATCTGCTCGATGTAATCTACCCTTAATGCATGAATTACTAACATATAATATTAGAGTGTATAACGCGTAATATGTGCAAAAGGCACGACAAATATGATTTTCTTAGTTAACACAATGATGCTGCTAATTGGATGTTATTCTGTCTTCCTAACTGCAGAAAATAAACGACAAAAGAAAAAGCTTATTTTTTGTGAAGGTATAATGTAGGCTTTTAGAAATTATTCTCTGTTTTGCTAAAAATAATGTAGGCCTTAGAACTATTAGGGGATGTGCTTTTCCATGCTCCTGTCCTTCAAATGTTACAAATGCTTCCTTAGAGTACAGATATTTTGCCTGTTTCTGAATAAGCCTTTAGAGTTCTTTCCTATCTAGGCGAGGAATGTAGATGACATGAATGTAACTATTCCAAGACTGTAAACACATTTGTACCTAGGTTCTTTTCCTCTTCTTCTCTTGGAAATTATACAATATTTAGACAAAGAGTGTTTAATAAGGATAGTAAAATCACTGTCAGTAGACTGTCACACCATCGTGATTAACCAATAGAGAGACTTGCTGAAGAAAGAGAATGCAACATATTAACGGAAGAAAGGAAGTAGCTTACTATAAAGATTCCTGTGGGAAAGTGTCCCTCGGCTTGTTCACAAGATTGGTGACCTGTCCCTGTGTTTGTGGTATGCTGAATGCAGTGCTGATTCCTGATTCTCAGGCTGGCGTAACCTGCTAATCCTAAAAGACTTTACTAGACACTTTGCGCATCATCGGCTGGTGATGCTGCTCTTGCTCAGTCAGTCAGTCAAAGAACTTTATTCGGTTACTAAAAACCATAAAAGCAGTACAAAATACATAAAACAAGGTTAAAATTCAATAAAACAGATTTAAAAGTGATTGCAAATCCTAAATAAAAAAAAACATATTAGAGATATAGGGAGTACCATATTTGCAAGTGTCAGGTTTGGTGGTTGATCTTTGGGGCCAGACTGGTTTTATTTTGTCTAGCGGCTGCTACCAGAAAACAAGCTACACCATATGTGACCTGTACCGAGTTCAACATCTGTAAGTATAATAGAGCCGGCCGTACCTGAGCAAAGTTTAAGTCTTTCAGGATAGGGAAAAGAAATTTTTTACGGGCCACCAAATAGTGTTCACAAAGCATAACTAGGTGCAGAGTATCCTGTGTAGAGAAGGAATCGCAGGTGCAGGGTGGGGAATCTTCTGGGATGCCCCACTTTGTATACGAGCCAAGCACAAAATGTATCAGGTTGAACCTGAACCTTATAAGTAGGAAACGATGATATGGTTTGGTAACATATTTTAAATAAGGTTCCATGGCCAAAGACGACGAAAGTTGGTAAAATGATCTTACCATTGGTTTACAAAGCTCAACCGTTTCCCTCTCAGCTTCCAGCATATTTCGAAAGTGCTGCTTGACCCACCTTACATCTTCTTTTTTAAGATTTTGTGGAAAAGAGTACATATCCGGGCGCCCTAGCCTAGCGCATGCCGCTCTAACATACGCTAGCCACGGTATGCTATCTGCTTTATCCAAAGTCATACAATCTTTGAGAATGCAGTGGTTCAATGTAATCTCCTCATTTGTCCAAGTTTTAATCCAACATAACAGTGGGGACATTTTTAGGAGATCAGTGACATATCCCAAGCCTATTTCGTTATGTATTGAATATGTGGGAGATGATTTCGGGAGTGATAACAAGGCTCGTATAAAGTTGTTTTCTACGATTTGGATGCCTGGGGCTGAAACGTAGCCCCAAATATCTGCCCCATAGGATGCAATTGCCACACATTTGGCTCTATAAATACGAGTCATGGCTTCCATGGGTCTCGCACCCAATCTTTTAGCAAAATGCATAAGAGCTGTGGTGGATCTGCTTACGCCATTCTCCTTTAGCTTCAATTGGGCACCCCAAGTTCCTTTCTCATCAAAAGTGACTCCTAAATAGCAAAAAAAGGGTACCCTCGAGATTGGAGAATTGTTACAGCTGAAGGACCTAACCTTCATATTTTTCCTCCGTGGGCCTGTAACCATAACATGAGATTTAGCAGTGTTGATCTTTAGGTCCAAGGCTTCCATGAAACCACCAAAATGATCTAATAATCTTTGCAGGCCCGTACCAGTCCGAGCTATAAGAACGGCGTCATCCGCGTATAGGAGGACCGGAATAGGTAGCCCCCCCATACGCGGTATGTCCAAGGTAGCTGAGTTCAGGCATTTCCCCAAAGAGTTAATATACAGTGTGAAGAGGAGAGGGGCCAGAATGCAGCCTTGTCTGACCCCTCTCCCTGACCTAAACTTCGCCGTGCATCTTCCTTCCCTTGTTACCCTAACCGAGGCGGACAAATTTTGGTGGAGGTCGTGCAAGAAATTAACCAAAGTGCTGACCAAACCCAAGTCTCGCAAAATAATCCACAGTTTTGAACGGTTTACCAAATCAAAAGCAGAAGATAAGTCCATAAATCCCAAATAAAGAAGCCCCCCCTTCACCACGGTGTATTTGCTAATAATAAGGTGGAGATTTAAACATTGGTCCATGGTCCCTCTATGTGCTCTGAAACCATACTGTAGTTCCGAGAGGGTCCCGCTCTCCACTAGCCAATCCCCCATTCTTTGCAAGATGACTCTGCCCAAGATCTTAACGGCAGAGTCCAACAGGGAGATTGGTCTGTAGCAGGCAGGGTCCCCCCTATTCCATTTCTTGAAAATGGGCACAATAATAGAGGTAGACCAGGAGGAAGGAAAACCAGCTGCAGGTATCGCATTAAATACATTGGTTAATATTTTTGACCAAAATTGCGGATACTGGATGTAGAGATCTGCGGGGACCCCATCAGGTCCCGGGGCCTTGTGTTTACTTGGGTCTTTAATCGCCCTCTCAACCTCGGTGGTATTAAACTCCAGGTGAGATGTAACATGGGCACTGACTGGTGAAGTTAATGCTGTGGATTCATAAATCTGTTTAAAGTGGCCTAGCCATCTATCATCTTCGATCACACAGACCATATCAGTTTTCCCATCCTCGGAAAAAAAAGGCTGATTCACCAAGGCCCAAAACTTTTTGCTATCTCTCAATACATCAATGGATAGTAAACTATCCCACGCTTCCTCCTTAATTTGGGTTTTGCGATTGGTGACTGCAATTTTGTATTCCTTCCTTAGGTTAGTCACTAAGGGCCTGTCTCTGGGTTTATGTTTTAATGCTTTCAACAAGGCACTGTGTTTTAGCGAACAATCCTTGTTAAACCATTTATAAATCTTCTTATTCCTTAGTGCGCCTGGCCTTGGCTCCAAGTTCTTAGAGATCCTTGTACATATTTCCTCATACGCAGCCACAACGTCAGAGCCAAGGGCAGTTGGATCTAAGCACACTACCAAGTTAGCCTCCGACTCTTGGGCTAATGTTTGGAAGAATTGCTCAGGGACGATCATCCCCCAATTAAGACGCCTTCCCTGGTCCTTAGTTGTCAAGACATTTGGAGCTGCCACACTTGTCAATCTACTAATCCGGAAACAGTCTAGGTCCAGCATTAAGAGGACAGGATAATGATCACTGAAACTAGCAGTAACAACCCTATACTCACATGCCTTTGACAGGACCCCGGATGATACAAAAATATAGTCTATGACGGTGTTGGCGTCTCTCCCTATAAAAGTTGGGGCTCTGGGTTCATTTTTGCCCTGCTCAATTTCAAATAGGTTTAAGTTCGCAAGGAAAGTCTCGAGGCACTCACCCTCATTTGTGTGTTCAAAATGGGGAATGCCCTCGGTCGGTAGACCCCCATATCTATCGTTAAAACAGTCTCCCTCACAAGGATGAATGTTAAAATCACCCAGGATTACCATCTCTGGGGCGGAACTGCAATCTTGTCTATAGACTGACAAGAAGTCCAACAAGGAGGTCAAATGCTCATTCGCATAAGAAACCTCCTTGGAATTATAAAAATTAATAAGCAGGAAAATTTTAGTATCAGATAGAGTCCACTCCACAACTAACGTGTTCATGGGTGCGGAATCTAATTTTTTAAAAACCCCCACAAAGTCCAGAGAACATAGTGTGAGTAGGCCACCCTTTGCTCTCCCTCTTGCTCCTGGGACTGCTGGAGTAGAAAAACTACAGAAACCATCCAATGAAAAACTTGTAGTGGTATCCCATGTTTCTTGGATTGCCAGGATGTCGTATTGTTTTACAAACCCTTGCCATATGGGGTCTAGAGCCTTTACATTTAAACCCGCCACGTTCCAGGGGAGAAATTTACAATATGGTGAATCTGCGTTAGGAGGGGTAAGCGCACCCCAGCGATCACCCTCCACTGGGACTTTATCAGGCGTAGGAGAAAGGTTTGATTTGGTCGAGACCTCCGTAGCAACAACCTTGCCTGGTTGAGTAGGGATAATCTGGTAGCTCCGTCCAAATGCCGAGCCCTGTGTTTGTCAGTCAACCCAATCTGTGGTTGACAGGCATTCAAAACGATTGGCTATTGGAAAGTGCAAGGGATTATCTAGACCATTTATAAACTGTTGGTAATGATAAGGTTGGCTGTAATGTGGACCAACAAGAGGGCTGCCTTGACGCGGTCTACCTCTTCTGCTCCTTACCCGGTTCCATCCCGCATCCCACCCCTCCTCCCACCCAAGGGGTTGTATCTCCCAGGGGGGATTAAGTCTCTGTCTGAATTTACTGTCATGAGGTCCTTTTAACCAGCTCCATCGATTGTCAGCTTGATTTTGTGGGAGATAAAAATAAGAAAGAGGTCTAGCAGCCACCGTACTCGTCTGGAATCTAGGGGATCCACTACTACAAATGAACTCTACAACCTCAGTATTCTCGAAAGTGACCACTACGCAGTCCCCTTGTAGGTTTTTTCTATTGCCTCCCACCCACGGAGCTCTCTCAATCATTAGAATATTACACGGTATGTTTGGCGGGAGGGGATAGTTTTTGGATAGCCAGTAACATACTTTATTTTTAAGAGCCTGATACGATTCTACTTCTGATGGAGGGATTTCAGTGACACCAGTGAGAATGATCACATAGGGGCAGGCATCAGGGGGAAGGTGAATGTTTCTACGGGCCATGCCCTTGGCTCTGTCGGGTGCATCAAGATTTAAAGGCTGTGATAAGCGATCACTTAATGTAGCCTGAGTGGTTGGGTTGATTTTAGTTGTTGTCAGAGATTGATCTGTTTTCTGAGTTTGGTCAGTTATGGGGGCCTTTATTGTGGTGCCAACCTGGTTTGGAGTGTTACTGGAATTCTTGGGGGCCACTTTTATAGTCTCCAGCGATCTGTTAACAGCCACCGAAGGCTTATTGGCCTTTTTAGCTGGAATAGTAACCTGGGCAATTTTGCTATTCAAAGTAAAACTAGGGGCACTTATATCCTTATGTATGTTTTTTAGGACAGTTTCCAGGCAGCGTAGTCTAGCCTCTAAGGGTTCCAGCAATACTTTTAACATATTAAAAATAGTGGTGTTGTTCAAGCTTGAACCATGGCCCTCCTGTAATGGAGATTTTACTGAATTACCAACTTCCCCGGTCAACTCCAGAATTTCCTCCAGGCTTTGATCGATAATAGTATCGTCTGGAAGGCTCAGGGGTAAACCACTCTTAATAACATGCGGTCCCCCTGTAGAACTGTGTAAAACTACTGGCAATTTATCCATGTTAGGGAGGTTAGGGGGAATTCGAACCTTCTTTCCTTTATGAATGGATGGTTTATTGGTCTTTCGAATTTGCTTAGGAATAGCCCCTTCTGTCCGACCCCTTTCTTTTGTAACGGATATATTGTTAGAGGTGTTTAACTCACTTTGTTGCACTCCACTCTCTGTTAGGAGATGAAGGTTAGGAGAAGCCTCCAGGTCCTGTAAAGTGTTTGAGGCATCAAGATCCCCTGTCTCTCCAGTACTATGTACTAGGGCCTGTGTATCTGTCCGAGAATCAGTGTTGGGTGTCTGTGCCTGTGCAATAGGGCCCAAGGAGGATCGTTTGGCCATGGCCAGGTCTTGGGACACTCTCCTATCCATTAATGTTATACCCTCGTCAATTAGCGCATGAGTGCGGGTGATAAAATCATCCAAGGTTCCGGTGAGTTTTTTAGCTCCTACCGCGGCCATACTTCTGGTTTCACGACAGTTCATGGCCTATATTTCCTATCAGTGAAAGCACAGGGGAGCTAAGTGTAACCGACTGGAGTTTATGGCCCAGTCCAGCCTCCTCTGGCCTCTGAGGGCCACAGAGGGCCCGCCCTTTGCCCGGGCTTCGCTCGGCGTCCCGCTCGCGTCCCGCTGAGCGGAAGAACGCTGTTCTTAAAGATGGCGTTGCGGCCGGGGGCGTGTCTTGCTGGGGGCGCGGCCGTGCACACCTGTGCAGCGCAGGGACTCCTGGTCTAGAGAGTCCCTGCAGCACGCGCCCTCTGTTATCTCCCGCAGTTATTCCCTCCTCGTTCCGGGCACTCACCGGCACCCCTGCAGCCTCAACCCCACGCCAAATGCCGCGCAGCGGCACCCGCGAAGCGGGTGCTGCAAGTTGTTAGCTGGCAATATGGCGGTCAATCCCTCCAGGGACACGGGGAGGCCACAAGACGAGTCGGCGTTATCCCAGCTCACCCAGTCAGCAAGTGGCGGCGTCCAGGTAAAGTTTCTTGTGAATAAGGCTCCCACAACACTTAGGTAATCTTCACGTTTTAAAGCTTGGTCGGCCGGGGGCGTGTCTTGCTGGGGGCGCGGCCGTGCACACCTGTGCAGCGCAGGGACTCCTGGTCTAGAGAGTCCCTGCAGCACGCGCCCTCTGTTATCTCCCGCAGTAATTCCCTCCTCGTTCCGGGCACTCACCGGCACCCCTGCAGCCTCAACCCCACCCCAAATGCCGCGCAGCGGCACCCGCGAAGCGGGTGCTGCAAGATGTTAGCTGGCAATATGGCGGTCAATCCCTCCAGGGACACGGGGAGGCCACAAGACGAGTCGGCGTTATCCCAGCTCACCCAGTCAGCAAGTGGCGGCGTCCAGGTAAAGTTTCTTGTGAATAAGGCTCCCCTTTCTTGTGAATAAGGCTCTTGCTATTCCCTAACGGCCGTGGGCTTAGCTTTTCAGACTAATTGCATGCTGTGCATTAGTATTTACATTACGTAAGTGAACTGTGTTTCGCTGATGTTTTTCTCTCCCTCTCACTCCTCTATATCTGATGTTCTGATGTATTCATTAATGAGCTGTTATGGTTATTGTGAATCTAATCTGTATTTTTGAGAATCAAGTAATGACATTCTAATTTGTATTTGTGTCTGACCATTCATAATATGAAATAACAAGAAAAAACTTAAATAGAAAAGAATAGTGTTTATCTTAATTCCTGAGTTTCAAAGTTACTTGGACATGTTTATAATGACCAATGTTTAGAGGGTTTCTTCATCGTAGGTCCTCATGGAGAAATAGCATTCAGTCTTTTATTATTTATTCCCTTTTACCTCTACCAAAGATTCATCAAAGGACCTTCGATATTGCTAACTGTGTGATAATGACTTATGGGCCCGTCATTAGAGTTAAGTTTCCGACTGGTATATAGTGGTTGGTGTGGATAAGTGAGATGACAAAAATCCCCCAACGCTTCCGCTGCATCACAAGTCTCTTCAATGACTTTAAATAGCCTTGATATGTACCAGCAGTATGAGATAACTCTATTTCTTACGCTGTGACGTCTGAAGGGGTCTTCCCTGTAAAAGTGCTGCTTCAGAAATATCAAATGGGTGTCCACAGGAACACGTAATGATAGGGATTGCATCCAGCGTGTGTGCGTCAGAGCAGCGGGCCAGGCGCGAGCTGGGCACGAGGAGGGAGGCAGCAGCGCACATCCTGCGTCCAGCCAGCTCCGGCGCATTTATATAAGAAGGTTCTTGGCACAGACGTACATATGACGAGTTCTGCGCGTTAAATGAATTCTTTCTCTCCTTTTTCTCAAATACTCATTTCATGCTACAGTGAGCACAGCCTGTGTGCCAAACACGAAAGGCCCATTGAATTATAATGCGGCTCCGGGGGTGTTCTGTCCGCTCCATCGCCTTCCTCAACACAGTTCTGGAAACCATGTACCTAGCACAAGAGTTAGGGATGGAATTTTCCAGCCTTCCTCAGGTGATAACTCCTGTGGACTTCTGTGCAGACTCCGTTATTGAATACATCAGATCGCTAACCTTATAAAATACGTTTTCCGTCAGCGGTTGATACACTGTGGGTGATAGAACACCGGGCGACTATGGGGCTCACTATTTGCGGGTGCGTCAGTGCAATGTGTTGTGTAAATGTGGTGCTCCCAAGGAGGGGGAACCACCCAACCCCCTTCAATGCGACCCTGAGAGGATCTGTCTGTAATGTATACAATCAGCACACACTCGAATGAGGCCTTTGATCTCCTCTGAGGGAAGTACCTTGTGGCAGTGAAGCCCATTAAACAGTACTTAATTTGTAAAAGATAAAAAGTGCAGAGGCCCAAAGTGTTTATTAGGATGTCAAGCCAAGGTCGTCTAGCTTTGATCTGCCTCATGCCTTTTTATTCCTACACCTCCTGTCTCCTCTCCTCACATGCTGTCTCCCTTTAACACTGCTTTCCTATCTTTCTTTCTGCTTCGTTCTCTCTTTTCTGTCAGCGTTTGCTCATTTTAGCAGATGACTGCCTGTGCTAGCTGCTGGTCCATGTTTATTACGATGCTGGAGCCTCCATTGTTCAATAAAGAGGGTTTAGGATAAATCATGCTGTTGCAGTTAACAAGAGTCCGGGGTCATGGGATGTAATTTCCTCCTATAGTAGCTTCGTTTCCAGGGTGTCTTGTGTGCCACAGCTATCCGGCGCTTAATTTGTGCGGGTGCTCAGCACTGGCATTTATTTTCAAATACCGGCAGTTGTTTATGAGAGTACAGCTCATACTGGCACTCTCAGCCCAAAAGTTCGTCAATTCAATACTTTAAAAGAAATGACAAATTTGCACTTCCAAGCTACCTCTACAGCTACCCCTACAGCTTTGTGTGACCTGCAATAGTTCAAAATGTCGCATTTATTTAAGTGTGATAGTTAGAATGTAATGCTGGCACTGGTGGCGGGCGACACAAATAAAAAGTGGTGAGTGGGTGGAGCACAGGGGGCATGGGAGGTGTTAGTAATAAATGAAACTTACATGATGCTGTAGGCCGCCTCACACCTCGGTGCTCCTCTGCTTCCTGCTCCCAGCAGTCCCTGGGACAGCATCAGGGAGTCTCCATCGAATCCCTGTGAGGCTCTCATGCTATTACTAAGCATGAGAGCAGCGCGGGGATTGACCTGAGCAGGCTGGTTCAACGCTCGCCCAGGCACAGAGAGTCTGCGCTGTTTCTCAAACCCGGCTATGCAATACAGCTGGGTTGGAGAAACCTAACTGCGCATGTATATTTGGCCAGCCTAAGATGGTCGGCCAAAATGACATGCAGACTTAGCTGTGCAGATCAGTCCACCTCATCTGCCATGGCCTGGCCCGCCCCTCCCTACACTCGCTGCCTCAGCCAGCAACTGAAAAATAAAACAATAATAAAATATTGTTTTATTTTTTAGCTGCTGGCTGTGAGCTAGGGGGCGACGCTCCTCAGCCATTGAAAGCAAGCCGCCGCTGGCTGGCACTGCCACTCGGTAGCATTGGCAGAAGCTGTGTGGTACCAACTGCAGTAGAATACTTTGGGCCCAGGCACTTAACCACTGGAGCTATCCCTATGACTTTGGTAAAAATTAAACCATTGGTAGAGATATTTATTCAATGAAGTTCCTTCCTTGGAGATTAGACGTGGAAGTAGGGCTGTCCTTCTCGAATAACAGGGGAATATTCATTGTTTAGCAAAAAATCGACTAAGCAAATAGTCTGGGTTGCAAACGCAGGAATACACACATGTGCATAGACTACTTGTACTATGTTTGTGTGCAACTTGCCTCTCTCTATACCTCCTATGTCTGTGACATATTTTTTATTCTTCAGGCTTGCGGTGCTGCATGGCACCAGCACCACAAGCTTAGGGAACAAAGACAGCAGCAACACTGTAAAGGCTGCAAAATCAAACTACAGGCAACACCAACAGGAGTGTAAAAACATTTGTAAAAGCAAAAATCTATTTAGGTGCTAAATCAACCTCTGTGCAACACACATATAGGCGTGAGGAAAAACTATTAAGCGCCAAATGACATTTAGGCACTAAATCACCATTGTGCAACATTATCATGAGTGTGGAGTAACTTTTAGGGTTACAATTCACATTCAGGAAGAAAATGACATATTTAGGTGATAATCATTGTTGGTGCAACACCAGCAGGAGTGAGGAAACACTTTCACGAGTAACAAATGTTCCTCTACCGTAGTGCATGGACACTTGACCTCAACACCCATTCACAGCGCTGTGAAGCACTGTTGAGGCGGGTACATTAATACACATAATAGCGAATAGCACTAACGACAATGAGCTATTCCATGACCGGATTCAAAATATGAATGACACCTTCTTCGAGCAATGCCAGAAGGGGGATAACCCAAACTATTCGCTGGCTGAAGGATGGTGACCCGAAGCCCTTCTCTGTCTGTAGCCAGATCTAAAAAGGCAGACTGCAGAGAGGTCACTATAACATTTATCGGTTCAATTTTTAATTCAGGAGGTTTTATGCAAACTATTGCAACACATATTCAGAAGCCATGAAACATTCAAACACACTTATATGTGGAAACACCAGTGCTTTAAATGGGCCGGTACTGTCCGGTACGGAGTACCAGCACTTTTTTATTTTGAGGAGGGGAGTACCGGCACTTCTCAAGAGAAATGCAATACCTTTAATTGGAGAGTACCGGCACTTCTCAGAAACAAGCAGGTACTCTGCTACAGAGTACCTGCACTTTTATTTTTCCATTTCAAGCACTGGGAATCACCAACAGGAGGAAACTCAGGGGAGCTTAGCACCGGGACAATCCATAGAGTAGCCATGCGCTTTATAAGTTCCATTTCATTCATTCATTCATTCAGTGGAAGACACTGGGGAGACCGGGCAGAAAAATGAAAGGCACATGGTAAACACAGGAATATAATTGGGGCACCAGGAAATAGAAGACACAGAGGATTCTTTGACATAGGGAAACAAGGATCCAGATACACACAGGGAGACAGTGCCTAGACATGAGAAAAAACCAGAGACAAAGAAACTGGGAGATATGGGTAGACGTGAGGTCACTGGACAGACATAAAGACAAAGGGGCAGATTTACAAGCCCCTTGCGCCACTTTTGCGTCATTTTTAACATGGGAAAAGTGACGTAAGGGTGGCGCAAGGGGCTTGTAAATAAGCCCCTAAGGATATATGGACCCAGGGAACATGAAAGCACTGGGGAGGGGGGTCAGATATGGGACTATCATTAGGGAGAGGGTGCCTCTACCAACTCAGAGAACCCACTCGGATTAGGCCAAAACACAGTTCTAAGAGAATTTCCACTCAAACTCTGGTAGCTATGGCACAAGTAGCACAATCCTCAGAGAAGTAAAAGGCAAGTTCAAGCAGTACCAACAATTTTAAAGTAAAGGACAAAATGCAATAAAATTCCCAAATCAATGTAGAATAATAGAGAAAAATGTAATAAACAAACAAACACTAAACTCCTCAAAATTGAGTACGGGTTGCTAGAGACATGGCTTTTTAAAGCTTTACGACAAGAAGTGCCTAGAAAAAGCAGTGTGGGAAAACAACAGTTCGTGGTTGACCAGGAATTATGCGACATTTCAGGCCTACTGCAATGGAGCAGAGGTTGGATACACCAAGAAGGTTGTCCTGGTCAAAGGTTCTATCTTCAGACTTAGGGGCTGATTTAAAAATTGACAGAGAGGGTAGTGAGACACAACTGCAATGCTGAACCCTTTCAGCCAAACTCACGGTCAACCTACCCAATTTAGAGGTAGATAAACCAACGGTATGTCAACAACTGAGCCTACTCCAGCTACGGTGCCATCATACTCCTTCGACAGCCCAATGGAGTATGGGTCATTTGAAGTAAACCATCTGACAATGGTGGTTGGATGGCTTTTTTTGCTGTTAATCACCACTGGGGACAATAAAAAAAAAAGACCCCATCACCATGGGAGAAATCTCCCATGGCATGGAGGTCATGAGTTTTACTTTTTCCTCACTTGGGCAGTTTGTTTTTTAAAAGAAAGTAAAAACATTTGTAAACGTTTGATGGCTGACTGTCATTTTTAACCGAGCTGTCCATGAAACCTTTCCAACATTGACAGGAACTGACATGACAGCAGTTACTGCCAATGTTAAGAGATGTCTACTGGGCTGGTAGACATCTGTAAAGTCGGGACGACTGAGTAAATTACCCCAGCACCCTGACGGCAATTACATCATCCAAATTCTAAATCAGTCCCAAACTAGTGAGAAAGCTTCTTCTAGTCATTCCTGCAGCCCTAGCTCCTTAGGGCAGGCTTCTTGGCACCAGGTGTCTATCCAGACAGGTGTCTATCCAGCCAGGTGTCCTGCAGGGTTTGGTCCTCTTTAGTCAGCTCGACCCTCGTGAAGACAGGATTCCTTCAGCTTTTTGGTTCCCTGTGGAGAGCAGTTGTTGTCCTTGGGTGCAAGCTAGAATCAGGAGTTCTCTTTTTCCAGAAAGAGCCATATTCTTCTTCCAACAAGGACTTATTCTTCAAACTGAGTCTTTCCAGGTCTAGGAATGTTCTGAGGAGAAGACGGCAGGGGGCGGCGAGATGTTTCATGTGCACTAGCAAGTGACTGGAGGAATTCTACCACCTAACTATTTTCTTGCAGCCCCCACAGATCTGGAGTACTTACTCTTTGACTGTAGAATTACCTAGGAGTGCCTATTCAAGATGGCAGGACCAATCTACAACTAGGCAGGCCTGTCTTCATCTTCTTGGCTATTACTGTTCATGACGAGGTCAAAACTGGTTTTCTCTCCTACTGTGGCTAGAGTCTAAATGTCTTGGAGGGTTCTGAGGATAAATAGAAGAAGCAAAATTGGTGTCTCCAAGCCGAAAGAATTAGTGCTAAAGCTGCCATAAGTTCTTCCAACTGTTCCTGTCCATTCCCAGATTGCTAATCAAAAGCTAAGTGATCAACAGTGAACACACATTGGCCTTTCCTGGACCCAAAGCCAAGCCATTATCTTCTGAGTCAGGGTCATTAAGTCGCCCTGTAAAGGGTATGTATTCCATCTTTGGAGGGGTGATAACTGGCAGAACTGGTTTTCACCAGTTCTGACTCAGGCAACCTAAAGTATATTTCTATAAAGTTACCTTTCTGCTTAAGTTATCAAAAATCTATCATCACCATTAAGTCAGATGTTAAGAACTAATCACATAATATCTTTGGAGCACCATTTTTCAAGCCCTTTTCTAAGCAGAGGTGGAAAATAAAGATTTTTATCTCACCTAAGCATTATAAGGAAAAGTCAGGCCAAGCCCACAGAGTGAAATGGCCTTTTTTTTTAATTTATTTCTGCGTGAGGGCACACTAATTTCAATATGTAGTGTGTCCTATTTACATGTATCAGCACCCATCCCTCTGGCTTATAATGCAACTTTAGGGGTGACTTATTGTTAGACCCGGCCTTGTGGCGTGGCCATCCCTGACCCCTAGCCACACACCCTGACCCGTGCACCTCATTCAGCCCCCGAGTACACGGCCTAGCCGGTCCTTCCCGCCAGAACCCACACACACCCGACCCGGACTTCCCCGTCCGTGCCCTCCATCTTCCCAGCACCACGGGGCCCGCGTGCCCACTTCATGCACCTACGATGGCCGCCCGGCTCCAACGCCACCCAGGCCTAGAGGCGCCGCCCCGGCTGGAGGACATCGCGCTCCCACGAAGTGAGAGAGGGAGAAGCAGTTCCCATCACATCTCTGACCTCCCCTTGGGAGATGGGTTTCGATCGGCCTCCGGCCTCCCTGAGGGCTGGCTCCACGCCTGCTGCGTGTCCGGGACTCCTCCCGACCCGGCCCTGAAAGGATCAAAGGACGACATGGCAGGAAGCTCCAACGAGCGACCCCCAGGTGCTAAGACCCCTGCCTACGCAGACTCCGGACATCAAAGAGGAGTTGACCTATAACAAGGGGTGCTCTGGGACTATCTGGCAGATTCGACTCTGGAACGACGAGAGCCCTGCTGACGTGGTCGCAGCTCCCTTGCAACTTTGGAACACCTGAGCCCTGCTGAGGGACTCGCGGCTCCCCTGAAGATCGTAAAACCTCCGACCTTGTGCTTGAGCCCTGCTGAGTGACTCGCGGACCCCTGAAGATCGTAAGACCTCCGACCTTGTGCTTGAGCCCTGCTGAGTGACTCGCGGCTCCCCTGAAGATCGTAAGACCTCCGACCTTGTGCTTGAGCCCTGCTGAGTGACTCGCGGCTCCCATGAAGATCGTAAAACCTCCGACCTTGTGCTTGAGCCCTGCTGAGTGACTCGCGGACCCCTGAAGATCATAAGACCTCCGACCTTGTGCTTGAGCCCTGCTGAGTGACTCGCGGCTCCCCTGAAGATCGTAAGACCTCCGACCTTGTGCTTGAGCCCTGCTGAGTGACTCGCGGCTCCCATGAAGATCGTAAGACCTCCGACCTTGTGCTTGAGCCCTGCTGAGTGACTCGCGGCTCCTGAAGACTCCCTCGGTCCGGCTGGACTCCAATGACCGCAGCGTATCCCCCAGCTCGAGGATTGTGAGCTGTGCGCCGGGTACGTCCCTGCATTGATCCAGATCCCCAAAAGACTGTCCCGCTACCCCCTATCCCAACCGAGACTCTTTGAGCCCGTGCTCTATTTGTAAATATCCACCTGGTTAATCATAAAAGATCCTACGAAGCTGATTAGATAAATATCTGTTCCCAAGAACATACAGTGTGGTGTCTCTTTGTCGTGTGGTGCAGTGTGTACGATCCTAGACACGAGACTCTTCCCCTGAGGAGTCTCTGGCCAGTGCCCGGCTACGATACCCCGAGGGTAGGTCTCAGGGGGCTCAGGTACCTCCCTGTCTCCTCTGAGGTCGCCTTCTAACACTTATGTTTGTATAAACCTAATACATTCCTACATGGCGAAGGCATTTTTCACTGCCATGTTCACACCAGCACATTTAAACTGCAGTTACGCTAGAGCACAGTGGTGTTCCTGGCAGAAATATATTTTTGCCATATTACGGGGTGGTAGAAATACACACTGCAGCCCACTCATGGCATTTAGGTTTACATGCCATAGGTGCACTTAATGCACCATTTAGAATGGACTTATAGGGAAGTGAAATAGACCATGTAGGTAGTTCCAATGTACAGCACATGATTTAGATGGGAAGCACAGGCACATTACTACTGTTTAGCAATGATAACATTCACAGAGTCCTAAAGCCAGTAAAAACAAGGTTGAAAAAAAGTCAACAAATGTAGGGTGACCTTGCAGAAAATGAAAATTTGTTACAGAGGGACTCAGGCACAGGTTAGACTCTGACACTTGAAATACTCAGGTATCAGATGTGATGTAACACGTGTGCCTGTGAGTACACATGCACAGATTTGAGGTCACCTTTGTGTGACCAATTCTGCTGTGCAGATGTTTTAAATTCTCTCTGTTCATCTCACAGTTGAGGTCGAGTCACCTCCATGGTGGAGACCAAGCATTGACGACAAGGGTTATAGAACTATTCATAGCTCCTTTACTTCCACTACACTGGCAGCTCAGCAAATGCGATACCTATGGCCACATAACCTCTTGTCCAATCAAGCCAATTGTGCCCTGTACATTTCTTCAGTGAGTTATTCCGCCTGCCAGTCAATGTCCACAAGTGCGTTAGCAGTATTCTCTTATTTGCCCACCTGATCAACACTGGACTGCAGAGAGCATCACCCTGCAGTTCCCTGTAGCCATATTCTCATCAGAATTTCCAAGTATATGGGTAGGTCAAAGAGATCCCAGGTGATCTGACTACCTCTCCATCATGGTTTAATGTGACATATGTGATGGTCACATACACTGCTTCCATGCCAAACAAATGTCTTGTGTCACAGCTATCTGGCAAGATGGCAGATGAAGACCATGGCACCCCTCTGTCAGGCCCCTCAAAGGGCCATTAGGTACCATCAGTGCCATCAGGGAATCAACACATGCACCACACAGTGATTGGGAGCTCCACAAACAGGTCCAACTTGTCAGTTCTACTTCACTTTCTGCTGCTGGTGGATACCATCCATTGTGGTCCCACATTGGGCCACCTGTCTGGGCAGGTTGCAAACTACTGAGGAGCTGTCAAAATCTCAACCCCCATGAAGAAAGGAATCTGTAACTGAAATATGTGGGACCTAAAGTATACAGCCTACTCTCTAGCCAGCCTAAAGTTTCTAATGACATAGACAATTATTTATGGTCTCAAAAAGGAGTTCACTGTGTATTGCCAAACACAAACAAACCCAGACTTTGAACAATTTGAATTCACAAATGACCGACAAGTCCTGGCCGAACACATAGACCAATTTAACAGGAGAATGTGCTATCTTGCAATGTCCCGCACTTTTCTTGACTAACAACAAAAAATCAGGGCACGGATAACTTTTGTGGATGTTACTCCATACATATGCGGAATACATTCTCAGCCACCTGACTCAGGTGATAAATAGCAAAATCCACAAAGCCAAGGGCCAAATGTTGGCAGAAATTCATGTAATCAGCGGCAAAGCATACTTACATTAGAAGCTTCAGTAGCAAACTTTGCAAGGGCATAGCCATGTTCCACAAGGCCTGTCCAGTCCAGACCACCTGGTTCCTACACAAAACCAGACAACAGTGGACAGAAACCTCTTCTGCTAAACCAAGCATCGTAATGTAGCACGTTTGTGATGATGATACATATTGCAGCGATTACCCCGCCTTTAACAAGATGTGCCACTCATGTAACAAGAAAACACACTTCACCTTCTGAGGACCACAGTTAGCCACCAGCCGCCCCAGTTCCATTTCCTCATCGCAATGCAAGAAGGGTGAGAAGAGCAAATTAGTGGCTTTTAGGACTAGCCGTGCGATCCTGGGGCAGTCAGAGACTTCTGTTGTTTACCAATGACGTTCCAGTGTCACAATACTGATACACGCCAACTGGAGAGTCAGGAGGAGATAGAGGAAAGATGGAGGGGGGGGGGTAGAAACTCAACATCATTATGAGACACCAAATATCACCCAAAACATAAATGTCAAGTTCAGTATATTAAATCATTAAAAAAAAATAACCTTAACTACTATGTAAGTAAATTATGTATTTCAGATCATGATAGTCACCTAAAACTAGGAAGTGATGGCCCTTTTGCAGCCGAGGAATCACCACACACATTTGTATAGCTCTCTTGTGAGAGGCACTAGGTTTTCTTTAACAATGGGCACTCGGCTGATGGTATTCTATGGGTATGCGATCAGGTTAACTCAGGGATCTTTAGAAACATTAGGGTCCTCTTTATTTTCTAGGTGATTGATGGAGATACTGCTAGGGATAGTGGCATCCAATTTTACTTTGATGTAGAAAAAAAGAAAAGCATTGTAAGTCAAGTATAAAATAATAGCAGTACCCAAAAACCCACTAGACAACCTTCAGGATCTCTAACCAACAAAGGGTTTGGATGCTCCCGGTTGTACCCAAGTAACCCAGTGACCAATCATTGGTGAACATTTGTGGACACAGTCCAGTTTAGTAGCCCATAGAGACACTTTAAGTGACTAAATAGTCCCTTTACCTTTAGTTGGAGCTAAATAGTAAATTGTGTGCAGGCTCCTTGTGGCATCTTGAGATGTCACTCATGTTGCTAAGCACTGTAGAATGTTATCATCTGCATGAGCCTTATGATGTAATGATTACAGGGCAGTTGCTGCCTAGCTTTCATCCCCACAAGACCTATTCATCTGGATGGGATCTTTCTATGAATAAACCATTTACTACAAGCAACCTTCCTGGAGTCCTTATTACATTTGGCGACGAGGATGGGATACACCTGAAGACTTTCATCTTTACTCCATGAAGGACTATTTTTTTTTTTAATGGAAAGATCCCAACATTTCTTCATCTAAGCTGTGGAACTGCTTGTTACAACGGTCTCTGTTTAAACTTTGCGGTTTTGCTTCCTTATGTGTTCACATGAGAGCACTGCTCCGCAAAGGTTCTGTATTTCATTGGGACAACAACTGTGATAAAGAGTTCTATGCTGTTAAAGAGAAATTGAAAAGTGCTCCAAAACTATGTAGTTTTGACCCAAAGAAGAAATCCATTCTAGTCACGGATGCAAGTTTAAAGGGGCTAGGAGCAGTGTTATTACAAGAAGGTCATTCACAGGAACAAGTGATTCTCTTCTTGTCTAGAAGTTTGAGAGGCGCAGAGTTGCGTTACTCTGTGATTGAGAGAGAAGCACTGGCTGTTTATTGGTCGATAAGAAAGTTGAAGGATTTCCTTTGGGGTGGTGAGTTTGAAGTCAGGTCTGACCATAAACCGTTGTGCGAGATCTTTAGGAATAAGGGTATTGACGCGGTTTCTAGTAGAATAACGAAGTGGATTGTAGGCCTACAAGATTATGAATTTGAAGTAAAATATTTGCCTGGAGTAGAAAATAAAGTGGCTGACGCTTTGTCAAGACTGGTTGTTGAGAATGATCAGGATTCGGATGAAGGTGAACAAGATGATGATATGGTTTGTGTCGTTGAAGAGAAAATAATTGACAAGTGTAAATGGCAGGAAGCTTTACAACAAGATTTGGAGCTAATTAAAGTGTTAGAAATTATTAACAAAGGTTGGGAAGGTAAACACAAGGCAGATGAGAACTTGGCAAAATATTGGCATGTGCGAGATCAATTGTCTCAACACGATGGACTCCTTTTTAGGGGTTTAAGACTCATCCCTCCCAACTCTTTTAGAGCAGAACTCATATCGTTGGCACATATGACCCATCAGGGTGTTTCTAAAACTAAGGAGAGACTTAGATTAAATTATTGGTGGCCAGGAATGGATTTACAGGTTGAACGGGTGATAAGAGATTGTGTTGATTGTGCCCTCAGTGAGAGGGTAGCCAAACCTAAAACACAGCCCATGATCATAAGAGATAGACCAGATGCTCCTTGGAAGGAGGTAGGTTTAGACATTCTGGGTCCGATACAGTGTTCTGGTACTGTCTGGTACGTGTTTGTTTTAATGGATTTTTACTCTAGGTGGCCTGAGATTGGAATCTCCAGAGGAATTGAGACTAGACACGTTATACATTTTCTAGAAAAAGTATTTGCTAGGGAAGGATTACCTAATAGTATCCTAACTGATAACGGTGTACAGTTCGTGTCTAAGGAAATGCAAGTATTTTTGGATGCACGTGGTATCAAACTAAAAGGTCCTCTCTGTACCACCCAGAAACGAATGGTATGGTTGAGAGATTTAACCGTGTGCTTAAAGAGACTATCAGCATGGCACGAATGAATGGGCTGGATTGGCGTACCCAAATTTGGAAAAAGGTGGAGGTTTACAGAGTGTCACCTCATTCTGTGACAAATAGAACTCCCTTTGAATTGTTTAGGTCTAGATGCCCTAATACTCTAATTGCACCTCCCTGGGTAAACAACATGCAACCTGGGTTACTCGTTGAGAATGAAAGCAAAAAGTGGAAACTGCATGAGTCTAAGACTGTTGAAGCCAGGAAAAGGATCCATGATCTTAGGAACTCTGTTAGGAAAACCTTAGTCAAGGTGGGGGATTGGGTTCTTATAAAGAATCCCTCAAAGAAGAAATCCATGTCAGGGTTTTTGAAGCCCATCCAAGTAATCAAACTTTTCAACAATGCTATAAAGACTGCAGATCATCGTATTTGGAATTTAAACAGGGTGGTGGTGGTTAGGAAAGATTTTGCAGCTGGTCAAAGTGATTCAAGTTCAGCAGAACCAAAACCTAACCCTCTTGCTATTCGGAAGTCTTCTAGAGTCACTTCTCCACCAAAGTTTTTGAGAGATTTTGTAAAATAGGTCATCTCATGTGTTATTAGTTCATGTTTATTGTCTAGATGTGGATTTATTTGTTTTTGATGTAAAGGATGGGGATGTGTGGCATCTTGAGATGTCACTCATGTTGCTAAGCACTGTAGAATGTTATCATCTGCATGAGCCTTATGATGTAATGATTACAGGGCAGTTGCTGCCTAGCTTTCATCCCCACAAGACCTGTTCATCTGGATGGGATCTTTCTATGAATAAACCATTTACTACAAGCAACCTTCCTGGAGTCCTTATTACACTCCTACTATACACTCCCAAAGATTTTCCGGTGGAAAGGCACCCACAAGGACTTGAAACAACTACAGCAGGTAGAGTGACACCAGTGGCTATTGGCCAGAATAGGAGTAGCCTGGACCGAGCCACAATCAATAATATCTCTGGAACCATACGGCTAGGTTGATGAGGATCAAACAGTTCCAGAATCAAGATGACCTCCTCTAGCCAGTGGAACCAGAACAGTATCTGTGCTGTGGAGATCGCCTGTCTCACGGTGCATCTGGGATGGAAGAAAGACGAGTAAGGGAAACCAAAAAGTATTGAATAGATCGGGGTGATGTAGGTTCACCCTTCTCAAATCATGAAGCGATTTAGCAGCTCTTCAACAGAGATGGCTGCTGTGTTCTCCTTGAAAAAAAGGCAATCCAACACAGTTGAGTTAGGAAAATGGTTTACTAAGGTACAGCAAAGAGCAACGCCAAACAGATCCTTCCACTGCTTCAGTATTCACCAACTGTCACCCACCACCAAACATTATACCCCAAAGTGAAATAGTGAACACTCAGTTATAGAACTTACGAATCAACATGCAACCAACCAACGCATAACACATCCCCCTCCTAAAAGAAAAAAAACAAATACCCGGAATAGATGAAGAGTTGAAAACACAACAACGCCAAAGATAATCCCAAACCTACCATGAGAATTATAATCAGAAAATACATAGAAAGTAATAGATATAGATAAAGAATAGGTGACAAAATCAAACATACTTAATGTATCCTAAGGAAACTCTGCCTTAGTCATTCTTTTCGTTTACTATAAAAGTCCTTCATCCTCACAAGAAGACGAATGATCTTTGAGGCGAACAGACCCACCTTCGCAATTAGCACCCTTCTTGTAATTAGCCTCATCCCTCCTGTCACAGCTCACTTGTCTGAACATGCTCCACCATTCCCCGGTGTGCACCCGCACCACACTGGGCTGCACACTCTTCCCTTTAGTATGGAACCCTGGTTTCCTAACGCACCCCTTTCACCCCCACCCATGCCCTTTATTGATTGTATCAATGCATTTGACTAGCTCCCAAGAGGGCAGCTTTAGGCGAAGTTAAGCGGGTGGGTACTTCCGCATTAGCTCTTGAAGGATATCGAGCCGCCATATAACAACACATGGGTAAAGGTCAAGATAGTGGCAAACTGTGCCACTTCAGAAAATATTTTTACAAAGATTAAAACCAGGCTGTATCCTTGCCCCTCTGCTTTTTAACCTATATATGGCAGATATGGAAAGTAATCTGGCCGTCCCCAGGATCTTTAGTGAAGAGGAAAATACAAATCTTACAACACGCGGATGATATGGTTTTATTAGATGGCACACACGTGGGCCCTCAGAGATCGCTCGATGCGCTTGCCTAATATTCTGCAGAAAATGAGTTTATTATTAATCTAACAAAGATTTCTGGCAGGAAATTGATCAAAAAAGGCACCTGGTTTATCGGATGCTCACGCATGGAAACATGAATGTATGAATGAATGGGGCATTTCTTGAGCGGCTGCACTCGTAGTTGAGCACCCTGGCGCTGAGTAGCATTGCGAGCCTTGTCATGGACCTAATGGGACAGTTAGATGAGGGCATCAGGCGCTGGGAAAGCCATGTTTTCAGGGGGTTTTCAAATGCATCTTCCGTGTCTATAAATGGAAGGTGCAAATGTAAGAGGGGCAATGTAAATATTAAAAAGGGCTGGGCTGAGGGATGACCCCTGTGGTACACACCACATGCTCAGTTTTTCTTTGGAGGAAAATACTCCTAGAGTCCGAAAGTTTTTCTCCTATCAGTTCAGAAGGATCTGTAAGTAGCAACTTTTATGTATTTATTTATTTTGTGCGTTTTTATATAGCGCGGACTTTACCCGAAGGTGTCAGAGCGCTTCACAATAGGAACAATAGAATAGAATCTAAATGTGGTGCTTGACGAAAGTGGTGACAAAATGGCACAGTTAGGCACCCTCAAAGTGACAGCTCAGCCCCTGGTGTGCTGGAAGGGTCAATTACAGAGGAACCTCGGCTGTTAAAGCAACAAGGCTCTGCTAACGGTGGTCGCAAGCAAACTCATGCCAGCAAGTGTGTATGGAGCAGTGATGTTTAGGGGCCAGCTCCTCAAATGTCCAGACAATCAACAATGTTTTTGTTATTGCCACTTATTTTCTCTTCCAGAGTGTACCAGCCAAGCCCAAATTAAGATGGAGTTCCACCTAACAAAACAGGTTATAGACGCAGATATTGCCTCATAGTGCCAAAAACTGAAATTTGCATTGAGCGGTACAATGAAGCGACTACTTTAGGAGAAAACCCAGGAGCCAGACTCAGTGTGGGGATCCCTATTAGTAAACTCTATTAGTGCTGTGTATGCAGAGATTATGTGAATTAAACCTACTAAGAAAATTTACAGCAAAATTATTGCTGAAAAACACAAAGATAATATCCACGGAACACGACCTTCGGGATGTAAAGTCCAAAGCCCAGGTTAGGTGGACAGCAGACCTGTGGCAAGGGAATGTCAAGTCGATGTTGCCCAATGCACTTTGGACCATCCTGACCTCTCATGGAAACGCAGCAGCGGGAACGGATCCACGCCATATGTATAGTCTTTTTGTACGGAGAGCCGTTCAATATGGAGCTCTTTGGCCATCCTCTGAGAGTATAGGGTCTGAGCAAAATGTGGGTTTGATACGAAGATGGCCCTAGTAGTGGGTGAAATGGTGCAGCTCAGGTTACACCCAGTTGCATAGTCTCCTCACACGAAGCACTTTATGTACAGAGCACTTTTGACCATTGTGGCTATTAGTTGGACTGGACCACTGTGGCTATTAGTTGGACTGGAACTCGCAAGGGACTGGTATGATGATGGCCCAAAATTTGACATTGGCAATGATGCGTTGGGCCTAAAGTGGATGGGGTCAATGGCTGCAGAAAATGAGTAGATCATAAATTATTTTTATACTGTCTTTTAACTTGGGGTGATCAAGCAAGTAAAGAAGTGTTGGGGTTGTCGGAAGCCCAGTTGCTGGAATTGGAGCTGTATTGGAATTGGAATTGCTGTAGTAGGGGCGAGGGAGGCAACATTGTGCACCGACAGCTGGACTGATGCAACAAACCTATACAGATACCCTAATAGACGAGACCCGTCTTACGTGGCTAGCATCCCGTAGTAGAATCAGTGGGGCCACAAGTCCAGTAAATTCCTACATAGACTATGCCAAGGGGTTCTACAGTCCCAGGTGCTCCCAGACATACCAGGCCCGGATGGACGGTTCTGAGCGACCCCTCCCTCATAGCTGAGAACTTTGCAGAGATTTTTGCGGAACTTTACACCCCTAAAGAACTTCTACGGGAGGAGGTGTTTCACCAATTCATAGCAGACCTCCCGCCTCGCACCCTACCGGATAATGCTCGGGCAGACCTGGAACTCCTGTTCACTCAAATCAAATCAAATCAGGTGTTTGTTAAGCGTGACTACTCACCCGTAAGGGTCTCAAGGCGCTGGGGGGAGTGGGGTGGTTCGCAGGTTCGAGTCCTTCAAGGAGGGGGTCTGTCGAGGAGCCAGGTTTTGAGGTTTCTTGCGAAGATGGGGAGCGATGTTATCTGTCTGAGGTGGAGCGGAAGGTCGTTCCAGGCTCTGGCCGTGCAGAAAGAGAAGGAGCGGCCTCCCAATCTGGTCTTTCTGGTGCGGGAGACCACGGCGTAGGAGAGCCGGGCTGATCGTAGGGTCCTTTGGGGTGCGTGGAATTTGAGTTGGCTATTCAGGTATGCTGGTCTGGTGTCGTGGAGGGCCTTGTGAGCGTGGGTTAGCATCTTGAAGGTGACTAGCTTCGATGGGGAGCCAGTGGAGTGTGCGCAGGTGCTGAGAGATGTGGCAGTGTCTTGGCAGGTTGAGGACCAGTCTTGCGGCTGCGTTTTGGATGTTCTGTAGCTTGCGGGTGAGGTTTTTGTTTATTCCGGCATAGAGTGCGTTGCCGTAGTCGAGCCTGCTGGTGACCAGGGCGTGAGTGACGGGTTTTCTGTGTTCGAGGGGGATCCATTTGAAGGTCTTACGTAGGAGGTGGAGGGTGTGGAAGCAGGAGGACGAGAAGGAGTTGATCTGGCGGTCCATTTTGAGCTCTGAGTCCAGGATGATTCCCAGGTTGCGTGCGTGGTCCGTGGGGGTGGGTGGGCTTCTGAGGGCGGGGCACCACCAGGTGTCGTTCCAGGTGTCTGGGTTTGGGCCCATGATGAGTACTTCCGTTTTGTTGGTATTTAGTTGTAGGCAGCTGTTTTTCATCCACTTGGCGACGGCTTCCATGCCTTCTCGAAAGTTGTGTCTGGCGGTGTTGGGTTCGTTGGAGAGGATGAGTTGGGTGTCATCTGCGTATGACACAATGTTGAGTCCAAAGGTTCTGACGATGGGCGTGAGCAGAGCCATGTAGACGTTGAAGAGCGTAGGGCTGAGGGAGGACCCCTGGGGGACTCTGCAGGTGGTAGGTGTAGGGTCCGAGAGGAAAGGGGAGAGTCTGACCCGCTACGTTCTGCCAGGGAGGAAGGAGCGGATCCAGTCCAGGGCCTTGTCTTGGATCCCTGCATCATGGAGTCTGAGTATTAGGGTACGGTGAGAGACTGTGTCGAACGCCACTGAGAGGTCGAGGAGGATGGGGGCTGCTGTTTCTCCTTTGTCCAGTAAGGTACGGATGTCGTCTGTTGCGGCGAGGAGGGCGGTTTCCGTACTGTGGTTTTTCTGAAGCCGGATTGGGAGGAGTCGAGGATGTTGTGCTCTTCGATGAATGTGGCGAGTTGGCTGTTGATGGCTTTCTCTGTGACCTTTGCTGGGAACGGGAGCAGGGAGATGGCTCGGTAGTTCACTGAGGAGGAGATCTGCACTGCATTGGGAAAAATGAATTTGGGGAGGGCGCCGGGCCCGAATGGGTTTCCCTGCGAATTCTTTAGGAAATACTTCTCCAAGTTGGGATCGCATTATCTCCAAGTCATTGAAGAAGCCAGAGACCGGGGCTGTCTGCCGTGAGATTGGAGACATGCGGAAGTGGTCATGTTCAATAAGCGGTGCCGGCCCCCGGATCAACACGCTTCATATCGCCCCATCTCACTATTAAATGTCGAGGCCAAATTGTTGGCTAATCGCCTCCAACCCCATATAACTACTTTGATTCATCCGGATCAGGCGGCCTTTATGCCTCAGCGGGCCACGCGTCAAAATATCCGCCGGGCGCATAATGCAATAGCTGCCATCCAGGGAAGGGGAGTTTCAGCCGCCCTTTTGCTGGCAGACATTGATATGGCTTTTGATTCCCTCAGCTGGGTATATTTGTTCACGCTTCTTGACCGTCTTAATATTGGCCCACAATTCTTGACGTATTCAAAACAGCTGCATACGGATCTTACGGCGTTGGTGCGGGTGGCAGGATCCATTTCTTCTACATTCCCCATAGGCAGGGGCACGCGCCAGGGGTGTCCTCTGTCGCCATATCTTTTTGCTCTAGCAATGGAGCCTTTAGCGGCTGAGTGCGAATGGACACGCAGGTGGTTGGGGTTGAGTGGGATCATGAGCTCTCAGACCGCATTGCCCTGTAAGCTGACGATGTCCTTTTTTTCTTAACTGACATAAATAGGACAGGCCCTAGGCTTCTCCGTATTATGCAAATCTTTGGTGAATCCTCGGGACTATATATGAACCTGAGTAAATCCACATTGTGGATGCTTGGGGGAACTGCGAAGCTAGGGTCCTGGGCCACGGCAGTACGGGTGTTGTCAGAGGGGGTGAAATATTTGGGAGTCTACCTCTGAGCTCTCCCAAGAGTAGCGTGGCACAGAAATATAGTACCAATTTGGGCACGGGTAAAGGAGGAAATGAAGACTTGGTCGCACATGCCCCTCTCTCTCTGTTACCCAAAAAGACTGATAAAAACCTCAATGAAGAGAGCCTGGTTCAGCCCCCGGCAGGTTTTATTAGAAAAAACAGTGAGAGAATCGATAAAAAACAGTTGTATGTGTTACCACCTTTTGCCCATTGAGCACACAGATACAGAAGATAATTAAAAAACATTGGTCCACTTTAAACACCATGGATTCCTGCAAAGAAATGCCTTTGTTTTCCTTTAGAAAAGGTAAAAACATCAGAGATCACCTGGTCCACTCAGACACCAGTATATATGAGAATAACAGGACCATACAAGAATTATGGTCATTACCAGCTACAACAGGACATTATAAATGTGGTAATTGCGTGGCCTGTAGTTTGACGAAAGAAACTAAATTCTTCACACACGGTAACATCAATGTCAAATTGTATGATCTGACGAATTGCTCTACATACAATGTCATCTACTCTATCCGGTGTCCATGTAATTTAATTTACATCGGACAGACAACGCAACCAGTAAAGGCCCGAATTGGCTAACACAGGAGCCGTATTCGGTGTAAAGTGATGAATGCCCCTCTGGTAGATCATTTTATTGAAAAAGACCACACAGCTAATGATTTACTTTGGCAGGTGGTGGAAAAAGCAAAACTGCCACCTAGGGGAGGTGATATCTCCCTTATCCTTCAAACACTAGAATGCAAATGGATAGATAAGTGTGGATCTATCAGGAATGGCTTAAATAGCCTTGAGGAGTGGCGGAGATTTATAAGTTTACATTGAAAAAAATGTTTCTGTTTCTAACTTTTACATTGAAAAAAATGTTTCTGTTTCTAACTTATGCATTTATTTCTTGATGTATCTGACAGGGCCCTGTTATGAAGTAGACTACTGTATAACACCTGGATTATATATGACTACATGTTATATAAAAAATGTTTTGATTTTCTAGAATTTCCGATATACCGGGGCTTGAGTTGGTAACAACACAATTTTAAAAGAATTGTATATTGCGATTGCAGTGATACAAAGTGTGTAAATAACGTGTTCACACAGACATGACTATCATAGTACTGTTGTGTCGTGAATTGATAGTTTGTGATCAATTGTTATATTCTAGCAATGATACTGTTATTAATGTTTAAAGATCACACTATAAATGAATTGACATTGAATCTTTTGCTAACAACTGTTATTTAAAAGGGTATAGATGTGTAATAATATTTACAAGAAGGACCTTGGGAATATAGATAGGTGTTATTACACCTCATGAATGAGATTGGTATTATTCTTCCAAGATGTCCACTATACTTGCGATCGTTTCTCATGTAAAGACATCTCAATCGAAAGTCCACTACACTAAAGAAAGTGACTCTATAGCTGGCTCTCTATTCTTCCTTCTATATAATAGCTCTAGTCCTTCTGATCCATTCTAATTGTTTATAATTAGATTAGATTATGCACCCTTATAGATAACGAGGTTTATTTATTTTTCACCATTAAAAGATGGCTGCCACTTTTGCCGTCTTCCTCTCCCAGCTTCTTATATACAGAACATCTCAATCGAAAGTCCACTAAGAAAGTAACTCTATATTTGGCTTTCTATCTTTCCTCCTATTTAAGAGATTTGGTCCCTTTGATCCATTCTAATTGTTCATAAATAGATAATATTTTGTACTCTTATAGCTAACGAGGAATATATTTCGCCACTAAAAGATGGCCGCTATTCTTGCCGTCTTTCTCTCCCAGCTTCGTATATATAGAAGCTAGTTACTTCCGGGTCTGTGAGCAAGCAAGATTGATTCCGCCACGGACACTACACGGATTAAATACGTACCGAACTAGCGGTTACTAAGTAAGTGGATTTTTGAAGCCATGAGGCCATAATGTCTAATATACCTCTAGAATATAACAAGGAACCAACGCTAACCTAGAGAACTTTTAATTAATTGCAGTGGGTGAGCGCCGCTGCACTCGCATTCAGCAGCGTCATCACTGAAAGAAGAAGATTTGTTCTTCTCTCTCGGAATTATAATATGTAAGTAAACCGAGTGGTATTTCTATTTTGGACCACTTGTTTTTGAGATACGGATAATAACTAAGGTTTCCGATATATTACAGAAGTGTTGAAATAGGAGTTAAGCATACCCTAGAGACTCTGAATATCTTACGATTCTCCTTAAATATTGGATGTATGACTTGATCCCTATTCTTGGAGGAAAAGAAGCCCAAGTAAGTGTGCCAAAATATACTGCACCTGGGTGATTCTATTGAGAATTTCATGATTGAACTTTCACTAAAAATAACATTCCCCGTCCATAGGTTTGGATGTAATTTTTCATCCGCCACATCTTTACACATACTGGATCCGATACGGACGATTGTATGTTCTACACTGGTAAGCCAAGAATTTTTTATGCCCTCTAGGTTCCTATTTTTCTTTTTTCCAAGCATTATATTAAAATTTGACCATATTATAGTTATATTCCCCCTTTTTTCTTTCTTTAGTCCCCAGAAAAACAGTCCTGATGAGACCCGGTATTTAAAAGTGGGTCGAAACGCCGTTGACAACAAAATAAGAGACAGCCTTGACTGAATTACTGCATATTGTATATAATCTGTCCTTATAATTTTCCAATAACCTTCTACACTCTTGTTTTTTCTTGTTTGGTCACATTATAAAAGGTTATGGTTTTTTCACTGGGGCTCACTTTGCACTACGAATGTAAGAAAGAAAGGTATTTTGTATATATAAAATGTTTTTATATGTGATTTAAATAGTGTATATTAAATAAAGACCTCTGCTGAGGCTTGGTAGATCTCAAAAAGAAAATAGGTCTTGTGTGGGCTTATTGTGATTATCATTGATTTGGTCTTACTTTATCTTCATTTTTTATTGTTCTTGACTTACATGTGCGAGATTGACTCAAAAGCAACCATTGATGTTGTATTTAACAGATGAATATCTTCAAATGAGTTCCTTGTGAATGTTGTTTGTAGTACTTTGTACTTACCCGGTTCACAGGGACATAAGGGTCGCTTTTGTGATTTAAAATAATAATATATACCTCTCTCTCTGCATGGCAGATCGATGATCTTTAAAATGGTGTCCCTGCCGTTCCTGCTATACCAACTGCAGAACCATCCATACCCGGTGCCCCCTTTGTGGTTTCGTCAGGTAAATGCGGTGCTGGGATTCTTTCTATGGGCTGGGGGAGCTTCCAGGGTGGCGCTGCGGACCTGCTTTCAATCGATGTACTGTGGGGGGCTGGCCACGTTGGATGTCCAGTCGTACTATATGGCCTCACATCTCCTGGTGCTCATTGAATGGTGGTATGGTGACCGGGGAGACCCCGCTTATGCGGTGGAGCGGAGGTGTATGGGGGAGGCCCCCCATGTACCATTCTGTACTCGGCAACATTGCGTAAATCGTTGCCATCGGCCACTCAGGTGGTGTTTCGGGTGTGGAACAGCAAAACACACAAGATGATGGATGGAATGTTGCACATTGGCAAAACATTCACCCCCAGTCACAGATCTGGGTTTAATCCATCGTTATTTTGCTCACTATGCCACCCCAGTTCAGACATGGCCATATGCAAATCAGTCTTGACCCTGTGCCTCATGGGAACAGTCCAGCCCGAACTGCCAAGCCATGTCTTCCCTGGACCGTAATCAAGCATCCTAGGACCGGTTTTGGGGTTTCACCCCTCTTCAGCCAGGATAGCTTGACTCCAGTGGCGTAGTGAGCACAGGACACACATCGGGCATACCCTTCCCTCATAGGGCGAACAGCAAAACACACAAGATGATGGACAGAATGTTGCACATTGGCAAAACATTCACCCCCAGTCACAGATCTGGGTTTAATCCATCGTTATTTTGCTCACCACGCCACCCCAGTTCAGACATGGCCATATGCAAATCAGTCTTGACCCTGTGCCTCATGGGAACAGTCCAGCCCGAACTGCCAAGCCATGTCTTCCGTGGACCGGAATCAAGCATCCTAGGACCGGTTTCGGGGTTTCACCCCTCTTCAGCCAGGATAGCTTGACTCCAGTTGCGTAGTGAGCACGGGACACACGTCTGGGCATACCCTTCCCACATAGGGCGAACAGCAAAATACACAAGATGATGGACGGAAGGTTGCACATTGGCAAAACAGGGTGTGGAAACAGTCCCTCCGCAAGATGGGATGGTGGAACAAGCTAATTGGGGAGACCCCATTGTGGTACAATGGCCCCGCAGTTGGAGGCACTAACTGGCTTCCACGGGAGGGACAATATATGGATGTCCACGTTAGGGGATGTAATGCGAGGCGCGGTACTTAAGTCTTTTCAAGATCTCCAGCAAGAGTACCATATGCCAAGAACTCAGTTCTATAAATACCTCCAATTTCGGCATGCTCTCTATCGGAGTGTTTCGGGACTTGAGGCTCTCCCTGAATTCAGCCCGATTGAGGCTAAGGTCTTCATGGGAGATCTGCAAGACCCTAAGATATCAAAGATATACCAAACTTTGGTGACCAATAGTCCCACCACGCTGGATAAACTTAGAGCGGCTTGGGTTGGGAATGTGGGCCAATTGGATGGAGATGACTGGATGGATGCACTGGCCTCACCTCGAGGAGCAGAGATATTGATGAGGCTGCACCTCATTCAATTTAAATATCTCCACTGGGTTTACTACACCAGGCTCAGGCTGTGGAGGGCGGGTCTGGTGGCATCCCCGCTGTGCCTGCATTATGGGCGAGAGGAATGGTCCCTAATTCATACCATTTGGCAATATACAGCGCTCACGAAATTCTGGAGAGGGGTGTTGGCTTGTCTGAAGGAGGTGTTGGGGTGGGAGCTTCCATCTTCACCGAAATTAACACTTCAGCATTTTATGGAGAGCATAGGAGGTAATATATATAAGAGGCATCTACTACTGTGGGGGCTGACCTTAGCCAAGCGAGATATAGCTGGATTGTGGAAGGCTATGGCCCCGCTATCTCTCTCGGCTTTGAAAAATGGGCTGGACTTTAATATGGGGTTGGAGATCCCGATCTTTAAGGCTAGGGGTTTCCCGTAAAAGCACCCCAAAATTTGGAAACGGTGGGCGGATTATCGAGGATTGGAATTGGACCCGGTGCCCCCGGTTGATACATCTAGGTCTCCCTTGATATGTGGACCTCTGGGGTAAGAGACTGGATATGTAGAAAAGGTCCTAACTCATTGGGATGGGCGAAGTGGTGGCAGTAGGAATGGAGCTGTGTGGTAGTGCAATGGTGTTGTTGTTTTATTGTATTTTGCATTTTGATGATGAAACTGTATAAACTCACTGTCGAAGACAATGCCTCGCTATATTTGATGTGGCAGATGCTTCCTGGGTTGAGGAGCTCTGCACGGTCTGTGACTTATGACATAATAAAATTTGTTTTTTTTTAAAGAAAAGAAGTGTTGGGGTTTGGCGGGGGAGTGCAAATGAAGTCATGCGTTGTGATGCTTAGATCTTGGCCCATGTCATTATTTTAGTCATATTTACGGGCATTGCGATGTAATGGTTTCAATTAATCGAATATCAAAAAATATCTTATCTTATATTAAATGCTCGTACATAGCATATGTTAATTTCTAACCCAAACATATACTTGTGTGTGAACGTTAAGCAGTGAAAGGTTTAGATAATAAGCGAGCCTGTATTTAAAGCACAAGTCATTCATTTATAAGCATCTAGGGGCATATGTATGAAAGCAAAAATTAGTCGCAAACGCTGCGATTCGCAAAAAACAGCGTTTGCGACTGATTTTTCGCTATTTCATATGTATGACACACTTCCAAACTGAAAAATAAGAAATCGCTAAATTAGCGATTTCTTAGGCTGCGAAACAAGAAATCTGCGAATTTCCTAGCGAATACCTAATTTGCGATTCCTTAGCGTTGCGAATATCGCTAACAAGAAATCGCTAGCTAAGAAATCGCAAACACATGTATCAAAAAATCGCAAATTGCGATTTCACGAAATTCGCTAATTAAGAAATCGCTATTAACACCAATTGCTTGCAGGTGGTAAACTGGTGCAAGGTACAAAAACCAGCCCACAATGCAACAAACACACCCACAATGGCTGCTATGTACGTGATAGCCAGGAGGCTGCGTATTCGGGCCCTTGCACACAGGAGAATGAGACAGGAACGTATCTTCAGGCTGCGCATCACCCTGTTACAGAACACTGAAGAGGAGATCTATGACAAGTACAGACTGCACCCACAGACCATAATGGACCTGATTGAGGAGCTGAAACCCCACTTGGAGCACCCTACTCGCAGGACACAAACAATTCCCACACATGTGCAGGTCCTGTGCTCCCTGCACCTCCTCGCGTCAGGGAGTTTTCAACGGGTCATAGCGGAGGTTGGTGGGGTGTCACAGAGTGCACTCTCGCGCTTCTTCCATGCCTTCCTAGATGCAATGCTACTGAGGCTCCCACATCACATTTACTTCCCCACCACCCAACAGGCATTACAACAAACGATACTGGACTTCTACCAGATTGCACGTTTCCCCCACGTCATCGGCTGCATTGACGGGACCCATGTGGCCATCACACCCCCAGCAGAAACTGAATATGTCTACAGGAATCGGAAATGCTACCATTCCCTCAACATACAGATTGTGTGCAACGCTAAGTATCACATCACCGACATCGTAGCCAAATACCCCGGCAGTACACATGACTCCTTCATCTTCCGACACAGTGGAATACACAGACGTCTGAGTGCTGGAGAGTTTGGGGAGGGGTACCTGCTCGGTAAATACATTGCACACATCAACACATCCACTACATCAGTTGTGGGGGGGGACATTGACTCACCTATTGTGTTTTTTTCCATGCAGGTGACAGTGCCTATGCAGTGCGCGACTTCATCCTGACCCCATACCTGGATCCTGCAAATGCAAGTGAGAGGAGCTACAACAGGGCACACAGATCTACACGCTGTGTCATTGAGCGAACCTTCGGAATCCTGAAGAGCCGCTTCCGGTGCCTGCATAAGAGTGGAGGCGCACTGCAATACAGCCCTGAGACCTGCTGTAACATCGTGGCAAGCTGTGCAATGCTACATAACATGGCAATGAGGAAAGGCACCACAATTGATGTGACCGATACAGACACATCGGATGACGAGCGCCCTGCTCCCCCTGCCAGACCAGCACCAGGAGTTGGGGCAGCTGCTGGACGCCAGAGACGGACTGAGATCACACAAAACTACTTTTAGGTGAGTATTGAGGAAATGAGACTACAAAGCCTGATGATGTGTCAAGTGTTTAATCACACTTAACATGAAAGAAATTGTAATTGTCCCCAGCACATGTTGTACACACAGTGCAGAGAAGGCACAAGAAATAGGGCAAACAGCCTTTAGCGGGTTAATGCACCCGTGTTGCAGTCAGTGTCCCCGCAGATGATCACCTCCGTCGGTGCCGTCCAGGGTGGTTGACCCCCATGGTGCGCCCTTGGCCTGCTACCTGTCTGCCACTGCGGCGTCTTTCACCTGGCAAGGTTGGAGTGATGCTGCTGCGACTCGATGTGTCCTCACTCTCAGCAGAGGCCATTAGTGCGCTGCCACCTGCATTGGCTGTCTGCAGCTGTTCCACAGCAGTGGTCACCTGCGCCAGCCCTCGCGCTATGTCCTGGCAGCAATGTGCCATGTCCACCTGCATGGTTACGCTTCTGCGTGTGAGTGCGCTGGTGGTGGTGCAGAGGCGGTTGACTGCCTTGGTATAATTGTGCAGCCGTGCATTGGCACGTCGTCCAGCCCTGTCATTGGCAGCTTGGGTGTCCCTCAAAGTGGCACAGAGCTCTCGTATTGCCGCTACCATGTTGCGATTGTCCTGATGTAGGCGGCCTAGCTGGCGATTCATTGACCGCATTGCCTTGCTTTGCAGGCGCTGTTCGTGCAACATGCACTGTTCCAAGCCGGAGAACACGGTGCCTTCTCCTTCTGTTGCAGTGCTGCTCCGTGGCCTTGACCTGGAAATGGCCTGTTCCCTTTGCCTTGGTGTTGGTGCGTCATGACGGGGCATGTCTGTCACACCCTGACTCCCCTCTCTCCTGTCGGTGTCATCGCCTGTTGCTGGGACTTCATCCTCAAATGGAGGCAGTGGGGGCACATGTGCGCGCTTCCTGCGCTGAATTGGCTGCTGCTCTGTCTCATCGCTGGAGTCCGCAGGGTCTGCAGGCTCCTCTCCCTCAGCGCTGTCTTCTTGTGGCATGGCGTGTGCTGTGGATGTAAAGGGGACTATATGAGTTTGTGTTACTGTCTGCATGTGGCACTCAATAAAGTTACAAATCTTTGACGGCTAACCTCTGACACATTTCTATTCAATGATCCCCAAAACACATATGTTGCATTTACTTGTGATGGTGTCATGGACACACAGTCAGACACAGTACTACGAGTACCATGAAGCATTGCTGGGTGTGCTGTAAGACCTGGGCTGGATTGGCATGTTGGGAGTTAACTATGCGCATTTGGGGGAGTGTGCAAGGGATGGGGAGGAGTGCAGGGTGATTTGGCATGCATCTTACCTTGTCTGCTGGATGAGGGGTCGGAGCTGTCGATTGCAGCCACACCACCAACGCTCTCAGGCAGGAGGGTTGACTCCACGAGCTCCTCATGGGGGGTTGGCTGCTCTGCAGTGGATGGTCCTCCTCCAGTCTGAGTGGCATCCTTGAGTCTGGCTGCCACCCTCTCCTTGGACCTCTGGCGCATATCATACCACCGCTTGCGCAGCTCCTCGATGGTGCGTGTGGTGACTCCAACAGCATTCACCTTGCTCTGTATTTCCAGCCAGATTTTCCTCTTCCTGGCCTCTGGGACTTTGAGTGCCTTCTTCCCAAACAGGAGCTCATGGCTGCAGACCATCTCCTCAATGAGGACCTCCTGCTCCTTTTCTGAAAACTTGTGCTTTCTCTTTCTTTTTTCTGCATCTTTGCCCTGCTGGTTTTGTTTGGGATCCATTGCTGGTTGCTGTCTCCAGGAAAGCCTCCTCACACTCCACAAGCAGCCTCTGGGTGTGGCTCAGGTGAGCAGGTGCAGGCAATCACTACAGTTTCCTGTTTGTGATGTCATCAGCCTGCACCAGGCTTGCAGATTCCCGTTTTTGCGATTTCTTATTTAGCGAATTTCGCTATTAAGAAATCGCAATACGGGATTCTGCGAATTATTTGCGATTTTTAAGGAATCGCAAATGATTAGCGATTTATTTTTTACATCCCGTTTAGCGAATCTGATTTTGCGAATCGCAAAATCTCGCAATTTGAGATTCGCTAAAGGGGAGTTTGATACATATGCCCCTTAATCATTTGTGTGGTATGAAATAATGGACAAATGTTTTGATGTACAAATAAATATAAAATTGATGACTGCAGATATTAAGAAGCTGAGCGGTCTTAATGTTGTTGAAATTCCGAACTAACGAAGTGTATCAGGAATGACACATGAGATTAAAAGCAATTATCTGAGATCCATTTAAAATGTTATATGGTGCATGGTGTTTGTTTTCTGAAGTGCCCAACTAACTGCAAATGTGTTTACCAAAAGCAACAAATTAACAGTGGCAGCTGACACAAACAAGAAATGGAGAGGGGGTGGAGTGGGCTCGGGGAAGAGTGGGAGGGGGAGCGCAGAGTTTAATAATTAAAAAAACAAGACTTACCTGAAGCTGTCGGCCACCTCTCGCGTCGCGCCTCGGTGTTCTTCCTGGTCCCAGCAGACACTGGGACAGCATCAAAGACTCCCTGTTAGCGCAGGGATTGGTCAGAGCAGGATGGTTTGATGCTCCGATCAGGCATAGGGAGTCTATGTTGTTTCTCCAACCCAGCTGTGCTATACAGCTAGGGTTGGAGAAACCTAACTGTGCATGTCTGTTTGGCCGGCCTAAGACGGCAGGCCAAACCAACATGCGCACTTAGAAGTGCAACTCAACGCCTCCCTCCTATGGTCCAGCCCCACCACTCCCGACATACACTGGCTCAGCCAGCAAGTGAAAAATAAAACGATAATAAAATAGCATTTTATTTTTCCAATGCTGTCTCTGAGCCAGAGAAAAGTGATGCTCTCCTATGCCATTGCGGAGGAGCCACCGCTGAAAATTAATGTAGTTTCATAGAAATGTGAAAAGATCATTTTGTATAATTTCAGTAAATCAATGTGTAAATAAGTTAAGCAGTGGCAGAAAATTACAACAGGTTTAAGCAGAGGTGAATCTTGGTAATTTATATGTTTCAACTGGTTTTACACAGTGAATGAGTTGTGCTAGGTGCATATTTTTAAAAGACCTAACTGCTTAACGTTAATACCCTGCATTCGCAACTCAATAGGTGATGGAAGGGTTAATGGTGGTCAGTAAAGAGATTCAACGATAACCCTCTTGTGTCATTCTAATAGAGAGAGGACGCTGCCAGGGGAACCCTGTCCTGGGCCATCCTCATAGAGAGAGGACGCTGCCAGCGGGAACCCTCTCCTGGGCCATTCTCATAGAGAGAGGACGCTGCCAGCGGGAACCCTCTCCTGGGCCATTCTCATAGAGAGAGGACGCTGCCAGCGGGAACCCTCTCCTGGGCCATTCTCATAGAGAGAGGACGCTGCCAGCGGGAACCCTCTCCTGGGCCATTCTCATAGAGAGAGGACGCTGCCAGCGGGAACCCTCTCCTGGGCCATCCTAATAGAGAGAGGATGCTGCCAGTGGGATTGAGAGCTCAAACCACACTGAAGTCACGCTACAAGCGTATGTGAGGCCATACATTGTTCAGAAATACAAATGATAGGGCCAAGGAAACATCACAGACAACCCCTCATAAGGCCATAGGAGGAGGGGTCCCTTCTCTAAAAATAGTGGGGGACTCCGCCCACTCACGCCCATTCCTGACTTATTCCCTGAAGGAATATGACGGCCCCAATACCAACATATAGGATGTCACACAAGAGTCCAAGTAGTGTACTGATCATCCAATGTATTGTCTTCCTAAAGTCAGTCACATCTATGGTTAATAGTTCATTCTGTGCTATTTTGTAACTGCTACTAGAATAATAATATGTTTAATTCCATGCAGGCAATAAGGGTTTCCCTGCAAAAGGCCACTTTTTCAAGGGACAGTTGTTAAGGATGAGTGGTACTGACATCCTTATAAAGATTAGACTAATGTAGATAACCAGAGACTAACAAACGAAATTTCTTAGGGCCTAGCTTGATGTTATGCAATTTAGATGTCAATAGCCAGAATCAATAATTAGAATGGCAAGAATCAAAGATGACAACGTAACAGGATATGACCGGACAGTCAAGAGTAATATTTGGACCACCAGAGTTTCCCTTCAAAGTAAGGTAAGTCTAGTGTAGGAAATTGATGATTTGTAAGGGCACTAGGTCGTGGACAGTATTGCCCTGATATGCTTCTTGTATTCAGCAGCTTTTTATAATTGTTAAGGTGTTTTGGATTTCCGTACTCTATGTCTACATACATACCAGTTCAGATTGGTTCAGGTATGATGTGCATTCAGCTGTGGTTGAAGGTTGGCCTCTGTCCCCTTCACCAAGGGAGATGGGCACAACACAGAAATGAGGGATGTACAAGTTTCTTCTAGGCAGGGAAAACTTACACTGGGACAAAGGGAGGGAACTGGATGAAAACTGCCCTCATCCATCAGGTAAAGAATTTTAGGGGGCGTGGATGTGCTGTTTGGCAAGTATGAGATGACATCAACAGCTCAAACCCAAGAGAATCATTCTGTGCAGTACTCACACAGGCTCTTAAAGATCTCCTCACTCACCATGCCACACTGAAACCACACAACCACATACACACGACATGCGTCCTTCATGCATGTCCCAGCCACGATGAAGGTAGTGGTCCTGCAGTTAAGGTAAAGGGATAAGGGCTCTGTTAGCTCTTTACTGGGTAGAGCTGTTATTTATAAAAGGTCTGTTCCCCTGCACTACAATCTCTGTTCCACAACCATTGTTTAATGCATAGCATGCACGGAGAGAGCTGTAGCCACCTTCATTCACAAAGTGGGTACACTTTGAGCTCAGCTCAGGTGTTAAAAAAAACTTAACACTCATTGGGAACAATTACATAGCTCTCCAAAAGACAAGGGTGGGGCAGCTCAGCTTTACAAACCCATGTACAGGACTCCTGTTTGAAGAGAGTGCTCATAAGGTTCTGGCACTCATTAGCATTGCCGCCTCCTCCTGGACTACATCTCCCCGTATGTCCGCCCCTGGCAACTTAGCACACACTGCATGGACTTTCATTTGAACAGTGGGCTCACCATGCTCTTGACTCTCATCATCACCTCCTCCAGGATTTAATCTCACAATAGGTCCACTCCTATCAATGAGGCACACACAGCAGAATACTGACATCCCCACCCATTGCCAGCACCGATGCCAGGGCTTGAGCAGTCGTAAAGTATATGCCTCCTCTTATATCAGTTGCCTACACTGCCTTGGGTGCCGGTAGGTCATTCCCACAGAGGTGGAATTATGGTAGATGCTGGAATTCATCTTCTGATTTGCTTTTAGAGCACACTTGCCAACCTTTAGTGCCTACCTACGTCCCATTTTTTTTGTTTAATGTATCGCAAAGTTGGGTTTGCTCAACTCCCAGCTCTCAAATTTAGCAGCACTACCTGGCATGTGAGAAGATTTTGTGTGGCATGGGTAAACATATCATGCCAGGCCACATATTAAAAGCACTGGCTTAAAGGTTGAAAGAAAGGTCTTTAAGAAAAAAAAACAGCCAGCTCAGGTGGATGGTGTCTTCTAGCAGTTTTAGGAATGTTAAATGCCATCAGGCTTGCTTCCTAATTTATAAATGGACTTTGGAGCCCTGAAAAATACAGGTCCTGGGGAATAAAGTTCTCCCTGACTTTCCATCTCGTGTCCGTGAACACTACAGGTACAGAGGTGTGCTGCCACTTACAAGCACATATTTGCTGAAAACATGTATTTGTTTTCAGCACACACTTGAAGTGTTAGACCTGATATCCTGGGCATGGCAAACATTTTGCCTTCATCCCTCCTGTTTTGCTGAATTCGTTTTTGTTGGTTTTATGACTCTGTGCACTCTACCACTGCTAACCAGTGTAAAAGTGCTTGTGGTGTCTCCTTCAAACATAGTGAAAATTGTCTAAACCTAATTGGCACATTTAATGTACTTGTCAGTCCCTAGTTAATGGTACTACATGTACCAAGGGCCTGTAAATTAAATGCTATTACTAGGCCAGCAGCACTCATTGTGCCACCAACCTTTTAAAACATGTCTCCAGGCCTGCCATTGCAGATTGTAGGGCAGTTTTTAACTGGCATTTCAGACTGGCAAAATAAACCTTTTGCCAGGTCAAACTTTCCTTTTTAATACTCAAAAGTCACCCCTGAGGTAGTCCCTAAAGGGTCAGAGAGCTGGGTGCATTGTATTTAAAAAGTAGGAGATGGGTACTGAAGTCTTACAAGTCCAGGCAGTGGAAAACTCATCTTGTTTTTCACTGATGAAAAGCCTATCTCATTGACTAACACTGGGTTACCTTAATACATCTAGTAAGTGATAATGGATAGGAAGCTGATAGAGATATGCTGTTTACATTCAAATTAATTGTAATTAGAAATCCACTTCAAGTGTAAAGTTGGATTTCAAGGTAGAATTCGGAAAATGCCAGTTTGGCATTTCCTTGTCCCAACCAGTTGCGCCTTCTACCAATGCCCTGGGTCACATGGCAGTGAATGGGTCTTCTGTAGGGGTTTGTGTATTGCTTCCAGGCAGTGATACTTGGATGTGGTCAGGATGGGTCATCCTAGTAGGTTGACTTGGGAGAAGTGAGTAAAAGAGAGGAACAAAGGGAGAGACTAACAATTCTCCAGATCATGTGATAACAACCTCAATTAGTATAGGGCAAATATATTAACCTTTTCACCATAAAGAGTAGCAAAATGATGCTTCCACCGATCGGAAATTATTACTGATTAGAGGTCCTTAGGGTACCATGGGAAATTTTACACCAAAAGGACCTAGTATCATTTGCGTTTAAAGCCACTATCATATCTGCCCAGTTTCTATTCTCTCAGTCCCTCTGTGCTTGTGCTCAAACAGCTTTAAATAATCTCCTGGCCCCGGGAGTTACACTGGTTTATCTTGCTTTAGCTGCCTCTAGCAAGTTGTGATTGACCAACTTGCACTCTTTATTGAACCAAGGTGTTGGTTTAGGTTTACTGTTAACTGGTCCTTAGACCAAAAGAAAATAATTTTGTAATGAATAAAATCATTTTGTGTGGATACTTAGTATTGGAATTTCTGCTATTGGAGTGAGCTCGTAGGGTTCAATTGCAGCTAGAACAGGTTTAGATATACCATTGATCACAATGTTTTGTATTGTAGGCCATTTAACTCCTCTGTAGATGTTCTTAATTTGCGGTAGAGGCACTGATGGTCTGGCCTTGCAGCCTGGATTGCCAATATCTAGTAACAAGCTGTCCAGTGACAGAAACAAGGCACGATGGTCGCTATTGTAGCACTTGATGATTTCCATAGTTTAATATCAAGTCAAAAATAAGCAATACTTGTTCCACTTTTATCCCACCTGAAGCGTGTGGGCCCTTTGTCTATCAGAGGAGCTGCGTCCATTGCAAGCCCTCAGCCTCCAGGTTAGGGTGAACGAAAACATCTATAATGCAACAGCAGACCATCTCTTGATAGCTGGGGTGTCTAGCACTGGATTTCCGTGTTCTTCCTGCTCCTCTTAGATAAGTGTGTAGAGGTTTTCCCGAGGCTCAAAGGTCGAATTAAACTCCCTTGCAATTATTATGGGACAACTTAAAGTAAAATTGTTTAGTAAGGTCCCAAAGTGTGTTCGATTGATGATTCTTGATTGGATGCCACACTGCGATTGTTTAATAATAGAATATGTTCATGTATTGATCCTGGGTGCAGGGTTAGTAAAATTCCCATTATGTCATTCATTTGTGGCTGTTTAATACTACAACTAAGTGAGATTTGTATCCAAATCAGAACTCCGTCTGATGGTCTACCTGCTCTAGACGGGACCGCTTTAGTATGAAAGGTTATATTACCAGATCTTTAAAGTGGTTCTGTGGGCCAAGTTTCTTGCTTTACACAAATATCATAGGCAACCACAAAAGCCCTCCAGGCTGGATCATACATCTTCAATTTAAGTCCGGATACATTCCATGAGAGTAACTTTAGTTGAGGGGGAGCATTAATCTGATCTGTGGCTAATTGAGCCGCAATATTTAAACTGATTTGTGGATTATTTGAAAGCCCAGGAGACACTGCATTCAGCACTCCCCTCCTGTCTCCTGTCAGCAGTTTCCCTCAGTACATTTGTGTGGGACAAAACAATTGTCCTGTTATTCAAAACCGACCCCCTGAGTTCGTCCCTGTCAGCCTGATATGATATGATTTTGTGTTTTTTAGGTAATCAATATTCTTATAAACAATACTCAAACTGTCTTGTGTTGAATCCTTGTACCTATTGCTCAAGTACTGACAATGTCTTAACCTATCCCCTTCACTATAGAAAAACATTCCATTAAATGTTCCCTTGTTCACATTATTCCCTCCCATATAGTTTGACTCACGGGAAGAAGCCTGTGCTGTGGATGCAGATGCAAATGCCTAGAGTATAAGTTTTTCGTGGCTCATAGCATCCTTACTAGGCAATTTTGCTATGTAGTTCCTGCAGCCGAGACTCACTGTTTAGCTTATTTCCTTGCAGAGTTGTCCATTAGGATGTAGAACTCAATATTCCTACCAGCAATAAGCGTCTTCTACTCTCAACGCCCAGATGATCTATGGATAATAATGGGAGATTTCAAGGCTAATCTAATGGAATCAGACCTAAATTCCTATCTAGTAGCATTGGACAACCACATCTGGTCCATCCCAGGCATATACGTAGCCAGTATCAACGAAAAGACAACCATGGACTATAATTGGCAGCCTATCTCAACCAACTGGTCCTTCAATTTCTAAACAGAAGATCAGTGACAGACTCGCCAGCAGCTTATACTCACTCTTCATACTCCAATTTGGCCACACTGGATTATATCTGGGTTTCAATTGCCCACTTTCACACAATTCAAGAATTTGTTGTAATTCCATCACTGGCAAGCGATCACACAATCATCGCCTGAGAAATCTTATCTCCACAATCCCACCGGTTAAAAATCAAGAGGATCAGTGAGGATGATAAACTGAAACCAATAAAAAAATTAAGGTGGTCGACAGAACATCAAGAACAAATAAATGATGAAGCGGAATTCCTATTGAACAAAGTAACCCAGGAAAATGGTGAACTATTGATGACAAACTCTTGGGAACCGCTACTGGAAGAAATAAGAGAAAAATTAACCACTGGGATGAAGCCAAGAATTAACAAATGATCTCCAAAAGATGACCACCTTTTAAAACAAAAACAATCAATAGTGATAATAAAACACAAATTAAAATAACATCATGTGATGAGATACTATCGCTGTGTGTAAGCTGAACTAGCTGCTGCTCGCACTTCTTTGCACTCTAGGATACATATTTTCAAAACGAATTGTACTGTATGAAAGCTGACCAAGCTGCTGCTAAATATTACTTGCACCTTAGGATACGTGTGTTTTTTAAAAATTGAACTGTGGGGAAACTTTTTAAAACTGAATCGTGGGGAAACATTGCTTATTTTTAATATTTTGAGATACAGCTTATAAAAGTTTGCTGTCACTGCATAACCCGACTTGGCCGTGCCGGTTCTCTTCTCGCGGTGTCCGCATTCCACAGCGGAGCCGCCGGTGAAGGTTCTCGGTCTAGTTGCTCCTACGCCTTTAAAAGCGACGCGATGGCGTGGCCGCGCAGCATGTGATGAGATATTATCGCTGTGTGTAAGCTGAACTAGCTGCTGCTCGCACTTCTTTGCACTTTAGGATACATATTTTCAAAACGAATTGTACTGTATGAAAGCTGACCAAGCTGCTGCTAAATATTACTTGCACCTTAGTACACGTGTGTTTTTTAAAAATTGAACTGTGGGGAAACTTTTTAAAACTGAATCGTGGGGAAACATTGCTTATTTTTAATATTTTGAGATACAGCTTATAAAAGTTTGCTGTCACTGCATAACCCGACTTGGCCGTGCCGGTTCTCTTCTCGCGGTGTCCGCATTCCACAGCGGAGCCGCCGGTGAAGGTTCTTGGTCTAGTTGCTCCTACGCCTTTAAAAGCGACGCGATGGCGTGGCCGCGCAGCGGACGTGCGCAGCGGGCGCACCGCGGGCGCGCCGAAGGCGTGCACAAGGCAAGCCATCTGCGCCCGTCCGCGCTCCGGCCACGCTCAGCGCCAGCCATTCTGCTCCGTTTGCGAAGGATACTGGAGGTAATGTGAGGCTCGTATATACCAGAAACGAACTGCTAGATCTGAGAGCAGATGGAGGCAAGAAGGGTAGGATCACAATAGAGAGGACGGCAGGGTTGAAGACCGATTTTATGAGGGAGGATGGCCTGAAATGTGGTCTGCTCAATGTCAGGTCATTACCTAAGCATCACCTAGAAATCCAACTATTGGTGGAATGTAATGACTTGGATGTACTGTTCATGACAGAAACATGGACATATATTGACTCTGACATGGAACTGGACATGGCCTGCCCTCCCGGGTATAAATCTTTTCACAAACCACGGGTGGGCGGTAGGGGCGGAGGGGTTGGAATTATCTTTAAGGACAGCTGGGATCTCTCACCTCTTGATATTGAGGACATGGAAGGAATAGAGACCCTGAGCTTTGTCATTAAAGAACCTAAGGGACAGCTTCTAACCGGCTTGGTAGGCTATAGACTACCGGGAGCCGCCGACCTTGCATTTCAACGAGGACTCATTGAAGTCCTGAATAACCTGGCCCTGTGTCATTCAAGGCTATTAGTTGTAGGAGATTTTAACTTATGGCCAAATGGGACACTAGATACAGCCTTCTACAATATCGTCCAATCCTGTGAACTTATTAACTTACAGCAATGGGTGAAGGAATCCACCCACAAAGGCGGACACATGTTGGACCTGGTGTTCACTAGTGAACAGCTGATGGGACCTCTTGAAGTTCTACCAGTATGCTGGTCAGACCACTGTCTGATCATTTTTCAGCTGTACAATCTGGGACTGAATAAATCACTTCAAAAGGCTGATCGGGTATTTCAAAGCAGGAACTGGAAGGGCCTCTTAAAAAGGGCACAGACGGTCCCGGTTCTTGCACCGATTGAGACTTATGATCACGATAAGACAGTGGAAGAGAACTATATAGATTATTGTAATAATATCAGCTTCCAGTTAGATCGAGTAGCCCCCTTAAAGACTCACAATAAAACTGGTAGACCATCTGCCCCCTGGTTCACAGATAATCTTAGAGCTCTGAAACTTAGCTGCAAACAAGCAGAAAGAAGATGGCGCAGAGGTTACACCGAGAGGGATAAGGTCCTCTGGAAACTTCCCTTGGCAGGTTATAGAAAAGAAATTGTGTTGGCTAAGACGGAGTAATTTGCCAACTGTATCCTGAAAGCACAACATAACTCTAAGGAAGTTTTCAGGATTGTAGACACCCTGCTCAAGCCTGAGTGTATCAGGAATGAGATTGTGCCTAGCCAAACACTATGTGATGGACTGGCCTCCTTTTTTGAGGAGAAAATAAAGAATATCATTAATGATCTTGACCCTCGACACTTACCTAAGAAACTGGGACTATGGAACCCCGCAGAAAGAAGGATATTACATCCTCTGGACCAGTTCAATGCTCTCTATTTGGGGGACTTTGAAAAAGTGGCCATGAGTATCTCCTCGGGTTCACCATTGGATCCACTACCGCATAAAATCTGGAAGGAACTGTCTGTGGAGCTATTTCCAGTACTACGTCAAATTTGCAATCAGTCTTTGATGGAGGGTTTAGTACCCACATGCTGGAAGCAGGCATCAGTAACGCCACTGTTAAAAAAGACAACATTAGATCCAACCTGCATGAAAAACTACAGACCCATTTCTCTACTACCATTTCCGATAAAAAATTCTGGAACGAGTGGTCAGTAAAACAATATCTCAGTTCCTAGAAAGTAACAATGTCCTGGATAAGATGCAATTCGGATTCCGCCCAGGACATGCTACGGAGACGGCCCTGGTGACCGTTATGGACGATCTGCGAATGCGAGCGGACAGGGGACAAGCGGCGGTTTTGATTCTTCTCGACCTGTCCGCCGCATTCGACACGGTTAACCATGGGATCCTCTTGTCCAGATTAGAGGAGGTGGGAGTGACGGGAATTGCCCTGAAATGGTTGCGCTCCTATCTTTCTGATAGACAGCAAGCAATTGCTCTCCCCCCCTTTCGTTCCAGTTTCTCAAACATACCGCAAGGTGTCCCACAGGGATCAGCGATAAGCCCCATCCTTTTTAATATATATATGAGCCCACTACCTTCTATTATAAGATCTCACGGCGTCAATTTAGTTAATTATGCTGATGATACTCAGCTTATTTTGTCCTTGGAAGGCGAGCATTCGGTTCCTGTGATAGATTTCCTTGCATGCCTGCAGGATATAGCAATTTGGCTTAGGGAGAACTCACTCCAATTTAATTGTGAGAACACCGAGATTCTTTACTGTACTACAGGAAGGGTTCCGTCTCCACTTCCACCTAACTTTTGGCCAAGTACGGATAGTGCACCAGTGACCCCTAACCTTGCTGTACGTAATTTGGGCGTAACATTTGACAATAAACTGACGCTGGAGAAGCATGTTAATAAGTTAGTCGGGAGCTGTTTCAGTTTGTTGAGAGCATTCCGAAAAATATTTCCACTCTTCTCATCAGAAGCAAGGATGTTGATAGCCCGAAGCACCATTCTGGGCAGATTAGATTACTGTAACGCTCTGCTTCTGAACTCACCACAGTATTTGATCGAGAGACTGCAGAGAATACAGAATATGGCGGCTAAGATAACCTTGGGACGACCACGTCGTTCCTCTACTCTGCAAGTCCTCTCAGAGTTACACTGGCTGCCAGTCCTCCAGAGAATTAATTTCAAATCCCTCTGCCTATTGTTCAAAGCCTTACATGGACAGGGGCCAAAATCTCTGCAGGAAAGTTTTAGCTGGTATATTCCACTTCGGCTACTCCGTTCCTCATCATCTAACCTTGTGAGGGTGCAGAGAGCCAAGAAAGTTAAGTCAGGAGGTCGAGCTTTTTGCATAGCAGCCCCTCGACTCTGGAACACACTTCCACTGGATATTAGACAAATAGATAATCTGACGCAGTTCAGAAAAAGAATTAAAACTTGGTTATATCCCCGGGCTATCGCCCAGTCCTCCCGCTAAATTCTGTGCTGTTAGTATTCCTTGTTCATCCAACACACTCTCTAACATAGCGCAAGGTTACCCGTAGGGTGTCAGTAGCGCTTTATAAGCAATTATAATATAATAATAATGTGTAAAACCACCAGTGACACTTTTTAACATTAGATTATTACGGGCAAAGGTCTCAGCAGCTCGCCGGAACTACAGGAAAGCAAGATTTTCCTACAGGAGACTGATGGAAGAAAAACGCTGGGAGAAGGCACATGAGATTATAAAGTCACGAGACCAGAAACAATTTTGAAATTGGATGAATAATTGCTTTCAATCAAACCAGCGACCAACAATCACTAACATCTCGCCCACAGCCTGGGAAAACCACATACAAGCACTCGATATGGAGCCATCTAATGATGAAGGCGAAAACTTTAATATGCGGGCATTAACAATGTATTAAGGAATACAGAGTCACAAAAGCGATCCCATCACCCAAACAAAATAGCCCCCGATGCAGTGATGCACCTAATCAAAAAGAATTGCGATCTGGAGGGGCGTCCGGCCCAAATGGCATCCAATCCATGGTGTACAAAGGGATGGCCCGGAAATGGGCCACAATCATGGCGCCCTTATTCTGGGAGTATAGCTTGGGAGGAAGTACCCTGAGTCATGGGGGGGCTCCCTCCTGGTCCTAATATACAAACAAGCATTGGCATAGCCAATAGGTCTCGCCTTTGGGACCTTGTAAGTAAAAATAAAACTGAAGTGTAACCGTGGGGGTTGGAGGGGGTGATCCCGGGGGTGAGGGGGGGAGTCAGGGGTAGGAAGGGGGGGAGCAATCTATGTGTACAACTGTTCACGCTGCCACTGTTATGAGTTCTTCTTTTGAATTGTAGGTGACTCATCTGTTCTCAACGCCTCAGTTGTGTGGGCGACATAAGTTTGCATGTACGGCTAAGTGGCTGGTATACAGTGGCTGCTGCCCCTCTTTAAGAGACAACACCAGAACTAATAAGGAAAATGCAGCCGGCTCCTGGGCGGGTGGCGGTTGGCACATTACTCGAATGCAGGTTATATTAAATTGACTGTAGGCCGGGTACGGATTAACAATCTGCATATGCTCATGAACTTCTGTGTGTAATGTATTCTGCCGAAACATGTATTCTTTTACCAAAACCAAAAAAACAATAAAAACAGATTTGCAAAAAAAAAAAAACTGAAGTGTAAGACTTCACGTTTACATTTACTGCATCCTAAATACGAAAGTAAATGTAAACGTGAAGTCTTATACTTCAGGTTTTTTTTTTTTTTACTTATAAGGTCCCAAAGGCGAGACCTATTGGCTATGCCAACGCTTGTTTTTTTGTTTTCTTTAGCTATGCTGCACAGAATCAGGTATGCTAAACAGTGTGGCTAAAAAAAACATTGGCAAACCCAACAGGTTCAAAGGTGAGACTTATTGGCTTGGCTAATGTTTGTTTTGGAAGCCTTCCTATTCAAATGCTTATGTCGGTGTTTGTTGCCCAGTGCATGCAACACAGCTTTGGCAAAGCTGGTGTTTTTATGGTGAGTGCATGCCTTATCTGCACTATATTCTCTTGGATTTGCAAATGTTTTATTTTTTTGTGATAACAGTACTAACCTCCCAAAGTTTTCTGGTAACTTTTAATACTTTGTAGTGCATCCAGGGCTCCTGGAATTATGCAGAAGTGAAGGGCCAAATAACGCAGCAGGGTTGGCAAAATCATGCCAAGAAAAGGCAAAGTATACAGCTTAATGAAGCATCGTATTCTGTACACCGTATCATTAATGGTGTGAGGGCAAAGGTTTACTTCATTAGTACCAGTTTAGCACCTGAATCCAGCAGTAGGCATCTGAGCGGTTATCAAGGTTTGCAAGAGATCTGCCATCGCATGGAATCGTGGTTTTTGAATAACGCTAGATATGTTTGAGCTAGAAAACCATTTTGGCTGAAATCTGCAGTTTATGCAGCAGATTGTGGATTATGTGGCAAATTGCAGCAGATCTATAACTATGCGGAAAACGCTGCAGCTGTAGAATCTCATAATTCTACTGGCCTCGACCACACAATACCAGCCATATATGTATGCACGGAGATCACATTAAAGGTTTTGTCACAGGACGTAAAACTCCCTTTAGCAGGCTGAAAATATACTAGTAACGCCACAAAAATAGTAAAGTAATAACAATAATAGCAATGATCATAACTTGTTTCGTTACAGCGCACTTCATAGAGCCCTTCATACATTTCTAGGCACTGTAAATAACAGGTGTTTACTATCACCCAGGTTATCACCTGCGAGGGTGCCAAGGTAGGGTTGGCCTGGCCAAGATTTGAACTCGCTACCTGCAGAGTGCAGTGTCAGCGGCTGGCGCTGAACTCCGTATCACCCGGGACAGTGGGGCTCCCTACAGCTGTCAGAAATGTTTTGAGTGCCCGCCTGGCCTCTTAGACTTCAAAAGGCATGGAATCAATCCCCGCACTCTCGCGCCGGGCTCACATTTACTGCAATCTGGTGCCCCCTGCTGATGGCGCTTAGTACTGTATTGCACTGCGGCCCTTCACTTCTGTTTATAAATCCACCCTGTTGTTCACTATTTCGCACAGGATAATTTGAGGAAAACTGCCTTTTCTAGAGCAGGAAAGAGCCCGGTGGGAGGGGCCCCTCCAAACAGATTTCACCAGTGCCTTCACACCCAGACTGTCCTGTCAATGTCCTGTCTCGCAGCTTCTGGTTCCGCCATAAACTGGCATCTATACCTTGTGTACTTCCGCTGTAGGTCCCGCTCTGTGGGATGGAGGAGGGGGCGGCCTGGACCAGCCCCAGGCAGAGTCAGCCTCTTGTCGGGTCACCTGAAGGAATTGATGATGTCACGAGGCGCCAGTGACAGAATCCTTGTTAGTGGGCGATGGAGAGCGCAGGGTGGGGGAGGGGCAGCTTTGACCTTCGCCTAATGAATGACACTTCAGCGCTCGAGTGCTGATAACCTGAAAACAAGCCCGGGATGGTGCGCTCATTGTGCACGCGCGCGCTTTAAAAAGCCAGGGTCAGCGTGAGCGCCATCTGTTTCCAATTAACGTGAACGCGATAATTGGAAACAGATGGCACTGATGCTCGCTCTCGCATGCCGTAGGCCTGGGCGGATGCAAAGGTGGGACATGCACCCGCCTTGCCCAATTGCGTGCTGTCTTTCTTAGAAAGACGCACGCAAAGGTCAATAGCTGTGAACAAAAAAAAAGCACACGCACGAGCGTGTGTTCAGTGTTTAAAGCCCTTACTAAAAGCCTCGCAGAGCAGCGCATGTACGCTGGCTCAGGCGAGACCTAAAAAGGCTTGCAATCCAACCCTGAAAACCACCGCATGATCGCACTCCTAGACGTAGATGGGAAGTGCTATGCCAGTACTCTATTACAGGAACTGGGTAGAAGCCAATATACTGATCCCACATACGCAAACAGGCTTTCAAAAGGGATGCCACATCGAAGATAATTTGGTCTGCCTGTCTCACCTGATTGAGACCACGCTTGCAAAAAAAAGGGAGGGCTTTGTCTCTAGCATACATTGACAGCATTTGACAGTGTGGCCCGTCCAAGATTGTGGATGAAATTAAAAAAGAAACGCGTTACTTACCTGTAACAGCAGTTATCCAGTATTGGTGTCTTTCATAGATTCACATGCCTGAATCATTCCCCGTCGTCGAGACGGGAGCCTCCGGTACAAAAAAAAGTAATGTCCTATAGACATACATAGAGAAAAATAGGCCTAAGGGCCTCCCCTTAGCAGCCTATCCTAGTCCTTATGTAAAAAGGACCAAACTCTTAGAGTCAGCCAATCAGCTATCACCTCCCTCTAGAACCTTCCTGGCAGGAGCCTCAGTCCCTCAGATTTTCGTACGCACCAAGCTAGGTAGGCGTAATATAGTTAGAGAGATGCGTGAGTCCTTCCAGGGGAGGCGGGAGGGTTGCATGTGAATCTATGAAAGACACCAATACTGGATAACTGCTGTTACAGGTAAGTAACGCGTTTCTTATCCAGTATTAGGGGTGTCTTTCATAGATTCACATGCCTGAATCAGAGTAGTTAGCAATACATTATGCACATTTCTGATGTAACATGCCATAAAGGTATCTGAGATAATACAGTATTATCATAACAGTTCGAAACATTGGCATACATCAAAACAGTAAAACAGTAAAGAATGTGCATACCAGGATGGCGGGATGTTGGAAGGCTCACCTCACTGGAACAGATGGCGAAGCACCGCCTGGCCCACTGCCGCATCCTTCGTAAGTTCGGCATCCAGGCAGTAGTGTCTGGAGAAGGTATGCGGTGACTTCCACGTCGCCGCTCTACAGATGTCCAAAATCGGCACTCCAGCGAACAGCGCTGCTGATGTGGACATCGCTCTGGTGGAGTGTGCTTCCACCCTGTCTCGCAAAGGCCGTCCGGCCCCTTCATGGCAGAATGCTATTGCAGAAGAGATCCACCTTGAAATGCTCTGTTTTGTTAGAGGCATACCCAACCTTGGCCTGCTGTAGGCCACAAATAACTGCGATGACTTTCTGAAGGTTTTTGTCTTGTCTATATAAAACTTAAGACACCGTTTGAGATCCAGAGAGTGGAGCGTCCTTTCTGCTGCCGTGGTAGGGTTAGCGAAGAAGGAACGTAGGACCACCGGCTCGTTGAGGTGAAAGTCTGAAGGCACTTTCGGTATGAACTTGGGATTTGTCCTCAGCACCACCCTGTCCTGTTTGAACTGCATGAAGGGTTCCTGATTGGAGAGAGCTTGCAACTCGCTGACCCTCCTGGCAGATGTTAGAGCGAGTAACAGAGCCGTTTTCCATGAGATGTACTTGATGGAAGCTCGGTGAATGGGCTCAAAGGAGTGCTTCATGAGTTGGTTAAGGACCAAGTTTAGGTGCCATGTCGGCGGGACCCGTCGAGGTCTTGGAAAGGACCTATAAAGACCCTTAAGGAACTGTTTAATAAGTCTACTGGACCAGAGAGACGGGCCTTTGAAAGTCCTGGTAAAACGTGAAATTGCCGCCAGATGCACCTTTATGGATGCATGCGCTAATCCGGACTGTGCCAAGAGCAGGAGATATGGCAATATCTGTTCAGGCGTGATATGAAGTGGTCTCAGGCCCTTCTCCGAGCACCATACGCAGAAGCGCTTCCATTTGAGAGAGTAGGTTTTGTTGGTACTGTCCGCCCTTGCTCTTGCTAGCACGTCCCTGCATTCCTGCGGGATGTTCAAATGGCAGAACTCTCTGTGCTCAGGAGCCAGGCCGATAACCTGAGCGACTGCAGGTTCGGGAATTGCACCTGCCCGTTGGACATTGTCAGCAGGTTCGGGTGCTGTGTTAGACGAATCGGTGTCCTGATGGAGAGGCGATGAAGGTCCGAGAACCAGTGCTGCCTCGGCCAGTACGGGGCAATCAGGATTAGGGTACAGGGCTCCGCCTTCATCTTCCTGAGGACCCTGGGAATCATCGGGAACGGTGGAAAAGCGTACGCAAATACACTGAACCAGCCTATGGAAAAGGCATTTCCGAGCGACTCCGGTTGGGGATGCCAGCTTGCGTAGCTTGGGCATTTGGCGTTCTCCCTGGTGGCGAACAAGTCGATTCCTGGGACCCCCCATTCCGAGAATACGTGTGTTAGTGCACTCTCGTTGAGCTCCCATTCGTGGGAGAGGGATTTCTGCCTGCTTAGGGCGTCCGCAATGGTGTTGTCCTTTCCCGGGACGTAGTCCGCCCTGAGGGTGATCCCCTGGAGAACAAGCCAGTTCCAGATCTTTTGCGATTCGCGCGATAGAGTGAGCAAACGCGTTCCTCCCTGCTTGTTCAGATAGTGCATCGTCGTGGTGTTGTCCGTTCTGACGAGCACATGGGAGTTCTGGATGCGTGGTAAAAAGGCTTGCAGCGCTAGGTACACAGCCCTCAACTCCAGCAGATTGATATGGAGGCGTTGCTCCTGATCTGACCATTTGCCACTTACTCTGAGGTCCTGAAGGACAGCTCCCCAGCCCGCTAGAGATGCATCGGTGGTGATCACCAGTGGCGCTGCTGGAAGCAGGAACGGTAGTCCCCTCGACAGGTTTCTGCAATCCTTCCACCACTCGAGGCTTTTGGATATTTGCGGTGTTATGCTCATAATGTCCTCGAACGAACCTGTACTCTGAGTCCACTGGTTCGTGAGAGCTTCCTGCAATGGACGCATCCGCAGCCTGCAGTGAGGGATGAGTAGTATACAAGAAGACATCATTCCCAGGAGTGATTTGAAGGTGCGAACTCTTAGGGACTTCCTTGATGCCACCGCCGTGGCCAGCGATATGATCCTGTTTTTTCTTTCGTCTGAAGGAAATGCTCTTGCGCATTCCGTATTCAAGGTCGCCCCGAGGAAGGTGATGCTTCTTGTTGGGGACATATGTGATTTCTGAAGATTGAGAGTCAATCCTAGATGTTGGAAAAGATTGGTACAAGCGTTGGAGGATTTGGTTGCGCCTACAGCCGTGGGCGCCTTGACCAGCCAGTCGTCTAGGTAGGGGAAAACTTGGTGACCCATTTGACGTAGGAAAGCTGCCACAGGAGAAAGGCACTTGGTGAAAATCCGCGGAGCGGATTTGAGGCCAAACGGAAGGACCTTGAATTGGTAGTGCTGTCCTGCCACCTCGAAACGTAGAAACTTTCTGTGCCCCCTGAGTATCGGGATGTGATAGTAGGCATCCTGAAGATCCAAGGATGTCATGAAATCTCCTTCCTCTAGAATGCCTAGGATTTCTTGGAGCGTCACCATCCTGAACGACTGACTCTTCAGGAAAGAGTTGAGTGCCCTGAGATCCAGAATGGGCCTCCACTTCTTTTCTTTCTTGCGTATCAGAAAGAAGCGGGAGTAGAATCCTTTCTCCCTCTGAGCCGATGGAACTCGCTCGATCGCTCCTTTCCTCAACATCTCCGATATTTCTCGGAGCAGCAGCCGCAGATGCCTGTGTGGAAACCTGCGGGGAGGGGTTGCAGGCAGGATGGTGGTAAATTCTAGGGAATGGCCGAATCTGAGGAGTTGGAGCACCCAACGATCTGAGGTGATGATGCGCCAATTTTTCAGGAAATGGGTCAATTTTCCTCCAATTTGTGAAGAAGTAGATGGTAGCTGGACTGGCTGGAGTAAGCGGTCACTGGCGTCCGCCAGTGCCCCTCTTTTGGTTCTTACCCCTGAAGTTAGATCTTCCGTAAGATGACTGTCGACCCTGTTGTTGCTTTTGCTGGTACTGGGTCTTATTCTGGAAGGAATACGAGGACCTATTCTGGAAGGATCCTCTGTAGGAGGACTGGCCTCTAGATTTGTTGCCCCGAAAGGACTGATTCCTTGCCTGCAAGGTTCCAAGCGCTCTAGCCGTGTCAGTGTCCTTTTTAATGGCTTGGAGCGCCTCGTCAATTTTATCTCCAAATAGATGTTGTCCGTCGAAGGGCATATCCAGCACCTTCGTCTGCACTTCCTGCCTGAACGATGTCGCCTTGAGCCATCCTTGGCGGCGCAGGACTGCAGCCCCAGCCAGTTGACGAAAGCCTGTCATGGCCACGTCTATGGCGCAGTCGATGATCTCGGCCGCAGAGGTCTGGCCCTCGGAAAGTAGTGCCTTCACCTCGTCCTGAACCGCGCTCGGAAGTTCTGCTAAATATGGGGCTATATCCTCCCAAAGTTGGCGGTTATAACGCCCTAAAAGGGCTATGGAATTGGCCACCTTGATGGTCATTGCCGAAGTGGTCGAAAACCTTTTGCCTATAGTGTCTAATTTTCTGCCCTCCTTGTCCGGTGGTGCTGACAGAGGCGAGGAGGGATTTCGAGAATTTTTCTGGGCCGCTTGGGTCACGACCGAATCCGGCTTCGGGTGGCCAGTCAGGCAAGCTGGTGCCGTGGACGGAGCCTTATACTTCTTATCCAGGCGTGGAACAACCGCAGGAACAGAAGCCGGCGTCAGCATTAGCTTCTTTCCCTGTTCCCAGAGAAAGTCGATGATAGGGATCGATTTGGTCGTCTTCTTCGTCTGCTCCTTAAAGTCATGGAGGAAGCACTCCGTCTCCGCCGACTCCATGACCATATGGAACCGCGCCGCAGCCCGTTCAACTACCTTATGAAAACCACCAATATCCACTGGCGGTGAATCAGCTTGGCGCGGTTGTGGGGAAGGTGGTGAAGATGCTACATACTCCTCCTCCTCATCCTGGTCCGATTGGTCTCCCTGGACCTCTCCTTCCTCTATCTCCTCAGCCTCCTCATCCGATGACTCTATCACCTGAGGTGGCGGTTTCTCGTGGCAGACCTGCGTAACCGGCCGTGATTGCCTTGGGGCTGTCGTTGGTGGGTTTGTAGTTGGCACTGGGACCCCTGTATCCAGCCTTGGTGGTTCCGGGAAACGTTGTTTGTAGTCCCTGATAAGGAACTTGAGGTCCTTAACTATTGCCAGAGGAAGGCATACCATTGGAGTGACCTCCGTGCGAACCTGCTCCTGGACGGGGCGCTCCTGCGCGCTTTTATCTTCCTGCTCCTCGTTTGTGCTTTGGCATTTGACATACAGTTCAGAAGGGGAAGTAGCCTGTTCAAAGAGCTCCTCTTCAGACTCTTCACTCTGCAGAATCTCCATAGGCAAATTGGTTTGAACCTTGCTTGGAGATGTCGTTTCCGGTGTAATCTGTGGTCTGGACAGTTTGCCAGGGGCAGATCCTTGCACAGAAACCTCCGCGGTTTTCCGTCCCATGGACGACGACGACGTTCCCGTCGACGGCTCCGTCGTCGACGGTATGGCTGTCACCAACGGTGTCCCCATCGACGATATTTTCCTCGTCGACGAAGTCTTCGTCGACGATGCGGTCGTAGACGATTCAGTCGTCGTCGACGCCTTCGTCGTCGACGCCTTCGTCGACGATGCCTTGGTCGTCGACATCTTCGTCGACGATGCCTTCGTCGTCGACGCGCTCGTCATCGACATCCTCGTCATCGACTCTTCCGTCGACGGAGGGCTCGTCATCGACGAGGTCGTCGTCGACGGGACCATCTTCGTCGTCGACGATGATTTAGACGACGGCTTTAACAGTATAATGGACGAGATAGGGGTACCTGCTGACGATGATGAAGGGGTCGTCGTCGTCGACGAGAGGACCGACGCCGCTGTGGATGTGGACACGGTCGTCGTCGCTGTGGAGACATGTCCTGATGGCCTTTTTTGCGCCGAGGATGGTGTCGCAATTTTTGTGGCCGACAGAGTAGGCTTCTTGAAAGTGAGAGAGTCCTTGTCAGACACTGAAGATTTTGAAGATCTTGCCTCTGAAGACTTCTTGTGTGTCTTCATAGGAGGAGCATCTGAGGGGCCAGGAGATGTCATTCTCGGCCTCTTCAGGGAGACTTCAGAGGTTCCGGAAAAGCTCGCCTCTGAGGAAACCACACTCTCTCTGTCCTTGAGCCTGTCCAGCCAGATAAGCAGGCGGCCCTCCCTGTCTCTCAAGGTCTTATGTGGGAAAGACCTACATATTTTACAGTCCTTAGGGACGTGGTCCGGATAAAGGCAATACAAGCATAGCTCATGCTTGTCGTCCACATGAAGCCTCTTCTTCCCACATGAAGAGCAAGCCCTATAAAGGGCTTTCTTCTGTGATTCAGACATGCCAGGAGTTGTAGATTAATTAAACACTCACTGCAGCAATAAGAGGCCTGAAGTAGTCAGCGTTGAAATCCTTGAAGAAGAAAGTCACCAAAAACGTGAACAATCTGGCTTGAAAGAAATCCTGAGGAGAACTCAGGTTGGAGACTCCCTAGCACAACGTGCGGTAGAAAATCTGAGGGACTGAGGCTCCTGCCAGGAAGGTTCTAGAGGGAGGTGATAGCTGATTGGCTAACTCTAAGAGTTTGGTCCTTTTTACATAAGGACTAGGATAGGCTGCTAAGGGGAGGCCCTTAGGCCTATTTTTCTCTATGTATGTCTATAGGACATTACTTTTTTATGTACCGGAGGCTCCCGTCTCGACGACGGGGAATGATTCAGGCATGTGAATCTATGAAAGACACCCCTAATACTGGATAACTGGGGCATTGACAACACACTATTAAAAGCACTTGTTGCCTTGTACTTGGAAACCTGGGTCAAGATAAGAGTCTCCTCCGGATGGTCCACGACCAAAACATTTAAAACCAACAAGGGACTAAAGCAAGCATGTATACTGGCCCGATGCTCTTTAACCTGTACTTGGCAGATCCACTGGACTGTCTGGCCGACGCCCGAGCTTTCCCCTCCAAACTTGCAATTGTTGCAATAACCAGATGACACAATATTGCTCGACCAAACTCCGGTCGCCTACAGCGGCTTTTGACTGCACTGACACTATATTGTAAAATAAACAACTTAAAAATAAACTCAGCAAAAACAAAGGCGATGATTATCTCTAGACAAATAAAGAGGAGAGGCTCATGGCCTGTTGACAGAAACCCCATTGAGATCGTTACTGCATACAAGTACTTGGAAGTATGGATTGACCATAAAGGAAGGCAGACCACTCACATCACCGTCATGCAAGGAATGGCACAATCGCTAGAGGGGGCCTTCTGTAGCGCAAGGAAATCCATGAGTTTACCTGATCTTACTCCCCTAATTAGAGCAATGGGGATAACATTTCTACAGTCAGTGGCCTATGGCGCAATAGCCTTTAAAGATAAAATGTTGCCATGGTTGGACAGAACTCAGTCAGCCTGATTTTATAGAGTATTTTTTCTACCAAATTCTACCTCCCATGTGCAAATCCGCACAGAATTTAATGTGACATCTCAAAAGTGGCTATTAAAAGCTAGGTTCATAGACCACTGCCTGAAAGCCAAGCAAGTTTGGGACCACACGCTAAAGAAGTACATTTGGTTAATGATAACCAACCCAGGGTCAACCTGGCACGTATTTTTAACACACCGCATAGAAGTACTGGAAGCTCGCAAAATATGGTCTGCCCCCATACCCACAATTGAAACAGCAAAATTATTAACCAAACAAGTAAAGCTAATGTCGGCCGACAGTAACGCATTAACACAAAAAAATCTAAGTCATGGAAGTTGGGTGTCAAAACTTTACAACAGCGGGGTCCTACCACTCTGCCTGTCCTCTCCTTTAAAGTCAATAATGAAGCCTCCGAAACTCTCAGGCAGGGTGCTGACGAGGGTCAAACCATGGCTCTCATCCTTTTAGACCTTAGCGCGGCGTTCGACACTGTGGCACATTCCATCTTGCTACAGTGTCTGAGCAAAGGTGGGGTGAGAGGGGCAGCGTTGAAATGGATTTATTCATTTCTCGCAGGCCGAGGCTTCCAAGTGAGGCAGGGTGACTATTACTCTGAGCGAATTGCTCTGGACCAGGGGGTGCCGCAGGGCTCGTCCCTGAGCCCAACACTTTTTAATCTCTACGTAGCCCCGATTGCCTCCTTGGTAGAGAGCTACGGCCTCCGAATGGTTTCTTATGCCGATGACACGCAGTTGGTGATCTCCCTGTCGCGCGCACCCGATCTTTCGGCGGACATCTTCAGAGCCTGTATGCAAGACCTAGCTGCCTGGATGTCCGCAAACTGCCTTAAGCTTAACGGAAATAAGACCGAGGTGCTTGTCGTAGGGGGAGACCGATCGGCGTGGACGTCGGCATGGTGGCCTCCATGCCTTGGCTCAACACCTATCCCATGCCTGAAAGCAAAGAACTTGGGCATTTGGTTCGACTCCGACCTGACCTTCGGCCCTCAGATCAACCGGGTGGTCGGATCATGCTTTGGGACCCTCAAAAGTCTCAGGAAGGCATTGAAGTTTTTACCTGTAAAGGCCCGTCAAACCCTTGTGCATGCACTAGTCACCTCAAAGATGGACTATGGCAACCTCCTCTATCTAGGGACTCCGAAGAAGAATCTGAGCCGTTTACAGGTCCTACAGAATGCCGCTGCCAGGCTAGTACTTAGACTACCCAGAAGAGCCGCATCCTCGGTGGCCCTTCGGTCCTTGCACTGGCTCCCGATCAGAAGTAGGGTTGATTTCAAAGCACTCTGCATGTGCCATCGGATCATCAACGGGAGGTCTCCTCTCCCTTTGAAAGGACTGTTGACGCCTTATGAACCGTCCCGCTCCCTCAGATCCTCTGGCTCGGGACGCCTTGTTGTCCCCAAGGTGTCCAGAGCACGGATGGGCGGAAGATCCTTTAGGTACCTTGCAGCCGTCAGATGGAACACATTACCCTTAATATTGCGTCTCGAACCATCTGAACAAATCTTTAGAGCCAAGCTCAAAACTACACTATTCGAACAGTAAAGTATTCCACTTCTGTAGGTTCCAGTTAGCAGCCGCTCCTTAGCGCGGGGACACGCCGCTGTGCGTCACCAAGCGCTTTACAAAACTCCCTAAATAGAAATAGAAATAGAAGCGCCAACAAATGAGATTACAGTTTGACTTGATTCCACTATTGGCATATAAGCATGGCCAAGGGTACAAGGAAGTCACTGCCACACAGTGCTGAGTATGCGGGTGAGAAGAGGAAACATTAATCCACACATTGTACATCTGTGAGAAACTACGCACCCTGAGAAGTTACTGGCTTCGCCCTATTTGGCGTATTTTTAAACGTGCGGACATATCAAGAAGCTTTGGTTGACTGTATGCAAGGCAACTCAGTGTAACTGGCAGCACGCTTCATGAAATTCATGACAGCTGTAAAAACTATGTTGGACCTTGACAATCATACAGAACTATAACGCACAAAGCCTGTCAATCGTTGTACTTTTCAGGTCTTCGATGATAAAACTGTGTTTATATTTTTAATCTTTAGAATAACAGGATGACAAATTGTCATAAATTCCTTATATATATATTGCTGGAAATTATGCACTTTATACTTGATTTTATTCCAATATGGTTGCAATGATTTTAACTAATTGTGCAATAAAATGTATCTTACATAGGCACCCTCAAAAGCCCCCCAGGCTGGATCATACATCTTCAATTTAAGTCCGATTACATTCCATGAGTGTAACTTTAGTTGTCGGGGAGCATTAATCTGATCTGTGGCTACTTGAGGCGCAATATTTGAGCTTATTTGTGAATTATTTAAAAGCCCAGGAAACACTGTGCATTCAACACTCCCCACCACTCTCCTGTCAACAGGATCCCTCAGTAAAGTTGTGTGGGACAAAACAATTGTCCTGTTATTCAAAACTGACCCCCTGAGTTTGTCCCTGTTAGCCTGATTGGATGGTTCCATTAAGAGTCAATCAATATAAAAAGGTCTACGTTATCATTTCTGGATGTGTGTGGTCTACTTGAGTTGTTTTGCAGTAATGGAACAGAATTGGACTGTAAGTGGATAGGATGTATGTGGGTAGGCGGTGTATTATATTTGATTTGAATGAGAGAACCATTTTGGGGCGTGGTCCGCTATTCTTGTTCATGAGAGAGAACATAACGTAATCATGGCTAGAATTGGGTAGCTCCATCGCTTAGCTGCAATAATGTCTTCTCTTATTAGAAATAGCATTGGAGAGTATGCCTAATCCAATGTATGATTTTGTTTTTTAAGTAATCAATATTCTCTTTATCCATTGGCTTCAGTTTGAGCTCTTGATTCATATACAATACTCAAACTGTCTTGTGTTGAATCCTTGTACCTATCGCCCAGGTACTGACGATGTCTTAAGCTATCCCACTATCACTAAAGAAAAACCTACCATTAAATGTTCCCTTGTTCATATTATTTCTCTCCCATACAGTTTGACTCACGGAGAGAGGCCTGGGCTGTGGATACAAATGCCTAGAGTATAAGTTCCTCGTGGTTCATAGCATCCTTACTAGGCAATTGTGATACGTAGTTCCTGCAGGCTGGACTCGCTGTTTAGCCTATTTCCTTGCGGAGTCGACCATTAGAATGTAGAACTCAATATTTACTGGGCTGTTTCTACAAGAGAAGTTTGTGGAACCATGATTATATAGACGTATTATCGCTCTTAGAACAAGCATGGTATTATGGTATTAATTAGAACAAGTAAATGATTGCTGGGTGTATAGGTAACTACTTGATATTGGTGAATGCTTTTCATATTGCAGTTGTCAAGCTGTTAAATTGAAAGTAATCAAACCCACATAAGGTTAGCACATAATATTGGTCATTTTCTTTAACAAATAATGTATAATAATTCAGAGTGTTGCTCAGTTATCATATCTACTTTCCATACATTTTAGCTCAGACGAAATATTAAGTCTAATTCCAGACTGCAGAGTTGGGAATAGATAAGGGTTCTAGTAGGTACATCATATACGATATCAAAAATTAGATGCTGAAGTCAATATCAGAGCCGTGCTGAATGTCTTCTCATCTCATTAAATATAATGGCTCCTGCAATGCAAACCAAGCCTAGCTGTGTATCCAGTCAATGTGCTGATATCCAGTGTTTCTGTTTCCCTCTCTTGCCTCTTCCCCTTTTCCCAGATTGAGTTCCAATATAAATTCAATTCATCCTCTTTGAGATGCCAGATGGCATTTCTTCCACTTTCAAAAAGGGACTGTGAAATAACCTGGGTTATTTCTCTATTTTCCACGTTTGTCCACTAAACATGGGTTTTTGTCAGAAACCTATTTTGTCCCTTTCTGTCTATTTTATAGGTCTACCCTTTCTTTGATCCCAAGCAGCATATCTCCAGCAGCGGTAACAGTGTGATCAATTGACACAACCCAAATTCTGTGAAATGTCATCATAAAAAATGCTAGCATGACTGTGCGGTGGATACAATTGTGGATTAGTGTTTCACAAATGGGTATGTGCAATTTTCAGCACAGTCCGATAGTTGTCTGCCACTGAGGCAGCTGACGTTTTGGTTTATTTTGCTAGACGAATTTCACAGGTACCAGGATACGGAAGACCCCTGCTGCCCAGGTTGGCATCTTCTCCCATGTGCGACCAACATGCATTCCTAGCCCATGATAACACTCCACAAGTCTGATGCGCGGCAGACCGATGTGGTGACTACCAGCTAGGTGGAGCCAGAAGATCCTCCGATCTCTATCCCTGGCAGCAGCACTCCGGGAAGATGTTTCCTCACTTCATACACTGTGAGGATGGCAATGTGTATTTGTAGTCCTTGAACCATTATATTCAATCCTCGTCTAGCGCCCCTCTTACTGCGGTTGCACCCCACTTTACTAATTATCAAAGCAAATATGCATTTGCAAAGCGAGACTGGCTGGCTTTGGCAATGCTTGTTTCTGTCTGTGTCACCCTTCCAAACTATTTGGTGGTAAAATAAAAGTACATCTGATCAGAAGGATTGGCTAGACATCTAGTCATGCTGAGCCCTGATGGCATTCTACCCCATCGCTTCATGATGACCCCGCTGGAATTTATCACTAGCTACTGAAAACTGGAACACCAGATCCTGGGGCAGCGCGCATTTCATAAATCCCACATAAGCATTCTAATCAACTACAACATGCTGTTCATTTTCATAACGCAGATATAATCCCCTTGAATAAAAAAGATCCCTGGGGGAGAATTTAGCTGCTCTATCAAATTGTTGTGTTTTTTTCATTTAGAAACATAAGAGTTCGGCTGCTCTGCTGCCTCCCCCACTCTCTGTCTTCTCCGTCTCACTTGTTTTCACAGGAGAAATGGAAATTAAACAGCTGGGAAAAAAGCCTTCTAATCTCCATATGAGGAGAGAGTGTTCATAACTACCTGTGCCTGTTTGAAGAGATAGCAGCAGGTATGTTCTTTAACCCCTTCCCCGCTCATGACGGAACCGCTCCGTCATGAGCCACGGTTGCCGTGTGCTCATGACGGAGCGGTTCCGTCATGCCACGACCGTTGGCGGCCGCTCCGCCCACGCGGCGCTGTTTCCCCGCCAGTGCGGGGGGACAACGCAACTGGGCGGAGTCATGACGGAACCGCCCCGTCATGAGCACAGCTCAACCGTGGCTCATGACGGAGTGGCTCCGTCATGAGCACAGCGCCACCGCGCTGCCCCCCCGCACACCCCAGCGCTGCGGCGGAATTCCCGCCGCAGCGAAGGGGTTAAGAGGCAGAAATAGTAGGATAACCATCAAACTACTAGAGTGTGTATGCATGTGGGTGGGTGTGTGTGTGTGTGTGCTGTAGGCCTTTTTTGTTTTATGTGGACTGCATGTGTGTGTGTGTGTTTAGTAGGCTGTTTTAGTTTTATGTGGGCTGCATGTGTGCTAAATGTGTGTGTATGTGCGCACGCGCGTGTTTTAGGCTTTTTTTGCTTTATTTTGGTTGCACGTGTCTGTGTGTTTGTGTTTTGTGTTCGTGTGCATTTTCCTTTGTATGTCAAGAAGAGGGAAAGTGTATATATCATGCAGAAAAATGACTACGTGTGTACAACAACATGATGGAACTAACATATGTGAGTAAATGGGGGCGTGGCTTGGACGCCGAACAAGATGGCCGCCTGAGCTCGGAGCTCTCCTGCACCGCGGCGGACTTTTCCTCTCCTCGCCGTTACCTGCGACTGTTTTATCGGACCTCTTGCGGCCCCTTCGAGCGGATGTCATCGCGCTCAGGATGTGACCGCTAGACTTCTTCTTTGAGCAGTTTCTGCCCCGTTATCACTCCTATATGTAAGTGCCTCAGCGCGACCGCCATTTTGCAATCAGCGCGACGCGCGCGCGAGGCTGAGGTGGATGCAGGCATGTTTCTTCTGTTTACTTCCTCAGAGACTGGGCTTGGATGTGACGGTTTAATGGCTTCTTCTTTCTGCCTCTTCAACATCTCTCCATTTTTTCAGCCAACACGCCTCTGCTTTTGAGATATCCTTGGAAGACTCACATGCCCCATGCTGTACTCACGAGTGGAACTTTTTCTTTTCTCTCAGCAATGCTGCCTCACTGAACACTCCTGTCTTTATATTCTCCTCACAAATTGTTGCGTCTGATGTGCACTACTTGATGAATTTCCTCAGTTTTTGCTTCTTTTTTCAACTTTCATGATTCCGGATTTAGAGCAAAGTTTCACCACGTTCATACTTATCCTAAATGCTGGGTTTTTACTGCAATTATTTCACTAAGTCTTTGCGCATAAGGCATTCGCGCTGGCTGGTGATTTCCCCGTTACTATTGGAAGTGGACTTTCATTACTTGTTGGAGCTAATTTGGGTTTTTTCATGGTCTTAGCTGTTGTCCCTTACGGCTCCTGCTGACCTCTGTGCTTTCAAACTAAGCCTATTGACATTTTTTGCTTTTTACACAAGAAGCACTGCGCTGTATTGCTTATTACTCCTCTCGTCATTGGCACTTTCAAACCTCTATGGGCAAACTACGTAACCCAAAGTTTGTCTTTGTGCCTTCGAAGACCTCCCCTTCAGCCGCCTCTTCTTCAACGGCAGGTCACTCTCCTCTCACGGATCAAATGGCGGCAGCGTCTTCCAGTCGTTCCTCTCCATCACAGCCTGCCTTAAACAAGTCTTCTCCTTCTACTTCTTTGCCTAAGCGCTTGAAGCAAGACTCTCCTCCTCCTCCACCTGAGATGCCTCCATCCCCTATATCGATGGAAATGCTACTAGAGGAGATTCGCGCTTTGCATTAAGAGTCAATCAATATAAAAAGGTCTACGTTATCATTTCTGGATGTGTGTGGTCTACTTGAGTTGTTTTGCAGTAATGGAACAGAATTGGACTGTAAGTGGATAGGATGTATGTGGGTAGGCGGTGTATTATATTTGATTTGAATGAGAGAACCATTTTGGGGCGTGGTCCGCTATTCTTGTTCATGAGAGAGAACATAACGTAATCATGGCTAGAATTGGGTAGCTCCATCGCTTAGCTGCAATAATGTCTTCTCTTATTAGAAATAGCATTGGAGAGTATGCCTAATCCAATGTATGATTTTGTTTTTTAAGTAATCAATATTCTCTTTATCCAGTGGCTTCAGTTTGAGCTCTTGATTCATATACAATACTCAAACTGTCTTGTGTTGAATCCTTGTACCTATCGCCCAGGTACTGACGATGTCTTAAGCTATCCCACTATCACTATCATCGCTTCATGATGACCCCGCTGGAATTTATCACTAGCTACTGAAAACTGGAACACCAGATCCTGGGGCAGCGCGCATTTCATAAATCCCACATAAGCATTCTAATCAACTACAACATGCTGTTCATTTTCATAACGCAGATATAATCCCCTTGAATAAAAAAGATCCCTGGGGGAGAATTTAGCTGCTCTATCAAATTGTTGTGTTTTTTTCATTTAGAAACATAAGAGTTCGGCTGCTCTGCTGCCTCCCCCACTCTCTGTCTTCTCCGTCTCACTTGTTTTCACAGGAGAAATGGAAATTAAACAGCTGGGAAAAAAGCCTTCTAATCTCCATATGAGGAGAGAGTGTTCATAACTACCTGTGCCTGTTTGAAGAGATAGCAGCAGGTCTGTTCTTTAACCCCTTCCCCGCTCATGACGGAACCGCTCCGTCATGAGCCACGGTTGCCGTGTGCTCATGACGGAGCGGTTCCGTCATGCCACGACCGTTGGCGGCCGCTCCGCCCACGCGGCGCTGTTTCCCCGCCAGTGCGGGGGGACAACGCAACTGGGCGGAGTCATGACGGAACCGCTCCGTCATGAGCACAGCTCAACCGTGGCTCATGACGGAGTGGCTCCGTCATGAGCACAGCGCCACCGCGCTGCCCCCCCGCACCCCCCAGCGCTGCGGCGGAATTCCCGCCGCAGCGAAGGGGTTAAGAGGCAGAAATAGTAGGATAACCATCAAACTACTAGAGTGTGTATGCATGTGGGTGGGTGTGTGTGTGTGTGTGTGCTGTAGGCCTTTTTTGTTTTATGTGGACTGCATGTGTGTGTGTGTGTTTAGTAGGCTGTTTTAGTTTTATGTGGGCTGCATGTGTGCTAAATGTGTGTGTATGTGCGCACGCGCGTGTTTTAGGCTTTTTTTGCTTTATTTTGGTTGCACGTGTCTGTGTGTTTGTGTTTTGTGTTCGTGTGCATTTTCCTTTGTATGTCAAGAAGAGGGAAAGTGTATATATCATGCAGAAAAATGACTACGTGTGTACAACAACATGATGGAACTAACATATGTGAGTAAATGGGGGCGTGGCTTGGACGCCGAACAAGATGGCCGCCTGAGCTCGGAGCTCTCCTGCACCGCGGCGGACTTTTCCTCTCCTCGCCGTTACCTGCGACTGTTTTATCGGACCTCTTGCGGCCCCTTCGAGCGGATGTCATCGCGCTCAGGATGTGACCGCTAGACTTCTTCTTTGAGCAGTTTCTGCCCCGTTATCACTCCTATATGTAAGTGCCTCAGCGCGACCGCCATTTTGCAATCGGCGCGACGCGCGCGCGAGGCTGAGGTGGATGCAGGCATGTTTCTTCTGTTTACTTCCTCAGAGACTGGGCTTGGATGTGACGGTTTAATGGCTTCTTCTTTCTGCCTCTTCAACATCTCTCCATTTTTTCAGCCAACACGCCTCTGCTTTTGAGATATCCTTGGAAGACTCACATGCCCCATGCTGTACTCACGAGTGGAACTTTTTCTTTTCTCTCAGCAATGCTGCCTCACTGAACACTCCTGTCTTTATATTCTCCTCACAAATTGTTGCGTCTGATGTGCACTACTTGATGAATTTCCTCAGTTTTTGCTTCTTTTTTCAACTTTCATGATTCCGGATTTAGAGCAAAGTTTCACCACGTTCATACTTATCCTAAATGCTGGGTTTTTACTGCAATTATTTCACTAAGTCTTTGCGCATAAGGCATTCGCGCTGGCTGGTGATTTCCCCGTTACTATTGGAAGTGGACTTTCATTACTTGTTGGAGCTAATTTGGGTTTTTTCATGGTCTTAGCTGTTGTCCCTTACGGCTCCTGCTGACCTCTGTGCTTTCAAACTAAGCCTATTGACATTTTTTGCTTTTTACACAAGAAGCACTGCGCTGTATTGCTTATTACTCCTCTCGTCATTGGCACTTTCAAACCTCTATGGGCAAACTACGTAACCCAAAGTTTGTCTTTGTGCCTTCGAAGACCTCCCCTTCAGCCGCCTCTTCTTCAACGGCAGGTCACTCTCCTCTCACGGATCAAATGGCGGCAGCGTCTTCCAGTCGTTCCTCTCCATCACAGCCTGCCTTAAACAAGTCTTCTCCTTCTACTTCTTTGCCTAAGCGCTTGAAGCAAGACTCTCCTCCTCCTCCACCTGAGATGCCTCCATCCCCTATATCGATGGAAATGCTACTAGAGGAGATTCGCGCTTTGCGTCCGTTTGTGGAGGAGACCAATACGAAGATGCAGCTTTTTGAGGCTAAATGGTCAAATATGGAAACTCGTGTGTCCTCCGTAGAACAGCAGATTACAGAGATTTAGACCAACTCTCAGCGTATTTCCTCTCTGGAGAAGTCTCTCCTCACCCTCCAACAGCACACCGAGGATTTAGAAAATAGAAATAGGAGGAACAACCTGCGCATTTATGGCCTGCCGGAGTCCTTGGAAGGAGATGATCCTGTTACGTTCTTTTCCTCTTTTCTTCTGAAACTTCTGGACATTCCTGCTACTACTTCTCTAAGCATCCAAAGAGCTCATAGGCTTGGCCATCGTTCCTCCCCCTCAACTAAGCCGCGAGGAGTCATCATCCTTTTCCTAAAATTTACTGATCTTCTTCTGGTCCTCTCTGCAGCTCGAACAAAGCGTCAAGTATCCTGGATGGGTCAGAGAGTTTTTCTCTCTCAAGATGTCTCTAATGCCACTGCAGCCAGAAGGAAGGAGTTCCTGTCTCTTCGAGCTCCTCTACGTTCTCTTGGGGCTAGATATGGTCTATTTCATCCCTGTAAATTCAAAGTGACTCACCAAAACAACACCTGGACTTTTCAAGATCCAGCTGAACTCAAGAATTTTATTCATATTCAGACTAATGCTGGCATGGATACATCCAACCCCGCTAATGGCTGAATATTTAACTCTCCGGTTTTTCTTCTTGCAGGTTTTGCTGATATATTCTTATCTGGGCATGAGTTTTTCTTTCTTTGACGTGGCTCCTCAATGGTTGTTGGATTGGATTCCCTGTTTTCATATGTCGTCTGCCTTTGTGTTGTTTTGCTTAACATAATTTTTGTGTCACCTGTTTCTCCTTTCCTCACCTAGATTGCCCGATGTGTCCCTCTCCATTCCATACGGTTCGTCTTATTCATCTTCCGTCCTGGTGCAGTATGTTGTTCTCCTGGCTTAGGAGGTTACTCTTGTCGAATCCCTCCATACCCCATCGTCATCTCTTTTTTCCCCCTCAGGTATGTTTTCCTCAGTCATCCTATTTGGATTTGTACTGTCTCTTCTTGTACTTCCTCTTTCTTACCTTTTCCCCTCTTTCCCTTCTCTTTTTCTTATTGTATTTCTCGAATGTCCTTTTGTCTCGCTCTTTTTTTCTCATATATCAGTTGCCACTTTTTATGACCTTTTTGTATTTATGGCTTTTCTTTGTTCCTTACAATTTTACTGTTTTTTAATTCAAAGTTATTTCATGGAATGTGAAAGGTTTTGTTAATCCTTTTAAACGACAGAGAATACTTTCCCATCTTGCTTCTTACAATCCTGATTTAGTCCTTCTACAAGAAACTCATCTCTCTGAAGCTGAGTCTCTTAAGCTGAAGAGAGGCTGGGTGGGAACGGTCTTATTCTCTCCTACATCTAATAAAAAGAATGGTGTGGCTATTTTGTGCCACAGCTCAAATGTAAAGTTCTTTCTCAAGAGAATGATGCTGAAGGCCGTTGGGTTTTAGTTAGGTTGTTAATCAATTCTGTATCTTTGACTGTATTTAATGTTTATGGTCCTACCCACCCGATTGCAATTTTTGGCCTTTAATCACTTCGAAATGTTTTCAATACATTGATTCCATGTTTATTTTGGGGGGGGATTGTAATCAAATTGTTGATCCGTTTCTCGATCGCAAATCCTCTGCCCGCTTTACACCTCACAAGTCACATACGCAATTTCTAGACACTATCTCTAAATCACACCTCATTGACTCATGGAGACTTTCCCATCCTGATACTCTAGACTACTCCTTCTTTTCACCTCCCCATGCCTCTTTTTCTCGGATTGACTACATCTTCCTCTCTCAATCTCTCTCTCAAAATCTTCTATCCTCGTCTATAGAACCAATAGTTATCTCGGACCATGCTCCCATTGTCACAGTTCTTGATCTTCTCCCTCCACATCCCAAGTCTTCTCGTTGGCGTTTCAACAAATCTCTTCTTTTGGATCCTCTTTTTTCCTCTTCCTTTCTCTCCTTTGCTACAGAATTCTTTTTGCTCAACTCCGATCCCTCTTTAGCCCCTTATGTTATCTGGGATTCTTTTAAGGCAACCGCTCGTGGTTTTGTAATAGACTTTGTTTCGAAGAAAAAGAAACGCTTCCTTAACAAACAGAAAGATTTGCTGGCTCATATTAAATCCTTAGAGCACAAATTCTATACTTCCTCTAATAAAACTGTCTTACCAGATCGTATATGTGCCAAACTCGATTTCAACAAAACTACTACCGATAATGCCTCTTCAATCTTATTACGGAGCAGTGCGCATTACTACGGAGGCCGTAACAAATCTGGTAAACTTTTAGCTAACTATCTTAAGTCCCGTAGGGAGCGTAATTCTAAAGATTCGATTTATTCTACCGATAATCTTCTCCTACACAAGGAACAAGATATACTTGCCCAATTCCAACTTTTTTACCAGTCACTTTATACTCCGGAATCGCCTCCCTCTGCTTCTCTTATTCAGTCCTATTTCGATAGCATCCCTGCCCCCTCCACTTCTCATCTCAACCTCCCTGGTCTTGAGCATGATCTCTCCATTACCGAACTTGATAGCGCCTTAAAGACTTTAACTAAAGGTAAATCCCCGGGTCCTGATGGCTTCTCGGTGGAATTTTATCTGCGTTTTTCAGACCTTCTACTCCCGAAACTTCTCTCACTTTTCCAGTCCTTCTTTATCTCTGGCACAGCGGCTGGTACTTTCCACGAGGCTACAATTTGTCTTATACCCAAGGATGGTCGTGACCCCCAATTCTGTAAAAACTACCGACCAATATCCTTAGTTAATGTAGACTACAAATTATTTGCTAAACTTCTCGCCTTACGCTTGGATCCTCTTCTCCCCCATCTCATTGGCAAGGAACAGTGTGGTTTCGTTAAGGGCAGACTTACCTCGGATAATTCCCGCCTTTTCCTCAACGTCCTAAATAAAGTACCTTCTCTCACCATTCCTTTAGCCACCATCTCGGTCGATGCTGAGAAGGCGTTTGATAGAGTGGATTGGTCTTTTCTGTTTGCCGCCTTGCGATGGCACGGTTTTGGCCCTAATTTTATTTCTTTACTTTATTCTGCCCCTAAGGCGTCTGTTTTAGTAAATGGTCATCTATCCCCTTTTTTTCCCCTCCGACGTGGAGTTCGTCAAGGTTGTCCTCTGTCCCCACTACTTTTTGTTCTGGCCCTAGAGCCATTTCTTACGTCTATTAGGAACAACATATCTATTTCTGGTTTCCCTTATGACAAGACTCTTTTGAAACTCTCTGCATATGCAGATGACATTCTCCTATTTATTTCTGACCCTGAAAAATCCATTCCTGCCTTATTATCTGAGTTTAATTCCTTTTCCCAAGTCTCTGGTTACAAGATCAACTCAGATAAAACTGAGATTCTCCCTCTCACCAAATTTTGTCTCCCTCATCAGTTCTCTTCCACTGGCTTTGCATGGAACTCTTCTAAAATCAAATACCTCGGAGTATGGTTTTCTAACTCCATCTCTTCATCCATTCGTTTGAACATGTCTATTGTACTATCCCGTATAGATAAATTGTTATCCTCTTGGAATCCTCTCTTTCTCTCATGGTGGGGTCGGCTGGACTCGATAAAAATGATGATATCCCCCATTCTTATATACATTCTCTCCATGCTCCCTGTACATATTCCCGATATTTATTTCAAACGCATCGACTCCTGTCTCTCTAAGTTTCTATGGAACCATAAAAAATCCAGGGTTGCTCTAGTTGCTCTTCGTAAACCAAAATCGAATGGCGGAGTCAATTTTCTAGACTTTCGTCTCTATCATAAGTCTTTTTCTCTCCGTCAGGCTTCTAACTGGCTTGCTCTAACACCTTCCCCTCTTGCTCCTCTTTAGCTCTCTATTGAACGTTCATTGCTCTCTCCGTTCTCTTTATCTGAGGTTGTACGTTTTTCTGCTAAGAACTTAACCACTCCTCTCCCCTTGTTCAAGCACACTTCCTCTCTTTTATACGCTTTGGTCCGTCCTGATTCTATTACTCATGAATCCTTTTTAGCTTCCCCCATCTGGTATAACTCGCTTATTCTTCTAAACAATCGCCCTATTTGCTGGAATGCGTGGAGGTCAAGAGGTCTGGTGTGGGTTAATCAACTCTTTGATGGTTTTCTTCCATGCTCTTTTCCTCGTTTCCGACTTTTGTTTCACTGCCCGCAATCCTTTTTCCGCAGGTTCACTGTCCTTATGGCCCTTATACTTGATGTTTATTATTCCCTTCCTTCCTCGTTGTCTCCCATATCCAACTCCCCTCTTCTTCAGATTTTGTCTACTCTCCCCAAAGCCTCTCTTATTTATAAATTCTTCTCCTCTCCCAATCCGACCCGTCCGAAATCTAAATTGGAATGTGCTTGGGAGTCGGATCTGAGCTGTGACTGGCCTATAGCTCTTTGGGATAAAGTTTGGTCCAGGTCCTTAAAAATTTCTCGTTCTGCCTCACTGACCCAATCTATGTTTTTTCTATAACACAGATTGTATCTCTCTCCAGTTTCTATTTCTCGTTTCTCTCTTGATACAGATTCTAACTGTTGGACCTGCGCCTCCCCTAATGCTGATCTTTTTCATCTTCTCTTTCTTTGTCCTTCTGTTCTCATACTCTGGGGTTAGGTATGGTCTTATGTCTCTCGCCTATTTTCGATCTCTGCTCCATACTCTATCCCTCTTCTCTTTTTAGGTAGTCTTTCTGACACTTTAGATATTCCTCCGCACTCCTCTGGTCTATTAGACCTTATGCTTGCTCTAGCTTTTCAGCACATATCTTTTAACTGGAAGGATCTTACTAAACTCTCTATACAATGTTGGTGGAACTCTCTCTGTCATTACCATAGGCTTGATGTGCGCTTTGCTGCTGCTTCCACCCCTACACTTAATAGAGATTTATTTTGGTTGCCTCTCACATCATATCTTGACCGCATGGCTCTGAATCGTACCTCTCCCTTATCCTCTGAGAATTTTAAACCTCCATGAACGACTCTTTCTCTGTCCTTCTTCTTCTATTTTTCTTCTATTTTTTCCATTTGCATCTACGTTTCCTGCCCTTAGCTATTCCCTATCCTACGCTTTTTTGCTTTCTCTATCTTACCTATTCTTATGCCTGATTTTCTTTCTATTCTCTTTATAAGGCCTTTTTCCTATTCTTTTTCCTTTCCCTCCTTTCCTCTATCCTCCTTTCCTTTCTTTTTCTCCCCTTTTTTCTTTCTTGTCTATAAAAAATCTTCTACAAAATGCTTTTTATGTTCTGACGCTTCTTTTGTTAGCAAATATTGATCTACTGGTTTCTTCTTAATTCAACTTGGACAATGTTATCCAAATGCTCTGTATCTCGTTGTTTTTTCTAATCTTCTCTAATAAAGCATTTTAAACATAAAAAAACATATGTGAGTAAAGAAGAGGGCAATGCGCCTTCAGTTGGCTAAGGGGTTTGGGGTTTCTTTAATATTGGCAGCTGGGTGTGGTGGCGTTCATTGCGGTGGCGGGGTCTACCTCGGGAGGAAGTCTGTGGCTACAATTGCACCTTTCCCCAGGCAGCACCGGGGTCACAAAAATATTTACCAACAAAAGTAACACATCATCAGTAGGCAAAGCTAAGCGCACGCGTCGGCACATCCAGCATGGAAACAGTAGGCAAGAAACAGACTCACCCACCCAGACCCTCACCCACCCAGCAGATGACCTGGAAAAAACGAACCTGCCCTTGGGAATTCACAGCTGCCCTTCCTGCTCTAGAGATGTCAGCATCAGTTACAGGCAGGACCAAGAAGGGTCCTCTTGAACATGCAACCATATATCATTTGTATGCAGCCCGCCTCGTAGGTTTATCAGTAATAGGGAAAACCAACTCCCAGGGGAGAGAACGCCTCAGCCGTGGGCACCGCGAGTGACAGATGCACGTGCCGCCAAAAACAGAACGATCTCGAGCCCCGCCCCCCCCATCAATCACCCTGCGGGCACCGACACCCCGCAGAATACAAATATACGATTACATTTTTTCAAGACAGTTCAGACAAACAGCCTTAATATGTGGCTCACGAAGCAGCAACAGGCACCAACCGCACTGACTGTGTCTTCCCTGTCTGGGGCGGCCCTTGAGCCGCCCTCCCATCGGGAGGCCTTCTGAATTCATGGCCCCCACCCCTCTCTTTCAAGAGGGCTTTGAAGCACTCAAGGAGAGAGAACAGGCACACGCCCCTTGAAAGGAGTTATCTTATTAACTGAAAACAATGATTTCAAGCTTGGGGGCTTCGCTCCCTCTGGGGACGTTTGTAGTGCTATAATGCTGATTAGATGGCGGGCCCCGGGGGAAGTGAAGGTCGCAGACCAGTCTTCCCCCGGGGAATTCGCGCAACGACCGGAAGGACATGGTGGGGGTGGGATCATAGGAAGGAGAGGGGCGGGAGTTGGGAGGGTATATAGGTGTCAGGAGAGGAGTATCCGGCCTCTTCCTGACACCTGAGCACCACCGGGGAGGGAAAAGTTTGTGGAGATTATTGTAGGGTTAGGCCATCTGCCGCTTTGTCGATCGGCGGGGGGGGGGGGCTGACACTGGGGGGACCGTGAAGTTTTCCACAACTGTCTTGACGGCATGGTGATTTCGGTGCGGCGGACGTTGGAGCGGCATGGAGGCTTGGCTGGGCCGGCCGGGCGGATACTATACGTCCTGGGGCGGCGTGGCTGGCGGAGGCGACCGTTCGCTTCAGGTAGGGGGGGAGGGGGGGGCTGCCCGATTGCGGTGTCCGGGATGCGGGGTGGCGGGGGAGGGCCCTGCATGCGGGCGCGCCTGTCGTCTGCGCGTGCGTGCTTTGCGGTCCATGCGGGAGGGGGTTTGGGGGCTGGGACGGCTCGCTCGGCAGCGCGACCTGGTCAGGCGGCGCATGGCGGGACTGAGGCGCGGGACGGCGGGGTATGCGTGTGTCGCCCGGCGCGCAGTCCCCTTGGGTTCGAGCCTCGCGGTCGCGCCCCCCCCCCTGCTTAGCACTTGCCGACTTCACATAGAGCGCTTTGACGTAGGTCCCATCAGGCAGAAGCTGTCTATCCATAACCGGGGTCAGCATAGGGCATGTAAGGCATCGATCGAAGCTCATCAGGACGTTGCCGTCACTGCCCTCGGTACTCTGTCGGGAGCAGGTCCGGACTACGCGTCCCAGGCACTGTTCCCATTACGGCGCGCGGGCCCCAATGTCCCCACAAGCAAGCGGGGGCCCCATTTTAGCGCGCACATACCACACAAAGCGCATTGAGACCGTTCGCGCCGCCGCTTTTAAAATGTGAGCGGCGCGAAAAACGGTCATTTCAAGTGGCTCCTTTACTTGCTCCAATTCTTTTTCTTCTAGTGGGCGGTTGCGGCGCTGCTACTTGCTGGCCTTTGGAAGAGTATTCTGTTAGTTACATTGCCTGTGTGGGGCGCTGCAATTCACACCCACAGCTAGGCAGGGTTCGGCACAGGTTCCGGGGGGGGGGAGGCGGGGGCAGGGGCAGTGGAGGCGCAGTGAGGCAGGGTGTTGCGTAGGTGCTGCAGCGGGGGTAGGCGGTGCAAGGGGAGTCAGGGAGCAGCAGGCAGTGGTGGCGGGGGTCATCGGAGTCCAGATGAGGGACTGCCAGGACGGCATGAGACCCGGTGGTGCTGGGGACCCACTCAGTTTAGCAACCGAGTGGGGGGGGGATCCAGGACCGGCGGAGAAGGCCGGCAGATGAGGGGTGTTGCCAGCGGGGCGCACAACGGCTCTGAGACGCTGGCCAGAAGCAGTAGGGGGGTCCGCGGCGGCCTGCCCTCCTTCGAGGGATTCGCGCATTGAGCATCGCAATTTTGTGAATACTACCGAGTTCCGATTATGTGCGGTGTGATGGGTGGTATGACTGGGGTTGGGGGTGCGGATGGAAGCCTGTGACGGAGTGCGACGGTAGAGGTGTTGGTGTGCCGGATGCAGTGCGATGGGCATGGTGTCCGATGGCGTGGCGTTATATTGTGAGGTTTAGGTGTTCACGCCCTGGTGGGCACCGGGTGCTAATGTTTAGGTCGGTGCAAGGAGCGACTGGCGTCTCCAATGGGGCTTTGGAGAGGGGGATTGCCAGGGGCGGGGGGGGGGGGAGGGAGTGCAGGTAACCGGTCCATTGTGTTATTTGTTTCAGGCGCTGCGGCCTCAGACGGCGCAGGGACAAGGAGCTCCGGTCTAGAAGAGGAGGTCCTGGACGGACGCTCAGGTACATGACTGTGGGGGGGTTTTTAAATCTTGGTGTCGTACTTTGCCGATACCGGTCCATGCCCTGGTTGTCACCGGGTGCTCAATTTCTGAGTTATGCAATCGGTGGTGATACCTGCAAGGATTGGGCCGTCGCCAATGGGGCCTTGGAGTGGGGAATTGCTCTGGAGGGAGGGGGGAGCAAGGTAACCAGTCCATTTATTTGTTTCAGGCGAGTGTGGCCTTTCGACGGCGCAGGGGCGAGGAGCTCCGGTCTGGAAGGGGAGGTCCTGGATGGACGCTCAGGTAAATGACTGGGGGGGGTTTTCAGCCTTGGTGTCGTACTTGGCCGATACCGTGTCTACGCCCTGGTTGGCACCGGGTGCTCCATTTCTCAGTTTATGCAATGGTATTTCCTACAATGAGGTAAGGACAATGCTGGAGGCCTGGGGAACCCAGGGCCCACGTGACGCACAGCTGGTCAGCGGGGGAGTTCGGTGGTGATGCATACAAGGATTGGTACGGCGCCAATGGGGCCTGGGAGCGGGGGATTGCCCTGGAGGGGGGGGGTGTGTGCAGGTAACCAGTCCATTCTGTTGTTTGTTTCAGGCGAATGCGGCCTCGGATGGGGCGGGGGCAAGGAGCCCCGGGCTGGAGGTGGAGGTCCTGGACGGACGCTCAGGTAAATGACTGGGGGGGGTTTTCAGCCTTGGTGTCGTACTTGGCCGATACCGTGTCCACGCCCTGGTTGGCACCGGGTGCTCCATTTCTCAGGTTATGCAATGGTATTTCCTACAATGAGGTAAGGACAATGCTGGAGGCCTGGGGAACCCAGGGCCCACGTGACTCATAGCTGGTCCGCAGGGATGGTCGGGGGTGATACATGCAAGGGTTGGTATGTCGCCAATGGACCGTGGAATGGGGGATTGCCCTGAAAGGGGGGTGGGGGTGTGGGCAGGTAACCAGTCCATTTTGTTGTTTGTTTCAGGCGAGTGCGGCCGCAGTCGGAGCGGGGGGTAAGGAGATCCAAAGGCGTCTCCGTTTTGGCGAAGGAGGTCCTGGACGGATGCTCAGGTAAATGAATTGGGTGGTTGAAGGTCTTGGAGTTGCACTTGGAAGCTTAGGTTTCACGCCCTGGTTGGCACCGGGTGCTCATTCCTCAGGGTCTGCAAGGGTAGTCCTTCGGTAAGGTGGGGACGATGCTGGGGGCCTGGTGAACTCGGGGCTCGACTGACGCGCAGCGGAGGCGGCAGGGGAGTTCAGGGGTGATACATGCGGGGTTAGACAGGGGCCTGAGGGCCTCAGTATCTGGCGCGCGAGGGTCGCGAGGCGTGACGAGGGCAGTGTTCTGCTGATGGGGACTTGCAGGGGGACTGGTGGAGGTAGTTGTGGTGATGATACAATCAAAGTAGGGAAAAAGAAGCTGTGATCCAAACGGCTTCCAGCTAGTCATAAATAATCAAGGGAGAATGGATCACTTGTTGCTGGCACCAGGGTTCAGGTGGTTGTATCTGATATAGGTAAAAAACCCTCAATCACGTCAAGATATGTATGGGCGGTATATCTTGGTTCTCCGCCTTTAAATACGTGATAGCATCATCATTGGGTTTATTCCATGCATCCTCCAACCCGGAGGGAACCACTGAATTCTCCAGTAGTGATCAGGGAAAATAAAAATGATAAAATAAAAAAGTGAGGAGTGCTCAAGTGAGTGATTAAAAAGAAGTGTTCCTCATGCTACCTATAAAAAAGTCTTTATTCTGATAGGTGCTGGGGAAGCGTTAAAAAGGTCAAATTGCAGATAGGATGTGTAATGAATCCTCTGCGATATTAAACGTAGTGATCGGTCGACATGTTTCAGCTCTTGTAAAGCCCAGAGGAGGGTCAGGGAGCTTTCTTCAGGACCTCAGGTGAATAAAGAAAATGGAATTTTTTTTTTTATCAATTACATGTAGAAGTTCCAATGTCAATTCAGATGGACTTCGTCAGGATTAGTACCTGATATTTTCACAGTACGAGCTCCGTACGAGGACTGGGGCCGAGGGGAAGTGGCTCCTTTGCGGAGTGGCACGAATCTTACGCCTGTTGGGCGGGCACGGAAGTGTCAGCAGGAGGGCTGTTCAGGGGGGGGGCCGGGGGGGAAGTCGGAGATTGGGGAGATGGCGGCCTAGGAGGGTGTGTGGTGCCGTGGTAGGGAATAGAACGGTTTGGGCGAGGGTTTTGGAGAGTTTGGGGATGCTAAGGACAGGAACATGATACTGCGGGACTAATTATTCTTTTTCTACTGCAGGTGGGGGGAGTGGCCTGGGAGCCAGTGTGGTCGCATGGACAGGCGGACACTCTCCCGAACGTTGGGCAGCAACAGAGGCGACATGGCGGGTGTACGGATGTCATCTGGCAGGGGAAATGTAGTCATTTGGGATGTATGTTGATTGTGGGGGAACGGGGGGATTGACTCGGGGTGAGCGTGGCGGCCAGTGGGTGACTGTGCCATACGATATGGGGAGTGACTCCACTACAAGCGAAAAACATTGAGGAGAGGGTTCTTCGGAACAGGGCAGGTCTGATTTATTCCAAGAGATTTGGCATGGGAATTGGTTCGATGACGAGGAACTTGGGAAGCGGGTTAGGAAGCAGCACTGCGCAGTGCAATGAAGGGTCTCTGGGGGACGTCGAGCATGATTCCAAGGAGTCAGGCTGCAATGGATGAGGCTGTCTGGGGGACGCTGGTGGCCTGGTGGGGAGGGGGGCCCTTTCATGGATGGGGAGGCGCCTGGACATGTTTCTGGGTTTACGAGGGACACTGGAGTAAGGGTGGATGGGCATCCACCGATGGTGCATTGCAGAGGAACAACTTTTGTGGGGGCGGTTTAAACATGCTTTACGGCTACTAGCCCACTGGTCAGGGGGACTGTTTGAGGGGACGGTTGGTTTTGGGATGGAGCATTTGTTATGGCTGGATTGCCATGGAAATGTACCTTGTCAGAAAGTTGCGCTGGCTGTATGTGTGCATGGTAGGCCACCGAGGGTGCCTGGCAGAGGACGGATTTTGAGGGCTGTCGAAATTGCTTACGGGGGTACGGCCCGCAGGTAATGGGACTATTGGACGAGGCACAGGCGGTCTTGTTGGGGGCTGGGACGCTCTTCAGGGTTGGGGGGCTTGGCGGGAAGGTTACTGGATTACAACGGATATTGGCTGTACGGGTGGATGGTCATCCACCGACGGGGCCTTGCCAAGAAGGGAGTTAGGGGGCCAGGATTACAGGGGGACGGTCCACGGTTAAGGAGCCGGAGGGAAAACAGCGAGGTGGTTGTTTGCGATGGTACGATTTGCACGGGCGGGGTTTCGTGTTGAAAGGCTGCCGGAGGCCGCAGGACATAGTTTCAGGGATGGATGGGCATCCACCTGCTGTCTGGAGCGTTAAGTTGGGCAACTTGGGGGGACCGGTGGTCCTACTTCGACTAGGTGCGCCTTTCGCAGTCTGGGGTGTCCTGGCGAGAGAGAATGTTGGACAGGATGTAGGTTTTAGGGGATGGGGGGTCATCCACGGGGTGCCGCACGGTAGACGGGATGGAGGCGAAAGGCGCACTAGAGCTGGGGGTGGGGCAGGGAACCGCCCTCCGGGGGTTTCCCTGGTTGGCGGTACTTTGGAGGGGTGGGTAGTCACATACGGGCGGATCCACCCCTCGGGAGGGGAGAACGGTACACAGGTGACTGATAGCGGGCGCGGGAAGCAATGACCAATGAAGGAAATTACACTGAGGATGCTTGGAGGGCAAGTGATGGGGAGAGGAAGGAGGTCACCGAGTGAATGGGGGAAGAGTCTAACAGGTGAGATGGTTTTGAGAGTGGATGAAAGGAGAATGAGTCGGTATGGGTTGGGGAAAGGATATTTATTGCATTTATGTACTGTCGAATAAAGTCTAAATGATTGCAACCATGTCCTAATAAAATGGCCTTTTACGCTTCAAGTAACAGCGTGGAGTGTGGTTCTTGCGCGAGGCGGGCCCCGGGGGAAGTGAAGGTCGCAGACCAGTCTTCCCCCGGGGAATTCGCGCAACGACCGGAAGGACATGGTGGGGGTGGGATCATAGGAAGGAGAGGGGCGGGAGTTGGGAGGGTATATAGGTGTCAGGAGAGGAGTATCCGGCCTCTTCCTGACACCTGAGCACCACCGGGGAGGGAAAAGTTTGTCCGCCCACCCACCCTACAGACATTAGGCGAAGGGTGGGGATAGATTTTGGGCTGAGCGTGCCAGTTTAGGGCAGGGTTGCAGAGTAGAGGCGTCACGGTACTTTGGAGGGGTGGGTAGTCACATACGGGCGGATCCACCCCTCGGGAGGGGAGAACGGTACACAGGTGACTGATAGCGGGCGCGGGAAGCAATGACCAATGAAGGAAATTACACTGAGGATGCTTGGAGGGCAAGTGATGGGGAGAGGAAGGAGGTCACCGAGTGAATGGGGGAAGAGTCTAACAGGTGAGATGGTTTTGAGAGTGGATGAAAGGAGAATGAGTCGGTATGGGTTGGGGAAAGGATATTTATTGCATTTATGTACTGTCGAATAAAGTCTAAATGATTGCAACCATGTCCTAATAAAATGGCCTTTTACGCTTCAAGTAACAGCGTGGAGTGTGGTTCTTGCGCGAATGCAGGTTTCTGCACACTGCGCGGCAAAGCACAGTGTCATTTCGCAGATTTTGATTATGTGATATTCAGAAGCATTTTATTGCGCGTTTAGAGGCGATTCCAGCGGCTCGCTCTCCAATAATCGAATAAAAGTGTTAAATATTCCAACACATTTGATGTTATTCTTCTTAATAATGCAGAGTAAACCATAAACGTCAGCGGTGAGAGCGCCAGAGACGCTCGTGCGTGCGCGGTTATTCCGATTTCACACGCACGCACCTCTGCGAGAATTTAACCGCAGACTTTACTTTTATTTACCTGACCATAAACAGGTGAAATGCAATCCAATCCACAGAAGCCAACATTTCCCTTTGGAGGCTGTTTTCGCAGAGGACTGGCGATCAGCACGCCGCCCGTTCATCCGCATTTTGAAACGCGTATTCTCCTATCACCACAGTATTCACATATGCAGTGTACTCACCCGCATGCAATGCAAGTCTTATCTGCGTGCGGCATGGCAGGAAGAATGAATATTTATGGGAAAGCCTCGTAACCGGTATTTGTTTGTCTAATCTAATCCCATTTACAGAGGGACACGATAAGAGAGAAAAGGGGAAGAAAGCCTTGAAGACGATGATATCACTTCCGTTTCATTAGCAATTTGCTTTAGGCACAATCACCTGCCATTTCCGGTGTGCTCTCACCGGGACTCTGCAAGCAATAAATACGCGGACCCTGAGAACTTCCAAACTCTTTATGTTTTTTAGTTCCTTGCTGTCAAGTAGGTCCTCTGCTTCCGAAGGAGCCTGTCTCCTCCCAGGTAGAACACGGGGTGTCCTTTCTGGAATGCCGGGGGTCTCTTCCCTCACTTCCTCTCCAGTCTTTGGACAGGAAATGGTGACCAGGGTCTTTCTTCTGGATGTAGGAACTGAAGTGTCAACGTGTCACCACGACACCATTTCTGCACTCTTTTTAAAGGAAAGAGTTCAAATGTTTTTGTAAAATGCAATTAAAAAAATCAGGGACCCAGTTGACAAGTTACAAATGTTTTCTTATTGATCTAGTTTTGGCTATTGGGTTTTGATCCTCTCATGAGCAGGATGTGGCACTGGAGCCAGAGCTGCCGACTTTAGAACTGGAGAACCAGGTTGGAGGCTCAACCTCGGCTCAATATCCGGCGATTCCGGGCAAATCCCCTAATCTCCCCGTGCCTAACAAAACAAAAAACAAAAACTATATGTTATTTTGCAATGGAACCGGTGCTCATGTAAAGCCTCCAATAACTTCGGGTCGAGTTCAAGCTAAAGGAATGTAGATATATATTCTCTGGCTTCCTTCTGGAATGTGTTAATGGTCATTATTTATATTCGTGTCCATGATTTCAAAGATTATATTTTCAGTGGGCTTGTCTTAGCTTTTTTTCTGATGACAATTTGTAATGTAATGTCAAAAAGCTACATGTTGCAGTTGGATTATTTAGAGGGCAAGTGGGATTTCTTCCTTGGAGCTATTGCAAGAAGACATATTGTACATAGCAATAGAACTGCGAAACAAAAGGTAATTTACAGTGTGGGTGGTGACAGATACATCATTTTTGTAAAATGCATGATTGGTGTGGAATAAGGGGCGCATGCCAGCAAGACGAAATTGACAATAGACAAACTCCTTAACCTGCCATGTGTAGGAGTAAAAGGAGGATCTACCAGCATAAGAGTGAGTTGGTAAGTACTAGGCCACGTAGAAGTGTGAGTAGGTGAGTCCTTAAGGCTGGTCTGAAACCAGGAACAGAAGAGATGGAGCGGAGGTGAAGGCGTACTGAAGTATGGATTCACGAGTTCAAAGGAGTGGAACCATCAAGCAGCACAGGGATGTTTAGGGACAGCAAGACAATTTAAGTTAGTGGAGCAGAGGTTGTAAGAAGACATGTACCGTGTTAGCATTTCAACAAAGAGGTCATTGCTAGCTTTAAAAAACAGAATTAGTAGTTTACAAATTGTCCTTTCTTTTGCAAATAAAAAGCCAATTTGGTGAAGACTGTAGGGCATTGGAGTGTGTTTAGGGAGATTATAAAGGGTTCTAGTAGCATTCCCTCTTTCATGCGTTGGAGCGTGTCATGAGGGATTTTTTTTGGAGCAACTCCTGTTGCCACGTGGCACTCTCCAAATTATACTTGCCTACCGACCAAGGAGGCCTAGCAGTCCCGAATATGGAGCAATATTATCTCGCTTCCCAGCTACAATGGGTGGGCAGGTGGATGGCGGGACTCCAGCTACCTAACACGGCACTCTCTTACCGTCCTGGTTGCTTTCGTCACTACTTCCATTGTTTCACCCCAGCACAAGTGGGAGACCACTCGAACCCCTACTTCTTGGAATCGCGTACCTGCGTTACCATAAAAACTTATACATAACGTGCTCATCGATGCGTATGCATCAGCACTGCCACGGCAGGGCACACCGCGGGCCGCCTCATCATCACATCCATTGAATTGGCTGCATGGCTGGAAGCCAGGCTTCACACTTTAGGCTATCTGTACCAGGATGGTACTTTAATAGCCAATGACATGCTAGTAAAAGTAGATGGCCTACACCCAGGTCAATTCTTTGCATAATTCGGTACTCACTGCCTTGGGGGGCAAATAGGGAGACATGACAAATGGGCCTCAAACACACCTGACCATCCAGTATTTTTCATGTCATAGGGCACAGAAGACATCTCACTAAATGGTTCACCGCCTCACTGCGACATTACACAGCGGTGTTGCTATTGCCCCTGAAGCAACGTTGGGAGGCAGACATGCAAAGTCCCTACACCGACAAAGAATGAGTCCTGATACTAGAAGACCCCAAACACATACCCCGCAACACTCGTTTCCACCTTCTCTAATACTACATCCTACAGAGAGCATACCTCACACCAGCCAAAATCAATAGGTACCTCCCCGGCACAGATGGAGCATCCACCGAAGATGTTGCACCACTGATGCTGACCTCATTCACATGCTATGGGCTTGCCCAATCCTGGATTCATACTGGCGGTCAGTCACCGCCAAATTGTCGATCTGCACGCGGCGCACTGTGTCACGCATGTGGGAGGTATGCGTCCTACACCTCTTTCCTAGAAATGAACAACTAAGTGTTTCTTCATGCTTTCTCAATCTGGGTATACTAGTGGCCAAGTGATTGATCACAAAACAGTGGAAATCACCCAAACCCCCTAACCCTTTAACCTGGCGATGCTCACTACTGGTGTGGACCAAGGCTGAGGTTGGAGCACAACACACAGAAGACACACAGGGCCTCCGCAAAATCCCTATGGCTACTAATTGGGACACGATAATGCACAATTTCCAGAACGAGCTGACAAAAGAACTAGAATTCCCAGGCACGGTAACCCCAACGGAGATGAGAGTAGACGAGTCCTAACCGCTCCCCACATAATGTAAGTCGAAGTGCAGAGCCTGGAGTAATGTGTTGGCCTCCCGCAATTGTTGCTATGCCTGAAGCCCACAGTCTCGAAGATGTGCATTGCGCTTACATTTGTCATGCTTGATGGCCAGAAGCACTCCAGTTGGGCCAAGTTCATCCAGTTATTATCGTTTTGTCCAGTTCTTTCACCTTCCGCCTCCTATTGCTCATAAGTTAAAATAGGAAAGATATGCTAATAATAGCACACAGAGGTAACCCCAAGCATGTCTACTGTCATGGCTCGCTGCGCACTCTCGAACACGACGCATCTAGCACACATAACCCCACATGACGCTACATATGTATACAGGATTGCTACTGTAATGGGTGGTGTGCTGTTGATGTGATGACACATAAAATATGGTATAGCATTGTGTAACTGGCAATGTCATTATCGTTGTCATGATGATACCTTGAACCTGTAACTGTTTTAATATCTTAAAGAAAATAAAAACAGATTTATAAAATAAAAAAGGGTTCTAGTAGCAAAGATTAGTACTTTGTGACGGTTGAGTTTAGAAGAGGCCCTACTAATAGACTGTTGGTGTGGCACAACTTTTTCTGAACAAGTGTAAAGAGTTAAGTTTTATGTTATTTTAATGAGTTCCATTTAGATTCATTTTATGTATGTATATCTCTTGCAGCTATGGGGATAATCTGGTTTAGCTCTGGACCATCTTGAGACCCATGTCAACAAAGTGTCTAAATCTACACCTAGAGTGAATCTACCCTTCGTTGTATTTTTACACAACTCACTTCCACTCCGTACTTCACGTGGGTGGATCACTATTTCCGCCTGCACCAAAGAAAATATCCAGGGTCACCACGGATGCCAAACTTATACTAAACACAGTTCCAACTAGGGCATCTGTCCTTGTTGTACAAGTCAATCAATACATGTCGATCAGGTTTGATTAACCTTGCCCCAGAGCCGGAGCCACAGTAGATTTTACAAATAACAACTAGGTAAATGATCCACATTCATATCAGTTGTGTGCAATGTTGTCTGGTGTGCATATACTGAAAATCTGGACCCTGTGGGCCAGGAATGGATAAACCCGATATAGGCACAAATGGGCCGATCTGTGACACATCTTCCACTGCTGTTATAGGAATGGATGTGATTCAGTTGCAAAGCATATTTCACCTTCCCCACCCCTCCATATAATCTAGGTATCTGAGGAATGAGTACTAGGCATCTCTAACTGAATGGCTCAAGTATCGATGGAGCAGGACTCGCATTGTGAGATCATCCTGGCTGCAATGTAAAGCATCCTTCCTCAACTATGTCTTTACCTTTTGCCTCAGTGGGATTGCCATAACATTAATTGAATCTGGCAGCATATACTAAGGAGATTTCTGCCTCCTTCTGTGCCCCCATTGACTGCCTCTCTCAAAAGCCAAACTCAGAGGACCATCTTCTCCTGCTACTTTTGTCAGGTTAACTGCAGCAGTCCAACTAGTCTTCAGTTGATTTTATTCCGAAGGGCAGTTGGCTCTATAGCGAGTGGCAGTGAATTCCATTTCTAGGAGTTTGGGGGCAATTGATTCCATTCACTCCATTACGAGGGGCAGTTGATTCCATGAATTCCATTCTGAGGGGCAGTTGCTGTTAGAAGCGTATTCTCTTACATTCTTTCAGTGTCTCACCCTGCTTTTTTAGTAAGGTCTTGAAGACAATTTTGTTTGGTTACATGCACAACGTTAGGTAGATCTTGCAGCACTCTATGAATAAAATCTAAATAAATCAACCATTTGAAGTCTCCCATGCCATTCCTTAGTCAATCATGAGAACTTTTTAGCTTCTCCATCTCCATCTTCACCATTGATATTGTTCTCTTTGTTTTCAAAGAATTGCCTTAGTGCCATAGGATAAAACGGATCAAAGGCACAATCTCATGGTAAACAATATCATACACAAAACTATTGTGGCTAAAATATTGTTTATCACAATATCTTGTTCCTATACTTTGATGTAGGGAAATAATAGGAATACATTTTATAGACACACAAATATAAAATCCCAAACCCCAATACAAACATTTCAGGTGAGGGACAGTTTTAAATCTATGTAAGTGGTGAGCTGGCCAAGGACAATAAATGGATGTGCTGAAAAGATAACTTTGGGTTCTGCAGAAATACAGAGGTCACAGTGCACATTAGTTTTAGAAAACACAAAAAAAAGTTGTATGGACAATTTAGCTGTGCTGAAACACACAAATAGATTATATTTCTTTGCAGATTCAAACTTGACAGGACATCAATAATTAGTATAGACATTACCATCACAGAAAAGGTCACCACACTTCTATCTGTTAAACAAACACAACAAGAGGCCAACAGTAGAATAGTTTTTTTTTGCAATATAATGGAGCACTGAGTACAGGCTGTAAATAAGGGTGGATTCTGCTTAGCCCAAGCCTGTTGAGAATACGTTAAAGTCAGATAGGCTGGACTGGACACATTGACGTAAAACAACAGATGATCACTTGCTATGCAGAAGATAAAACTGTGTTTCTACAATTATCTCATCCTTATTTTGAGAAGTAAAAGAAAAAAAACACAAGAGGGGGCTTCTGCTTAACACAGGCATGTACAGAGTTTAGGTACTATCTTATCTGCCCAGCTTGCTATTTGTGTCATGAAAGAATTTGTAACCCATGTTTTTGTGGCTTTTCCAGTATATATACTACTGCGTGTAATCCAGAACTTTGAATTTCAGACTTTGGTCTCGTTTGCGACTGGCTGACTTTCCCAATTGATTGTATTGTAATTGCATTTATATAGTGCTTGCTATCCCTGATGAGGTGTTGAAGCGCTTTTTCGGTGAGAAGCACGCCACACCGGAACCAATTAAGGATTAGTGGTAAATTAATATAGTGGAACATTAAATTAATTTGAGTGGTGGACATGTTAGTTTGTTATTTGGATTGAAAAGGATAGTGGCGGGATGTTTTGGAGTTCATAGCAGTAGGAGGAGGCGTGGGATGAGTAAAAGAGAGGTGGAGGGGTTTAGAAAGGCTTGTTTTTTGGGGGATCAGAATAGTAAAAGAGGTATGAGATGATACAAGGAGTGGTAGAGTGGGGAAGAGTCTAGAAAGGGTTATTATAGGGATTAGTGGTATGGTCTATGGGATGAATGAGAGTGTGGCGGTAGAGGATATATTGATTAAGGTACAGGGTGAGAAATATGGTTGTGCATTGGAAAGAGTAGTAGAAAGAGGTTTGAGATGAGTCAGAGAGTTGAGGTAGAGGATATACTGAGAGCAGTATAGGGTGAGAAATAGGGTAGTGCATTGGATATGCTGAATCAGAAGAAAACTAATAAATATATGGAGCCATAAGTACATGGAAGGTATATAGATGCATAAAGGAAGGTATTATATGTAGATTAAAGATGTATTAAATAAAATCCAGCTTTCAAGTGTTGTTGTACTTTAAATTACTTTCATTTATTTATATATTTTTTTGTAATTCAATAGTGATTATAGATAAATAGTTATGATAAAAGATTTACTTATTTATACAGTCACTTATATACATCTTAAAAACATAGAATAACATAACTATTAGTAAATTGTACATTTGTTAAGCAGAACTAACAAATATCTATATGTTTCAAAAACAATTATTCTACACGTTTATATAAAGCAATACACATGTATAGGTACATATCTATAGTACAAATAAATGCTTATATACAGAGGGATATGCTGTATATTTCTGTTTGCGTATGGTGGTTATGTGGGGGAAGAGCCAGTTCTTGAGTAGTTTTCTGAAGATAAGCTAGTTATCCGTGGATCTTATGTTTTGGGGGGTAAAGAGTTCCATAGTTTGGCTGCTTGAACAGAGAAGGATATGCCACCCATGGTTTTGTTCTTGTACGTTGGGGTTTTGAGGCGAGGTGCCACTCTAGAGCAGAGGTTCCTTTATTGAATGTGTTTGGTGATTTTATTCCTGATGAATCGCTTTGTGGGTGATACAAAGCAGCTTGAATGTGGATTTTCTGGCAACCGGTAACCAATGCAGGGCTTTCAAGGCAGGGGAGATGTGGTCTTGCTGATTTATATGTAAGAGTAACAAAACAAGGCAAGGATGGCTGGGTCACAACTGCGCTGTGTTGTGCAAGGTAATACTGGCTATATTAGGATGCTCCAAGGATATAGTTAATGGCCATCCACAATTACCAAATATGCAGACAAAGCCCGCACATATAAACACAAGCAAGAAAGTAATATCCTGAGCAATAAATGTCCACAGCAATAAGCACAGTCCACAACAATAGCAGTCTCAAAGTTCTTCTTTGTCTCATTTATTTCTTTAAAACACACTTCAACACAGGTCCTAGCCAACACGTGTTTCGTCTTAGTGTGGAGTCAACCACAGACTTCTTCAGGGCAAAAACTTTGAGACTACTATTGTTGTTGACTGTGCTTATTACTGTGGACATTTATTGCTCAGGATATTACTTTCTTGCTTGTGTTTATATGTAAGAGTAGTTTGGCAGCCGAGTTCTGAACGCGTTGTAGTCTTTTCATAGTCATTAAAGGTGATCCATGGCAGAGGCTATTGACGTAAACGAGTTTGAAGGGAGATGGTAGCCTGGACGTTGTGTGGGAATCTCAAATGGGAGAAGATTAGTCTCAGAGGTTTTATAGTAACAAAGCTTGATCTTGCTAGTTTGTTCACTTGGGCATTCATCGATAGCTGGGAGTCCATGGTCTTTCTGAGGTTTCTTACTTCCTTCAATACTTTAGGCGGTGTTCCCAGATCATCAGGCCACGCGGCAAGCGGGTCATAAGGTATCCAATCGCCACACATGAGTATTTCATTTTTGGAAGTCTTTAATTTGGATCACTGACAAAATATCGAGTGACAAAATATCGTGTTCCCAAAATATCAGGACATAAATACCGATGTCAAAAATATCGACATCCTATCTTCATAATGGTAAGTACTAAAATATCGAGAAAAGAAATATCGTTGTTAAAAATATAGAATTTAAAAATGTTTTTTTTAAATGAATAAAAAAGAATGTAAAATACATTAAATAATACATATAACTTAAAAAAGATTTAGAATTATTAGAAAATGTTAACAATTATAAGTAATAAATATAATGTAAAAATAAATTAAACATACAAATATAAAATGTAATATATATAGTTACTTAATAATAATTAATAAATAATTATTTTAATAAATTATAAAATGTAAGAAATATATTAAAAATTATAAAGACATATATATATACATATACCTGTAACATTAAAAAATATATATATATTATAAATTAAATTATTAAAATATGTATTCGTTTTTAAAACTACATTTTACACTACATTAAGTGCAACAGTAGGCAGAGTGTTGGATAACGGAGGGATACAAATTACTATTCCCACTCCAGCGAGTGCAACAGTAGGGAAAGTATTGGGTAGCGGAGAAGAATAATTTACTATTCCCACTCCAATAAGCGCAACAGTAGGGAAAGTATTGGATAGCGGAGGGATAAAAATTACTATTCCCACTCCAGCGACTGCAACAGTAGGGAAGGTGTTGGATAGCGTAAGGGTAAAAATTACTATTCCCACTCCTGCGAATGCAACAGTAGGGAAAGTGTTGGATAGGGTAGGTGTAAAAATTACTATTCCCACTCCAGCGAGTGCAACGGTAGGGAAAGTGTTGGATAGTGGTGGGGAATAATTTACTATTCCCCCACCAATGAATGCAACAGTAGGGAAAGTGTTGGATAGCGGAGGGGAATAATTTACTATTCCCACTCCAATGAGTGCAACAGTAGAGAAAGTGTTAGATAGTGAAGGGGAAAAAATTACTATTCCCACTCCAGCAAGTGCAACAGTAGGGAAAGTGTTGGATAGCCGAGGCATAAAAATTACTATTCCCACTCCAGGGAGTGCAACAGTAGGGACAGTGTTGGATAGCGTAGGGGTAAAAATTACTATTCCCACTCCAGCGAGTACAACAATAGGGAAAGTGTTGGATAGTGGAGGGGAATAATTTACTATTCCCACTCCAATGAATGCAACAGGATGGTAAATGCTCAAGCTCATTCAAATCAGCTAGAGGCGTCCGTCAGGGGTGCATCCTGGCGCCTTTGCTTTTCACACTGTACATTAATGACTTAGACAAGTCCCTTTTGACGGCGTCTTTGGATATCCCGCGTGTAGGAGACTGTTCTATCCCGGTTCTCCTATACGCGGATGATGCTGTTCTTCTAGCACGTACGGCAGTGGGTCTCCAGTGGCTCTTAGATGCCTTTGGGGCCCACATGCAGTCGCTGGACTGGATAGTAAATAATGGTAAGTCTCCTATTTTGTCATCTGGTCATAGAGCAAGAAAACCCCAATCTTTTTATTGTAATGGGCTGGAAGTGACTTTGGTCTCTTCCTTCACTTATCTAGGGGTTGTTTTTGACGAGAGGTTTTCTTGGATACCCCAACAGAAAATTAAAAAGAATTCTATCACTCGATCCGACCTAGGACTAATGGGGTTTGCAAAGCGTCTGGGGGCCAGACCGATTGAGAGCATACTGAATATATATAGAGCAAAGTGTGTGGCGATTGCGGCCTATGGTTCCTCTATATGGGGTTTAAAGAACAGCCTGGTATTCAAATAGCCGAAAACAAATTTTTACGCAGTCTCTTATCAGTTCCACAATCTACTTCAACCTTCTCGATACATCAGGAACTGGGGATCGGCTATATCTCTGATAATTTGAGTTCAGCCCCGTTGCTCTGCTGGCTCAAAACTTGGTTAAATTCTGAATTGACCTTGAATCACGAGATCCTACGAGATTGTGTTCATCTAGACAAGTCCAACAAGATTAAGTGGTTGTCTTATGTTAAATGTATGCTAACTAAACTGGGGCGGCCAGAGCAATTTGAAGCCCCTGAAAAGATCCGGAAGGAGGATGTGTTGTGGGTGAAAACTCATTTCAAGAACCTATTGTCCGCGGAAAGGGAAGAACTTGAGTTGCATAAACCCTGAGTTAGGGCCCATTTTTTAACAAAAACGAATACCTGTATTGAACCCTATCTGGTAACAGTAAATAAGCCCTTCCATCGTTGGCTTTTAACTAGGTTCCGTTTTAATTTGGCTCCTTTTTTATTAGGTGATTTCCAGGAATAGTGTAATCCTGAGAATGCGGTCCCTTGTCAATGTGATAATTTTTCTTCCCAGGATACCCTTCATTTTATGATGTTTTATCCCTTTTATACTGATATTCGTAAGAAGTATATAATTCCTATTTTGAGAGGAAGGGGTTTCCTGCAGGTTAGACCAGCGTTACTTTATCTCCAGACATTGAATACTCCATGGGATACTTTTTTTTTTTTTTTTAGTTTAAAGAGCGTTATTACAGATTGTAAACAAAGTAAAACATCAATACAGAAAAAATGATTTTCAATGAAAAAAAAAACAGCAGAATCACTTTGTAATAATATCAAAATGAGTCCCATAACTGGGAGATAAAACTGTACTTAGAGAAAGAGCTTTTACATTTTAATAGGAAAGAGAAGAAGAAAGAAGAAAGAAGAGAGAAATAGAAAGAAAGAGAAAGAAAGCGGGTAAGAGAGATAGGGAGTGCCAGAAAGAAACAATGTCAAAACAATATTATATCGTCTGCAAAATAAGAAGAAGACATATGGTAGGGAAAGAAGAGGGTACTTTAAAGGAAAACAGAAATAATCAGGGTACATACTTAGAAAGATATGCAGGAAAAGGTGATCATAATGAATCCCTTTTAATTAATAAAGTCACAGAAGTGGCAAATGCACGATCCATCCGGTGGTGGTGACATAACATGTTCCACCAAGCTTGGTATGAAATTTTGGAGGTATCTTTCCAATTAGTTGTGATAATTTGGAGGGAGATCGCAATAAATAAATCTATGAATTTGCGTGCATTACAATGAGCATCCCATATTGGTGAGGAGCCTCCAAGAAATATGTGTATAATGTCGAAAGGAAAATTTGTGAAAAAGATGTCATTTAATTTGGACCAAATACGAAGCCATAGAGATTTAATCAATGGACAGTGAAAAAAACATATGGAGAAGATCACTGTCTTCACAAGAGCATGACTAGCATTTTTTAGAATCAAGTACTTTAAATTTGTATAAGTCAGAAGGAGTAAAAAAGAGTCGGTTGTAGAAAAAAAATAGAGTTTGTGTAGTACTAGCAGAGCGGGAGGAAGTATGTATTTTAGACCACACAAATTCCCAGAGCTGCGGTGAAAATTCTTGTGTTAAGTCTTGTTCCCATAATAGTTCTATTGGCGACTTCGATCTGTCAGCTAAAGGTTTGGAGAGCAATTTATAAATGGCAGCAGCTCTAAGAGGGATAGAAAAGTCAATTAGAGAAGAAGCGGCCTGAACTGGAGCAGCTGGAAGACATGGTTGAGAAAAAATATGAATGAGAGAGACTGTCAAGTGGGAGTAGTGAGAAGAGTGAGCATTGGAGATGCCGAAAGATTATACCATATTGGGGTATGGGAGAGGAAGTCCCTAGGAGAAAGCTGAGATCAAAGCAGAGAAAGAGCAAGGGCTTTGGAATGGTTAAAAATGGGTGTGGAAAGGCATTTCGGAGGTTGCGATAAACGAGTACCTGAAAGAAATGTAAATGGTAAAAGCTGAGCGAGCTCAAGTGTACTCCAAGCCGTTACCGGAGGGCAAGGAGAATCAGATAAAAAAGGCCAAATTTGCTTTAAGATGAAGGCTGAGTGATATTGAATGATGTTTGGGAAATTAACTCCACCTGTGTTTTTGGGTTTCTGGAGACGAGAGAGAGAAATCCTAGCTTTACGATTATTCCATAACATTTTTGTTAAAGAACGATTAATGGTGCTACAGAAAGAAGTCGGGAAAGAAACAGGAAGCATAGACAGATACAAATTAATAATAGGGAAAAGCATCATTTTAATGGTGGCTAGTCTACCCCACCAAGATAAAAAAAAGAGGGGTCCATCTTTCAATAAGGGCAGAACGTTTTTTAAGTATATCTATGTGGTTAATCCTAACGGTTTCCCTAATATTGTTTGCATAAAGAATGCCTAAACATTTTGGTGCCGATCACGATCCTGTAAAAACCGGGTACGAACCGTCGGACGGAGCATATTCTCCGTCCGACGCGTACCCGGTCGTCAAAATATACAACCATGGAATTACGATTCGCACGGAAACACCATTTCCGTCCGAATCGTACAAAACCCCGACCGACGAAAATAAACGTACAAATGCGATCCGGGAAAGCGCCGACGTGACGTCGGGACGCACGCAGCCTGCTATTCACGAACCAGGAATCACGATTCGCACCGATGTCATCCCGCACGGTGAATATTTTCCGGCTGCCAAAAACTGCCGGGAAATCAGGACGACGCGAACAAGGAGTACCTGTACGCGACGGACAGACATGGACCCGAACCTACGTGTCATCCCGGCCCTCATAGCAGTTGACCTCCTCTACAGGTTCCGACGCAGACGCCGCAGAAGGTCAGAACAACACCCAGGGGCAAAGGGGGGGGGCCAGGGGCAAGCCACAAACCCCCCACCAAAGTCACACAGCACACATGCCCTGGACATACCTGACCCTCAGGCCCTGGTCACTACGAGGGGGTGGGGGCGTGTCCAGCAAAGCCAGCGACGGCCACAACGGAAGTGCTTGACGACGCGAACCGGCAACACAACAATACAGGTACGTCCCGTACCCACGCCTTAAGAGCGTGGGTACGAGTCGTACCACACCCACACCTACGTCACCCCAACAATGGCGGGACGGCTCGTACCCACGTGGCAAAGGCCTGAGTACGGCCCGCACAAGCATTCCACAGCGTGGGTACGGATATGTACGGACCGTACCCCCACCCGCGTACGTATGGAGCGTACCCCCCACCCCAACAGTGTAAGTACGACCCGTACCCTCACCCGCGTACGTATGGAGCGTACCCCCATGCCAATAGTGTACGTACGGACCGTACCCCCACCCCGTATGCATGCAGCGTACCCCCCACCCCAACAGTGTAAGTACGAACCGTACCCCACCCACGTACGTATGGAGTGTACCCCCCACCCCAACAGTGTAAGTACGACCCGTACCCCCACCCCATATGCATGGAGCGTACCCCCCACCCCAACAGTGTAAGTACGACCCGTACTCTCACCCGCGTATGCATGGAGCGTACCCCCCATGCCAACAGTGTACGTAAGGACCGTAACCCCACCCGCGTATGCATGGAGCGTACCCCCATCCCAACAGTGTAAGTACGACCCGTACCCTCACCCGCGTATGCATGGAGCGTACCCCCATGCCAACAGTGTACGTACGGACCGTAACCCCACCCGCGTATGCATGGAGCGTACCCCCACCCCAACAGTGTAAGTACGACCCGTACCCCCACCCGCGTACGTATGGAGCGTACCCCCCACCCCAACAGTGTAAGTACGACCCGTACCCACACCCGCGTACGTATGGAGCGTACCCCCCATGCCAATAGTGTACGTACGGACCGTAACCCCACCCCGTATGCATGGAGCGTACCCCCACCCCAACCGTGTATGTACGACACGTACCCCCACCTCATATGCATGGAGCGAACCCACACACGTGTATGTTCTAAGCGTACATATTGTGAAATAGGAGGGGTGTGTGCAGAATCCTCCCAGCAGTGCCCAGAGACAGGAGGGGTGGGTGCCTAACACTCCCAGCAGTGCCCAGACACAGGAGGGGTGGGTGCCTAACACTCCCAGCAGTGCCCAGACACAGGAGGGGTGTGTGCAGAGTCCTCCCAGCAGTGCCCAGACACAGGAGGGGTGGGTGCAGAGTCCTCCCAGCAGTGCCCAGACACAGGAGGGGTGGGTGCAGAGTCCTCCCAGCAGTGCCCAGAGACAGGAGGGGTGGGTGCCTAACACTCCCAGCAGTGCCCAGAGACAGGAGGGGTGGGTGCCTAACACTCCCAGCAGTGCCCAGAGACAGGAGGGGTGGGTGCCTAACACTCCTAGCAATGCCCATGGAACGCAAAGGGTGGAGTAGCCACAGATACCATGCCCACAAATGTCAGTCAGGTGCACAAAGACCCTGCAGTACATGTACCACATGTGTGCGAGGCTGGGAGTATACGCATGCATAGCGCCGAAAAGAAAACATGTCCACATGAAGTCATGTCAATAGTCCACATACACAAGTACAATGACTACCAAGGATGCCACGAATGATGCAGGTGGAGACATCGCTCAGCATGCATGTGCAAAGTTGAAGGAGTCCGTCACACACCCAGCTAATGTACACACAGCTCAGCGCTAAATATTGGGAACACCCTGCAGGGAAGATGTCAGGGTACACAGAGGAAGGAATACACCTTGGGACAATTTCACCATGCAGTAACTGCTTACATGAACAGAGAAACCTAGCTAACACCGTGTGATGGCACACAGATACCAGGGTCCCCCCTATGACCAGCACACTACTACATTTCCCACACACCCAACACATGATTACCACCCAAAATCATGTAGCAGCCCCACCAACAGCAACATCAGAAAAGCAGTAGTGTTCAAAGGAAACAAAAATGGCTTTAATCAGCATGATCTTAAATAGTGTGTTCGTAGAAAGTTCAATATTTACAAAGCCCATAGGCAGTCCATGAGTCACAGGTGGATGGGGGACACAGTGGGACGCGTGTCCCCTAGCTTGCCTGCACAGTCAGACTCCTTCGTCTTCCACAGCGGGGAGGGCATCATGAGGGGGGGAAGGACCAGGCACCGCAGGGACAGGAGGGCGAAGGGTAGGCGTCGTGGGTGCAGGGATGGAGGACTCCACCACAGGGGGTGGGGCAGGGCCAAAGGCGGAGGCCAGGATCTCGCTGCACACCTTAGCAAGGTCCTCCAGCGTCTCCCCTGCACCCGAAGGAACCACAGGCCCCAAGGAGGGGGGGGGGCGGAGGGATGGGTCGCAGCGCCACTGGGGGAGGGTGTGGACAGGGGGGGGGACTCAACCACCCTGACCGGGGACTCCCTTGACCGCTTGCGGGGTGGTGTCACAGTGGGGCTCAGGGACAGAGCGGCCATGAAGGAGTCCTTGCCGGATATGTGGCCAGGAGAGCTGAGGGGAGGGGATTTGGAGGGAGTGGATTGGGTGGAATGCGGACTCCCACTCTGGCTGCGTGTCTTACGTTTGCCCCCCGACCCAGTGGGTGTGCCTACTTCACCCTGTGTGTGCGTGCCAGGAGGTGTGCGTATGACCTTCCCTGCTGGTGTGGTGCCTGTGTCTGTTGTGGTGGGTGCATGCTGACGTCTGGGTGTACGTGGGACAGGCATGGGAGTGGGAAGTGTGGATGGGGTAGGGGGTGGGACGTAGCGCTGCAGGAGACCCACTGCTGCAGTCAGTGTCGAGTCTATGGACCTCAGCAACTGGCGTTGGTCAGCCTGCGACGAAAAAATGCCCTCCAAGTATGCCTCCATGTTGTGCAGCACTTGGCTGTGGCCATGGAGGACATTAAGGATCGCAGCCTGACCAACCTGCAACTGCCGCTGGATGTCCACAGACTCGGCATTGGCGGCAGCAGTGGAGACAGGGGCAGGGGGTGCGGTGCCTGGCAGGAAGGAGACATGTGGTGACCGTGGACGTTGGGAAGGGACACGAGCAAGTGGGAGGCGGCTGATGGCAATGGAGGGGGCGGGGTGCGATGTTGTTCCACTGTCAGCTGGTGGTGCAGCCTCCGCCCACTCGGAGAGATCATCCTCGGACCTGTCCGCTTCATATTCGGTGGTGCCAGTGGACAGGTCCTCGGCCTCACTCTCCTCCGCCTCTGTACCACTCAATGTGCCAGCCACGATGTCAACGCTGGCACTGGTGCTCGGTCCCTCCGCTCCGTCTGTGCTCATGTCTCCCCCCGTGTCCCCCGACGATGCTGTGGGCAAGGTGAAGAGACAGCAATTAATCACACACCTGTATACATATGTCACATGAGTCCAATCTACATAGGTTACAGTGCATAGCCTGCAAAGAAAGATCAGTAACATCTACAAAACAAGGTACAGATGTAGGGCATGCAACACACAGTTGGTTGACCCACCATGCCAATGAAAATCCATGGAGAGCATGACACAATAGCAAATGACATGAAATGGAGTTTGACATAGGAGCCAGGCCCTGGGGACAATCCAGCACTGCATCTGCACCACACAGCGTTGCCGACAATAGGGATGAGGAGGGACCAAATCCATGAACTTGAGGCACATGCTGCATAGGTACTACTGAAAACATGCCCAACATGACTGGCTCACTGCACCTTGAGTGTATGTCCAGACAAACATCACACACTGGCCAGACCTAGCAAGGAGAATTCTGGTTTTGACATGTAGGCTTGGCCCGCACCAACCACCCCCTACATGAGACAAATTGTTGAGACACAGGTGGCACTTACATCTCTTAGTCTTGGTGAAATACACAGGGGATGCATAAATGCAAGATTGGACGCCAAATACCCAACGTGCGCCTGTCCAAATAATCATGTACAAATGGCCATCATCAGATGATTGTAACAAGACACACAGGCACTGGCCACTGTGACTATGAACAAGGAAAATCAGGTCAGGCTGTACAGTGGACACTTGTACTACATTTCACGTCAATATACATGGTGCCAGGGGACAATGGCACAGAGCACAACCTATGCTGTAGACACTGAGAGTGTCCAAGTTTTGTGATGACACACATGACACCTATGAAAATATGCCCCAGGGGACAGTAGTGGCAACACAACTCCATGGTCCTGAATGGGAATGACTGCAACACACGCCACCATCCCTGCACTATGCGTATCGCACACTCATGCACATCATGTCACAGGCCACAACATAGGACATGCGCGCTGTAAGGCATGACACTTGTGAGACTAACTCCCATGTCTGGACTCTGCATCAGTGCCAACTGACATGGAACCCACATGTACTGAACTGGACAGGGCACAGGCAAGGTCCCCAAACCTGTTACACACCACCCCCACACATGATGCTACAGGCATAGTTCACGTGGAGAAAGCGCCAGCCTACATTACCTTGGGAAGGAGTGACAACACACAGACCAGGGTACACATTGCAAGGAGGGGAAGGGAGGCAGGAGAGCACAGCTATACTGTGGGTAACTGGATCTGCACAGCACCTTTAAACCCTGGCAGTGTATCCATGCAACTGTGCACTTACAAATGCTGGTGAAACACAACAAGCACACATGTACCTACCCCCTTCCTGCTGCTGCTTCTCCTGTAAGCGCCTCTCCAAGTCTGGAAATACCACCGGCAGCACACGCTTGTGGATGTGGGTCAGTCGGCGGCGCCCGCGGTTCTTATGGGTCTCAGGTGAGTCCCCCAGCAGGACCCGTGTGATCCTCCGCGTCCAGCACCGGATATCCTGCCAGCGTTTCCTCACCTGGGACAGGCGCCGCTTCCGACCATCCGCACTCCTCACGGCGCTGACGGCGGTCAGCCATATCTGCTCCTTGGCAGAGGCGCCTACCTGTGAGGATGAACAAGTGACACTACATCAATACACCTGGCACATGTCACAGGGACACATATTAGAACACATTTGCTGTTTACAACAAGGCATAGTATGCATCCAACGCATTGCACCTTTGTCATAGGGACATGATCCTCTGGGGAAGGGCAAAAGCAGTACGTGCCATTGAAAGGATACAGGTGGAATGAGGGCAACTACACAATCAATGATCCAGGCTCACACTGTGCATCACAAGCTACACCAGGATAATGTGCAGCACCTCTAAGCAGTCACATGCCACAGGCCACTGACGCTACCGCAGCAGAGTACACAGACACACACAGGCACAGGACATTCACCTGCCATTGCCAAATGCAGCGACATACCTCACTCTGCACATGTGCCACTAGACTGGGGGGGGGCTCACAGGTGTGGGGCTGGCTCTGCACGTCAGACACACAGCACTGCTCCCTGCTCACATCACATGGCCAGGGTATATCCATCCCTCATGCAGCTGGGGTGCTACACTCCACATATGCACCCACCCACATGACAGGGGACTTACACACACACCGATGTCCAGGGTACGAACACATCATGTGGACACTCTCAGCACAGGTACACAGAACTAACACACATCTGTGGGTACAGTCACCTGTCACACTGGGCTGACCACAGAATCACATGAGGACTGTAGAGGCTACATTCCCAGGAGGACAAGACAGGCAGAATGTGGCATGCACCATGCAGTGATTGTCACAGTAAACACCATGCTAGTGAGGACGGCAGGCATGCACCACAGCATGCTCTGGCTGGGAGACATCAGGCATTCCCCCCCTGGAACTCCCCCTACAGTACATAGCATGTGTGTCACACCTGGACACAATGCCAGAAGTCACAGTCAAAAAAAAGGGACACAGTCTGTGCCAGTGGAGTCTGCACTCACCTGATACCCTGGTCGCCCATACAGCAGGGGGTACTGTGGGAGGATCACATCCAGCAAAGCCAGGTTCTCCTCCAGGGTGAAAGGCTGTGACCTCTCCACAGCCCTTGACATGGTTCCAGGGAATCAGTAGCAGCAGCTGGGTCGTGGAATACAAAGATGTGCAGGCAAGTGCTCCCTCATGGGACCTGGCTGCCTTATATCTGCCTTGCTGGCCTGTTTCATGCACAGGAGTACAGAGTGATTGGTCACTCACATTTGCATCCTATGTTTCCTCCAATCCCTTCAAACCTAGCACAGTCAGTGGGTTCTTATTGTGTTTTTTTCTTCAGCATGATGTCAACTCCACAAACACATTGCAACAAAGTAGATTCATTCCAACTGACTTCTGCTGTGCACCTTCCGGAACAAATTCAAACTTTAAACTTGGTCTCCATGACAACCAGCATGCATGTAGGCCTTTATACTTGTCCCTCATGTGTCCCCTATGTAATTTGGAGCTTCACACACAGGTACGGTGCGTTCCGGGGCCCTAGGGCACCCCAAATGCATATCAACGGCCCGTACAGGCGTGTGTACGCTCCGTACCACTATGGGTGTTCTCGCGTACGCTCACTATCACTATGAGTACGCATACGCGAGAACACTCATAGTGGTACGGACCGTACACACGCCTGTACGCTCACTATCACTATGGGTGATCTCGCGTATGCGTACTCATAGTGATAGTGATAGTGAGCGTACAGGCGTGTGTACGGTCCGTACCACCATGAGTACGCATACGCGAGCACACCCATAGTGGTACGGACCGTACACACGTGCATACGCTCACCATCACTACGGATACACATACGGCAGCACTCCCATGGTGATACGGGAATGTACACAGGCCCTCTTTGCGAAAGTACGGTGGTTTTCACACATCACAGTGGTGACAGGCAGCACACAGGAAGGAATAGGGCTGACATACTTGTCCATGGATGGACATCAAGGCATTGTCTGGCCAGTACTACATGTGTGGGGCACAGCTGTGAAAGGCTGTGATGTGGCACATTACTCCTGAGTCGAGAAGGCACCAGATGTATGATGAGATGTGTACACATGTAATGTGTGACGGTGCAATGTGTTCCAGGCATGCCCTTGACTCCTTTGACATGTGTGCATGTCCTACTGCACACTTGGGATGAGCGTCACTGGCATGGCACGGACAACAACACACGGGAGTGTCCCCTGAGGCCCGGTACAGGGGTTACCACACCCGACATGTCACTACCCACGGTGCACGATATGACTATGTCATGTATGTGTGGGGGGTTCCCATTAGCTTGATGTTGGAGCTCCCTCAAAAGCAGCAGCTGTTGCAGCAACCAACATGTGTGTGTGTGTAGATTGACATGGCACACTGTTCCGCACACCATGCCACATGTGGTATCGGATGTGAGGTGCGTATGTATGCATGGGACATGGAGTAGCGTAACAAGGACATGTCTGCATCCTCTCTATGAATGTGTGGTGAGTCTTCACATGTACACCTTCATGGCAAGGTGTGTGGGCTGTCCTAGTGTAATGTCATGTGACCTGTGGCCCTAGTGTTCCGCTACCAGTCTCTGCAATCGACATCCTACTTCTGCTGATGTGTGGATGTATGTCACTCCTGTCTTGCGTCTGGCTGTTCACTTACACTGGGACACAGCCAATCCCATGCCATGGCATGTGGAGGTTCACAATCTCCGTGTGTAGCTGGGTCTTGGTAGGAGTGTCACCTGGCAGCCATACGTGTCCAGGGCATGTGGCACATACCTGACTCCGTATGTAGCATATGTGTATTGACAGATTAACATGTGCTCAGTACAAATAAATTGTTGTTGTGGTGCACTCACTCTGCCTTGTCACTTCCAAATTACTGCAGAGCGCCGCCTCTTCCCCGACCAATTCCGGACTTGGCTGCCATGCGGGAGAATGACTGTATCCGGTGCTACCGCTTCCCCCAACCGTTGATTCTGGAGTTGATGGCGAGACTGGCACCACACCTGCAACCGCTGCACAGGTATCCTCCGGCACTGACACCCAAGCTGAAGGTAATGGCAGCCATACATTTTCTTGCCACGGGTACCTTTCAAAATACCATAGCTCATGTTGGTGGCATGTCCCAGAGCATGTTCTGCCGTGTGCTGCATGATTTCTTAGAGGCCATGTTGATTCACCTGGATGACTTCATCCATTTCCCAACCCCTGAAATGTTGACTGGGGTCAAGCGTGGATTCTATGCCCTGGGAGGGATGCCCCATGTCATTGGGTCCATAGATGGGACACATGTGGCTTTGGTACCACCACAGGCACAGGAGGTAGCGTACAGGAATCGCAAGCACTACCACTCCATCAATGCCCTTGTGGTGTGTCTGTCCAACATGGTGATTTCACATGTCTGTGCTCGTTTTCCAGGATCAGCACACGATGCCTACATCATGAGGCGTAGCAGGATGCCTGAAATGATGACGCAGCTGCGCGACGAACGAGCATGTGTTGTTGGTGGGTACAGTCTGTCTGTCCTGTATTTTGCGTAGACTTCCAGCACGACCGCTTCTCCTGTCCTACTTATGTCCATGTGCTTTCCATGTAGGGGACGCTGGCTATCCCAACATGCCATGGCTGATCACACCTCTCTGCAACCCCATCACGCCGGCCCAGCTCCGCTACAACACCGCCCATGGCCGGACAAGGCGAGTGATAGAGAGGACGTTTGGCCTCCTGAAGAGCCGATTCCGATGCCTCTACAAGACCGGCGGCGCGCTCCCATATGCCCCGGCGAAGGTCTGCAAAATCTTTATGGTGTGCTGCATGCTGCACAACATGGCAGTTGAGAAAGCTGTGCCACTCATCCTGGATCAAGATGATCAGGACCATCCACCCGTGGAGGACGAAGGTCTTGGCAATGGGGCTAGTGATGTGGAGGATGTGGTTCCGCAAGAGGACATCTGGACTCGGCTCATACGCGACTTCTTTGCTTAGTGGTGAGTACCAGTGTCTGTGTGTGCACGCATTGGTCCCCGTGTGGCATGTGTTGCGATGTGTGTGTCCATCTGCATGTATGCCACGTGAGTCAGAGGAGTGTGTGGATGTGTCACTGGAGTGATGGTGGCAGTGATGTGTATTTCCCCGGTCATAATTGTGACCTGGCATGTTGTCATCCTTACATGTGTCGAGTACATGCACATGCAAGTGGCTGTGCTTTTTGTGGCTGACTTTTGGTGTGTCTCTCATCCCCAGGTACTTGCGCATGCCGTCTGCTGGTTGCATTGTTGTGGCTCTGCTATTCCTCATGGACACGTCATCGTGTGCTGACTCAGCGTTACAGGCACGGACAAGTTTGGAAGTCTCCTTAGGGTAAGGGATGCATCAGGGGTGTATTGGGTGTGGCAGTTGTTCACGATGTATGCACACTGCCCCTGTCGATGTTTGGTTCCTCTGCAGACATGTCGCATCACCATGGTACACATTACATGCAGCTGGGTACACCTGAATAGATGGTCAGACTTGTTGACAGTCATCAGTGATGGGATTGTGGAATGTGATGATGGCATCAATGTGTGTTACACTGCCCTCGGACACATACGGTTTGCCTTGGCTTGACATGCTGTGGGACTTCCACATCAGCGGATCAATGGTGTATGGCAGTCTCTCCGTGAGCAGCAGGGGGTGTTTAGCTGTTAGCCGACACTTGTGTGCCAGTTCCATGGCTATCACGCATTTGGGCTGCAGAAGGGGGGGTTCCAGTGTTGGACCCACATGTTACTCCACATGTGTACTCCGAGTTGCCTCTGCAATCCCGAATACATGACTAATAAAGGTGTCCCTATGCCTCCAAGGTGCCTCTTCTCAGTCAATGCTGGTGTGTTGCCACGGTGCATCCGGCATGTGTGGCATGGTTTTCTGTGATAGTGGCTATGTGTCTATGTGTAGAGTAGCAAGATGCAAGCTGTTTGTGTGGGATTAGACTCTGTATTGTGCATGTAGTCCATGACTGTGTGGGTATTGTGACATGTACCATCCCCATGCATCCAACGTTGGCCAGGCCACCATTCACTGCATCCACCTGACTCAAGCTTGCAGGACATGGTTCTGCCACCTGTCCACACATACCTGGGTGCCCCCCAGGACACTCCACATGATCCCTGACCTCTGCGCATGGCTGTCGCTGTACTCAATATGTCTGTCGGCACGGTTGTGCGGCCACCCCCTCAGCTGGTTGGGCCCATCACGGGTGTGTATGGTGCTCCATGTCTGTCTTGCCTAATACAATGTGACCCATGTGTGTCCTGTGCCAGACTCAGGCCCCAGGGTGTGGATGGTTGAAGTCAAATGAGAACTCAGGCATAGTTAGACTTTACAAGACACATGTAAGGTAATAATGCAATCAGTAGGCATCTTCTCTTTATGGTGTGACTTTTTATTTTGAATGGGGTAGGGGGGGGGGGGGGTTTGACATGAGGGGCATTCCGGGTGTGTGGAATCCAAAGTTCACTTGGGGAGTTGGTGTCCTTGCCATTTGAAATCCTCAGAGTCCATGCCACAGTCTTTGTCAACATTGGTCAGACAGTGACCAGCAAGTCCATGTGGCAGAGAATGTCTTTTGATGCTGTGCTGCTGTTGCTCCAGTGGGCCAGGTGCCAGGCCAGGTGTCCTGGGAGATGGTGCTGTTGCGCCGACCCTCACGGTCTTTTCCGTGGACGACCCGCCCTCCTGCGGGGACCCTCAGAAGCAGGCCGTGACGATGTTTGGGATGCTCCGTCGGATGTCTCCTCCTCCTCCTCCTCATCCCTCCCTGTGGGTAGTGATGTTCTACGCCTGATGGCACAGGGAGGGTTGCCCATGTTGTCGGCCATCCGACGGAGTGTACTGTGAATTCCCGTGAACACCGTCACGAGCTCAGCCTGTCTGTCCTCCATCCTCCGTTGGTGTTGCAGTAGACAGGCATGTTGCTCCGCATGTTGCTGGGCCTGCTGGGTCTTGATCCCCTCGAGGATGGACACAACCTGGGCCATGCCCGTGGTGTCCTGCCGGTATGTGTCCAGGATGTTTCGGACATGGGAATATACCAGTTCCCCAGCCAACTGGTCAGGCTCGCGCCTCCGCCGTCCTCCCCTCCCACCACCCCTGCCCACTTGCACCTGGCCTGCCCTTGTGGGCACATCAGGTCTCCGGGACCCCTGAGGGGTGGCATTGGCGTTGTCGCCTGCTCCTCCTGGGTGCCCGGGACACCGTGTCCCTCCTGGCCAGCCTGGCTGCATTGTGGTGGTGGGGCAGGGATCCTGGGTGTCTCCTGGGATGTGGCAGGAGTGGGGGTGGTGGTTGGCCCAGTTGTACCTGACGCAGGTGCTGCAGGTCGTTGGACACCAGAGGGGCCAGGTTGGTAGGGGTCGGGTTCGTCCACAGAGTGGTGAGAGTCGTCGCTGCCGGTGGCTCCGTCATCCTGCCGAGCCGGATCCTGTGTGTCTTCCCCCCCAGAGTTGGGGGGTGATCGACGACGTTGACCTGTGTGTGAGAGAGACAATGTTAATTTTGTTCCATGCAACATCCATGTTTCATTGTTTTCAAAGTTGGCACATTTGTATATGTCTTGCATTCCACTGACAGTGCACTTGTGCATGGGTATGTCCCTTGGCCACAGCTTTTGAGACTTTACCTATGTGTGGCACAGTCTTACTTGCTGCGTCAATTGTGACAGCAGTCAGCAGTGGAGTGGGCAGGTGTGGCGAGCCATGCATTGGCGCCTTCCGTGTAGCACTGTACGTGTGCACATGGAGTGGTTCCACACACTTATATGATGCAGGTAGCTGTCGTTGTGCTCGTGCACAGGTTGTGACATGGCCCTGTGTTTTGCCATGGAGAAGAGGGGGGGTTCTGGCACTGGCCACCCTTGTCTACATGCACGCAGTCCACCTGCTGACGAGCAGGCATCCCCACACCCCACAAGGCTGATTTGCTCTCCCTGTGTGTCCCTTTCTCGCTCCCTCTCTGTCCCCCTCTCCCTCCCTCTGTGTGTCAGCCTCCTCCCTCTGTCCGTCTCCCTGTGTCTCCCTCCCTCTCTGTCCCCCTCTCCCTCCCTCCGTGTGTCAGCCTCCTCCCTCTGTCCGTCTCCCTGTGTCTCCCTCCCTCTCTGTCCCCCTCTCCCTCCCTCCGTGTGTCAGCCTCCTCCCTCTGTCCGTCTCCCTGTGTCTCCCTCCCTCTCTGTACCCCTCTCCCTCCCTCCGCGTGTCAGCCTCCTCCCTCTGTCCGTCTCCCTGTGTCTCCCTCCCTCTCTGTCACCCTCTCCCTCCCTCCGTGTGTCAGCCTCCTCCCTCTGTCCGTCTCCCTGTGTCTTCCTCCCTCTCTGTCCCCCTCTCCATCCCTCCGTGTGTCAGCCTCCTCCCTCTGTCCGTCTCCCTGTGTCTCCCTCCCTCTCTGTCCCCCTCTCCCTCCCTCTGTGTGTCACCCTCTGTCACCTCAGCCCAGCTTCCTGGGCACAGACTGTTCGCAGATCTTTGAATGGCCCTTGGATTGTTGATGTGAGTTTGTTTCTGATCTCCAGGCACTCATTGGGTGTAGTGTGTGTGTCTGCACTGCTGCTGTGGTGGTGTGTGCTGCCACTCTTTCACAGTGTTGGCTGTTCATTAGCTGCTGTCATGTGCAAGAACGTGCCGTCACCCCCATGTGTTGATGCAAGGCGTCCGCCATTTGCTGGCGAGTCTTTCCTGTGTGTGGACACAGTGTTTGTCTGGCTGTGACCTAGGCCATATGGGCAGAGGGCATTGTTGTCTGCTTCTGAGTTGCACTATGTGATTTTTGGGGCCCACACTCCCGCCATCCGGGTTACCGTGTCTTGTGTTGGTGTTTTCTGTGGCCTGTGACTTGACATTGTCCAGCTGGGTGCATGGGGCATGGTGGCGCTAGTGGCATGTGCGTGTTCATGGAGTGTGGTTGAGTCATGCGATAGCTTGGGGTGGTTGCGTGCCTGTGTGTGAGTTTGGTTGTGGATGACGTTCCCCCCATGTGAGGTGAGTTGTTTGTGTACTCACCCGGGTCTCGGAGTCCTTCTAATCCGTCCACTGCCACCACCGGCAGTATGGCCATCACCCTCTCCTCCCAGGGATGGTATTCTACGCGTCTGCGGGGCGGCCCTCCTCCAGTGACGTTGGCCTGGTTGTGTTCGTCCGTCATTTGGGCTCGGACCCTCCTCCGCAGATCGTACCACCTGGCTTGGCATTCATGCCTGGTCCTTCTGATGTCCGCAACAGCATTCACAGCATCGACGATGGTCTGCCACATGGATGTTTTTTCTGTAATGGTGGTCTGTCTGACCAATGTTCCAAAGAGGTGTGGCTCAACTCTGAGGATTTCATCGACAAGGACCTCCAACTCTCGGCTAGTGAACTTTGGATTCTTGTTAGTGGGCATGGTGAGGGGTGTGGGTGTGGATGGTGGGGGGAGGGTGTGGATGGTTGTGGGTGTGTGTGTGTGGTTGTGCAGGTGTGTGTGTGAATGTGATGTGGGGGTGTTTGTGAAGGTGTGTGTGTGAAGGTGTGCAAGTGTAAGGTGTGGTAAGGCTTCTAGTATGGTGCTGTAGTTTGTCTGTGGGGTCTGGCAGCAGTGAGTCTGTTGCAAAGGCTCATGGTTTGTGTGTGTGGGCCCTTTTTATTGGTCCATTGGTGGGTGTGGCTGTGTTTGAACTTTGGGTGGGTGTGTTATAAGGAGTGGTTGTGTTTTGGGCCTCTGTTTTGGATTTTGGCAGTTGCAGGTCAGTGATTGTGTTGTTTTTGAGCTTGTTGGACATGTTTAGTGGCTTTGTGCCATTCGAATGGTGTATTCTTGTGTTGTTTTGCTTTGTCCTGGTTGTGTACGTGCGTTTTTTGCGTGTGTACGGTGTGTACTTCGGGCATTTTGTTGTACAATGCTGTCCTTGTGTCTGGCTTGGTACGACTCGTACATGCGCGATGTTGTGTGGAGGTGCTGGTGTTGGGGCCTGGGGTACGCTCCATACGTCCGCGGGTGAGGGTACGGGTCGTACATACACGGTTGGGGGTACGACACGTACACGGGTGTCCATACACGGGGGGTACGACACGTACACGGGTGTACATACATGGGGGTAGGACACGTACACGGGTGTACATACGCGGGGGTACGACTCGTACACGGGTGTACATACACAGGGGTAGGACACGTACACGGGTGTACATACATGGGGGGTACGACTCGTACACGGGTGTACATACACGGGGGTAGGACACGTACACGGGTGTACATACACGGGTGGGGGTAGGACTCGAACGTACACGGGTGTACATACACGGGGGGTGGGACACGTACACGGGTGTACATACACGGGGGGTACGACTCGTACACGGGTGTACATACACGGGGGTAGGACACGTACACGGGTGTACATACACGGGGGGTACGACTCGAACGTACACGGGTGTACATACACGGGGGGTACGACTCGTACACGGGTGTACATACACGGGGAGTACGACACGTACACGGGTGTACATACACGGGGGTACGACTCGAACGTACATGGGTGTACATACACGGGGGTACGACTCATACACGGGTGTACATACACGGGGGTACGACACGTACACGGGTGTACATACACAGGGGGTACGACTCGAACGTACACGGGTGTACATACACGGGGGGTAGGACACATACACGGTGTACATACACGGGTGGGGGTACGACTCGAACGTACACGGGTGTACATACACGGGGGTACGACTCATACACGGGTGTACATACACGGGGGTAGGACACGTACACGGGTGTACATACACGGGTGGGGGTACGACTCGAACGTACACGGGTGTACATGCACGGGTGGGGGTATGACTCGAACGTACGGGGGCTGGGGGGGTGTTCGGCGCGTATGTAGGCACATGTCTCCATTGTTGCTATGGGTGTTCGGTGCGGACGGTGTTTTTTGCATACGATTGTAACATCGGACGCATGGGATGGATCGTGATTCCAAGGTCGGACTTGACTTTTCACATTTGTACGGTAAATCGTCCGGGGACGTGTCGGACACAATTTCCGACCCGAGGACGTGTGGGGAATTGTTCCCAATGCGATTCGTATGGTCTTTTTCCCATGCGAATCGTAATTGGCAGTTTGTACGGCACTTGTACGATTCGTACGGTAAAAAGACCGGATACAAGTCGTACGGGCTATTTTTTTACCGGATCGTGATCGGCACCTTTATGTTTTTGGGATTCCATTCAAAGCCAGAGCCATGAAACATATAAGATAAACAAAATTTGTTTAAGGGCAGAACTTCAGATTTATCTATATTCAATTTATAGCCGGAGACTGATGAGTACTCTTGTAATAAGGAAAAAAGAGCCAGTAAAGAAGTAGGGGGTTGGAAATGTAAAGCAGAATATCGTCGGCATACGCAGTAAACTTGATGTCGATGTTTTGGAATTGAAAACCTGTGTATAAAGGTGAGCGCTTGATTCTTTCGAGAAAAGGCTCTAAAGCAAGAATAAAAAGAAGTGGGGAAAGGGGGCACCCTTGTCTTGTTCCTCTATGAAGAGAAAAATAATTGGATTGACATCCGTTAACCCATATAGAAGTAGAAGGATTAGAGTAAAGCAATTGAATGTAACAAATAAATGGGGGGCTAAAACCATGCCATCTCAATGCTCCAATATGGGATACTTTTAACATTGCATGTTTCCTGGTTGGTGCTATGAGGCTTAAGAAAAATAAACATTCGTCATTGATTATTGCCTAGATACCCAAATGTTATTATGTAAATTTAAAGGTCTGTGATTTTAGTTATAATGAATTCTATAGGAAGGATTGTTTACATATCTTGTCTGTATGCTTATATTTATTGTGTATGTTAGTTGTGTACTGTACTTTCATGATTTTAAATTAATCGAATAAAGTGATTTGACTGACTAACTGACTGGCAACAGTAGGGAAAGTGTTGGATAGCAGAGGGGTAAATATTACTATTCCCACTCCAACGAACGCAACGTTAGAGAAAGTGATGGATAGTGTAGGGGTAAAAATTACTGTTCGAACTCCAGCAAGTGCAACAGTAAGGAAAGTGTTGGATAGCGGAGAGGAATAATTTACAATTCCCACTCCAACAAGTGCAACAGTAAGGAAAGTGTTAGATAGAGGAGGGATACAAATTACTATTTCCACTCCAGCAAGTGCAACAGTAGGGAAAGTGTTGGATAGGGGAGGAGAATAAATTACTATTCCCACTTCAAAGTGTTGGATAGCGGAGGGTATAAAACCAAAGATTACAGCTATTGAATCTAAATCCCCCCAAAAAATAAAAACAAAACAATTACCAAAAATATTTATCAATTAATAAATGAATATTAATGATCAACTAATGATTAATTTATTTAAACTAAATTACTTTCCACCCTCTACTCCAATAAACACCAAAACACACACCTAAAAATATTTACACAAATTCCATAACTAATTTTACATTAATAAATTAATAACAATTAACAAAAAATCATAAATACATTTAAAAAAAAATTCTTCCCAACATTTACAACTATAAACTCCACAACTCAGACATCAAAATTATTCCACAATTAGCATATTTAATTAATTAATTAGCATTAATTATCAATTAATTATAAATAATTTACCTCCCACCATATTACCTTATAAATGACACTACCAATGTTGTAAAGCATGACACAATTAACATAATTAACAATTAATTAATTTTTACCAATTAACAACCCAAATAAAAACAATTAATAATAAATTAATTCACACAATTAACACTATAAAATAACATTAAATAAATGTTATATTAAATATATCAAAAAAAGTATTAAACTTAAATTACTTCCCACCCTAATCCCCTATCAACCAACAACCCGCTCCTAAAAAAATACAAATAACATAATTACCAATTACTTAATAATAATTAACAACCTAATAAAAAATAATTATTAATAAATTAATTACCACAATTAACAATACAAAATATTAAATACATAAATATTCATTAATAAAAAATATTAATTAATTATAATTAAATTACTTCCCACCCTATTCCCCTATAAACCCTCAACCCGCTACGGAACTAAAACGCAAAATGTAATTAAAATAAAATTAATAACTTCAAAAATGTAATACATATATTAAAAAACAAATGCAATACTTAGACAAATAAAATAGAACACATACATTTAAAATACACACTAAAATACATAACACTAACTAAAAAAACGATATTTTAAACTATGGGGGTGATTAGTATAGTGGGCGGATCGCCACCACCCGTATGGCAGTGGCGATCCGCCCGCCAAAAGTCACCGCCCGCATCACTTTTCCCCCCTGCCACATTACGATGGCGACGGGGACCCCGGCGGACGGGAAAACCATCCGACAGTTTTCCGCCGGTAGGCAATCCGCCTGATTGCCTACCGGGCGCAAAAGCACAGCAATACAAGGCACCGCCATCCATATTACTATAATGGCAGAGAAGTGCCTTTCCATGGCTGAGACTCCACCATGGAAAAGCATGTGTTTTTTTCTGTGGGGGCCCGTTGCGGGCCCCCGGGGTGTTGGGGTGGTGGGGAGTGCACATGGGGGGTACCTATGGTACCCCCCTGAATTGGCATGGGTAAAGTGGAAGGCACCTCGCGGTGCCTGTCACCTTGTGCATGCCAATGCATGACGTGCATTCACAGGATTCTGGTGGGCGGTGCTGTGAGCACCGCCCGCCACAATGCTGGGAATAGAGGATACCACCGCCACGGTGGTGGTGGCATCCTAATTGCAGGTGCGGGACCACCGCACCACTGGCGGCCGGTCCCAGCACCGCTAGGGTGCCATCCTAATTGGCCCCTACATTTTTGCAAACAATATTAATGACTTCGATATTTTTTTAAATGATATTAATGATTTCAATATTGTTAAAAGCGATAATACTTACCTTAGACATTCTTTATCATGATAATCTGACAGTCAATATATTTGTATCCCGATATTTTGCACTTGATATTAGTGTAACTCGATAATAGTGCAAGTCGTAAAAAAACCTCGATATTCTTTCCATTTAATTTGAGATGGCTCCACGTCATCCATTGATCCACAGCTCTGAGAGAACTGAAAATTGGTGAGTTTCCAATGTCTTTGGGGCATTCCAGTTGAAGGAATATGCACGTGTCATCTGCATAGTTATAGCACTCGTACATACCTCGGGGCTCCCTCCAAGAGAGAATCCATGCAATGGTTTGCCAATGCTGGAGATGCATTAGAGTGCCTCAAAGTTGAAGTGAAATGAAGAAAGAAATATTTATATATTTGAAAAGAATTACATATTGAAATTATTTCAGGAATTGTAGCAAGAAGGCCTTTTCGATCTAAGGTGTTTTGTCTTCAAAAGCACTTGCTCTGTACATTAAAGACCCGCCTGATAACATATGTTTCTGTATAGACTTAATACTTAATACTTTTTAAATTTCATTAGCAGCATCTTGAACATATTAAATTGCATTTTTCACCCAACAATTCACTCAGAGGTTGAAAAATCAATTTAATACCTGACACTTTCAGGCTAAAAGAGGACTTTGTGGTCCTTGTGAACTTTGCAAACACATATAAATGGGCTTGTTGGTTTTGTATGTATAAAGTCATTTTCTGGTTTTGTATGCATAAAGACGTTTTTTGTTTTACCTCTTTTCAAGCCCAGGTATCATGCCTGTTGAACTGCTTGCTACTATTATAATGAAATATTCCACAGCAGAGCTTTATTGATTAAAACCATATTATTGTGTAAAATTGTTCTGTCTTACTTTAGTAATAGATTTTCCTCCAACAACTTATAATGGTAAGCACAAAAGTATTTGAAAAAAAATATTAGTAAAGTAATATATCGTCCAAAAACATACACAAATATTGATTTTTGTAATATATATACAGTTTAAAGTAGTAAAGGTTAAATATTATATTATATACAATTATTATAATGTAAATTAAATAAATTCCACAAATATTTAATAAAATACATACTTATATAAATGTACATACACCTATATGAGTTTATATAAATATATATGTATAGTGTAAAAATCATTAAAAATATATATTTTACATGATATAACTTTTTAATATTTTAAATGTACAACTATAAAATGTATACACACATAGCACAGCACACATAGAAAGAGCAAAAGGTGACCCTTCCTACACGTAAACAATCAATAAAAAAAATGATGGTTTGCAACTTCCAAGTGTGCTGCATAAAGCAGCACACATAGAAGTTTCAAAATGCCATTTCATATTGTTTATGTGCAGTAACGGAGACTTTCCTGCACACAAACAATCTTCCCCTACAACTCAGGCGCCCTTGCACTATGGTGCAAGGGTGTCTGTGCTGGCGCTAGGCAGCTAAAACTAGCGCCAGTGCAGGGGGAAACGCAGGGCTGCACCGTATCCTTGTAAATACGGTGCAGCCCTGCGTTTTGGAAGTGGCGGAGCACGGCATTAAGCCAACGTGGCTAACGCCGCGTTCCACCACTTCCTAGTAAATATGCCTCTTAATGTTAAAAACTGGCAGATTTACAAGCCACTTGTGACACTTTTGCAGCGCCGTTGCGTCACCTTTGTGACGCAACGGCGGTGTAAACAATGCGGCCAACTTACAACATGACGCATCTAGGGAGATGTGTCACGTTGTAAAGCCCTGCGTCACATTATACCTGCGTCAGGTATAATGTATGCACGGTGAGCGTTCCCACGCAGGAAAGCCTCGTAAAAGTGACGCAGTGAAATCTAAAAGATTTCACTGCGCCACTTCTAGGACTCCACTGCGTCAAACCCTTACGCCTGCTTGAAGCAGGCGTAAGGAATGACGCAGTACAATAAGGATAGGCCTCAACATGCATTGCTGGAGTCGCATCGTGCTTGCGATATGACTTCAGCAATGCATGAATTTTGGGCCAACAGATGCCTCAGAATTTCTAACACATCTGTCAGTCCTTGCGCCATGGTGAGCCGTATTGTAAATACGGCGCATCCATGGTGGCGCAAGGGTATCGCAGGCTGGTACAGGTAAACTGACGCATCTCTACAGATGCATCAGTTTCTTCTAAATCTGCCCCATAGAATCTAAATATTTTTACTACATTTGGTCTAGAATAATGTCACTAAATCACATTTAATCTCTAGGACAAAATCTCATAGAAATAATGCCCATGGTAAAGGAATTGAATATACTTGCCACAGATTTGTTTTTGTAAATTGCAACTAGACCGTGCATAACTCTTTTGTTTGTTGATTCTATTTTTATGCATTTTTTACTGTGATAATGACTCATTTCTTATGGCTGTTATTTTGCTTTATCAAGCTTGTGATCGATTACATCTGTGCTATTTTTACCATGGGGCTTTTATTGAGTCTGCATCTTTGCTAAATATGATTGTGTCAGATAGAGTGATTTATGTTAAAATAACAAACTTAAGATAACAAATGGAGACAGAATAAGAAGGAAAGTAGAAGGACTTTGACGTTTATTATTACATATTTGGTTTACAAAGTGCCACGATTAGTCATGGAAAAGCAAACTAACTGTTTTATTTTTCAGCCGGAAAAAGGGAGAAAACAAAGGAAAATAGCACAAAATGGGCAGTATTCGGAATGGGTTAGTACACAAGGAAACAAGGAAAAGCACAGAAAAAAGAGCTAGGGTTTGCATAAGTAAGACAGCCAGGAGCAGAGGGTCTCCTTCCAGTTCCAAAAAACAAAAGGGTGGGAGAGTCAAAAGACCTGGCTGAAAGACCTGGCTATAGTGTTTTCAAACTACAGTGTGCGAATGCTGAACCCTCTTACAGTTCTCCTTGGCTCTCATTACAAGTTGGGGTATTCCATCCGGAGTGATAACTCCTGGTGAAATTCCTCAAATCTCAATTACAAGTCTCTCTGGGCCCGTAGTTATCAAGTTCTCAACTTCTGCACCAATAATTCTGGGCCTGCCCACACTTGACCTCTCTTTGCTTCTACAGGGTCAAGGGCTGCAGGAAGCAGCCCCGCCTGGTCCCACCTGGACCCCAGCAGCAAGACAGAGAGAGAAGACAATGCTCTCCATAGACAAGCACCACCGTGCCCTCCAACCTTACTCTGTGGGATACCAGCTGGAATGAGAGGTTCCAGTCCCCCAGTAACCCTGTAACACAAATTCTGGTCAACTCATAATGAGGATCTTAGTTTACTATTTAGGGCTTCATAATGACAGTCCCATAGTAATCCCCAGTGACTCCCTTATAGGGGTTTCGGATACCAAGGGCATCGACAATTATGGGGGCAAGGTGTTACCATGTACAAGTGGAATCACGAGGGTCTCCTTGAGGAACTGAGATCTCAAGGGTGAGACAGCACAGATCCGCGAGGTTTACATGGATCTTGTAATCCCAGTTTGGCTAGTAGCGCCCGTTACCTGCCAAATCAGGGTTAAAAAGCCACATGAAATGAGGGCCAATAGGGTCTTCTCTGGCCTCCTGAGAGACATCAAACTCTCCAACAATTGCCTTCCTCATCGGGGAAGCTCCAACTACTCTTACATATTTACCTGCCATTATTTCATATTCTACTTCACAAAGTACTAACGTGTATTGCATTGTACCTCATTCATGGAACAATCAAGTGGAAATAAAATGAACACAACTCCGGTAAGTCCTAACTTTGTAGACTCATTGGGTGCCACCAGCTTGGATGTTGGCTGGCAAATCCCACAGAAGCGCATGGGTGAAGATGCCCATAGCTTTGACAATTGATCTGATTTTTTTTCTGAAAAATCTTCTTACATCTCAGGTCGTGTAACATCAAAGAAATGGTGACCAAAGAAAAACAAAACTTTAACAAAACAAAGAAGAAATCAAAGTGAATCAGAACCACCTACCAAAGGCCACACACCTATGTCCGAATAGTATACACTGTAATGATGTGATTAAGAGGGAAGTGGTATTACACCAATACAATGGTAAAAAGATCAGTGTGAAAGATGACAGACACTTGTGGCTCCATGAATTGAGATACCTCTGAAATACCTAAGTGACCTGATATATATAGTGTTAGAAATTGGGTTACTTGGTCAAGCAGTAACCATAATTCTAGTCAAGGCAAACCTCTGGTAGCTTGGCACAGAACAGTCAGGCTAAACTTATAGGTAATATGTAAAGTATTTGTGAAACACTTCAAACAGTAAAATAGTGAAAACATCACACATAAAGATCACACACCAAGAATTTAAAAAATTGAGAGCTAGGCAAACTATATTGTCTTGCTAGATCTTCATACAACTTTATAAGACCCCCGTCTACATACAAATCTCCAATCTGACAAATCCCCTTATGTCTCCACCCTGAAGCCAACCTGTCCGAAAATATTGTTGGGAGAAGTTTTGTCGCATTCGTTGGTGTATAGTATGTTAGTCTTTCTAAATCAACTAATTTTCGTATTTTTTTCCAGACTTTAAAAACGGCTTCCAAAACTTTAAACCTGGTCCTTTTATAATAGCTGCCGTCTATTTCTTTGAATAAACATTGTTTGGCTTCTGATCCTAAAATTAGCTGAAACATCGAAGGGGCCTCTGCTATATTACCCACATCTTCACCAGTCAGTAGTACAAGTATTTTCTGCAAAAAGCAGGCATAATAATAAAAAAAGAAAATCAGGTATTGATAGGCCTCCCCTTAGAGTTGGAAGAATCATGAATCTACTGGCACGCCGAGGTTTTCCGGGAGCCCAAAGGAATTTATAACAGAGTGATTGTAAATTTTGCAGTTTGGTTGTCGATATTTCAAGTGGAATAGATCTAAATAAATATAGTGCCCTGGGGAGAACATTCATCTTTATAATATTACCTCTACCTACCAGAGTAAGATATAATCGTCCCCATCTCTTCAAAGATTCAGTAACATTGTGCAGTAATGTTCCCCAGTTAGCATCTACCAATTCTGTCATTGATGTCCTAATTTTTATACCCAAATATGTAGCTTCAGTAACCACCCTAGGATCTTGTATTGAAATATTATCAGTGCATACAACTTGTGTTTTGGTTACATTCAATTTATAACCAGACACCTTGCCAAATTCAAGCGCTAAACGCTCAATCTCTTGAAGTGCAGTAGCCAGGTCCTCAGAAACCACGGCTATGTCATCTGCATATGCAAATACAGAATAAGGAACCTCATGCACAACAAAAGGCATAATCAAGGGACTTTTATAGAGCATATCAACAAACGGATTTATATATAGAGCAAAGAGTAGAGGGGAACAAGGACATCCCTGTCTCGTCCCTCTAGTAATTTTAACTACCTCTGAAGTCATTCCCATTGCCGCTATTCTGGCAATCGGTGAAACATACAAAACCTGTAAAGCGGTCATAAAGCCCTTTCGAAAGCCCAATTTATTCATCAAGGTCCACAAATAGTCCCATTCTACGCGATCAAACGCTTTTTCTGCGTCCAATAAAATTATCCCAAATTGACGTTTCTCGGCTTGGGCAATATCAAAAAGAGTAATCACTTTATTGACATGCGATGCTGTACCTCTGCCAGGAATAAATCCGTGCTGCATGTGTGATACTAATGTAATAATGACCTTGGATAAGCGATTAGCCAAAATTTTCGAGTATATTTTACAATCGCAATTCAATAGCGAAATCGGACGATATGAACCAGGCATCTCTGGGTCTTTACCCTTCTTACTAAAAACAACTATCGTGGCTTCATCCCAGGATTTGGGAGCCAACCCCAATTGAGCTGCTCTAAATGTAGCCAACATCATTTCCTTCAGTTGATCAAAGAAGAGCTTATATATCTCTCCAGGAATATTGTCAGGGCCTGCAGCTTTTCCCATTGCTAAAGTCTTGACTGCAGTTTCTAACTCCTCCATAGAAATTGGGGCATCAAGCTGATCAGCTACCTCTGTATTCAATTCAGGAAAAGCCCCCCAGTGCGTTAACTTGTCAACTTCTACCACCCCACTCTGCTGTGTATAAAGATCTATATAAAACTGACGAAAAATAGACAAGATCCCTTGTGGATTAGAACATAATATCCCTGAGCTATCTTTTAATGCTGAAATACGCCGAGAAGTTTCATTCATACGTAACTTAAGTGCAAGGCATCTCCCAACTGCTTCCCCATACTCATGACATTGCCTTTTGTAAATCAGAAATTTTCTTGCATTCTCCTTATCCCACACTCCCCTTATTTTGGCACGGCTTCTGGCCACGCTATCCTCTAGATCCGAAATATTGCCCTGATGAGCTATACCCTGAATCAGTTTCTCCTCTGCACCTCTCAAAGCTGAGTATAGACCCAACATCTCCGATTTAAGTTTTTTTTGAAAGAACAAACCGTAACTCAATACTTCACCCCTGAAGCAAGCCTTGAAAGTATCCCATACTATTTCTATGCTGGCCGATTGTCTATTATTATCGAAAAACTCCATAAGCCACTTAGAAATATGTTCTCTAAAATGATCATTCAGACATAGTTTCCGGTCAAAAGAGAACTTTTTTGATCTGACCTCATCTCCCAAACCTGTCATTGCCAATACAATGGGAGCATGATCCGACGAAATCCTAGGAAATATTTGCATACCAGCCCCCACTAAAGAAGCAGTAGTTAAAAAAAAATAATCCAATCTCACCATTTTTTTGTGGGGTGAAGAATAAAACGTATATCCTGGGTCCATCGGCTGTAATTTACCCCATGCATCTATCAAGCCATGGTCCTTAAGTAAATTATATAGGGGCTAAAAGACCCGGGGTTTGCGCCCTCTATAACCTTGAGGGCCACTCATCAAATCCTAAATAGTTAAGTTGATGTTTATGTCTCCACAAATAATCAGCGGAGTTAGCCAAGTCGCTAGCTGTAAATTTAATTCCTCTAGAATTGCAGCCTCGTCTAAATTAGACCCATAAATAGTACATAAAGTAAAATCACAATTGCCGACTCTACATTCCGCTATGGCCCAACGCCCAAACTTGTCTGCCAAACAACGACTAGCTGTATAAGCATTAGGCCTAGCTAAAATCGCAACCCCCCGGGTCATTACTGATTGTTGAGAAGCCACAACCACTGAAAACCCTAAATGTGTTAAGAGATAACGCTTGCTCCAAGGTAAATGTGTCTCTTGAAGACATACAAAATCCGGCTGAATGTTTCGTAGCTCGGCAGCTATCCTCCTCCTTTTATTAATATTATTAAGACCAGAGACATTAAAGGAGCATATTTTAATCCCTTTGGGAGCCATTAGATAGCCAAATCAAGTTCAATAATAGATAAAATAATAACATTTTTATCAGACTGAATAAACGCCATACTCTTTGCTGCGTTTCTATATTGTTACACTTTTCCCTCTTTGAAACTGTGGATTTTTCCCCTTTTTTACCAATCCCCCGTGCCCCTACACCCCTCCCTACCCTCCCACGATCCCTCAATCTCCTCCCCGACCCACCCCCACCCTTTAACAAGGCGTTTGGACTTATGGTCCTGCAGATGTCAGCTACCGTGATCCCCTGCCCTTACCTGCAAGTTCCTCCATTTTAGGGCGGAGAGAAAGCCTTCTCTCCGCCCAGTATGGTAGGAAATCAATTTGCAAATTACTACTTTTCAAATTTGGACGGAGCAGGAATATCCCACCTCAACCAAAACCCCCAAAAAAAAACCTTAGCACATTGCGAATAAAGATAAAAATTACACCCTATTATAGATACGGTCGTACACACGTACTACTTCCTTAGCGCTAGTACCTCTAGATGGTTTTTTTAATTCTTGCAAATGCGGGATTTCCTCAGTCGTAGAAACTTGAAATTGCACCCAAATCCGCTTATTGAAGCTGTAAGGTCCATGGGGAAAATAGGAGTGTTATATAAAATATTATTGTCATTTAGAACAGACGATTTGGGGAAACATAATGCCCAATGGACTGCGACTCTGGGAGATTCTGATATATGTATAGAAGATGCAATTGCTAGATCTACTGAAGTTTTTTTATCTGCAAATTTAAAAGTACAATTTTTCAAAACGGTATTTAATTTATATTATACTCCTGCGCGTATGCACAAGTGGGGTGATCGATATGATGGTAAATGTTTTCAATGTGGGGAAGACAACGCAGATAGCATTCATATATTTTATAGGTGTGTTAAACTGAGTAAATATTTGAGGGATATTGAAAAATACCTATCAAATATTCTTGGATTTTCTCTAAACATAACACCGGCCTTAATGCTCTTGGGGATCGGTCAGGTTGTAAAAAAGGGTAACTTTTTCTATAAACATCGTTATTTTTTGTTTGTGGCAATGACTGTTGCACGACTCTGTATAGCTTCCGATTGGCTACGACCTGACCCTCCCAGCTTTGAGAGTTGGCGGATTAGAATGTATAATTTGGCTAATATAGAGCTAAGTTTGTAAGGGACAAGGAATCGAAAATTAGGATTGTATATATGGGGAGCCTTCTCTGAATATATGTATGCATGATTTAATGTGTATTTACTTATCTCATTTATTCATTTGTCGTTTATGTATTTTTTTGTATTTTTGTTTTTTTCTATTCTTGTTTGATTTTTTTTTTCCCACTTTGTTGACACTGTGGAAATTAAATAAAATTAAAAAAAAAAAAAAAATGATCACACACCAGGTTTATCAAAATAGAGTAGACTTTAATAAACAAAACAAGACCAAAACGACAAAAATCCAATAAGTAGAACCAGAGATGTTGATTTTTTAATTTTATAGTGGAAAATAGCACCAAAAAGCACAAAGCACTATTGAGGAATACCTGTTCATGCCGGACTGAGACAAAGTCACAAGTTCAGATCAAACACAGTAGTGCAGGCTACAGGGACCTACTTAGGCCTGCTGAACAAAGTACCTTAAATTCTGGTTGCAGAGCTTTGCAGGGATCCTCATCAAAGATGAGTCTAGCAGTTGAGGCAATACGTCAGTTGTGAGATATGGCTGGACTGAGTGTGAGGTCTTGATGCGTCGAGGATTCTGTTGATGGGCCTTGCGATGTGAAGACCGGTGTCGAAGATGCAAGGAGCAGCAATGGCAATGCGTCAGTGGTGAAGCTGCGATGCCAAGTTTCAAAGTTGTTATCTAGGCTGCTGTCAACAAGGGATGCAATCAATCAATCAATCAATCAGGGAATTATAAGCACGCTATTCACCCGTGAGAGTCTCAAGGCACTGGAGGTGGGGGGTATGCAACTCCATTCAGCTGAAGAGACAGGTCTTGAGAGTTTTCCTGAAGGTGTTCAGGGAGGGGGCGAGTCTGATGTCTGCAGGTAGGTCATTCCAGGTCTTGGCTGCAATGTGAGAGAACGATCTTCCGCCTGCTCTGGCTCTGTGGATGCATGGGGTTTTCGCCAGTGCGAGTTTGGCCGATCGCATGTTTCTTTTTGGTGCGTGGAAGTTTATTCTGTCGTTGAGGTATTTGGGTCTGTTGTTGTGTAGGTATTTGTAGGCGTGAGTGAGGATCTTGAAGGTGACTCTCTTCTCCACGGGGAGCCAGTGGAGTCGCCGAAGGTGATGGCTGATGTGTTCGCGCCAGGGGATGCCGAGGACAAGTCTGGCCGCAGTGTTCTGTATGGTTTGGAGTTTGCGGAGTAGGGACTTGCTGATGCCGGCGTAGAGTGCGTTGCCATAGTCCAGTCTGCTGGTGATGAGTGCATGGGTGATAGTTTTCCTCGACTCGGCGGGGATCCATTTGAAGGTCTTGTGGAGGATGTGGAGGGTGTTGAAGCATCTGGAGGTGACTGCATTGACCTGACGGTTCATGGCGAGGGATGAATTGAGTACGATGCCAAGGTTGTTGGCGTGGTCTATGGGGGTTGGTGGGCTTCTGAGGGTGGTGGGCCACCAGGTGTTGTCCCACGCTGAAGGCGTGGTTCCAAGCACGAGGACTTCTGTCTTCTCTGCGTTGAGTTTGAGACAGCTGCTGGTCATCCAGACCGCGACTTCTTGCTTTCCTCTCTGGAAGTTGAGTTTCACGGTGGTGGGGTCTTTGGTGAGGGAGAGAATGAGCTGGTTGTCGTCGGTGTAGGATACGATGTTAAGGCCGTGTTGTCGTACGGTGTGTGCAAGGGGGCCATGTAGTTGTTGAAGAGTGTTGGGCTCAGAGACAATCCCTGTGGGACTCCGCAGGTGATTTCTGTGGCGGTGGAGAGAAAAGTTGGTAGTCTGATCCTCTTGGTTCTTCCGATGAGGAACGAGCGGATCCAGTCCAGGGCAGTTCCTTATATGCCCGCGTCGTGTAGTCTTGCGATCAGTGTACGGTGAGAGACGGTGTCAAAGGCTGCAGACAGGTCGAGGAGAATGAGGGCTGCGGAGTGGCCTTGGTCGAGGAGAGTGCGTATATCGTCCGTGGCTGTGAGTAGGGCGGTCTCCGTGCTGTGGTTGGCTCAGAATCCGGTTTGGGACGGGTCGAGGGCGGCGTGCTCTTTGATTTGTAGCGATGGATGGTCGTAGGAGCTGGGTTCCTGGCACGGACGGGCACAGACGGGCTTGCCTTAGGCGTACCAGCGGCGCGCCAGCGGCGCGAGCGTGCTGCGGCAGCCATTATGTAGGGGAGGGAGGAGGAACGAGCAGCTGGGAGGCAGGAACGGTTGTGGGCAGGGGGGCAGGGCCGCAGGGGCAGCAGCGGTGGGAGATGGAAGCGGGAAAACGGTGCAAAAGGGCACACAGGTGAATGGCAGTGAACAGTGGACAAAATACAGTACAGGAAATGAAAAACACTACCAGGAAAAGAAGTCACCCCACACAATAACACCCGATTTTACGGACTCTCGGGGCGGAGTCAGTCAGGCAGAGTCGGGACGGGCAGGAAGCAGAGGGGGGAGCACTGGCAGGCAAGCATCTCGAACACCTCCCAGGAGGAGGCACGAGGCTCAGGGTGGTGTCGTTGGCGCGGAGCTGCTGGGAAGAGAGTTTGCCTCCTTACAAGGAGCTTGCAATGAAAAAAGTGTTGTACAGAGGCGGAATAGAAGGCCATGCGTCTGTCCCAAGATGCAGGAGGCGGCGGCAACACAAGTCTTTTACCACAGGTCCAATCCATGCAGCAGCAGCGATGTGTTGGTTTTGCTCGGGGATGTGCTGCATAGCAGAGACACCAGACTTGAAGGGTTTATTCCTTCCCACTTAAAAATTACAATTAAAAAATTTAATAAGGTAATTTCAATGTTATCCAATGGGGGAGATAGGCCTTGCTTTAGTGAAAAACGAATTTGAGAGTTTTCAATACCAGGACATGTAAAACTTAAAATTACATGACCTGCCTTTTAATTACATTGCGCCTTGCCATCTAGGTGGTCTACGATCTACCTTAGGAGGGACTTATATGTATAAAAAGGAAAGGTTTGTGCCTGGCAAAAGATTTATTTTGCCAGGTCGAAATGGCGGTGTATTCTGCACACACACAGGTTGCAATGGCAGGCCTGAGACATGTTTAGAGGGGCTATTTAAGTGGGTGGTACAATCAGTGCTGCAGGCCTACTAGTAGCGTTGAATTTACCGGCCCTGGGCACATGTATTGCACTTTACTAGGGACTTAAATGTAAATTAAATCTGCCAATTGAATACGAGCCAATATTACCATGTTTAGGAGAGCGAGCACAAGCACTTTAGCACTGTTTAGCAGTGGTAAAGTGCGCAGAGTCCTAATACCAGCAAAAACAAGGTCAGAAAAGTGGAGGAGGAAGCAAAAGGTTGGGGGGAAGATCACTCAGAGGCTGTCAGGTCAAGCATATAGGTAAAAAAGAAAGAACTGTAATGGGGCATTTATTGTGGCATAACCCTAATGTTAAGAATACAAATCTGAAATCAAGCATGGCAGCACAAAACCATAATGCAAGCCAAATTAAATTTAAAATCTTGGAGATAGCACCACACAACTTCAGGATGAATATATGCAAAGCATTTTTGCAGAAAGAAATAAACTTGCTAAAAAGACAGGGCAAGATCCATCAAAGAGAACTGAACAATCAAAATAAGATGTTTTGTTTCCTGTAGAAAAGGTCTATAAAGTCGTGGTTATTCTAGTATTCGAATATCTCCAACCAGATTGAAGAAGATCACCAGATTTAATACGATACGCTTTTGTAAATTATATTTTCAGAAATGTTGCACCCCACATTTTCCAGAGTACTATAAATATGTAGCAAGAAGAGCATTCCGCCTGCTTTTTTTTATATCCTGCTTTCATCACTACCACTCTCAATACAATACGGTTCTTGTAATTTGTGATGCAGTTTTCATGCCATACCAATGTTTGTTTTGTACAGAAATGGTCAGAAAAGCATAATAGCAATAGTTGATCATACAGCGTTTCTTCTAAGATGTAGTGGTTATGACTGATAACAGCGCTAATAATATGATGTGTGATCTGCTTCATTGTTTTCCATCACTCATTCACAGTAAGCAAGGAGAAATTTCATTCATTATCATGGCTGCATAGTATTGACGTAAATCCAGTTTATTTGAGTGCTTATATACCAGGGGCGGCTCCTCTGTTATGGCAAAGGAGCGTCACCCCTTACCCCGGCTGAAAGCCAGCAGAGGTAAATTACAAAAATACAATGATAATAAAACATTTTTATTATCATTTTCTTTTTCGTCCTGCAGGCTGTGAGCCGAGAGAAGGGCGGTGCCATTCATATTGAGCTGCAGCACGAGGGAGGAAGGGGGAGTAGTGGGCACTGCTAAGTGCGCATGACGGTTTGGCTGGCCCACCGTCATGCGCACTTAGCCTTTCTCCTACCCGAGCTGTGTTGTGCAGCTTGGTCGAAATCCAACACAGGTTCCCAGTCCATGTCTGAGTGCCCAACCAGGGAAATAGTATTCCCAGCATGACAGCAGCACTAGGTTTGGCATCTGGGAGCCTACACAGTGTGCAGCAGTTCCTGGACAAGAGGCAAGGATTGGGAGCAAGGCTGCAGCTGTCGGAGCAGCTAAGTGCAATTTTTTATATTTATATTTTTTTGTATTTTTTAGTTTGTATTTCCCCTCCCCTGCCCCACCGGGGCCGGCTTTAGCAGTGGCGGCGCCCAGTGCGACACTGTTTGTTGGCGCCCTCCAATGACCACTTCCACTACGGATTACCTCACTACCACCTTTTAATGGTGCCCTTCAAGTCTCCATAACTACTCTCCCTCAGTTGCATTTAATTAGTTTTATAGTGCCACTCATAGCAGTGTAGGGTGTCAGAGCACTTTATATCACACACACACACAATACACAGAGACGTTCAATCATAGGTGTGTAAATCAGTATATAGGAAATGCTACATAAGACAGAGGACTACAAGGTGTAGGAGTCACATGACATCCATACTGGTAAGCAATATAGTTTGAGTGGTTGGTCTGGAGAAGCACAAACTCAGAATTTAAAGCATTACACCATGGTTGGGGGTTCTCTTTAATAATCAGAATTGATTTCTATCCAAAATGTACCCTTTTTTCCAACATTTGGATAACGAAAGACTGAGGAAAAAATCATAACGCTCTAATGTGTACCTTGCAGTTTACATGAAGCTCTTTGATGGTAGTAAATAGCTCACTGTTCTATGTTAGGAATAAAACGTACAAACTGCAAGTACCAAAAGGATCTCTCAGGCAAAAGCTGTAAGCCACTGACCTATTTATATTATATGCACTCTGTGATCTGAATGGTACACGCTCTTTGCAGCAGGCATATTAACCCTCTGCGCTACTTTACCTGGTGTCGAAACTTCCACTAGACAAACCTCCCGTCTCTCTCCAAGAAGATCAATAATCACTGGAATTATCTTGACATTTTTATTGTTGCCTGAAAATTGTTGGAGGCCAGGAACATGGCAGCAGATGCTTTTAAAACCATAATATACTTCAAGCAGGACGCCCCCACCTGAAGTCAGCGCCTGGTGCGGTCGCACTGCCCTAGAGCTGGCCCTGCGCGCCACCACTTCGCAATACCAGCGACCGCTACTGATATATACACTAAAGAAACCACCAGTCTGTCTATCCCTTTCACCTTCCGTTCTGTATGTCCTTATGTCAACATGCTTATCACTGAGCCTAAGGGATGGACTGGACATAAAAAAGGTTTGCAAATCAAAACCGCGTCCCACCAAGATGGCGCTTCTTACAAATTCCACTGCAGATCAATTCAACTTCTAATTGCTTCACTCGAGGTAGGCTGAAATATACTCTGGAGTCACGACCAGAAGGCTGCTTGGGTGCCTAACATATTTTATAGAACCCCTTTCCTTTCCCAGGATTCTTTATCCTTCTGCTTACCTAGGAATCGTTTTAATCGAGCCTTGAATGGCAGTTGCACGAGGCGTGATGACGCAGCGCGCAGCACACTAAATCCACAGGTGCTTTCATAAGCGAGGATCTATTATTCAGTCACCTCTTGGCTTCGTGTGTTCACACAGGAGGCCAGTCCCACACCGTGCACTCCTTTTTGTAGCACCTCATTCGTGTGTGGCTTGTTCACTTGACTTCTGTTGAAACCTCCAGATATGCAGGATAAAGATCCAATCATCGCTGAACTTTAACAGCGTGGAAACCACAACTATTTTAACGTACAAAACACTGGGTATCTTGAATCTGATTGCACGCTTCGGGTTAATCATGAACCTTTATTACTAAGTATATACATAGATTGCATCACATTTTCCCTTAAATTGTTGTGTATATCGCATGAATTTCTTTCAGCAACAGAAATTCCGGTCTAATCACCCCTTGATGAGGAACCAGCATAAGGTCCGAAATGCATTGGGAAGCCCCTGAGCTATGATGACGTCAACATGAATTGACTGTAGAATACAAAGTACACGATTACAAGAGCATGGAAAATAACCATAAGCATTTATAGGAAAAGACAGACTTTTATTGAAAGGATTCTAGTGACTGAAAATGACATATTAATGGACAGACGATGTAGCAGACTGTAGACTCCATCCAGTAAACAGCTGTGTTCTGTGAGACTAGTCCTTGTTCACAAGGGTTTAGCGGTTTCATTTCCCTACGAGTATCCCAGCCAGAGGATGCACCACAGAAGCGCACTTAAGTTTCTTAAGTTTGACGCGATATGACTTGCAAACAAGGTGTTTTTTGGTGCCACAACCCTAGCGATTATCTAAATGTGCCATAGTGTTTCATCCATATAAAAATAATCTTGTATTTTAACCCATCTGCTAACCCACAATCTGTCATTGCAGAGAGAAAGGCCACCATTCGGTAACAGTAAGTGAGGTTGAGGCCAATGTGCTAATGGCTTCGTGGTAGTACTACATCACAAGGCACGCAAAGTCGATTTCCAAGAGCCTACTTCGCTATCTCCATGCCAAAAGAGTGCTACCACTCATTGAGAAGACCTTCCTGTCTCTGGAATCACACCAAACACATACAGGAGCTTGTTAATGTACACCCACCATTGACCTTTCAGAGATCTCTTAGAAAAACAAAGTTCTTCATCCATCTTCATGCCTTTACTAGGACCATCAGGGACACGTGGCCGTGCCCTATCTCAGGCCACTGCTTTAGTCTTATCCAAGGGTTTCACTTCTAATAAGGGTGAGACACCCGGAACAACATCTGTTTAGTGTGACATGACTCACCATATAATCAGAAACCAGAGCGACTCGAAAAATCAGTAGTGGTCTGGGGTATATCGTATTGTTCAAGGATTAAGGGCCCCTCAGTAAAAATCATATCAGAAAATGTTAATATACAAAATGATAATAACAAAACATAAAAAATAAATAACATCTAACCAAATTCAAAGTTATTATTTTTTTTTAATTTGCCAGTGAAGACAAATGTGCCCGGTACTCCAAAACCGTGAGACACAAATATGCATAAAATATCACATAAGTGCATCACATTCAATTGCTACAAGTACAGTCCACTAGGTAATGAATATTATGTTTAACTAATGGGGTCTGCAAATAAGGCAACAGCGTTTGGATCCCTTAGTAATAAGGATCACCATTAAGACTTGGGAAAGAAAGAGCGAAAGAGCGTACTAGAGGGGGGGAAAGGAAAATAGAGATCCATAACAAAGATCGGAAAACACAATTTGGCAAATGTGCAGTATGAACAACAGACTGTGCCATACTCTCATGATTAGAAATAGACAATGCATGGATGTAGTCTACTGTGGTCAGGTTCTTGTCGTCCGTACACTCACCAGGGCTGCAGGGCGGCGAGGGAGCCAGTTTCAGTTGGATCAGGAAGATGTCCAAATGGGAGAGCAGCTGGAAAGGCAATTTCAGAAAGCAGTGGGCCACTTACGATCTGGGTCTTAGTACAACAGCAAAAATTCAGTTTAGCCCAAGGAATTAAAATAAGCAATAAGGCCTGCAAATCAATAGCCTGGGTTACCTTACTGTTTCAATGGAGTTCAATATGGGTAGCTGGCAAAATAGGCTAAGTCCAAAGGATCACAGTGTCCCCTTGGCACCAGGAGAACAGGTATTGGGAGGCCGCTGGGTCTGGTTGAGAATACCATCGATGGCCAGGATGAGGCAGGCAAGTGTAAAATCCAGTGAACAACCAGCAGAAGCAGCTGGAAGTCCTTTGTGTACGCAATGGGAAGGAGCAGCAGCCTAGAAAAGGGACTATGCGCATGCGTGATGGCGAAAATGGGATCGCTGGCCATCTTAGGAGAATCAGGCAGCGGAAGAGAAGTCTTGAATGAGAAAAGAGTTCAGATACCAGCCAACTTGTAGGTTTATGGATTATTCAGCAGATAGCTCAACGACTAAAAGTAAGAGGCAAGTAAAAGGCAAAGGATATAAATGGATAAGTCATCAATATTCAAACATATCAGAACACCATCAGAATTCCGAAATTGAATCAGGATTACAGCAAAGACGGATCACCAGTAAAGAGTTTAGCAAAGGGTGTTTCCAGGCCTCCATGCGATTAAGACCAGAATTCATAGTGTTACATCTCAGAATCCATTTCAATTCTTCCTTGTTCAAAATATGCTAAATTTCTCCTCTTTTGCTGGGCAGATAGACTAATGAAATAACTTGCAAGTTAAAGTCATCTTCTGAGGGCTTTTTTGATGAAATGTTCAATTAATGGAGCAGAAAGGATCATACACCTGAGTCTGCTCCTATGTTGGCAGATGTGGACTCTGATTTTCTGGGTGATCTGGACAATTCAAAGCAGATAAGAGACAAAAATAGCATAGACAACATATTCGTGTTGTACTTTGAAAACTTTTTAGTGACAATTTGATGTTGCTGTATTTAAAGTTTTTAGTTTCAATTGTGAGTAGACACACATTAGAATGACAACATTTGTAGTGTCGCACTAATGGTGAAAGTCTCCAAAAATCAATGATTGTTGGGAATGAGGGCTTCCTGATCCAAGTGGTGTTTAGGATTTTTGAGCTTTATAATGCAAACATGGTAGGCTGAAGTACAAGATCCTCTGCTGTCAGAATATGCCAATTTGTTATACATTTGGCCACAAAATCAGACACAAGAGAGAAGGCAGGGATACAGGCCATTCTCTTTAGTGATAGTCTTTGCTTGAGTACCAAAAAGGACCCTGAGGGGCAGTAGCAGACTAAGTGCTGTTTGAGTCATCTTGGATGCCTCCTCTGTAATAATTTAGCGGACAGCACTTCAGCTTCCTTAAAGAAGTCAGCTTTATGTTTCCAGTTGCGCCTAATCCTAAGGATATGGCTGTAAGGAAGTGAGTCACAAAGTGATCCAGGATAGTAACCAAGTATGAAAGCAAAATTCTTCATTCAGGAGGTTTATGGAATAGGGTAATGTATAAATGTTCATTTTCAGATTTAACCATGAGATCCAGAAAAGCTATCTCAGAATTTTCTCCATGCATTGTACATTTCAGGCCCTTACAGCGAAGGTTTGAGCCATTCACAGAACCCCTCAAGAAGAGAATGTGTACCTTGTCTACTTAGAGACATCATCGATTTATCTCTTCCAAAGGATAAAATGGTGTCTGAATGGATTTAAACATGACAAAACGATAGTGGATTCCAAATTATCCATGAAGAGGATCGCATTACTGGGAGAAAACATTTCTCCCATCAAATAGCCTTTGATTTGTAAATAGAACTGATCATCAAATAAGAAGTTGTTTTTTAAAAGAACTAGCCACAGGAGGGAATTATGAAAAGTGTGGCACTGGATACGTTTGTGGTCTAGTGTCAAGAAGATATTGAATGACATAAATCCCATAATTTTAGGGGATATTAGTGTAAAGCAACTCAATATAGAGAGTCCCCAAAATTGAGTTGGCTGATTCAGAGAGATTATCTTCAATATTGTTAATAAAGTCCAAAAGGAACAAATGATGGACGGAATGCTGAACAATGCAAACATTCACCCACAGTCACAAACATCTGAGTTTAATCCATTGTTCTTTTGCACACCAAACCACCCCAGTTTGGACCCAGCCATATGCAAATCAGTCTTGACCCTGTTCCCCATGGTAACAGTCCAGCCTGAACTGCCAAGCCAGGTGCTCTCTGGACCGGAAACAAACATCCTGGGACCGGTTTTGGGGCATCACTCCTCATCAGCCAGGCTAGCTTGAATCCTTTGGCGCAGTGAGCACGAGACCCATGCCTGGGCATACACTTCCCACTTAGGACGACAAAGGCAAAAGGAACAAAGGATGGATGGAATGCTGAACAATTTAAACATTCACCCCAGTCACAAAGATCTGAGTTTAATCCATCGTTCTTTTGCACACCACACCACCCCAGTATGGACCCAGCCATATGCAAATCAGTCTTGACGCTGTTCCCCATGGGAACAGCCCAGCCCGAACTGCCAAACTAGGTCCTCTCTGGACCAGAAAAAAGCATCCTGTGACTGGGTTCGAGAGATCAGCCCTCAGCAGCCAGGCTAGCTTGAATCCAGTGGCGCAGTGAGACCGGGACCCATGTCTGGGCATACCCTTTCCACTTAGGGCGACAACGGCAAAAGGAACAAATGATGGACAGAATGCTGAACAATGCAAACATTCACTTTCTTTTTGCATTTGTCACCCCGAGTTGAACGGATATGCTCAAACGTGGGTCCCGTGCTCTCCATGCCACTGGAGTCAAGCTCGTCTTGCTGATGAGGGGTGATGCCCCGAAACCGGTCTCAGGATGCTTGTTTCCAGTCTAGGGAAGACCTGACTTGACGGTTCGGGCTGGACTGTTTTCGAACTCTCATCACCTCAGCTGTGAGACGCATTCTTTCTGTGGGTCTCCGCATATCTTCGCACCCAGGATTTAGGGTACTCTTCTTTAGTAGGCCTAACTGGGTCCCTGTAGCCAGCCCCTGCCCGTTCTCCACACGGTCGGCCTGAACTTGTGACTTTGTCCTGGTCTAGAATGGCTAGATATCCACAGTAAGTGCTTTGTGCTTTTTAGTGCAATTTTCACTTAACTCTTTAAAACTGCATACCTCCAGTGCAACTTATTGGATAGTGGTCATTTTAGCCTGGTTTTATTTATTAAAATGTACTCCATTTTAATAGGTAGGTGTGAGATTTTCTTGTTTTGTGTTTTCACTTTATTACTGTTTGAAGTGCTGCATAAAAACTTTACACATTGATTTTAAGGTAAGCCTGACTGCTCCATTGGGTCGCTGTTGAGAAGCAGGACCAGCCTGCTGCTTTTCTTGTGCCGCACTGAACAGGTATGTTGTTCCTTGTGTGTGTCTCATGGACCGAGACACACGGACCTGCAGTTACCGCAGTGGGGTGTCTTCGTGGCCAGAGCAGGCCACTATGTATCCATATGAATTTACCACGAAGACTACCCCCCTGCAGCAGTGCAGGTCCGTGTGCTTCGATGGAGAGGCACTTTCAGGAACAACGCATGTCCATGAGACACACACAAGGAACAACATACCTGTTCAGTGCGGCACAAGAAAAGCAGCAGGCTGGTCCTGCTTCTCAACAGCGACCCAATGGATTTTAATTATGGAGGAAAAAGGCCAGCGATCTCCACTATGGAATTTAAATTTAACTACAAGAACCACAATGCACAGCATGAGACACGCCCATAAGGGCGGTACTAAGAACTTCAAATACTGGCAATTGTAAAGTGCAAGCTGTTCCTTTCCCCACTGCCAAGCCGGAGACCAAGGGGAATTTTCCCAGAAACGCGTATGGCAAGAATGGCGTGAGAATACGCTGGGAGGACTTGATCGTGTTTGCTGCTGCCGACTGAATAAACAAGGTGAAAGCAATGTTGGGTGTGGCGTCTTCGATTTGTGAGCAAATTCATATGGATACATAGTGGCCTGCTCTGGCCACGAAGACACCCCACTGCGGTAACTGCAGGTTCGCGTGTCTCGGTCCATGAGACACACACAAGGAACAACATACCTGTTCAGTACGTCACAAGAAAAGCAGCAGGCTGGTCCTGCTTCTCAACAGCGACCCAATGGATTTTCATTATGGAGCTAAAAGGCCAGCGATCTCCACTATGGAATTTAAATTTAACTACGAGAACCACAATGCACAGCATGAGACACGCCCATAAAGGCGGTACTAAGAACTTCAAATACTGGCAATTGTAAAGTGCAAGTTGTTCCCTTTCCCCACTGCCAAACCGGAGGCCAAGGGGAATATTCTCCGAAACGCGTATGGCAAGAATGGCGTGTGAATCAGCTGGGAGGACTTGATCGTGTTTGCTGCTGCCGACTGAATAAACAAGGTGAAAGCAATGTTGGGTGTGGCGTCTTCGATTTGCGAGCAAATTCATATGGATAGATATATATATATATATATATATATACACACACATCACTTCGCCCGTGCTCTTGTTGATTACTGCCGCTTCTCCTGATCGAATAGTGCGTCGTCTCAGCGGACCTCACAAGGGAGGGTCCATAATAAATCACCCTCTCCTTCACCAAAAAAGGATGACGACGCCATGTGTGAATACTTCAGAATTTTAATGTCAAGCCACCATCGAACAAGTTTCATCTTCACCCAGCCTTGCTCACCAAATGGATGGTATCCCGTCCGTCATATTTAGATGAACCGCCGTACGCATCAACAAATTGTTTCCCGTCGCATAGGCGGTGCACCGCCGTTTAGGCAGCAGACTCCTCTGCAGGCCGGCTGGTTGGCAGGATGGCGTCAACCCTATTTATAATTCCCCTTTGTGCTGGCGTTTTCCTAGCACCGGTTTGCTGACTGAGTGAGTTTCTGGTGGACAGGAGACTGGTAAGTACTACTTATTAATGTGTCAATGCACATATATGTTGTGTTTGCTTCAAACATATGTAGGTAATATGTTATGTTCCTTTTTACACATATTGCAAAGCACACAAACAAACACACACACTTTTGAATGCACACCCACAGGCACCAGAAGCACAACACCCACAACAACAATATTTTTTAAGTGTGTTCATTTTTACCTTGATGAGTGGTAAAATGAACACTATTGCATTACACATAAGGAAAAAATTGCATGTAAGAGCAATGTAAAAATACACCAAGCTTAAGCAATTGTCAACAGACAGTTCATAGTAAGACAAGTGTAAAAGAAGCTTTCCTTAGATCCCGTTGAAAACTGAGTTGATTAGCGCCATGGTCAAGTACAATCATTATAAAGGAAGGACCTGGACAGAGGGTTTCAAGACAGAAACTGAAGTGGGAAACAGAATAAAGGAAAGTTTCTACCTCATTTCCGACAACTCAAAGTAGGAGGTATTCCGCCACAGTTTCATCAACAGAAAGGCATATCATGATTGTGTCGGCAATAATCTTGGCTGGATTCCTGCCGACAGTCGCTTTTGTGTAGGACACCGTCAACGCGGGAGAGAAATTGTGGTAGAGATGGTGGCACTCAGACTGTTTTTCGTCCATAGACTCGCCAACATCTAAATAGAGCGGGCAGACTGCCAAGTAGGCGGGCGGAGAATCATATGAAAAAAAAAGGCAGCAGCTTTTTGTGATCTTGCCGGTTGTACTCCTGAGGAGCTTCTTCCAGACGCTTAACAGCTTGCTCCTTGAATTGATATGGAGTGCCGACCTTCGTCGCATAGCTCTGACCATGATTCAGCGATCACTTTCAGAGGGTGGGCTTAGAGCCCCTAATTGTGAACTGTACTACACGGCAGCTCAACTGTAGTGGCCAATGGCCTGGCTTTGCACTGCTACCTGTCCAAAACTACCCCTGCTTTGAGCGGTGCTCAATGGAATAGAGATTATTACATGGCTATCAGACCCCTCCATACACCCTCGACAGACAACGTCTCAGATGGCAGTGGCCCGCGGCTGCTAGCGAAGATACATACACCTGAGGGTCCACCTTCTTCCATACTGGCTGATGATTGTCGTCTGGGACTTGCCGTCACTAAGCGGTATGATACGGTGGACTGATGAGGACCTTTGGATGGAGGCAGACATTGAGCAAGTGGGAGACTCCTATCTGGAGGATGTCAGTATGTAATTCCAAGACATCATGGACGCGTACTGAGTGTCCGCCGGTCAATTGCTAACCTACTGCACCATACAACATGCAATGCAAATTGCCTGGGGCCAAGGGGATGACAAGTAATCTAGCTCAGCAGTAATCAATACATTGTTATCACCTGGCGGCACTTGACATGCCATCACTTCCCTATACACAGCATTACGTGTCCCAGCCTACTGCGTGGTGGGGGTGCATGCCAGATAGAATGCAGTGTTGCAGTAACCCTTGACAGATGGGGCCTTGTCTCAGGTTCTACAGATGGTTAAGGGTGTGTCTCGCAACAACAGGATTAGCTTCACTGAATTACCTACACCAAGCCTAACCTCTCATCGTATTAAACGTATGTTCCCGACGCTTGCCCCTGTCTGCGCTTGCTGTGGTCTACAGGAAGCAGGATTTTACATATGGTGTGGGACCAGTATTGTGACCGAAGTGGCATATAACAATTGGGGCTATGACATATTTGACTACACACGCCCTATGACTTCCTCCTGCCTACTGGGACTGCGCCCTGTAGGAAGGGAGACAAAAACCTACACAGGTTCATCGATCTTGCATCCGTTCTGTTTAAATGACAAGTGGCCATGGCCTGGAAGTCCCCCACATCCCCAGACCACCTAAGGTGACTTTGCGACCTCCTAACGTGGGCCTGTGCAGAGGCTCATACTCTCTTGTTGCACTGGCCGGAGGTGGGCTCTTGTACCTTCTCCTCCCCACCAGATGACATATACACATGCACTACAAATGTTTCGCAGTTCCACAGGTGCTTGTCTGAGGTGCCCTCCCATCCCCTCGTCCCCCTTCTCTAGGGGTGGACCTTTTATTGCCTCCACATAGTCACAAGAGCACATTTTCTTACACCTATTTTTATTATTACACTGTTCTGATCGCAATGTTGGTGTCTATTATTGCTACATTGATGACAACCACAGAGATACTACTGATTATATCACTTAATGTATACCCTATGCAACTGCAATATGTAGAGGCGGATCTCTGTCTGCTGCGCTGTTTGTAGCAGCTTTCTTGTCATTTGAATAAAATCTAATAAATATTCTAAAAAAACAACAAAAAACAGCAGGACAGTTTACGACAAGAACTAAATCACAAGCTAAGTTGCAAGCCTAAAGTATGTTCCAGGGAAACTAAATGTGCAGGCTGGTGGACCATCTAGACTACCTTTATAATTGGTGGGTGGTTGATAGGGACATTAAAAAAAGAGTGTGAAGTTACTGCGATGTAGGAAGGTGGCATATTAAAATCATTGTGGGTACCTGACAACATCTTATCAGTTGTAATCTGCTTGCACTGGGGCAATTATGCACAAGTTAGATGGAGTAGCCATGGAGAATTAATCAAGCTAATCCCAATCTTGAGAAGATTAAGGCAGAGTTGCCTCCTTGACCCTCCCAGCCCGCTATTCTCCTTAAACAACAACAGAGTTGTTAAATAATTGTTAGACTTTGTTAATGATTCCCCTAAAGCTGTAGGCCACTAAATACCTGCTCTCATGTTCGCTGATGAATCTCTTAAGATCTCCAGAACACGGATGGGTCTACAATCGTTACTTAACAAGTTCAATGCTTTTTCTGTTGAATGGGGGCATGCGCTTAATCAAACAAAAACTAAATATGTGTGTTTCATACGCCAAAGAAAATAAAATACAAGGGTGGTCTGAAATTAGGAGAGGATGTCCTGGATAGGGTTAGGAATTTTAACTACTGAATCGTTATCCTGGATTCCGCATATAACTAAGAGCCAGATGGTATTAACACACAGAGCAACTTCTGTTCAGAAAATGTATAAAGCGATCCAGGTCACGGCTGTCTCACCAACGCTTGTATTTTACTGTGCTAAGGGTTTGGGTGCTTCTCTTTGTGGTTTGGAAATTTGTGGTTATTGTAAGGTGTCTTTAATATATATATTAAACCCACTCTTTTTAGATCATTGGCAGATCTTCCACAAATTGCACCCCTTATCCCGTACACCTTGATCTGGCTCTACATTGAATCTCCCACAAAGCAAACTTGAGACTGTTGCTATATTGGCTAAGCATCTGGTCAGTACCAGAACTTGCAGTTTACAGACACTGTATGACCAGTAAAGTTGGATAATGTACGTAGACTGCTCAAACGGAACATTCTCTACCTATTATATATAATAATGTGCAATACGTCACAATTGTACTGTCTTATGAAATGCTGGCCTAACGACAAAAACACAGCAAAATTAAAGTATCAAAACATATTTTAAAAAATTATTTTCAATTCAGAAAAATGTAATTGTTCAAGAGAAACATAGTAAAAACGAAGCACATCCCACACCACACACACTAACTCAGCCATTCAAACATCCAAATTCATACCCATACTCATATGTCCTGAAATTCAGGGATCCGACAATACATAGTTCACAGATGGAGAACAAGTGGACCGATTCCCCCCCATATGAAAATGATATCAATACTAGTTCATTAGATAACAGAGAACCTTTTTATGTCTAGGACAACAAAGACATTAGATGTAACAGATACTAAATGGAATAACCACAATGTATAGTCAGGTGATCCATATAGTTCAGATCAACGTTTTCAAAGAAAAATCTCGGGGTGATTTTGAGGAGACAATAGACAATTGAGGTCCATGAAGATACTTCAACGCCGACGCGTGTTTCGGTGTTAGACCCCTGTCTGGGTCTCACCTTCCTCAGTGCGTAAATATCAACAAAGCAATGGCCATGGGACGTGCTACCTGAACTTCAGGATGGGCGTGCGAGGGGGCAGCAGCAGTGGCTTGGAGGGGGGACAATGGGGAGATATCCAGCCCCAAAGTCGCCCTTGATTCGCAAAATACAACCAGTAGTCGAGCAAGTTATTCAAGGTCCGGGGGAGGGAGGATCCTATTCAGCAAGGGGTGAATGCTAAATGTCCCCTCTTTCCAATGCCTGAGTCGATCCGCGGGTAGCAGCTTGTTAAATAAAGCGAATGGGCTGCGTGAAGTTAAGCGAACAGCAAACAGCGTCCATGCGAAACAAACATTCCAGTGCCTCCCTTCCAGAGAATGTCACTGGTAGAAAACGCTCAGCAGGGAAAGGCCGCCTGATACTCCGCCGGAGAGGAACTTCACGCATCAATTTCGCTTTATTTAACGAGCTGCTACCCGTGGAAAACATTGATCTGAACTATATGGTGGTTATTCCATTTAGTATCTGTTACATCTAATGTCTTTGTTGTCCTAGACATAAAACTGTTCTCTGTTATCTAATGGACTAGTATTGAAATCATTTTCATATGGGGGTTATTGGTCCACTTGTTCTCCATCTGTGAGCTATGTATTGTCGGATCCCTGAATTTCAGGACATATGAGTATGTGTGGGTATGAATTTGGTTGTTTGAATGGCTGAGTGTGTGCTGTGTGGGATGTGCTTCATTTGTATTATGTTTGTATTGAACAATTAAATTTTTCTGAATTGAAAATAATTTTTTTTTATATGTTTTGATACTTTAATTTTGGTGTGTTTTTGTCAGTAGGCCGGCATTTCAGATGACAGGAAAATTGTGACGTATTACACATTATAATATATAATAGGTAGAGAATGTTCCTTTGAGCAGTTTGCTGATTTCCCCTGTTTTTCCTTACCTTCATTTCACTTAAGGGGCCCCCTCTATATGAGTGGTTGGATAAGGTACGTGCCACACCATGGCTAGCGTTTGTTAAAAAGTGTCAGTTGGGTCTTACTGATCTTTGGGATAATCCTGGCCCTGTATTAGGTAAATTTAAAGCGGAGTTAAAGAGTAAATGCAGGGCGTATTTGATGGATGGTTGGTTTGCGGAAGTTAAGGGAGGCTGATTGATTGACAATTTTTTGTCTTTCAAGTGTTCACTGAAGTTGGAAAATTACCTGGACAATATTGAGCCCTTTATGGTGAAGAACTTGTACCTCAAATTCAAGCTGGGGATTTTACCTGTAAGGAGTTTCACATCCAAGGGGTCACATAAAGTATCGGACAACAACAACTGCCCGGTTTGAGCATTTGCAATTGAATATCATTGCCATATACTTTTTTTGCCCATTGTGTCAGATTTTTCCCCTTATGCAAAAATATGGGTTATAGATTTTAATTTTACAAAGATGCCTTAGGAGTTTTCAGAACGGATACCAATAATGTCATTGTAATCATTCTGTTGCATTTTTTGTACCTAGGATGGAGGCTGAGGAAACGTTTTTCGGCTGCGACGCAAATGAATTGAAAGTTTTTATAATAAGTTATACTTGTTTTTTTCATTTTAAATCTGTATGAATTGTATTCATCGTTGCGGTATGTATTTTTATCTTATTCGTTTTTTATTGGACTGTATGTATTAACCGCTTTAGTTTTAAGGCAACAAACTCCGTAATAAACATACTTGATGAAACACTTCAACCAGGATTGCGTTTCTAGTCCATTGTTGAATCCTTCTAGTGAATGAATAATATTTAGAAAAATATTTGCTAAAATACAATAAAATTCTCAACGCATTTGGTTTTCCTTTAAGAAACCCTTGTATTTTATAGCACATTGTGATTCCTTTTATAGCATTACCAAAGGGATTTGAATATAAACTAGATATATAATATTGTCACAGAAGAGGCTTCATACTTTGCCTTTAATTACACAGTATGCCCAATATTCTGACTTTCTTGCCAAATGGTTCAGTGAACGCTGCATGATTCCAGTTGGTCTTGCCTTTTGCTTGTGTTTTTTGCTGCATTAACGATGCAGTCTTCACCACTGTACAAATCTCTGCTATTGTAATTGCATTTATATAGCGCTTTCTATCCCTGGCGAGGCGTCGGAGCACCTTACGCTGGGCAGCACACAGCTCCGGCACTCAAGGTTAGTCCAGTGTTAACGGTTACTGTTAGTTATTGGGATTAGTCTTGTGCGCTAAAAGCAAACCATTCCAGGCAGTCATTTCAGTTTCTTTACTGTGGACTAAAATTAATAATGGTTGGGTACGATAATTAGTGGGGGTAGGGGGGAGCTCAAGCACATGGTTGGTGGGATTTAATTGAAGAGTTAGATGAGATTAGGTATTGTTAGGATGCATAAATTTGACTTTCAGAGGAAGGAGGGAGATTGTGAGCTTGTAAATGAGTTGTGTGAAATTTGTAGAAATACTATTATATAGAATAGGCAAACATGCATGTGTCAGAGTATGTAATGCTCAGCGAGATGAGGCATGCAGAGGATGGAAGGGAAGGAGAAAGGCATGTGAAAGAGAGGAGAAAAAAGGGGAGGTGACAAACAGAAGTTTTAATAAAAGGACAGGTGCTAATTCTTGATTTAAGGAATGTAGAGAATATTTTTGAGACAGCATGCAGTTCGAAGATACACGAATGTAGAAAGAAACATTAGTTAATTCTGATAATTGTGCTATGCTAGGAATTTTTGATTGGTACTAGAATCGGGTAAACACCTCTCTGCAGCTAGCTTACTGCTAGATCAACTATCCAGCCAGGCCAGTTGAACAGCTCAAGGATTGAAAGTGAAAATAATTGATGGACACATATGTCGACAAAAACATGGGAAATGTACACATTGAAAAAGGTTTCTGGGGTTCATCCACAGGTTTGACTCAAAGTATTATTTATACAGCAGAGTGGGATGCATTTGAATGCCTTTGGTTTGTATTTGCACCGATGGAAGGTGAGGACAGCTTCCCAGGCAGAATATTTTTCCTGCATTGGAGTGGCTGGAGGGCAGGGGATGCAAACATTGGTGTGAGTATGGTGATGGTGCAAAGGGCTCCTTCTGCAAATTCAATGAACACTTTAGTTAGTAAATGGCTCCTGATTAGACTTCCTGAAGCACTTCCCTTTTTGTAGCTGCTATGGGTGAGTAGTGGTAGAGCTGCAGGTTTAAGGGAACCCTTTAGGTGAGGCCAAGCCAGATTACCAAGGCAGGTCAAGAAATAATTTCATCACCTTTTCAGAATCATCATCCTCATCAAGTGGAAGTGACTTAGACAACTCCAACAGCTGTCCAGATTTCAATAGAAGAGGCAATTACCAACAAAACTTCCAACAGCAACCGCCTTTTTTAGGAAGAGGCCAACGGAAACCTCGAGGGAGATCCAGATATACAAACCAGCCATGGGAAATGTCAACAAGGCGCCAAAATTACAAGAACTAAAAACATCATCAATCTTCAACCTATCAGACAAAGTCCTAACAGATGCAGAGTCTAGTGTACTGGAAAAAGGTTTATCCTTTGTTCCAACCAAAGTCACCAACTTCGTCCAACTCAAGACGGAATTCATCGAGTTCTGCCGGACAATTCGGTTAAAAACTTTCTTTTCAGAGAACCCCATAAGAGACGTCATAGAAACAACAGGTTTAAAGAAAAAATCAAGGTTCTGTCCGTCATCCACCAAAGTCCCCAAAGAGGTCATAACCTTTGAAAAGGTGATCCTCTCAGCAATAACTGAAGCAGAAAAACACAAAAAGAAATATATAAGACCTAATATTTCCAAAGTTCAGAAAGATGCTCTCCTTGACTTGAAAAATGATTCGTCGATAATAATAAAACAAGCCGATAAGGGCGGATCGATTGTCATATGGGCAATGGAAAGTTATATAACAGAAGTCAATAGACAACTTTCAAATGAGCTCTGCTACAAGAAGATATCGAAAGACCCTACAGGTGAATTGCAAGGTAAACTGTTTCACATGCTCCAAAGAGGTTTTGACCAAGGATTTTTGGGCAAAAAAGAATACGAATATTTGAAAAATACACATCCTCGAATCCCAATTTTTTACGTACTACCAAAAGTACATAAAGACCAACACCATCCGCCGGGGAGACCAATAGTTTCCGGGTGTGAATCATTAACAGAACCCATTTCAAAATTCGTGGACTTTTTCTTAAAACCATTTATGAGTGAGGTCAAATCTTATTTAAAGGACACCACCGATTTTCTAAACAAGCTTGAGACAATGGTTTTTCATGAAAACTCGCACTTTTTAGTGACGTTAGATGTGACATCACTTTATACGGAGATACCGCAGGATGAAGGGCTAGCTGTCATTCAAACATTTCTGGACAGTAGACCCAAACCCGAGAAAATTCCCACCCAATTCATCATGGAACTAGCAACCTTTGCCTTAAAAAACAACTATTTTTGCTTTCAAAACGATTTTTTCTACCAAGTCAAAGGCGTGGCTATGGGTTGTCCCTTTGCCCCGGAATTAGCAGTTCTATACATGTCCAAATATGAAGACCGATTTGTCCATAATAACAACCCCTTTGCGGATTCCATCAGCAATTGGCTCCGATACATCGACAATGTTTTCTTGATTTGGACTGGAGAAGAAGAAAAACTACACGCGTTCTTGAATTGGCTCAACAATAGAACACCTGACATACAATTCAGCATGAATTACTCCAAATCTAAAATGGCATTTCTGGATGTGGAGGTGTATCCAACAGATGGACGTCTAATGACTACATTATATAAAAAGGAAACGGATAGAAACAAAGCGTTGCACTATTCAAGCAATCATCCACGCAGTCTACGAGAAAACTTGCCTTATGGGCAATTTCTGCGCATTCGACGAAATTGTTCATTTAAGGATGAATACTTTCTCCATGCAGAAAAATTGAAAGAAAACTTACTAGCGAGAGGATATCCAAAAAAGCTCTTGAAAAAGGCCATCAAACGAGCCTGGTGGACGCCGCGTGAAACCTTACTCGAAAGACGCGAGAAATTGAAAACTGAAAGAATTGTTTGCGTTTCTACGTTTGGTCCAACATCCAATTGGTTTAAAAAGATCATCAAACAAAATTGGCACCTAGTAAAGAACTTGGACAAAACATTAAACGAAATTCCTTTATTTGCATTTAAAAAGGACAAAAGCATTGCCAATCAGATAGTGCGAGCAGCACTACCAAGAACAAAAGGCCCGGATATAAGAGACATGCTGAGCCTTCCGCCAATACAGGGACACCATAAGTGCGGCACATGTGTCTGTTGCGATTCAACCACTGAAGGAAACCTATTCTCCCACAATGGTATACATTGGAAACATGAGACCTTTTCCAATTGTCAATCAATTTGTAGTATATGGCATCCAGTGTCCATGCAACAAACTTTATATTGGAAAGACCAATCAGGAGGTAAGGAATCGAATTCAACAACATAAATCAAGAATTCGCAAAAATGTGCAAAATGCCCCATTGGTAAATCATTGGCATTCGAAGAATCACACAGAACAGGAATTTAAATGGACAGTCATTTCGAAAGTTGAACGAGATCAGCGAGGCGGCGACTTGGATGCGAAATTACTCAAAAGAGAAGCCATGCTTATAATCAAATTCAACACGTCCATAAATGGATTAAATGAACTTTCTGAGATTTATAATCTATAAACTAACAAACTTGTCAATTTTTGCATTACTTAAGCTTGTTCCATCTCCCAGCCTCAGTTCTCAGAAAATGATAATGTAAAACTACAAATCCCATCAGATGTGTAGTCCTTCTGTTTGCCCTTGCAAGAAAACACAAACTCTTCTCACAGTTTCCACCAGCCCGCAGCGCGGTGGTTTAAACATCTATGGGTTTCTGAAATGGAACAAGGCAGTTTGTCCTCCAATAAAATTTGTAGCCTAAAAAACAGAAACGTATTGATTTTATCTAAAAAAACTACAATTCCCATGTTACTTGTAGTTCATTAGCCTGCTCACGTCAGAAGACGTCAAATACGACTGCCGGCTTTGGCCGCCTTCAGCCCGTATCAGTCCTGAGACGAAGGATCGAAGCAAAGAGATATGAGCACTCACGCTCCTTGAGGTAAGATTCCTCTACCGCTAAGATGGCCTCGCAACACATCAACAGACACGTAGGCTCATATTAACCGTGTCTCATCGTTTGTTGTTCTAGATTGAGTGGACGCCGAGATTGATTCTCTACGATAACTCCAGTCCAATCTGGTTGCCTCTTCGGAGCACTAGTCGCTCGGTGCAAATCAGCGAGGAAAAGATACCATTTGACTCTTCATGTCCACACGTGTCAAAGTAAGACACACAAAAAACCTCCCAAAAATACTCAGCACCACGCATATACACTATGAAGGTATATATTGACAGACAGAGTTGTTCGTTTTTTAGAATACGCACACGCCGAGATTTGCTCCCAATGAACATAAGACCGGCTACTTACCAAGCACTCGTCGCTGTATGAATACCCTGTCGGGACATACCACAGCTTCACAAGTAAGATGGGTTGCTGCTGCTATTGGGTCTTTTTTTATAATTGGTTCGTTGTTTTGGATCATAGAAACATGAAGAGGTGACATTTTGTTGGTTCTTTATGGATTTAGGTCACGGATTGAAGTAGTGACAATTTTGAAAAGTTTGGCTTGCTTTAGTATAAGGTAAGAGCCTATCAAACGCATGCAGCTATAACGCAATAGAGTGGGGTCATTTGATTAAAACATCTTCTCTGTTTTGTTTCAGCTATATGTTGGTCCTGATGAGAATCCCCGCACAATAAGGGATTCGAAACGCGTAGACCTCTTTTTCGCTTTTGGCCAATCTTCTCTAAAATAACACAGTGTAGTGTTTCACAACTATGCCAAATGTTTTCTTTTTGATGGCCTTTTTGTACATTATTTGTTTATAATTATTCTAATGTGTATACTGTCTAGTGAGGATGGATGATTTGTATGACTGAGATGTTTATATGTTTAATTGTAGTTTTTTTGTAATGGTGTCAAATTGTACAAAATTGAGTCAAATTGTTGATTTTGTTGTGGTAATGATGTCTATTTTGTCTGTCTTTGTAATGAACACGTTTTATCAACTGAAAATGCAGCTAATATAAAAATGTAAAATATTTCATGGGTTAAATCCAACGGAAAAAGTGGTTGCTAGTGTTACTGTTTCATTCAGTTCACCCTTTAAAGTGTAGGAGAGTCGTGTGCAGCATTGGCTCTCGTTTTGTTCTTTTGATGATATTTGGCTTGGCCTTGCTGCCAATTGAGCCAGAACCCTTCTTGGTTTTCAAAGTTTGTCTACCTTGATCACACACTTCAGTGCGGAGCCCTCACACCTCTTTGTGCCTCTGTTATGGGTGCTTCAGGCAGCGGCGTAACAAAAGTTGAGGGGGCCCCCTGCAAGGTACCTGGAGGGGGCCGACTCCAGATTCAATCTGGAGCGCTCAGGCCTTAATCCCTTGCTGAGGGGACCCCCCTGCAGCTCGGGGGCTGTGAGGGCCTGTGTTATGCGCCTGGCTTCAGGCTGGAGACAACCCTGCTGTGAATGGGCATCACTACACAATGGCTGCGTCTAGAGAGGAGCCTGGAAAGACATTTGAAATGTAAAGGTATTGCAATTTACTTCTCCCTATCAAAAAACCTGAACTTTCAATTATTAGAAAGTTTAAAAGAAAGGGAGCTGGAAAGATAGTCATCCTCTTACATTTCATAAGCGACAGCTGATGCCTCGCTTAATGAGCTAGCTTTGACCAACTCTCTTTGCAGGGGTAGAGGCAAATACTGTAATTGTGCTGTAGTGAGATTTATGACAGCAAGTACGAATCTCCCAGCTAGTATATAGCACGGAACTTTGGTACACGTTTGGAAGGCCATTTGCAAATGCTAAACTGGTTAGCTTTAGATGGTTATGTCTGTATTTGGTTGTAAACTGGTAATAAAGAGTGGAAATCTTTGGCCTGACACTAGCACCATGTGTAAAAATTAGAAAAAAAATGAAGTAATACAATAAATAAATGTGCTGCATTAAACCACATAATTTGATTTTTCTTGCTGCATAACTTAGTCAACCCTGCTGCATTATTTAGTTTACCCTAACGCATAATTCCTGCGGCCTTGGGTCTGAGGACCAAAAAAAACAAGCATTAAAAATGCAATAGGTCTCGCCTTTCATTAAGTTAAAGCCATTTGCTTTGCTACACAATACCATTAGCAAAGCAAATAGCTTTAACTTAATCAAAGGCGAGACCTATTGCATTTTCAATGCTTGTTTCCCTCTGCTTTCGCCCCCATGGCAGCATTAACCAGTGGTGGGTCCAGGAAAATGATAATAAACAAGATGGATTTAGATCTCTTGAGTGACGTGACATACCAGGTTTTTCTATGCTTGCCATCGCCAGGCCGGACCACTCTATCCACGTCAGCAACGGACTCGATTAGAGTGAATAAATAAATCGAACGAACCCCATTAAACGCTTGGAAAAGTATAACATTGATAACTCTATCGAACTGCCCCATTCATAAAAAGAATCGCACATGACAGATAGGCTTCTGGAGTTTCTACTCTTGCCTGCAGCGGCAATGCCAGGTGCAGAACATCGATTTACCCTGTGCATCTGCCCAATGTCCTCATGGGTCCACCCCCATGACGAGGGTCAAGTGGTATATTTCACCAACTGTACTTTTCCAGATTGCGCACTGACGCCTATTGTGGTTGGTGCACGTTGGGTAATCCATTTCACCTGCCACATCTCCGGGGTGAACCGCCTATGGCCATGACAGACGTACAGCCACACTTTCTACTCGCCTGTGGCTGCCTCGTTCTCACTGCCCCCCGTACACACACACACACCAAGCTCCATTCTACCTGCACACTCCGCGCGTTAGGCACACTGCTGTCAAGCCTGGTGGATTCAGGGACCACCCACCCAAAACATGCATTGGGTGAACACGATATCCACCATGACAGAAAGTAATTGGCCCACGCGTGTCAGCCGCGTCATGACGTGGAAACAATGACCATGTTGGATGTGCTAACTGACATGGTCGCATTCCTTGGTTACTTATATGCCCCACCCTAGAGATGCACGCCACACACAACCCTAGGGAATGTGTAAGGTGGTGGGGGCAACTCTCCTCATGTTCCCCTCGTGAATAAGGTGGAAGACCGCCATCGGCATGGAAGTACAATCCTGATAAGGCAGTCGAGTTAAGTGCTCCAAATTCTTGTAGAGCCGACTCGCTCTTTCAACCTTCAGAGGATGATAAAAAGAGTTCTTGTGTAATACATAATGGCTCTTGTTTTTTTGTATTACAGTGCTGTGAAATGGTGGGAATACGCGCGAACAAGCAGTGTATGCATTTGCCGTAGTTCATACATAGCTCGAACTTGGCCCAAAGGCTTTTTACCAGCACCAAATTAAATTTCACAAAGTCAGATTTTACGGATATAATTCCAGGCAAGGGAAGATTAAGCGATTGGCCAAGGAATTACAGGATGGTGTCATCAGTGATGTCATTTGAGATGTCATCAGTGATGTCACTGACCATGTCATGAATGATGTAATATGTGACATCATCAGCAGTGGATTGCGGGCGCGCGAGATGTAGATGTAGAATTAATTCCTATTCAATCCTGCGGTCCCCTGGGGGCCAACTAGCCCACCAGGTACCTCCAGTATGCGCCAGGGAGCTGTGTTGCAGAGAGGTGTTCAGAGGCCACGCCCCTTTTTACAACACTCTGCAACGCAGCTCCGTGGTTCATACTGGGGGTACCTGGTGGGCTAGTTGGCCCCTAGGGGACCTCTGGATTGAAGAGAAATGAATTCCCCAACTTAAAACGCGCCACAGGGCGTGTTTGCACACATATCACCTCAGGCCCCGCCCCCTACCTTCACCACTGTGCAAACGCGCCCCGTGGCGTGTTTTAAGTTGGGGGATTTAGTCCCCATGAATCCTGAGGTCCCCTGGTGGCCAACTAGCCCACCAGGTACCTCCAGTATGCGCCAGGGAGCTGCTCCGTGGCGCTTACTGGAGGTAACTAGTGGGCTAGTTGGCCCCTAGGGGACCTCTGGATTGAAAAGGGATGAATTCCCCAACTTAAAACGCGGTACACAGCTAACATGCTGCTCCCCATGTGGAAAAGCAATCAACATTGCTTCATTGAAGCGAAAGCAGGTTTCCCTGCTCTCGCTTCAATGAAGCAAAGCAGTTTGCAATGACAAGGCGGGAGCCGTGAGGCTCCCGCCCTGTCATTGCAAACTACAGTGTCCCAGGGGTGGGCACCCCGGGACACTACAAGAGCCGGCCCTGGGGGGTGGCGGTCCCCAGGGCCTATACAAGGCTCCAGGAGGGGGGCCGCTTAGCCCCCCTCCCACATTTACAAGTTGCCCCGGGTGGCGGTCCCCGGGGTTGGGGGGGCATGAGAGTCCCCCCACCCCAAATTATTTCAAGCCCCGGGGGTGGTGGTCCCCAGGACTGGGGGGGCTGAGAGCCCCCCCACCCCAAATTATTTCAAGCCCCAGGGGTGGTGGTCCCCGGGACTGGAGGGGCTGAGAGCCCCCCCACCCATGTTGAAGAAGCCCCAGGGGGTGGCGGTCCCCGGGGCTGCGGGGGGGGCGTGAGCCCCCCCCGCATATACAATGTTCGAGCCCCTGGGGGAGGAGGTCCCCGGGGCAGTGTGGGGGGGATTGGGACTTTTTATTCTGCCCCCGGCATTTTGGCCACCCCGGGGGCAAATTAGCATATTCAGCGCGGGAGCCCTCGCTGATTTTGTTTTTCTATCGGGAGAATCCGCGAATCCTCCCGTCTAAAAAAAAATAATAAAAAATTGGGGGGGGGGCTTGGGGGTCCTTGTGGGACCCCCTGAGCAGGCCTAGGGGGTCAGGGTGTTTCTACCCTGCCCCCTTGTCGCGTTTTGCGCCTTTTTTTTTGGTTTTCTTGTGCCAAGATGGCTGCCAACACTTCCTGATTGAGTGTTGGCAGCCAATTAGCATACAGCTCGTGCTCGGGAGGGTGCGCGGATCCTCCATGGCCATAGATATATATGTACTTTTAACTCTAATTTTCTCAGGAACTACTGAACGGATTTACACCATTTAAGCAAAAGGCACGAGTCTGAACCGAGGACTACCTCTTTGCCAAATTTGGTGTAATTCCGTTCAGCAGTTCGGGCTGTAGCTGCGGCTAAAGGTCCTATGGGAAAATGCATGGGGAAAACGCGTTTTGGGACCCCCCTTTTTTCTCGGCCCCCGCTTAACGAATTACCGTGAAACTTTCAGGATAGGAGCGGACCGGAGGTGGCCAAAAGTTTGGAAAATTTCGCGAAGATTCGTCAATCGGCGCCAATGTTATTCCAAATAGAATGTTGCGGATTTCCTATGGAAGATAGGTCCTAACTATATCTACGACCGCCAGCAGGTAATATATATATCAGGGAAGAAGAAATTCAGTAAATGCCACCTGTGTTTTTAATATGAGGTGACACCTATCGGACATTTTTCAAAATGCTCACCCCCTCTAAAATAACATAAAATATATGGAAAAGGCTACTCTCCTGTAGCCATGTTTGTAGCAGTTAGTGCTGTAGATTCACGTGTTCCGCACACTCCCGCCACCCAGCGCTGGGCCCAGTGGCCTACAAGTTGTCTCTCCGACCTAGAAGACATCTCACTCAAGACCAGCTATAACCTACCTGCGCCTCGGCACTTAATTCCTACAGAAACGTCTGCTGAAGCATAAAGCCTCCCTTTCGTTTCTTTTGTTTAAGTTGGGCCAGTCCACATTAGATGTTTTTGAGAGCGATCATTTAACTATGATCGATCCTGGCAGTGATGTGCTGTTCAGACCACTTCAAGTACTTCTGCTAGATCCACTTCCCAGTTGCAATGATCTGCTTGTGTTCAGCAGTGTTCCAAAGGGGGCCAATTGTGAGAGGCGCCCTCTCCTACCGACAAGAGTAGGTTCATGGGCATTTCCAGTAGCCCTAAATTGTGCGACTACTGTCCTCTGCCTGGCTCCAGGCCACCACAGAGTGACTGATGCTTTTTTTGGTCTTAGTGGTGCATCTTCTCCTTACTTCTAGAATTGACACGCCTAGCTATCTCGGGAACTTGGACAGTAGCTGAAACCGAAATGACTAGCCATTCTGTGTTTTTATGACACTGGGCCCATTGAGCATCGACTGGACTACTATATAGCTAAAGAAAAGGACCACACAGTGTCATTGGCACTAGGCGTGTTTTTAATGTGCTAATGCAGGCAACGCTAGCACACTGGAGCAAGACACACAGACGAAAGCCTCAGAGGCGGAGAGAGGGCTAGTGTAAAGTAGCCCTGATGTAGTTCAATGCAAGCACTTGAGGAAAGGTGCAAGCATACATGCACACAGCCAGTAGCATTAGAAGAGCAATGGATTCTCCACTAGGCTGAGCCAAGAAGTGATTGAGAAAGCCTCAAGCCAGTAACTGAAGGAAGTTGATCAAGGAAAGCTAGAGGTTGAAAGAGGTGGAAACAAAGCCCACTCTATACAGATTGTTAGCAACAGGTATGTGTAGCAGCTGCTTTCTCAAACCCAGACCTAATAAACATTTGTTCGGCATGAACATTACCTGACGATCTAAAAAGTACCCTAGAAGCTATTCAATTCAGAGAATAATAATTCTTTTCAATTATTCGTGGTTGGCAGGAAAAATGTACTGGAGAGTGGCAAGCAGAAAGAAACACAATTGTGGTCCCTTGAATTGGTCAACTGCAGATTATGCCCACCTGTGTAACATGGTCTGCACCCACGGATACCCACAAGACGCCCACGTGATAACTTTCACTAGACAGGCACAGAAACTGTTATTACATTTGAGTTTTGACGTCATAATGCCTACTTCCAGCGTCAACTGCTGTTTAAACATTGATGAGAAACAGCTTTTTGCTCGACTGAACAGTTTTTCTTTTCTAAAATGAACAGTTGTTGGAAAACGGGTTATTTGTAGAGGTAAATATATATCTACCACTGGCAATAAGGCCACTAACACAGTCTAGGTCTCAGAAAAGTATTCACAGGCTCAACCCTTGGTAGCTTGGCTGCGAGCAGACAGGCTTAACTTCAGAGACAGACTAAATCAGCAAATAATTAAGACTCAGCACACAATAAAAATAAAACACAAATTTCTAAAAATAGGAAATATGTTTTATCTTTAAAAAGACACCAATTGCCTGACGGCTTGATGCTGATTGGGGGAGATTGGAACAATGTCATACACCCCAGCCTCGATAGATGTCGCCCTACAACCACACAGCATACACAAAAAGAGTCCTGCTTGGGGCCGCTGGTGGAAGTGTTGGGATGGACCGACGCCTGGAGGAGGCTCCACCCAACAGAAGCGGGCTTTACGTATTTTTCAACAGTGCATGGGTCATTTTCTAGACTTGATCACATTTTCATCACCAGGGAACACGCACAGCGTTTGATCAAGGCAAATATATTACCCAGGGGTTTATCAACCATTCCCCGGTCCAACTGCGATTAACGCTAGGTCCCAGGCAAATGTCGCTATGGCATCTACACAACTTGAGCTATTGAACTCACCTACGCAAAGCCCTAAAAGAATACTTTGCAATGAATGAGGGGACGTGGACTCTGCCACTACCTTGTAGGAGGCCATGAAACCCAATATTTGCAGCTTTGACATCAGTTACTGTTCTGCTGCCAAACACCAGAAGAGGCAGGCTTTGATACAGCTAGAAGCACAGATAATACAAACGGAATCACAAGCACTTGACAGAGACAGACATAGGGCTCGCCGACAGTTAGGCATACTGCAGAAGAGATATCAAAGTATCTAGCTTGATGAAGCCAAACATATCTGGCAGGCCACACAAAGCAGGATTAATCAATAGGGGGCTAAATCAGGGAAACTGTTACATAGCCTATGCCAATAATCCCTTAAACCGATACAACTCCTGATCATTAAGTCACATATTGGGGAAATGATCACCAATGCTGAGCAGGTGGCCCGATCCTTTGCCGATTACTACCAAACACTATACTAAATGCGAAACCATATCAGAAAAGCAGATCGAGGACTTTTTCGAGATCTGCCGCCTAAGGCACTTACCACTACTGCACGCGACTCTCTTGAGGCTCCGGTCTCATTGGAGGAGCTAATCTCAGTCGCCTCAGAAATAGCATCTGGCAAATTGCCCGGCCCCAATGGGTTCCCAAGTGAATTCTTCAAACTGAATATGACAATATTGGGGGCGCAGTACCTTGCAACCCTTAATGAAGCCCTTGAAAAGCCTGCCTCCCAATTGGAGGCACACTGAGATAGTGGCCTTTCCAAAGACAGGACGCCCACCCGAACTATGCGCATCCTATCGGCCAATATCTCTCCTTGACATTGAAGCTTAGTTACTTGCCAAGATACTGGCAAATAGATTGCTCCCTCATCTTCAAGCCCTGATCCACCCTGATCAGGCAGGCTTTATGCCTCATCATGCAACCCGTCACGATATACGCAGAGCGCATAAGGCTATAGCGGCCATAGATAAACTAAATAGACCAGCTGCCCGGTAACTCATGGATATGGACAAGGCATTTGATTCGGTTAGTCGGAACTATATGTTCATATTATTATGACACCTGAATATGGGCACCCGATTTATTGCTATGATTAGACTATTATACACTGCGCTAATAGCCTCAATCTGGGTGGCGATGGCCAAATCACCACATTTTCTGATACAGCGGGGAACCCGATAGGGATGCCCCCTCTCCCCTCTGCTTCGCCCTTGCCACATATAGATGCATTATACCGTGGCTTCTAATGGACCCCGGAAATCTCCAATCATATAGCGCTCTATGTGGACGATATATTATTCTTCCTGACTGATCCCCACAGGTCATGCCCCAGAATATTGCAGATCATGCGCATCTTTGGTGAGACCTCTGGTCTCTATAGGAACTCTTCTAAATAGTTGATCTGGCTGCTAAGGGGTCACTGGGGAGTAGGCGATGGGCTATAGGACTCACTATAGTATCACAGGGGCGCTCACATATCTGGGAGTATACATATTGGGCACTCAAAGTGTGTCCTTGAAACGTAACTTAGAAGAAACAACGGAAAAGGTTAACGCAGAGATTAAAAATTGGTCTGCACTCTCCCTATCCCTATATGGACCTTCGGCCATATTCAAGATGGTTTCCCTAACCAAATTATTATATCATCTACAATCCCATCCATATCCCGTCCCTTTGGTATGGTTCTGTCAAATTAATGTGGTACAGAGACACTTTGTGGGGGGGGGGGGGGGGGTGGGGGTGGGGGGGGGGGGTGCAGCCAAAGTGGCCCTATGTACATGTACACAGTCCACTTATTGTGAGGGCATCACCGCTGCTGACATACAAGCATATCACAGCACAACTGCATGTTCTGAATGAATGGTGGTATGGGTCTAGGGACGACCCTGCCTACCGACTTGAGCAGTGGATGATGGGGGGCCCCACTGTTCTCTCGTTCCTATACAATAGGGCCGACCCCAAAGATCTTCCCCCCGCAACACACTTGGTGATCCAGGCATGGCGACAAACCCTCCGTAGAATCGGATGGGGGGGGACACCTAACACTGGCAACCCCTTTGTGATGGAATCACCTGCTCCCACAACTAGCTGACTTACAGGGCTTTGGTGGTTGGGACCGCATAGGTATCTCAACATTAGGGGATGTCATGAAAGGCACAGTCCTCAAATCATTTGGAGACCACCTAAAAGAATTCCATATGCCTCATACTCAATTCTGTCAGTTTCTGCAATTACGACATGCTCTTATCCCATACATTAAATATTTGACTACCCTCCCAGAATTCAGCCCCATAGAGGGCAAGCTCCTCATGGTGGATTACGAGGAACATAAGATATCCAAGATTTATCAAACCCTAGCTACTAATAGCCCAACAACCTTGGATGCTCTCAGAGCCGCTTGGGATGCAGATATTGGACCAAATGACTGGGATAAAGCCCTGCGATAACCACGCGACTTGGCCTTATTCAATTTAAATACTTACATAGAGCGTATTATACCCAACACAGATTATGGACCGCAGGGTTGATTGCTTCCCCACCTTGGCTACGATGCCAAATGTAGGGATCAATAGATATGATTTTTTAAAGATTTAGCACATGGAAACCTATAGCACCTATTGGGACATCTGGTCATCCACATTTCCCCCAAACTTCTGGAACTTCTTCGTGAAGTTCCCCTGAGGGGCCCAAAGTATCAAAAACTTATTCCAAGGGTCTGGAAGCTCCAAGGTGGTCCTTGAAAGTTTGGGACTACAGTTCCCACAATTCATATGGACAAAAACCTTATAAATCCACTGGAGTCATTCCAGGCTGGAAATTCTTGGTGGCGATTATCTAGGTGAGCTCTGTTGACTTGTAGCTTGCAGGTAGTCCATTCTTTTTTCCTCTTGAAGCCAGTTAGGTCCACAGGGCTGTAGTTCAAGATTGTGTCACAGGAGCAGTCAGTGAGAGTGCAGAGCCTGGTTGGTGCAAATCAAACTTCCAGCATGGACCCCCCTTCTTCTCTTGTTTCAAGCAGAAGATCTGAGAGGCTCCTCCCCCTCATATACTTCTTCTGTGTTCTCTGGGGTTAAGTAGGAGGGAATGCCTGTCCAATAATGGTACAGGGCAATACCCCAGAGTATGACCATTACCTCCAAAGTGTGGTACAATGGTATCCCAGAAAGCATTATTCTTCCCAAATTCAATATGGTTGAAGTCTCAGCAGAGAGCAAAGAGCTAACTAAGCCAATCTCCAGGATGGCTCATCTCTATAGTCTCCCTCCCCTTGGCATCTGCACATTCCTTCCTTAAGCCTGCCCCTGCCATTTGGCTACGTTCAGAGGGGTTGGATGTAGATGGACCTGGCTTCTTCTGCCTGTCCTTTTCTTACTTTGAAGCTCATGGTCTATGACCCCTCCCCCTTGCTCTGGCATTATTGTGTAGCAGAACAATCTTCTCCCAGATGGCTCCTCACCTAGGGTGCCACTTATCACTTCATCAAAGCAGGCTGGCTAATCCACTCAACTCTGACCAATCAGGGCAGACCACTGACAGGCGGAATTTGACTTGCAGACAAGAAAGCCTTATAACTTCTTGTCTGAACAACTGCGTGTAAATTCAACAACAGCATATTGTTGGATTTATCAATACCATTCTACTAAGTCCTTGAATGATAATTTACGGCAATCCCTAGCATGAGTTATTAGGTAAAAACGTATTGTCCTGTTAACCTATGTGGCTGGGGATCTACAATAGGGAAAATGAACTGGGCAACTTATTCAACAGCAGTGTTTATAAAAACAGATGTTATAAGGACACTGCCTATATCTGCAGGACTACCACCCCTGGAATACCTAGGGGGGACTTTAGGGGTGCTGAATATAAAAAACAATTGTAGATCCTCACCCCACAGTGCTACTAGCAGAAAAGTCGATTTTGGGAGGCACTTTACTACAATGCAGAAAGTGAAATGTGCAATTTCTCTAACCCCAGGGCATTTAAAACTTTTTTTGTAAGGGCCCTTCTTAGAAGTACCTTATCCCCATCACCCCTGGGACACTTAGGGGAAATCTAAAATGCCAAAATATTTTAGGTTCTCAATTTTTAAGTGCCCCTAACACTAAAGTGGTTTGGGCACAATGTACATTTAAAAACAGTGATGCAATACAGGGCTGCTTTTAAAACGAGCTCAGACGCTCAGTAGTGCACACATGCAAGTGCAGAAAGGGTTGTTAGCCTCTAAACTGCCATACCCTGTTATATATTAGGGACTTACAGTTAGTTTTAATCCCCCTGCTCTATTATGTACTGGGGCCTTAGAGGGGAGGTCATGTCAATCATGGGGGTACCCTAACCCATAGTGTACTCTAGTGTATGTAGGTGTTTTCACAGTATTCCAAGTATGTTTACACCATGGCACTGGTCCTGGGCCTGTCTAGCAGAGCCCAGGACACCCTCAGAGTCAGAGAACCAGCATCTAGGGTCTCAAATGGGGTAAAAAGTTGGTGTACACTGCAAACAGGTACTGATTTCCAACAACAGTGACCAGTAGAAAGGATATATTTATGGTAACATTTTATTTTTGCATGGTGTGGGTCACGGCAGGAAAGACAGAATCTCTCTGCATGTTTCTACACATTTTGAACTAGAGTCTCACCTTGGTCGCTATATGATCATTGAACTCCTTCTACACCTACAATATCTTTATATTGTATGGCAATCAGTACTCTATATCCCATATATGTCATGACAGCTAGGTTGACTGGAAGTTTTTAAAGATGGGCTAGAACACGATCCTGGCTATAGTGTTTGCTTGCATCAAGTTGCTCCAGTGTAATCTATCCTTATTTATTTTTTATTTAACCTTAGTTTTTCAAATAACATTTGTGTGCAAAAGTGGAATTTGGAATTCGTGAGATTGCCTTCAATAGGACTAGAAGGACAAATTATACGAAAAAGTATGTGAGAATTTTAAGAAATTGTGGCATATTTCTGTGTAAACACATATCATATCAGCGTACACGTTGATGAAACAATGAAAAAACATTGTTTCTTAGACTACTGCCAAAAATAATGAGAAAAGAACATCGAACTACACTCATTTTTAATCTTCAAGATTCCCGAATGTTTATAAAACAAGTGACGTATGGAAGGACCGACACCCTTGAGCACGACTCTCTTCAGCTCCCCTTTGCAAGCCCTGAAATCAAGGGCACCGAGTCCTGCACACATTTCCATCAACTGAAAGCATCGAGCAGTCTTTCTGTGTCCAATGTCCGGATATCTGCAACTCATACAGCCCTCAGGAGTACGTTGCATGTTTGTAAATCTCACACAGCAGGCATGCTTGATTCATTCTGTTATTGGCAGGGCCACTGGACGTATGTGGCACTGGGGACCGAGTTATGTGGCAGGGATGAATAAGTTATAGGTCAGAAAAGGCAAATAACATAATGCGGCACATTCTGTGGAGGTATTATTTTGCTATTTTCTTATTTTTAGTTACATTACTATTGTCTGAGCACAACTTTCACTTCATTTGCATTAGTTTAACAGCTGAACACAGCAACCATCAACTAAAATGTGACCAGTTAACCTTTCCAAGGGGTCTGCTACTTTGCGGCACCACGTGTGGCACTTTATTTTTTTACTTCTGTTTTTGCTTGCGCTAGAAGCAGTTTTTTAGATGAAATATGCGAGATATGCAGCAGGCAATGGATTATATGCCAAGTGTGGTAGGACCAAAATTATGGGGAAAAAACAAGAAAGCTGCAGAATCGCATAATTACAGTGGCCATGCTTATAAGAGGTAGGAGTGAGTGGGCGACTGAATGGACGACTTTCATGCGAAGACTGACTTTGTAGATGTTCAGCGCTCAGTCCAGGCTGGAACCCAGCCGGGCTGCTGCTAAAATGAATGATTACCCCAATCGGTACTTGCATGTTGATGGCCTATGGTAAGAGCTGCGACGAGGGCTCCATCTCCTTGGACCCAGTCATTCCTTCTTCCTTTGTGAAGTTAGTTAAGGCTTTCTAGCTCGCACAGATTGAAAACATGCATGTAATTTTTTTAATTTCAAAGAAGGACATGAAATGTGTAAAATGTCCAAAATTGGGGGGGTAACTAAGACATTTTCATGTTTCACAAAAAAAAGTATCCAACGCTGATTCAAACATTCCTTCTGGCAGAGGTTGGGGGTGGGGGGGGCAATGCAGGAATTCAGTGCCTTTGGTCGGGCAGACGACCTAATGACGTCACTCCTTTTCCCATGGGAGTTTGGCCTGGGAAAGCCTGCAGACATATGGGAGCAATAACAATCCTGGACAAGTTCAGCCCAGTGAAAGATGGCCTCCCCCTGCTATTTATACATCTGTTGTGTTTTTCAAACAACCAAGACCTGGAGACAACCCAAACTAAATTACATCATGTTATATTCAAGCATGGGCTCACTTTCTCAGGCTAAGAAGTGCCCAGACTATCAGAGAGCCACATGTTGTGGTACAAATGCTGTGCATTTTCATTGCATTTTGTGAATTCGATTTAATTATGCCTCAGAGCAGCGGGCTTACAATATTCCATATTTATCGTTTCCCAGAAGTGCTATCTCAAGAACATGGTCATCGCACATATGACTATGTCTGTTTTGGGAAGGTAACAATACACCATTGTCTACACCTTAAGGTGGACGACTCCAGTCTACACCATACCATACAACTTAAAAGAAACAGAAATCCTAAAAGGGAATATTCCAGGCATGTTCTACTTACTTGAGGTTCCACAAGGGACAAGACAAGCCACAAGAAGATGGTGGTCTGTCCCTCAAGAAAGTCAAACACTGGCGTGTTCCATGTGCTTTGTGAAGTAATACCTCGGCTTCTCCATCCTTGGAGTTTTTGTCCGCACTGGCCTATAACATACCACAATAGTCAGTACTGAGCCCAAATTATTCATTTTAGTTATTGGAGGATTTGCACCTAGATTGGCATAAAAGGAATAACAGATGACATCCTGGTCGCATCTGGGTCCAACCAAAATGGGTGTAATAAACACAGGTAAGGGTGGTACGCCTCATACGCAATAAAGCGATGTGTCCTACATATGTACTAAATGCAAAAGAAGAGTAGGCACAACAGATGCCGTGCAGTGGTCAATGCACCACTCAATGGCTTCCTGGGGATTGCACGCCCTATGGGTTATTCATAGTACTATCCTCTTTTATGCCAACTCCTGTCACATGGAGCACGCACAAGGTTAAAAGACTTCTCTTTTAGGTAGGACAGTCACCCCACGCAAAAGATTGCACAGAAACTCGAGCAAACGCAACACGCAAGATGTGTAAAATAGGCTAACCCCGGAGGGAGTGGCAAAACTGAACAGGAATTGACAGAAATTCAGAAAAGTGTTACTCAAGATTTGCTGTCACAAGGCGCAAATTCTGGAATTTGAGAAGGAGAACCTGCTGTGGCTGGACACTGTTGAGAATTAGGTCTAAAAGTAATCAAACATCGTGGCAGAGTCAAAGTCTGGATACACGCCGTCCAATATCTTTAAATTACTACATGGATTTCACCACAATTTGGAAGATCGACCTGCTTCCAGTGACCCATTTATTTTTTGTGGCTTTCAACAGAACGAGTAATCCACGCTGAATCTCTTTAAAGTGGAAGCATTAGCAGGGTCTTCATATAGGGGCAGGGTGCTGGAACGCTTTTTAGAGTGGGGGTGCTGTTAAATAACGTCAGCATATGGGGATATTTTAAAGCGCTTCTTTTAAAACAGAAATATTCTGCCCGAAGAAAAGCTGTGAAGAGCACCTCTGGATAGGGGCAGCATCTGCAGGTCCCTCTTCATTTCTGAACCTTGGATAAGAAGCAAGGTTTACAGCACCAGTTTTTCTTTACAGAGTAAAGACTGTACTGGACTAAATTCAGGATAATCGAGCACGGATTACCATCTAGTGTTTGAAATTTGAAGCGGAGAAACTTGAGCATAAACTAATAATGTGATTTTTAAGAGTACAGCAAGTCAAGTGTCCGAGTGACTATTAAAGAAAATAATCCGCTCTCTTGATTATTATTCACGGATTATCACTCTAGCTTCTGCAGTGTCAGAAAAACAGCAACCGAACTACAGAATTGTGTTTTAATGCTTTTAATGGTCAATGAAGCCCTAGAACTCCATTGAGATACAGGAAACTACTAAAGTGAAAGCAAGCAAGGGGATGGTGTAACCGAGAAGCTCTGTTACCCTGGAGAACATAAGAAAAACGTAGCCCATTCAACAGAATGAACAGTCCTTACCCTAACCTCACACAGTGAGCGATGGCAGGAGCGGAAAATGAAGGCGTGGATTGAGACAAGACTATGGGTGTTTTTCCAAACGCAGTTCCAGACATGACAGTGAAAACTTGCCCACATCCCCACTTTAAAGTACCAGTATAATTTAAATAATTTAAAATTTATTTTTACAGTTTTATATAGCGTGGATATGGCCCGAAGCAGGGCCGGACCGGGAATCCAAAGCAGCCCTGGCAATCTTGTCGGACCAGTCGCCCCAAGGAGCTGAGGGGGTTGCAAGTGTGAAGCACTGCTGCTTTTGTTACTGGGGGCCGATATTGCAGCACCGCTTCAAAACCGCCGAACAGTAACAAAACAGGCCTTCACAGCTGCAAAATCGTCCCTCACCCTTCCAGCCTCCCGGGGAAACGCTTGATGCCTGCTACGGGCAGTCCGTCCCTGGCCCAAAGGCGTTTGAGCGCTTTACAACAATAGCAGGATAAGTTACAGGTATTAAATTAAGACATTTGCATCAGTACATGCGACCAGGACAGTTGCAGCAGTTGGTGAAAGGTTGTACGCAAGTCAAGCATTGATTAAGATGGTGGGGGTCACACAACAACGGTAGTTCGTATCCTGGTGGAGAGAGTACTTAAGTATGGTCGAGGGTGATTAACCAAGGTGTCTGTCAAGTGGGAGGAGCTTGATGTCCTTTTTGAAGGTGACGATGCAGGTGGTTATCAGAGGAGGTCTCTCAATCTCTCAGAAGGGGCTACCAAAGCTCTCGGGCCGACTACTTCAGTGGCAATCTGGAATATGTCTCTACCACTGCAATTTAAAAACATAAAGGGCTGTCTCATTTCTGAGGGGCTATCAGAAGAAGTACAGAAACAAACCTTCACACTTCTACAAACAAAACCTCTTTATTTGTGATGTTCTGATTTTGCACTCTCTCTCTCTCTCTCTCTTAACAGCCTGCAGGTATCAAAGAAAATGAAATAGGAACAATTGTGGGAAATGGTTGATATTTCAGCTCTGCTACTGTAAAACCTGACATGGAGGACGCTTACAGCTTTAATTGTGTAGGAGATTCTGGATATCCCAAGAAATGTCCAAATCAGGCTTCTTTCCTCTCCTCTGATGACTTTCAAACCCTTTGCTCACCTCCTCTACCTTAGCGGCCCTTTGGTTTCAAGGAAGGTGATGTCTGAGAAATCATTTACAGCCCAAACAGCAAGTTGACTTCGAATGATGAAACGTGAAGTTCTTCAATTTCAACAAAGCGTCTCCCATTTGATTGGACTCCTCAGAATCCACCGCTGGAAGTTCTGCTGAGACTGAAGTCTGAGTCTGCCACAATGGCATAGGTCCTCGGTCTCGTGAAGCTGGTCTCTTTCTGCCCATCAGGAAAGTACAAAGTTTCATGCAGCAGATCGCAAACCGCAGCTGTGTCCTCCACATCTGCAAAGCACACAATAAGAATACAAGACATCAGCAGTAATACCCGCAAGAAAATGAGTCTGTGCGACAATATACAGTAGAGTACTGGAAAATGATGTTTTTTATTTTATTTTTTTATTTTAAAAGTTTTATATAGCGCTAGCTTGACCCGTAGGTATCAGAGCGCTTTACATACATACTGTAAAGAAAAACAGATGGAAATTGCAGTACATAGTAGGCAGGCAGTAAGGAAGCAAAAACCAGGGATGAGAAGCCCCAGAGATGTCTCCCTCCCTCCCAAAATGAGCCTTCCCCCGCCTTTGCCCTTTGAATAATTTCAGATTCAACCAATTGTGTTTGCTTTGTTTCAGACATTGCCAAGAAACAATATACATATTCTCATACAATCATTTACAAATACAAACACAGATTGAAAAAGGCCTTACAATTGTTTCTTAGAATTACACAGTTACAAAATTCCTATGGATGCCGAGGAGTTTTATTTTAACCGTAAAATGCTAAATGGAATTTGAATACTTTTTAGGGTCCTATATATAATTTGATGTTTATTTGTATGTTATTTTGGGGAATTATTGTTGTTTTTAATGCCTATGACAGAACTAGGGCAGATCTTCTAGACAGGGCACAGCTACAGAGATTCTCCTGTTATCTAGTTCAATGTCTCTCAGAGCAGGGGCTACAGAGCTTCTTCTGCATCAGAATGCTCCTGAAAGCAAGCATAAGACATGACGGGGTTTGGGCTAGGTCAAGCAGGAACGCCTGGTTTGCGTTGCTGCTGGAAGATAAAATGCACTGCGGTCTCGGATATTTGGTGCCGCCTTCCAAGATGCGTGGTTATGACTCCCACTTGCAAGTGCTTTGTACGTAGCCTACTCCCTCGTTCTTTCTGGCCTGGAAACTCTTACTCCGCATCTGCTACTGAAGATCAGTGGAAACGTAAACTAGGCACTCTTATTTTAACCAGCCAGAACCACTTCGTGCAATAAACAGCAAGGCCTGTTAAGAAACGCTCCGTCCTGATAAAGGCTAGGTAATTCTCCAGTCTAACATGGGGCGAAACGCACCATGCAGAGTTGCCCAATGGGGAAATGCAGCTTGTTTAGAAGAAACTGAAGATCAGAAGGAAGGATTGTAATTAACACACAAACCACAAATACATTGTGACACCTTCCGCTCTCACCATTCCAGTAATCTCCAAAAACTATTTGAAACATCTACAACAGAATTGTCTGAGAAATGAATTTACTGAAGCATTTAAAGTGGAAACACCTCCTTGTAGTGAATATTTGTAGTAAGCACACTCGTACTAAATCAGCCTGATAACCAGTATTTTTAGGTCGAATAAATGCAGCACATGCGCTGTTTTGCGAGCCATGCTGTATTCGAGTATGGAATTGAAGCCCCGCCCACTCTCCACCCATTTTTGTCATTGGGTTGTGTTATTGTCCTTTGTAAATGCTGGCTTCCGATTTATTAATAGGCTTGTTAGTCTCTCCTTAGTACTGCCTTGTCTTCAATTGTAACCTCCCATGAGGACTGGCCCTTTTACTTTGGTTGTTACACGGTACGTCTTATTTAGTCTGTAAGCACTATTTTCTTTAATGAGTTTCTCCTAATGCAGGCACGATATGCTTTCCTGCAACATTCAGCACGCCAGGCGCACTTTCACTTTCCAAGCAGCCCGGGACAATGGCGGCCGCATCTTTGAAATGCAATGGGTCTAGCATTTACAAGAGTTTCAGCTGGTGCCATTGTAAATGACAATGCCTTTTATTTATGTGTTAATTATCAAAACACATAAATAAAAGGCATTCTCATTTACAATGCCCATAGCTTAAACTCTCGCAAATGCAAGACCTACTGCATTGCAAATGCTTGTTAGAACATGTGTCTGTTTTTCTTGTGATGGAAAAGAGGACAAGAACATTTTAAAGTGTGACTCTTAAATAATTTGTACAACCACAAATTCCAGAGTTTACATTCTCTCTCATTACAGAAGACCATTTTTTCTCTAACAGCTGCAGACAACGACTGTAAAATCAGCTCCACCCTCTGGATTTCTGCAACAGCCTTCATTCTTCCCTTACCCAACACTAATCAGATCTACATCTGGCCAAAGCGCAGAGGTAAGACTGGAGACGCAACACAAACTAGTCATAGACAATGGGACAACGTATTGATAAACTCAGGTTCAAGAAAATTCTTTTAACATGTCTGTGATGATCCACTCTTGTGAAAAAGAAAGAAAGTCCACATGAAGAGGAAAAACCATTGACGTTTCGGTCCCGGTCAAAGAATGATTTAGATCATCCTCAGGACTGCTTTGCATAGGGTGTGGATGACTGACCCCCAAATGTTCAGTATGATTGGGATATTGTAGCTCAATTTGTTGGCTATAGGTGGCAGTTTTATAGATGACAATATAGAATGGGCAATTAATTTTTCAGGAATTCTTTCGTTCCACTCGCATTAGCTGGATAATTATTAATGAGGCTCTGAGAAGAGGCATCTATTTCTAACTCTGGATTTTAGAATAAATGATATAGCGGACACCATGGCAGGGCTGCTTGGGCTTCTGGCATTCGTTGGCGAGTGCTTCTAAAGAACTCCTGAACAACTAACAGAGCCTTCTATACTGACATCAGCACATTTGAATTTAGGAAGTGTAAAGTCTGTTAATTTTTTACTAAAATGAGTTAAAAGAAAACTCGATTTGTCAGGATAGATGATGAGCCTAATAAGCCAGTTGGGTAGGTAGGGAAACGGAGTCCCGGGAGAATGGGGTATGAATGTACAGAGCAAGTAGGCTTTAGAATAGTGTTGTAATGGGAAAAGAGCCATGAGAGCCAGGACCTTAGCACAGCAAGCTGATGAATGTGTGAGTGAAAGAGGGATACTGATCCAGCAGCCACAGACCTTTGCAGGCCTTTCCAGGCTGTGACCAGAGATTTCCGAATTTAATGGGGTCAGGGCCACCGAGTATGGAGGATTGTTTCCTCCCTCCTTTCCTCTCTACAACCCCCCTCCAAGGTCGAGCTGCAGCATAAAGCTGCCAGATACCTACATGTTTTTCAGGATGTGAATGAGATCCTTGTATTTAGAATGGGGACCTAAAAGTCCAAGTGAGAGCAGTAATCGGCAAAAGGACTCTCACCCATGTAATGCACCACCAGTATGGAAAGAGCACATGCGGGGATAGTGGTTTGGACTCCCTGGTGAGGATGGGAAGAGGCCCCTTACTGAGGAAGGTTACTTTTATTTAGAGCACTTGAATAATTTAAAAAAGAGACTAAAAGAGTCTAAGAGCAAAAGAAAGCCAGCAAGTGTAAACATGAATCACATTTGCGAGGAATGACAGAGCTTCATGAGAGACTCAAACTCCAAGTTGCCCCTTTGAGGCACAGGTTTAGGGGTAGCACCCCCTTACTGGCCCACCTCCTCCATATCTATTTCCGCTAATTACTAATAGAAAATTCAGCAGGAAAAAGAAGCAAAGGAGTAGGAAGCTACATTAGATGTACTGAATTGTTACATTACAGTGGTGGACATCGGAGGGGCACCAGTGGCAGAGTCTGGGAATATGGTGGTGCTCATGGATCAGTCAGCGGAAGAGGTGCCAGCAAACAATGCACATGCAAGAAACTGGCACGGGAAACCCAAGGGTCTGAGCACACAAGGTGCAGCGAGGTTAACACCTTTGCATGCCTTACCTAGTACCTCACTCTGTACCTCATCCATTCAATGCAAGACATTGACCCAAGGGAACACATAGTCTGACTACAACCAAGAAAAGCCTAAAATGCACTGCATCTCGACGTGCGAGAGAACTTAAAAAAAAAAGCCCGGACATGATATAGACTTTCATCTCGTAATCTTGACAGTTATAATCCCCAGAAAGCATTTTTCTCTCTGAGACAATACGCAGGACCAGGAGCTGGTGGAAGGGTGAGTATTAACATTCAGCAGACCTTATAACCATTAGGAAACAGTTTCCTGATCTGCATGATAATTCTATGAAATTCTGTGAAGAGTTGCAAACCGTTTCTGAATGTTATAAACCAAACTGGGATGGCGTGAATCAATTGTTAAAGTTGTGACTGAAGTGTGGACAGTGAAGACTGACTGGGCTCAAATCAGTAACTGTAAACAAAACAAAGAAGAGTTACAAGCTGATTACTGAGATTGGTTGAAGGAGGTGTTTGAGATATACTCGGGTATAAACACACTCAGCGAGCCGTAGGTGCTGTGCTTCGTAGAGGAGCAACTCAGGATAATCTGTATCGGCTGAGGTTTGCTGAATTAGTGTCAGTAGAAAATCACTGAATTGTCACACAAGAAAGAAGGAAAAAGGAGGGACATGGGGTTACAATGTGCAATGCTCTTCCCTGCCAGGCTGAAGGTGGAAAAGGAACAGAACACAATCTCCTTCATGTTGCCAGAGGCAGCCTGGGCTTGGACTGAGGAGCAGTCATCTTTGGATAGCCCAGTAATCCTTATCTTAGACAGCTGGGTTAGAGAGCAGGCTCAGGTCTTCAGTTCTCTTTAGGGTGCTAAGGCAGCCTGCTCCAGCCAATCCTCTCGTTCAGCAGGAGAGCAGTGTCTGGACTGGATAAGGACCCGTGGGAGCTGTGGAGCCCCGCACTCAGAGGAGTCTGGAGCCGGGGACTGGAGAACACCAAGGACGTGCTGCAGGCTCGGGTAAGTGAAACTTTGTTTTTTCATATTTAAATGATTATTTGTATGTATGTTTTTGAATTCTATTTAAGTTTACCTACCATTTTTGTGACCACTGGCTGATGGGCTTATCTATAAATGCCCAACGCAGGGCAGGTGACATTCCTGGACAGCTTCTGTGCACTACTAAGAGAATATACGGGTGAGTACTTGCTTGTGGAGGGGGGCTTTCACTGTGTTATGAGCATATCAGGGATATTTCACAACTTCCATTGCTAAATATGGCATTTGTATGCTGCACAGAGAGAACGAGTATGTAGGATTCAGATTACATGCTGAATGTTGTGCTGAATGTACACCCATTGGATAGGGAATACTCTGTGCTGCACATGCTATACACTGTGATAGATATGTCCCACTCCTCAATGCATCTTTGGGGCAATCATGGGAGGAGAGTACCTGGCCAAGACCCTTTCCAACTATAGTCAACTGAAGCAGACACTGTGCAGGGGCACTGAGACAGCTGCAATTACCACTGCGAGAATGCAATCTTCTGCATTAGAAGATGCCCTATATCTAGACATGCCACTGGGATGCTAGACCTTTTGAAATTATTGGTATGGGTCAAATGATGTTGCTGTCCACACTCCTCCAAGCAGCATTCAGTTGACTGGTCAGCAAGATTTCAGCTATTAGACTCTCCCAATGTTGCTGAACTTCAGTTCTCCAAGCTCGAGAGCCGACGTCGCACAGGCAGCGGTCCCCAGCAGAGCTTGCCCAAGCATCCTCTGAGCCAGTTCAGGAAAGTGAGTCTCCCAGTTGTTGCAATCATGAACTTCCACTGTTCATCTGGCAGCCAAGAAGTTTTCTAGTGTGGCTGGAAGAAAGAACTTTCTCCTTCGGTTGCAGGCACACAACTTTGACACATACACATACGTGGCAAAAGTCAAATAGGTACCACAGAGCTGACTGCAGATCTAATCATTTCAGGCCAGAGGATCCAAATTTGATAAGTGTCACCAGCATGAGCACCAGATAAATCTGAGACTCGGTGCACTGTCATACTTAGGAAACTGCGTTTGGTTGTAGGGATTAAATGCAACTTTCTCAGCTGCATGGCATCCATTTAGAATCATTAGGAAATATATTCTTTTACACAGCTTCATAACTGACCTACAGGCACGTTTGAGTACACTTTTAACTTTGTTTCGAATGCCTAGTTAGCAGTATGTTAATGCTCTACAATATTGGTCTTATGACTTAACAAGTCAGGTTAGACCCACCTAGGTAGGGGCTACACTGGGGAAACAAAGTGACACCTATTTGGCAGACCACATTCATCAGGTTTCAGTGATTAACAGAGGTCAAAATCCAGATGACCAAACCATATAAAACAGGAGAAGCACTATGCATGATGGGATTGCTTGCATTACTATATTTACGAAATTGTGCAGTAAAATGCATTAATTGGCCCATTTTTCCCCAAAATATTCCTGTGAATTGGAAAAGCTCATCCACTAACTCTTAGCGATAATTCTATCTATAGTTCTACTGAAAGCAAACATTTACACCTACACATATTTTATCTTAACCATTATGATTGAGGCTACATGATACACTACAGATATTAAGATATATCCGAGTGTTTCAGGCATTTCATAAAAAAGTCAAATGTGTTCCTTGTGCTATAAGTTACAATGTTGGTCTACAATTTAAAGCAATATATTTAGAGTCCAGAGTTGTATGTTCCCTAGTTACTTGTTCGATACTTATACAATTTTGTATTCTACTACATCACACATACATGCACATTGTACATTAGTAGGAAGTTGGTTTTTCCAATGAATGTTTTAAGCGCCTGAGCAAAGCACAAGCACAAGATAACAGGGTGGCTGTGCCTTAGGTCGACCCCCTACTGCAAAACAACTGCTAATGTGCTAATTAAAGCTTTGCTTCAGAGGTAGTGTTCTATTCGATTAAAGAAAGCATCAGATATGTACAGAATACGAAGTCTCGAAAATGGATATGTATTTATTGCAGGCCTTAGTCTATTCTCTTAATACACTTTCAAGTGTGAAACTCATCACGTTTGAAGAACTGTGGTCAAATGCTACACCTGTGTTTTTCATTATTGATCCACTTAATGCATTATATAGATTTGTTTTTCCACCAGATGGACTGAGCTTGTGTCGCTTAATGCAGTTCTTCAAACGTACTACGGAGACCCACTCCACACCATGGATTATTTCATAGTTTAATCAATAAAAACACCTCATCTTGACAAGTTGTTTAGTATTTATCAAACAAGAAACACATACTTTTCAGATCACGTTTCATTTGAAACACAAGATATTTGACAATTCAACAATATATCTGCACGTGTACATGTTGTTATTAGTCTCACACAGGTGAGTAAATTTAATCAACGAATACTACAAACATGTCAACATTTAGGACCACTAAAGGGGGAAACTTGGATAAAATAGTCTGAGGAATTTAATTTTCCAGTTACTTGCATTAGAAAGCTAATACAAAAACATTCGTAGCTTACAAATCGCGAGTCTCCCATCTAAATTAGGAGGGCTGGAATGCTTAATATTTACAACATTTGATATAATTACGGCTTGATATGAGGATGCTTGTTTGTGACAACAGAAGTGAACTGTAGTCAGTCCTTTGATCAAAACTTGACTTTGCTCCAGAAAGCTAGTGGCAATTCAACAAATATCAATATAAAATACTTAGAAGTGCAATCTGTGTGTAGTGTCCTGGGTTTTGATTTGGATTCCGACTTAGAATCAGTCCATTTTACAGTTCAGTTTACTGTAGTTCTTGAGCAGCAAGCAGTACCTGACTCTTGCTTCAGCCTTGATACTTAGAAGATCACATTGCAGGTATTACAGAAATTCTTTGTCAATGTCAAATAGTGCTATGAACCCCATGTCGAACCCTACCCTATCGTCACAAGGGGAGAATGGAGTAGGTAAAGAGAGAGACACAACTCAAGTGCTCTAGCATCCCTTCGGGTCTAGCCTTGTGACAGCGAAGGGTTAACCCCCGAGGCATGGAACACGGAGTATATAAACCAGTGTGAGGGGAATTGAAGACGTGCTGCTGAGTTTATTAAATGCCTAATCTCTAAAGGGCCTAAGAATCGTATGGTATGAACTTGGAATATGAACCAGGAATAGTCCAGTGTTTGGTAGATATCCACACTTTATCTCCTGTGCAATACTGAGAGGTAGGGGATCAATGCCTGCATACTTCTTGTAATCAGCCTTGCTTGCTGTAACTTGAGAATATCCTCTTAGCCTCTTGTCTAAGTTACAAAGCAAATACATAACTGCCAATTCTGAAGGGATCCTAGCAACGAGGATAGAAATAGAAAAGATTTTTGGACGTTCACCGTGCAAATAGAAGAAAGGGGGCTAGCCTAAATGAGCAGTTCGTAACTAGGGTCAGCAACTCCTACTCAGGGGTTCCAAAACAGTTTTGAAAATTAAATAATATTTATCAGATTAATAAACTACATATACAAAAAAAGGAAAAGTGAAACTTAAAAAATGTTTTGTAAGTGTGATGCAATTGAAACTGGAGGCTAAAAATAAATTAGCTCAATTCTTGGGATCAGTGTGAGTACAGCAATAAAAATCTAGCATGGACTATTGGTGGCCTCAATTTACGCACTGGTATAATACGATCAAAAAAAGCATGCAATAGTAGCAGTAAAGACCTAGGGCCAGATGTACTACCATTAAGTTTAGCGAGCCGCAAATTGCGCAAAAATGCGACTAGCAATTTGCGACTCGCTGAACTTAATGTACAACAGTGTCTCAGACACTGTTTGCGATTCCCAATGGGATCGCAAATTGCATGCCTCATGAATATTAAAGAGCCTGTCGCAATTTTCGACCCATTGGGAATGGCTAGCACTCACAGGGATAGTGGCCTGCTGGGGTCAGCAGACTACCATGTCTGGGACTGCTTTTTAAATAAAGCAGTTGTTTTTTTTCGAATTGCAGCCTGTTTTCCTTAAAGGAAAACGGGATGCATTTAAAAAAAGAAAAAAATGAAACTGAAAAGCTTCATTTTTAGGGCAGGCAGTGGTCTCTGGGACCACTGCCTGCTCTTAAAGAATATTTACGCACCCATTCACAAAGGGATCCTAGCAACGAGGATAGAAATAGAAAAGATTTTTGGACGTTCACCGTTAGCGACTGGTTTACCACCTACTTGAAGTAGGTGGTAAGCAGCGAGTGCTTTGCGGCCACAAATGAGGTTGCAAAACAACAGAACATGGCATGGTGACTCGCTATTAGGAATGGATGCCCCTTCCTAATAACGAGAGTCGCAAATGCTATTTTGCGAGTCGCTCACTCGCAAAATACCATTTGTACATGCCTGGAACCTTTTTTGCAGTCGCAAACGGGCCGATCTCCCGTATGCGGCCGCAAAAAAGGGTGGTACATCTGGCCCATAGTGATATGCTATTGTCTGGCATATTGCTTCGTCTTCTAGAAATCAAATCAAATTTATGAAAAGCTCCAAACTTCCCATTAAAATTAAACTTTTGATGTTTGTATGTTTTTGCCAGGAAACATTTGCTTGATACTCCATTATTTGTGCGTATAATTTCGAGGTTCAAATAGAAATTGCTTAGGCTGGGATCTCCGACTTCCAGTAATGATTCAGTAGGGGTCCACTGAAGTCAAAAGGTTAAGAACCACCATCCAAAGCACTGTGTAATAGATTGGTTTAACAAAACTCAGCCAACGACAGCAACTCCATGCATTCTGCTGCTGCGACATGATGATGATGAGCAGAGATTTATCAAGTGCAACAGATGCTCCGAAGAGTGTCCCCCTCACAAGCAAAACAACCTTAAATATTGATCAGTCTGGTCATCTGTCTGCGGGTGACAGGTCATAGAAAGAGTGCCAACAGCTTTTAGAAGTTCTTTTCAGAATTTAGCTATAAACTGGGTTCCCCCTTCAGTCACTACCCCCAGCTGCCAGACCATGTAGAGGAATGATTTCTCTAATAAATTCGCACAATCTCAAAAATAATCCTTTTCTGGATCAAAGTAATCTATCCGGAACAACCTCCGAATCCAGTTAAAAATAGCACCTGACATCTCCTTTCGGAGGCGAAACGAGATACTTTCATTGTACCTAAACCTCCATCCCTTTTTCATGGAATTAATCATATTCTCTATTAGTCACATCACCAACTCCTTCACCACCGCCACCTTCCCGGAGAGTTGGAAGCATGCCGAGCTCAGCGCCCTCCTGAAGAAACTGACAGCGGACCCCACCGACCGTCGCACGCCAACACAACCTTAACATAATTTCCTACGCCGACGACACCCAGCTGATCCTCTCCCTCACCAACGACCCCGCCACCGCCAGAGCCAGCCTACATGAAGGAATGAAATACGTCGCCGAGTGGATGAAGAACAGCTGCCTGAAACTGAACTCAGACAAGACGGAAGTCCTCATCCTGGGATCATCCCCCTCCGCCTGGGACGACTCCTGGTGGCCCCCTGCCCTGGGCACCACCCCCAAGCCAACGGACCACGCACGAAACCCGGGCTTCATCCTTGACTCCTCCCTCTCGATGACCAAACAAGTCAACGCCGTCTCGTCATCCTGTTTCAACACCCTGCGCATGCTCCGAAAGATCTTTCGATGGATCCCCACTGAAACCAGGAAGACGGTCACCCAGGCACTCGTCACCAGCCGACTGGACTACGGGAACACCCTCTACGCAGAAACCACAGCCAAACTACAGAAAAGACTCCAGCGCATACAGAACGCCTCCGCACGACTCGTCCTGGACATCCCCCGCCACAACCACATCTCCGCCCACCTGAGAGACCTGCACTGGCTCCCCGTCAGCAAGAGGATCACGTTCAGACTCCTCACCCACGCACACAAGGCTCTCCACGACCTGGGCCCCAAGTACCTCAACAACCGCCTCACTTTCTACACGCCCACCCGCCAGCTGCGATCGACCAGCCTCGCCCTCGCCACCGTACCACGCATTCGTAGAGCCACTGCCGGAGGAAGATCCTTCTCCTACCTGGCGGCCAAGACATGGAACTCCCTCCCCAGCCACCTACGGCTGACCCAGGACCATCTCTCCTTCAGGAAGCAACTCAAGACCTGGCTTTTCGAGCAGTAACGGACCCCTCCCCCCCAGCGCCTTGAGACCCTAGCGGGTGAGTAGCGCGCTATATAAATTGATTGATTGATTGATTGAAAGAGGTCGAGTATTTAGCTTTACACTCATATGCACACTAGTTCTGCTAACCATCCGTCTCCCACACCTTGCTCAACACACTTGATTTTCCTTTCCCTCTGTTCCTACCTCCTCTGGTTTATGACAGGTATTAAATGTAAGCATATTTATATCATATGTAGTCTATGTTCAATGGAAAGAGCCCTAATACTACCTAGTGAAGTGGTGTCATAGATAAGCAACATAAACAAAACAAAATAAGGGAGGGATTATCTACTAAGGCAGGGGCTAATGACAGTTGTTTCAGCAGTATAACATGGACCACCTAATTAGTGTATCATCACTACAATGATATTTTGCACCTTTTTCAGTTTGGGAGTTAATCAATGAAATCCGTTGATACAATGAACCAAGGGGATTGAGGTGCACAAAGTGGTTCAAGAATTCCCACACGCTTTTGGTGAGACACTGAACCCCAAAGACATATCACACACCTTTGTATATGGGATATGACCGTTCTGGCCATAAAGGTGCAAAAACAAAAAATGTCCGGTAAGCGATTCAATAGTCTCTAGGGTGTCTGGCCCCTGGAGAATCATTATACCAGTAGATGGTTGTACCTTAAAACTCTTCTGTAGGAAAGGAAACTTGGTTCACATGGAATAAAATCTTTTTGATGTTTCCTGATATTTGGATGGTCTGTAAGCCGTTCTTACTCCCCTTAACATTGTTCAGCAACACTTAATCTTCCTGTGAACCTGGGATGACATTGCCAAAACCAAAGGGGCTCTGTGCAGACTGGTATCTGGATGCTGGAAGCTAGGTGCAATTGTAAATGCTCTTTAAGGTTTACAGGAAAGCCCTCTTAATATGTACCCCACATGAAAGTTAGTTCCTTTAGAGTACGTTTCATAGTGGGTTTGATAACATCAGAAACGTTTGGTATGAAGTAACAGTAAAAATTCACAAATCCAGTGAATCTGTATCTCATTTTCACTCTTAGGTCGAGGCCAATCTTGTACCGCTATGAGTTTGTTGGGGTCCATGATGATGCATGTTTCTGAGATATCAAAATCCAAAATGTCACTTCACTGGCTTCAAAGGTGCATTTATCTAATTTAGCATCTAGGTGATAATTTCTTAGGTGCTATAATACGTTAAGGAAATATCTTTGATGATGTTTTTAGTTTTTTGAAAAAATCAGACCATCCAAGTATATCCGTCAAACAAAAGAGTATCCCTCTGCCTGATGAGGGAGTGTGGTGGAATGTGTGCCTCATGACTAAACTCCACTTCAGTGAGAAGCGGGAAAAAGGAAAAATAATACTTTTTTATATACAACCCTCACCCACTCTATTAGTGGCATGCTTCATCATCGGGTTCCATTGCTGCCAAGGTTTTAGATTGCTGTGTGTGACATTTTGATAATTTCAATGACTATGAGTAACATTTTCTTGCGAGCAAAATTTAAGCAATCAAGACGAGGTAAATATCAGAAATTACACCCATTTGAGCAACAAGAAACTCTAAGATCCTCTTAAAACAGCTGCAGAGCACCAGAAATGGAAGCGCCCTAACTGACTTGACACACGGGGAGAGTCTGTCCAGGCTCTCCACGTGGGATCTGACGGTCCCGAGACAGAGTCAGCCTGTCAACCTCTCCTGACTAGTAATGATCATAATTTATCAGAAGGCTGAGGCAGCAGAGATTCAGGATGTGAGAAAGGCTCCCCAGCAGGGGAATCTCTGCTGCCTCTGCCTGCTAATAAATTATAATAATTACTAGTCACAACAGGACATCAGAGGGGGGCTGCAGCACCCGGCAAACCTCAGGAGACAGAGGCTGCAAATTAAGAGAAAAGTAAATTATGATTTTTTTACAGACTGACTCCGGAGTTTGGATTTTTCACAGTCCCTATGGCTTCAGTGAGTAGCATTGATGGTAGCACCAGGCTACTCTAAAAAGGGTTGCAGTGGCACAGTTTGCACTCACGCATCACTAGTGAACTAATGGGAGGCACAAGGTTTATAAGAGGCAGAGGGGATATAAGAGGCAGAGGGGATATAAGAGTTAGGGGGGATATAAGAGGTGGAGGGGATATAAGAGGCAGAGGGGATATAAGAGGTGGAGGGGATGGTAACGTTTATGGAGGATACACGATGCACAGGTTGCTAAACAGGTATGGGGACACAGGATGGGGTTCTCACCAAAGAGCACCCAGCTGTTTTCCGACAGGCAGTCCATTATCCGTCAGAACTGTTCCAGCACCCAGGCAGGTCTAGTAGCAGCTGGGGTGCGGGTCTTGGAACTCCCCAGGACAGGATCTGCCATTCTCTCTGCTCTGGGCACGGCGCCTCCCACTGCCCTTGCCTGTGCTCCTCAGCTCTGGTCTCACTCCCCGGTCCGTGAGGTTGTGGCATGTGAGGCACAAGGTAACCAGCGACCTCTCCTTCTTCCCTAATCCATGCCTGGTAAACTTTGTTTGCTTTTCTGTCTACAGTGGCGGAGCGGTCAAGACTGCGTTCACAGTACACTATAGATAAAATAATGTAATTACATCTAAGATTATTGAGGCTCACCTGACCTCGATGGACCAGAGTCTTGCCGGGGTCTCAAGAGTGACTGAAAGCCACACGGCCATGATGAGGAGTCACCAGCAGCCTGCTCCGGTCACAGCAGAGCATCATGATGAAAGGCACAGGTGGCGGTGCGAGAAGTGGCGGGCTTCAAAACAAAACTTACAAACATAACTTCCGCCGGATCACACCGCCCACTTAATGACCTGTCTCAGAATGCAAATTGGCAGTGTTGCGCACGCCGCCGTTGTGCTGTAGCCAGTGAGAGCACAGCTGAGCCAACTTGGCGGGCATGACCAAAACCACCTCCTGGTAGATGAGAGGTTATAATTCAACACCAGCACTGCACGGTGTAATGCAGTCTGTAACATACTGTGAGCTGCCAGAGCAGCATGCAGTCCCTGCTTTGCTCAATGAGCGCTAATAGCGGCGCCCCCATCTCCATTTGTCTGCAACTTCAGGAGGAGCTATAAATGCATGACTTCACATTTTGGTGCAGTGATGCGGAGTACCACACCAAAGTATGTTAGTCTGGTACTTGGCAGGGCTGGGGTTCACCCCGACCCCTAAAGGTCCCAGTGGACTGAACCGTGTTCCAGGGAGCTCCTAGTATATTACTAGTCGGGGAACTACATTTCATTAAAAATTCCTCATCCACTACCAAGGCATCCCTTTATTAGCGGGGTGGATTGGAGATGATTAAAAAAACGTAAATAAGGGGCAGTTCGGATTTGATGGTCCTAGGACCCTAGTGCGAATATGTTTCAGCCAACACTAATGGCCGAAAACAGTCAGAGGCATTCGTGAGGACGGTATTGTTTTTCTAATACTCCCCCGGTGAGGTCTCTTTTATAACATAAGAGGAACATTAAGTCATGAACAATAAAGGAATTTTCTAGGCATGCAAAGGCGGTAATACTTGCCAATTCAATGGTACCTGTAGAAAAGGAAACAGAAATGGCGTTTCTTTGAATGTTAGATAGAAATCATGTGTCACACACAGATCCTGCTTTGTATGAGTCACAACCCAAGTGTTTCATTTACAAGGACCCTGCATTTAAAATGAAAGCTTCCAAGTATATAATCACACAAGCATCTATTATGTCTCTAAAAATGTGATTTATAAGATGTTGGTAGGCTTATGACTTACATAAGCCAATGGCCTGACTAAATATTTAAAATGCCCGTATCGGGTGCAAAAGGAAGTCTTTCACTCATTCACGCTTTAATAAACAATAGAATAAAAGCACCTTTGAGACCCAATTTGGTGGATACAATTGCCATCTTGATCGGATCCAAAAAATTAGATATTAACGGTGGAGCATAATAGTTGTGGATGGCTATGGCATTTAATTCTGTAAGTCTACCCAAGGTCAATAATCACATCTGGGTTTCGTAACGAAGAAGACTGAAGCTCTACTAGGGTGTGCAAATTGTTGAACAAAATCCTTGCCCAAAGTATCTTTCAGATATCCTTTCAAAACATTGTCTTTTTAACTGCAGTGAAAATTAGGGTATACTGTTCCACAGTGACTAGGCAGACTCCCACTTGGGGTCTGTGATGGTCACTGGGAGCGTGTTCGTGGGAGCAAGCGCCCTCACCCACACTAAGGTGGCTTGCTTCATCACTGGGCTTGCTCCTTGTTGGGCTGGACACGATAACCCCCCCCCCATTTCCAGAAGATTAGGTATGTAACCATATAAGTCCTGAAGAAATGCCACTTGATTATCTATTGATATAGTAGGGCTTGAATCTTTTCACCCTTTTTTTTTTTTAACAAACTTCATTGCACACCAATGAACGGTACACTGGCAATATTAAATACATCTTGGCATGTTCATTTTGTTTTTGTTGAAACATCTCCGTTAAACAAATTCTTATCATAAATGGTTATACAATGAAGTGCGCTTCATAAGTCAACAGGATGTAGGCTGGACATATGTCCGTCCAATAATGTTTGCTAGAATACTACGTAAGTATTACCTATGACAGTTACAAGTGGAATGCAATTTGAAGTATTACTTTTTCAGAACAACCCCATACCTTCCCCCCTCCCTCCCTCCTGGTCTGCGCCTCGGTATTGTGTCTTATGGTCCATTACTATGCCTCTATCTAGGATCTCTTGGTTCCTGTTGTCAGTACAGCAGTGTCTGGGCGGCAAGATAACCTCAATCAATTGGCGTCGCATATGTTGGTGCCTTACGGGTGTACTATGGGGTAGGTGTGACGGGCCCAGGTGTAAGGTCTAAATGTCGAAACTCTTCTAGCATGCGGTCCCAGTCTAGGGAAATTGGGTGTTTTCTGAGCCCTCTCGCCTCCGCACGTCTAATAGCTGCGCTCTCGGCCCCACTCCATCGTAACACATCATCCTGCCATGATGTTAATGGAGGGCAGCGGGGAGATTTCCATCTCATGGTGATCCCTCATATAGCTTAGATGAGAGCTACATCAAGAAATCGTAACTGGACCTTAAGGGCACTATTACGTTTGCGCAGTCCCAGCAAAAATTCTACAGCATTGTCATGAATCGTTAACTGTGTGGTCTCCCCAAGTGCCCTCCGGATTCCGCCCCAAAAAGCGCCGAGGCGGGGACAAACCCACAACATATGAAGGAATCCCGCTTTCTCAGCCCTACAGCGAGGGCAAATATTCTGGGCCTCAGGGAACATACGTTGGATTCCCCTCGGGGTTAAATATGACCTATGTAACACCATAGTTTGTATGAATTTAAGCCCGGCATTCCGGGACACCCGTTTGGGATGCTCCAAAATACTCGTCCATGCTTTGTCAGTTATGGTCATGCCTGTGTCGTCCGCCCATTTTGCCTGGAGAGCAGTGAGTGTAATAGAGACCTGCACCCTAATGCCAGTATACAACCATTTCACTAGGTGACCTCCCCATCCCATGTAATAAAGCAGGTGAACTAGTTCGTGTTGAGGTGGTTCAGTGCGCTGAGGTCCCCATGTCTCTTTAGTGTAATGTGCAACAGCAGCATACAATAGATAGTGGCGATCTGTTGCGCATGTGGCCTGCACAAACATATCATGGTTCAGAAGGATGCCATCCCCAAAGACTGATCCCACCTCTTCCACTCCCACCTCCATCCAGTCGTGTAGTCTCGCCTGTGTTAGTCTCCCACCAGGGAGTGTCAAGCCTAATAATGGGATATTTCTCGCATATGGAACTGCCCCCGATGTATATTGTATAGCCTTCTTCCAGCATTGAAGGGCGGTTGTCAGCAAGGGGGGACCCTGTGGCGGGAGTTTGATTTTAGGAAGTAGGAGTCTGTGGAGTGCCCAGCTTTCTAAGTCCCTGGGGCCATATCCAATTTCCTGTAGGTTCCTACCCGTTGTCCAAAAGGATAACCATTGCAGTTGGCATGCGTAATAGTAAGCCCTGAAGTCTGGGACCCCCAATCCTCCTTTGCGGGTTTCTAACTGTTGTTTCTTGAGGCTAATCCTACGCTACCCTTCCCCCATATTAGCTCTAGGAGAAGCACATCCAGCGTTCGGAATACTATTAGGGGTAGATTTACAAAAAAGTACAGGAGACGGGGAAGCATCACCATTTTGGAAATGGCAATCTGTCCCATCGCCGATAATGGGAGGGAGGTCCAAAAAGATATACTTGAACGTATGGCAGTGATTGCTCTCATTAAGTTGCCGTCTAGTTGATCAGAGTGGGTCCTATATACTCGGATCCCTAGGTATTTAAAGGTGTTGTGCGCAATCGGCAAACTATAAGTGCCAAAGGAGAGTGCGTCTGGACACGGTCCTTCCTTGAAGTAAAAGGCATTTGGCTTACCTTCATTAATCTCAAGCCCCGAGACCCGCTCGAAGGCAGAGAATATACTGGGAGGGGGTTCCGCACTGGCTGACAAATTGCGTAAGTAAATAAGAATGTCAGCCGCATAAATTGAAATTAAGTGCTTGGTACCGTCCAGCGGGATCCCCAGTCTGTCAGCCGATTGCCGCAGCGCTATCGCTAAGGGTTCTAGCGCCAAGACGAACAGAATGGGGGAAAGGGGGCATCCTTGTCGTGTGCCCCTATATATGTATTCACGAGAGATATGCTTTTCGGTACATGCTCTGGCCGTGGGATTAGTGTAGAGTAGGCGTATCCAGTGGAGGTACCCCGAAGGGAGTCTGAATCGACCCAAGGCTGTAAACATGTATTCCCAAGTTATGGAGTCGAAGGCCTGCCGAAGATCTAACGCTATGCAGCCCACATTAACGTAATCTGGCGGTGTAGTCGCCATGACATGGTGTAGTCGTCTGGTGTTCAGGGAAGTACTACGGGCCGGGTGGAATCCGCATTGGTTCCTGTGTATAAGGGCATTTAGGGCGTGTATGATGCGGTTGGCCAAAGCCTTCCTAAGAATCTTGTATTCGGACGCTAGGAGTGATAAAGGCCGGTAACTAGATAAATCAGTGCCATCCCGTCCCGGTTTAAGGAGGGAAACGACCAGAGCTTGCATGGTAGAGTGCGGTAGGTGACCAATTTCTAGGGCCGTCCTATATAATTCTTCCAGTTTTGGAACTAGAATGTCAGAGTAGGTTTCATAAAATTCTTTGGGCAAGCCGTCAAGCCCGGGAGATTTATTCCGGTTGAGGTCTTTAATTGCCGCTCTGATTTCCAATTGTGCAATGGGGTCAGAGAGGAGTTCTTTTGCGTCATCTGTGATGGTGGGAAATGGCAAGTCTTTGAGGAAGTCCTCTAACAGCGTGTCATCATTGTGTGTGGAGGCCGCATAGAGTCCACCAAGGTAGCTTCAAAAGGTCTCATTAATCTCATTTTGTGTATGTACCATATTCCCAGCAGGGCCCATAATACTGGTGATCATAGGCAGTTCCGGAGTGTCCCTCAGAATCCAAGCCAGTAATGTGCCAGATTTGTCAGCTTCAATATGTTTCCGCTATGTGAAGGCCCGATAATATATGACTCAGAGATCTTCTAGAACCTCCGCGTGTCGAATACGGGCTTCCTGCAAGGGTTCCCGTTTGTCTGGATCCGACACAGCCCTCTGCTCTAGATCCATCATCCGGGCTTCTATCTCAAGGAGACGTTTATGTGTTTCCTGTCTAGCCCATCTTTTCGCCCGTTAATGAGGATCAGAGTGATTCTTCTTGCTCATCTAATATACCTCCACTTTTTTCATGGGAGTCTGGATACTGGACCGGACCTCTCCTCATCTTCCCAAGTTTATAGGCTTTTTAACCCATTCCGTGCGCGCGCCGGCCAACAGCCGTCGCGAGCACTACCTCGCTAGTGCTGCGCATGTCCGTTGGCCGACGCGGCCCCGCCCCCTCAATAGAACTCTCGCACCGTGGTGGAATTTGCACCGCGGTTAAGGAGTTAACTGTAAACAGATACATTCTAAAGTAGAGTCTTTGACCCAGGAACAATGAAAGGGAATATGTCTGCCCCTTTCACACAAAATGTAGCCAGACAGTCTTTATATATATTTTGTATTCTGTAGTGAGAAAGACACCAGAGGATGCTGCATATTGGGAGAAGAATAGCAGTAACTCTCTTGATGACAAAGCAGAAAATTCAGTTTGTTTATCCCTCTCAGGACTTGATTGTTGGGCCATGACAGTGAAGCCACAAAGTCCCTAGTGTCATGGCAAAGCCCCCTAGACCAGCTGTAATATTACATTGCAACGGTTCCAAATGTCCTGCTTTCATAGATTATATCACCTGACGTTAGAGGGGTGTCAACAACCCCAAAAATAGGTTTAGGTGGTTGTTTTGTTGTTGAAAAGTTTGATCCATATATATGTCAGAAGCTACAGAATCGACTAAGAATAATACAGGAAGAGGACCTTGCTTATTCGCCACAAAAACTAGAAAGAAAAAAAAGTGTTTTCTCTGAGACCGATCTTTTCAAAAGGAAAATGATTGACCACGGAACGTTTTCAGGACTGCGCTGACTTAATTGCCCTTAATGTAGGTACAATTCTAACTATAATGGCCAGAATATAAACATAAGCTTTAATGTCTTCTCATTTTTAGGTAGGGTCAAAGGTTTGAGTAGGTTTCCTGTCTACATAGGCTCTTCCTTTAGGTCTTCCACAGGTGATACCTCCATCGTGAACAGAAGTGGAGTTTTATGGACAGGTCATGGATAATCCACTAGTTGGTTTCTTTGTTGAGCATCTATCTGTAAAGCTACGTTGACCAGCACTTTAGAGGAAGTAGGTGGGTGCTCCACCAATTAGAGGGCATTATATAAGATCTTCACTCAAGCACCGATAAAAAGCTGCAGCTGCTTTCTCCTAAATGCACGCAGCTTCTGCTGTGAATTCCTGGAAATTAGCTAATTAGGAGGCAATCACCAGGGTTATCAAAGGAGGCTAACTGAGCACTATCCAATATAGTACAGGAATATTTGCGCCATAAGGCATATTACTATGTCCTACCATGGAATCAATAACCCTGGGTAGGAAACTTGAAAAACCTGAGGCACTGATCTCATTTGGTGCTAGCAGTAATACAAACTAACTGATCTTGCGTAAAAGAAATGCCCTGTGTCGAGGTGCCTCTTCTGAGTCTTCTTGAGCCATATCCTACGCAGGGTTCACTCCAGATTCAAACTGCCAAAGTCCAATAGTGTGAATCTGAGGTTACCCCTACATCCCTTAATTGTTGTAAGTGTTACCGATAAATGTATACAACAAGATGGGCAACAAGGACAGAGTGGAGAAGGTAAGAGGCACAACACAGTTGCCCTAGCATCGCTTCAAGTCTCTGCTTGAGGCGTTACGGTAACAGGAGACCTGTCTTGTGTGACATGGTGCTCAAAGGGTACTGGATAGAAGCCTGATGGGAATCATAGATAATGCAAAGCAGTATGGCGAAATAACAAAATTCTTACTACTACATTTGCGTGGTGGCACACTATTTTTAGCAAAAGTCAGTATCCTTCCTTTTGTGCTATTTTTGTAAGAAGCGATGTGTGTGGCTTGGATGAATGTGAAGAGCAGTGTGCAATATACGGTCCACCAAAGCATATATTACAATTTATTGAGCTTCAAACAGAACCCTATTCCTTTGGTGTAAAAGGTGTCCCTCTCACTTGTTTTTTGAGAGAAATAACAAAAGTAACCAAATCTCCCAATTAGTTAAACTTAACGTACTTCAGCAAATGAGGCAGTTATGATCGAAAGACCAGGAGTCATTCCAACAAACCACGCAAAGTCAGGGCGTATGAGAGAACCAGTACCTAGAGAGGACGGAAGTGGAGGCAAAACAGTGGCAAAAATCCTTCCTAACCAAGGCAGAAGGAGAAAGAAACAGATATAGAGAAAACACAACCAATATGAGGGATTGGAAGGCTTGGTGACTTACTTAAGTGGTAGAGGAAAACCACAGCAAAGAGCACAGTTGTCAGGCAGTGAGCAACTGAATTGCACACCTTCTTGTGCAATTGGACCGGCGCTGACCTGGAAGCTGGAAATAAACACCAGGAACTTCTCCTAAGGTGTTGGAACACTGGACCACTAACCTAGCAACCTTGCCACCATTTTCCTTTTCTCCATAATCTTCAGCTTCTCTCTCTCTCTGTTGTAATCCGTACCACTTCGTATTTCCCACATTCCTGACACTGTGCCATAAATGAATAATCGTAGTGCAATGCAAATCACAATTGGAACACTGGTACAGTCTTACAAAAAGTATATTTGAATAAACCCAGTTTATACAATTATTAAAATGTCTCATCACGGCAAATATATTGCAATCTCTTAGAGTGGGCTGAATAGATGGAATGTAAAACTCCCCCCAAAAAATGTGGCATGCCAGGACATGTAGTGACAATAAGATCTAGAAAAGGGCTGGGGGGGAAATTTGTCAACTGGTCATATCTCCACCTCCGGGTCTTAAAAGTTTTTATTTTTATTTAGGAGGCATTAAGGGAGGACAAGGTCACATATGAGAAAGCTAAGGAGGCAGGAAAACCATTTTGTAAAAGATTCATGCGGTATTAGAAAGAAACATGTTTCCACTACTCAGAGAACCAACTATGCTGAGCTCTTGATGGTGCTGTTTGACACATCAAAATTCAAAGATAATTATGAGTAGACCAAGATTCAAATTGATGATGAACACATCAAATTCAAGAATAAAATATGGCTGGCAAAAACGAAAGTACAAAATACAATCACCAGCTTGTAGTATTGAAATATCAAGCAAATTTCTAAAGTTAGTGATTGCAAAAGTGAAGAAGGTTAGTATGGGTAAAATATATAAGACTGGCATTGGCAGGAGAAGTCGAGTAGGCAAATTAGTACCGATTTGAACTGATCTAAAATGGCGATACCAATAGTAAGCATTGTGTTATGAGAATGCTAAAATGTTTCTACTTAAAAAAGGCGACAATGGAGCTTGAAGGGCCGTTAGGCATGTGTAGAGAAGAACGTTAGCAAGAGCTTAAGTGTAAAATCAAGGTTGAGGAGGACTGGTTGGACCAGTTGATGGATTTAGGGTTCCACTAACAAGGGTCATAGTAGCTGTGCTGGGGTAACTTTGGTGGAAGGCTCAATAATCTCTTCAGCTTTGACTTCAATCCTGAAGCATACAGGAGCACCCAGCAACTTTTAGCTATTCTAGAGGAGCATTAGGGTTCAGGTGAAGGTCAGTAGAGGGTAAGGCACATGTTGTGAGAGGGAAGCTGGTATTTCATGACAGGAAAATGGAGGAAGGGGAAACGATGTTCAAGCTCAGTAAGGAGGTGCAAGAGTTCAATGCGGATTCAACCATTTCAATGGAGAATATTATTGATTTGTACCACGGTGTATTTTTGGAAGATTTTGCTAAATTAAGAGGCCTATGAGAGAACTCATAGTCTGGTAAAATGGGTTGACAGATTTGCCGAATACAGGTCACAGAGAGGTATGAGTTGATGCAAGAACTGACTAGATTGTGCACCGAGGGGGTAATAAAACTCTTATAAGCATCATGTTAAGGGATTCACATGTGTGTAGATATATATGACTTTAATACAGCTAAGTGGGCAGACCGTCATATGTTTCTAAACAACATGGAGATGTTCACTGTGTTTAAAATTACATCAATACATTACAATAGGTCATCTACAGAGAGCATTGTCTAGAAACGTACATACTATAGCGCTTCCACACACTGCCAGTGGTATGTCTTGCTCTGCACTGTACGGCAGTGTTTAGGATGTGAGTGCAGATGTTAAGTATTTAGGATCGCTTATCATGGCGATATAGTAAATAATTCACAATACAAATGTGCAATACCTAGACCTGATCCACTACATAAAGCATTACACAGAGCTTTTCTCACATAATTACCACCCACACCAATATACACGTCTACAAAGAGAGCACAAGACCGATATTCCCTCAAACAAGGCTGTTTAACTATAACAGAGTCAGTGACTTTCATCATTAATGAGGATTATATCTTCTAGCTCTACCTTAGGGGTTGCTGTGAAGTTTGGTGATGGCTTTAAAAACAAAACATTAGACTTGAAACGAAGAAAAGCAGCCTTGGGAACAGTCAAAGCTTGCTTTATATATACAGCTTAATCTAGTCAATTCAAGAGAAAGATAATTTCTTATGAGGAGATAAGTGAAGTTGGTCACAGTACATTTCTTGACCTTGCACCTTCCACGGCGATTAAGCTGCGCTCTTGCTTTCTTACCTACTTTGCCATTCTGCTTCTAAAGTCAACTTTTACTGACTGTAAAGGACATTTCCCCAACACCATTCCAATTCAACGTGACAGCCATCCAAGCAGGACAATACTGCTCCCAACACCAGACTTTGAAAATCACTGAACACTTTAGTGAGTGCTAATTGCCAAGTTTTAACATAAAAAGTTTGTATTTGAGTAGATCTGCTCAGGTCAGAGGTCACACCTGCTCTATAGTGACCTCTGCTTCTGGGTCTAGTTTTATTTAAGCTTAGTCCAGGGAACCCCTCCTCCACTGGAGTGTGTGGCATACTGGTGTCTGGGGAAAGCTGAACACCAGCTTTATGTCTGGCATGAACCAGAGCAAAACACCTAGTGCTGGTTGAGTTTGTCAGCAGTGTCGTTGACAAGGCCTGTGTCCCCAAAACCTCGCAGCCAAAACATTTCTAAGTAGTGAAATGCGAGAGGTAAAGAGCCTTGATCCTCAAAAGAGCCTTCATCTTCATGGCAGCGCATTACATAACTTCAAGAAATGCAACAGGATGCAGACACTAAAGTCACATCTAAAAGACAAAAGGCAACAATCACCTCACATCGTATCTTACCCCCTTAACTCCCACTGTGCATTTTTAGTTACAGTTTTGGTCTTAATTTGTATTTTATACTCACAGTTATACCTTTAAATGCAGTTGGGGGTGCTAGAGGGCGCACAGCAAGATGGCTGCACCGTAGTGCAGCTCCGCTGGCTGTCTTCACTATCCTGCACCCTGAACGCCATCCACACTAGACGAGCGACGTCTAGCTATTAACAGTCATAGATCCCCCCCGAGGTGTCCGGCTGCAGTTGGGGGCCCCTGCAAGGCGTGGAGAGGAGACGGCGGTGAACTGGCATTGTTGCAATACAGCGGCCAAGTGAGCAGCTGCCGAGAGAACTCTGAGCCCGAACACGGCCCTGACAGCCTTGGAGCACTCGTGGGACACAGCGGCGGTCTCAGTTGCGGGTTCTGCCGGAGTCCATGAGCGCCTGGCCGTTTACATCCCCCTGTGTGCCCCAGCTAAGGTGACCGGCGTTCGATCTTGCGGAGACGGTGCACACACGGAACCGGGGACGGCCTGCTGTGATGGCCTGCGTAGCCCATGCTCTTGGGCCAGCCGCTTCAACTAGGGGCTGTGCATACTCCAGCCCAGGACTTGGAGGAAGCCGAGCGTGAGGTGTGGGCCAGCGGTGAGCCGTGGAACGACATTGCTGCCGTGGGGTCGGAGCCGCGGTGAGGCCTGGTTCGGCTGCAGAGTTGCTGGCGCCTCACAGTGCTCGCCGCATCTGCGGGTCCAGCAGCTCCTACGCTCCGGTGAGACAGTCCTTATGTAGGGGGTCCCCTGATTGTGGCGGGCAGCGGGTAGACATGCGGCCTAGCCGCGTGGCGGCCGGAGCACGCAGGTGAGGCCTGATCGAGCCTTCTTTTTGTCTGGGTTGTGCTGCCCAAGGAACAGCTGGTGCGGGCGGCATCTTTAGAGCTGGGGCCTTTCCTCCCTGAGGATTTTGGGCCAAGAGCACTGGACTAAAACGGCCAATTACCTCCACATTCCCCCTCTAAATTACTGCACAGTCCCCCCCTTGAACTTATCATTGGAATTGAGTGGGGGGGGCTGAAATACTTTTTTGTTGCTGGCTTTCAATCGGACCACTGAGCCGTTACGACCACTGCTCCCCGTCTAATCTCTACGCTGGTGTCCTGGTCCATCAGAGTGTAGCAACGCCGGGTAGCTGGGGTTTAAGTGTGGAAATGTACCCAAAAGTGAGCACACTGGTGCAGGGTCACCCTCTCGTCCACGGTTCCAAAGACCAACAAAATATAGATCGGCACTGGAGTTGAAGTAAAATAAATCACGTTTATTAATCACTCATGAGTGGGACCACGTCCACACAACACTCTCAAGTGCTGCAGGAGGTAGTACCCTGAACTCAAAGACCATCGTCTTGATATACTCTTTTTCTGCAATGTAAGCATGTGGACAAAAATGGAAGGAAAAAGTTTAAAAATAGCTATCAGAAAACAAGGGCAGATGGATAACCACTTGGTCAGCAAATAGGGAGGGGGAGCAGGAATGATTATGGCAGCAGTAAACAGTCAACAGATAACATCCAAGACCAGGTGCGCCTACAGCTACAAAACCCCAGCACTAACATTGCTTAGCCATGTCAGGAGGTCAACTAAAATAGATGACACAAGCAGAGTGAAAAAGCAAACAGCAGAGTACGAAAGAATTACGAAGGAAACAAAATGGAAACCACAGTCAAAATGGCTGTAGCTTATGCTCAGTAAAATATTACACGTTTCCACAAAAGAGTGCGGTCCAGACACACTTGCAGTTGTGAGCAGACACCTGCGACATACTGCGCCCCGGTAAAGGGCCAGCGAGCTGCCTGGCGCAGCCTGCTTCACTGGTATTGGTTGTTGGACACTGCTTTGCCTTTCGTCTACAAGGAACAGGAGTGTCTACCACGCACACATTATCCCTTGTTCTCTCCTTTTTTGTGCGTGTGGAGTGCCTGGTACATAAGTTGTGCAACAGGGCTGCGTTCTAAGGTTGCCTGAAGGAGCTTTACAGGGCGGGTGCTACCTGTACTGCCACGTGCCTGCTGCCATGGGTAAAACAGACAAGAACCAGCCGCGCCTCAACTTTGAGCTGCGCAAACCAGGCAAAACGCAACAAAGAGCCACCTCCGACTTGGAACTGGACGCTGCAGCCGACCGACCGACCGCCCTGGAAAAGACACGGTCCGCTATTCAAGCTAGCTTACAGTCCATTGACGGGAAAATTGCGGCCCTCAGTGGCCGTATGGATCACATATCAGCTAAACTGGACAAGCAGACCGCCAGGATCGGTGAGGCAGAGCAATGCATCTCTGACGCCGAGGACGGGCTACAGCAGGCCGCCACTAAAACATCGGACATGGAGAAGATTCTGGTGGTCATTCAGGCCAAAAATGAAGACCTTGAAGCTAGTTCCCGGCAAAATAATTTACGCATAATAGGGCTGCCAGCGTCCACAAATATAGGCAAGTTGGAGACCTATGTGGAAAATAGTCTGCGGTGCGTAAAATCTCTCTAGTCTGCTCATCGTGGAAAGGGCCCATCGTTCGCTGTCCCCATGCCCGCCTCCGAGTGCCCCACCCAGGCAGATCATCACCCGGTTGTTGAACTTCAGGGACCGAGACGCGGTGCTCCGCATCTCCCGTCAGAAGGACACCATCACATACCAGGGCAACAATGTGGCATTTTACCCTGACTTCACAGCGACGGTCCAGGCGCCAAGAAAAGAATTCCAGCAAGCAAAAAAAGCTCCTGATCACTGAGAATGTACAGTATGCCATGCTATATCTAGCTCGGCTTCGCATAGGAACCGACGATAAGGCCAGAGTCTTCACTAACCCTAAGCAGGCCATGGACTTTGCCAAATCTCTTTGACGATGGAAACAAGCCCCACCGGATGAGTCGGCTGACGAGGGCCAATGCATACTAGCCAGGGCCCTGTACTCCATCTCATTGTCTGTCATGCTGTCCTGGTACTGGCGAGAATGTCGCTGGCACTGCTGTGCTGAACCCTGACACGATGCCTCTGCTGCGCAGATTTGTTAATACTACAATCGCAGAACATTGCTTTTGTTGCTGACATTTGTGTACTTGTATCCTTTTTTGCTTACACTGCCCTCCCGTGACAGTGCGGGTGAGGTATTGTCTTATTTGTATTCATGCTTATATCACTGCCATGCTTTCTTGCTGTGGGCTGAAGGTTTAGGGAGCACATGTTATATACGGGGGCCACCACCATTAACCACCGGGGAGTTGATTGTGCCGCAGTGTTCCCCAATGGGTGTGCCCCATATCACTTTTTGTATTTGTTTACCTCTGTTGGAGTATGTTTTAAATTCAGGTGATGGCTTTGGCAAATTGGGTCTGCTAAAGTGGGTGGGGTTATGGGGTTCCACTTTTTTAAAGTGGGGTTTGTTCACTGTGATTGCTCCTATACTCTGGCATGTTTGCTCTGCTCTGTCCTCACACAGCGCAATATGCACTCTGCTAATACTTAAGATCAATTGCGACCATGGGCGATAAATTTACCTGTTTGACATGAAATGTCCGAGGGCTAAACTCCCCAAAGAAGATCCGGCAAGTTTTCGCCTATCTGGACAGACACGGAGTGCAGATCGCTCTCCTACAGGAAAAGCACCTGACCAAGGCGACCAAGGCCAAGATTGCTCTTAGGTGGGCTGGGTACAAACTGGCATCGTCATTCTCATCGTATGCCAGAGGGGTTCTCATTCTGCTAAAACGAGGTCTTCCATTTACACCGATAAAAACATACGCAGATGACGAGGGTCGATGCGCTATGGTGCATGGTAAGCTAGGGGTTTCGCCAATCACTGTAATCAATGTGTATGGGCCCATAGTAGACGAACCTGAAGTGTTTGTGCAAATGTTTAGTGTCTTATGTGACTGGCCGGATGCTGCAATTATATAGGGGTGGGATCTAAACACACATTTAGATCCAGGCAAGGGCAAATCCAACCCACAGGGCGCATGCATGCCTAAGACTGCCCAATGTATTAGAGACGCTATGCTAGAGTTTGGGCTGGTTGATGTCTGGAGGCTTTGCAATTGTGATACAAAGGAGGTACACACAACACGCCGGAGCACAGCAGTTGGTCCCGTCTGGACTACTGGCTCTTAAGTGAGGGGGCCAATGAATGGATCACTGAAATTGACCATCTCCCATGCACATTATCTGATCACAACCCAGTGAGGCTTGTTTTCACTATTCCTACCTATATTCACCGCCCATTCACCTGGCAATTCCGCTCTGAAGCCCTATTAGACCCTACCTATTTTTTTTATTTATTTATTTTTTACAGTTTTGTATAGCGCGAACAAGACCCTTGTGGGTATCAGAGCGCTTTACAGTGCAGATATATTAACATAAAAACATAAAAGTACAGTGAACTAGGTGAATACAGTAATGGTAAACATTAGAGAACAGCACATATTTACAAGAGAATATAAATGAAACAAGTGAATTTGGCCAGTAGAATTGATTTAACTTCTTTTTTTTTTTTTTAAAAGCTGCGAATGGATTAAGTCTCGTTTTTGGGGGCAAGGCATTCCAGATGCTGGGAGCCATTCCTGAGAAGGAACGGTAGTATGTTTTCTTCTTGGAGAAACATTGTGATTTAAGTAGAAGATTGTTAGAGCTCCTAGTAGATCTGTTACCACCCGATAGTACCAATTTCTCCACTAGGTATCTCGGTGTTTTGTGATGCAAGGCCTTATGTGTCATACAAGCGATTTTCAAATGGATTCTGGCCTCAAAAGGAAGCCAGTTGAGGGCACGAAGGTCAGGGGAAATGTGGCAGTTTCTTTTGGAGCCTGTGATGAGTCTAGCGGTTGTATTTATTGAGGCTCTTAGAGGAGCGGTCGTTGATCTGGGCAGGCCGCAAAGAGCAATACTTCCATAATCCACTCTGGGAATTACTAGAGATTGAACTGCCTGTTTAAAGTCACTTGCCGGTACGAAGGGTTTCAATTTTCTCAGGGTGTTAATCTGGAAATTAGCTCCTTTAGTTGCATCGCTGATGTGCTTCTGCATATTTAGCTTATTGTCCAGGGTTATTCCTAGTGATTTAGCGGAATCAATGATGAGGTTGACCATCGAGTGCTGTAATGTGCTTCATCCATTCGCGGATGATGGTTGTTTAGTTGGGAGGAGCGATTAAGAGAAATTCAGTTTTTAGGGTGTTTAGTTTTAGATGGTTCTCTGCCAGCCAGATCTGTGTTTTATGGAGTATTGTATTAAGGGACTTGATGTCTTCAAGTGAGTGGACCTTAATGAAGAGTTGTGTGTCGTCGGCATACATGTGATATTGGATATCTGATGAGTTGAGAAGCACAGTGAGAGGTCCCATAAACAGATTGAAGAGTGTCGGGGAGAGGGAGGAACCCTGGGGTACTCCCAAAGTGACCGGGAAGGGGTTAGATAACGATTGGTTAATCTTGAATCTTTGTGTTCTGTTTTGGAGGAAGGAAGTGAACCAATTTAAAACAGTACCAGATAGTCCCATCCTGTGTTTCAGGAGGTCTAGAAGTTTGTCATGTTTGACTGTGTCGAAGGCTGAGGATAAATCAAGCAGGATTAGCAGGCAGGCCTTGTTTTGATCCAATATTTGTAGTGCGTCATCAATTATGTGGGTCATGGCTGATTCTGTACTGTGCCCTGATCAAAAGCCTGATTGGAATTGATCGAGCAGGTTGAAGTGGTCTATGTGATTACTAAACTGCACGTGGACACATTTTTCTAGCAGTTTGGCCAGGGTCGAGATGTTGGAAATTGGGCGATAGTTATTCAGGTCAGATGGGTCCGCCGATGGTTTCTTTAGGATGGGGGATACCTGACCAGCTTTGAGGATGTCTGGGATGATTCCTTGTAGAAGAGAAGTGTTTATAATCCTCGTCCATAGGGGCACTAGCAGTGGAGTGAAGGTTTTTAAATGGGTTGCTGGGAGAGGGTCTGTGAAGTGATTGGAGGTGTTGGAAACAGCCCACTCCCACTCCGCAGGGTGGTGGTGGACTCCCCGAACACACTGTGGTAGCTTGGCTCGAGTGGTCAGGAAACAGGCGCAGTGCTAAGCATACAATATACCCATACAATAACCATGCGTGCATCCGTTCCAAAAACGACTCTACACCGTAAAAATTATGAAAATATTCTTTCTTTATCTTTCTTCTCTTAGTTGCTGATTGGGAAAATAAATAAGTCAATCACAATATATACATTCTTAAATAGAGCAGGTCAAATAAATATTTGCTGTTTGATGAAATAAATAGGGGTGATCATAAATAACAGGGCATAAATACAAGTGCAATATATACAGACAATTAAATACTTTGAGGCAATAAATACTGTACCAATAAATATTGTACACCATCCAGTCCTGTGGACCTATAAATATAGTGCAGCAATAAATAGATAAAAATTCAATAAATACAGTATCCCCAATAAATAATTACAAGTATACAGCACCCCTCATATAATCAGATGACACTTCACTTCTTAAGGGCTGATTTGGCCCAGGCACAGCTTGTAGGGTTGTGGAAGGCTTGAGGGGGAGGCTACTCCCTGGCTGGGACAAGGCTGAGGCCTAAACTGAGGTAGATCAAAGGGGGGAATACCAGTGCCCTGGCTTTCTCTCTCCACACAACCTCTCTAGGTTAGTCCCAGTTCACCCCAGGCACAGTCAGGTTGGTTTCAGCACCTCCCTAGCCCCTTAGAGCAGTCTCTCAGGTCTCCACAGGGCCTTAGGCGCCCTCTACTCCACTTACTGCCCTTTTTCTGATGTTCCGACGCCGCTGGAGTCGTGTCGACGCCGTGAGGCGGTTCCGGTTCGGTCTCGGCGGCCTCGGCACAGTGTCAGTTCTTTGTCGACGCCGGTAGGCGGTTCCGGTCCGATGTCGGCGGCCTCGGTTCGATCTCTACCTCCGATTCGACGACGTCGGGCAGTCTCTTCACGATGTCGACTTCGGGCGGCTCCGGTCCGATGGCGCTCTCGGCTCCGATGACGTCGGCCGGCCTGGCCTCGATGTCGACTTCCGGCGACTCCGGGGTGCGATCCTCACCCCCCGACCTCCGGTGCTCCTCCTCACAGGCTCCGGGCGACTCCGGAGTGCGATCCTCACTCCCGACCTCCGGTGCTCCTCTACCTCGGTCTCCGACGACTCCGGAGGGCGGACTTCACTCCTCCGATGACGCCGCTCGCTCGACCTCGGTTCACTTCCTCCTCGACCTCTGGTATTCCTCTCGACCCCCGTCGGCGCCCTCTCACGACCTCAGGCGGCTCCGGGTACGACGTCTGCTACTTCAGTCAGCGCCGCTTCTCCACCTCGGGCTCCAGGTCTTCAGGCTACTCGACGCCGGACTCCAGGGAAACCAGTTCTCAGGTCAGAATCTTGCTGTTTTCTTGGTTCTAAGGCCTGTTCCTGCTGTCCAGGTCCTTAGGATGGTTTTCTTCTGTCTTCTTCCCACACAGGGCTATAGGCTGGGATCCATCAGTAGGGACAAGTATCAAGGGTGGGTTTATGGACCCCACTCCAGGCACAAGTTTCCACCCCTGCTGCTTCACTCCTTCCTCCTTCACTGTTGTGCTCCTCTCTCTTCACCAGTCAGGTGCCAACTGCCTCTCTTATCCTCCCAACATTCTAAACCGCCTCCAACGGTCACAGGGTTCTGGAATCTCCTGGAATGTTCTGGAAAGTGCTGGTAGGTTCCAGTGGATGCTGGTGATGTCACAGGTGGCCACCATTTTGTGCTTCAGGCCCTCAGGCAGAAGTTTTCAGGGGTAATTAAAATGGCTCCCTGAATCTGCATCAATATGAAAAATGAAAACAACTGAGGGAGAAAGGGCCAAGTCCTACATAACCCCCTTCCAGCCAAAAGCCAGGGTAGACCGATCAATGCCTTGATGGTCTTCCCTGCTTGGGGCGAGAAAAGGTGGACGCAGGCCCGCAACGGCAGGAGCACCCGCAAGTTCTCCTCCGCTCTGGAACCCAATGGTTCCCTAACAAACCTCCCTGGACCAACAAAACCACCCCACGGGGGCTCCCTAGCTAGTTGTGGCCAGGACCGGCCCCTGGGCCATCCAGATGTCTCTGGCCCGGGTGATCTCGCGGAGTGGGGGGCAGTAGCCCCAGGCCTGTAGTGCCCGTTGACCACTCCGGTCCTCCTCCTTGCAGTCCTAAACTGCCTCTGGTCCTTCCTCCTGGGGTTCACACCCTTAGGCTGACCAGCCTTCAGGGGCGAGACTCTCCTCCCCCTAACTCTCCTTCTGGGGTTCCTCACCCTACCCTGCGAGGCACCCTCAGACCAACACTTCCTCCTCAGTCTAGGGCCTTGACCCCTCAACTGATCCTTCAACCTAGGGTCTAAACCCTTAGGCTGAGTCGGTGCCCGAGGCGAGACCATCCTCCCTCTGCACCCCCTTCCAGATTTCAGCACCCTCCTAACGGGAAAAGTACCCCTGGAAGTCAATTCTGGGGGGACCCTGTTAACAGAGGCCCCACCCGCCAGGTCAGGCAACCCCTGAGCCTGGCATCCCAGCCCAGGACCTAAACCCTGAAACTGGGCCAACCCCAGAACCTCAGGCGCGCTGGTTACAGTCGCCCTGGGTCCTCCTGACACTAGGGGCTCCCCTGCACTGGAGGGCACATCGGGACAGCCTAGGCTCCCAACCTGGGGCTCCCTTGCGGAACTCTCCAGGCCCTGAGACTTCGGTTGGGGCACCTCGGGACACCTCCCCGTCTCACGCCTTCCTACAGATAGGTCGTGAGGCCCTACAACCCTCTCTCCCTGGGACCTAGCTGGGCTATCTGCCACTTCTCTCACCTCGCTGGGTTGGAAGATCCCTGCACTACCCCCTTCAGGTTCACACCCCAATGCCTCCTCAGACACCCTGGTGATGTCATCCTGGGGTAAATAAACTTCTAGCTCCTGTGAAGCTTCTGGTATGCTGCCACCAGTGTCCTCGCTGGACACACTCATCTGGAGGGCACGCAGCTTCATCTCCTTCATCCAAAGCTCGTGCGCCATCCTTTTCTCCTCCATCTCTTTCTCCAGCCTTGCTAAGTCCCATGCGAGCTGTCTTTTCTCCCTCCGGTCTGTTAACTTCCTGACTTGGGCCACAGTGTACGTTTTTAGATTTTCTAGTACAAACTCCATCTTGCCCACTCAGGTCAGAGGACAGGTTTTGTGCAGTAACAATGTAGGGTGGTACCTTTAGTAATACCTCCTCCCACCACCAGAGTAAATTTGGAAAAAACAAAAACCCACAATTAGGAAGGCCGCTGTGAGAAAACTCCCGGTGTAGGCCTATGGACTACCCACAGTTATTGTTGAGTATATGTAGGCACAGCTCTATCCCACCACTGAACACCAATTTATGTTGGAAACAGCCCACTCCCACTCCGCAGGGTGGTGGTGGACTCCCCGAACACACTGTGGTAGCTTGGCTCGAGTGGTCAGGAAACAGGCGCAGTGCTAAGCATACAATATACCCATACAATAACCATGCGTGCATCCGTTCCAAAAACGACTCTACACCGTAAAAATTATGAAAATATTCTTTCTTTATCTTTCTTCTCTTAGTTGCTGATTGGGAAAATAAATAAGTCAATCACAATATATACATTCTTAAATAGAGCAGGTCAAATAAATATTTGCTGTTTGATGAAATAAATAGGGGTGATCATAAATAACAGGGCATAAATACAAGTGCAATATATACAGACAATTAAATACTTTGAGGCAATAAATACTGTACCAATAAATATTGTACACCATCCAGTCCTGTGGACCTATAAATATAGTGCAGCAATAAATAGATAAAAATTCAATAAATACAGTATCCCCAATAAATAATTACAAGTATACAGCACCCCTCATATAATCAGATGACACTTCACTTCTTAAGGGCTGATTTGGCCCAGGCACAGCTTGTAGGGTTGTGGAAGGCTTGAGGGGGAGGCTACTCCCTGGCTGGGACAAGGCTGAGGCCTAAACTGAGGTAGATCAAAGGGGGGAATACCAGTGCCCTGGCTTTCTCTCTCCACACAACCTCTCTAGGTTAGTCCCAGTTCACCCCAGGCACAGTCAGGTTGGTTTCAGCACCTCCCTAGCCCCTTAGAGCAGTCTCTCAGGTCTCCACAGGGCCTTAGGCGCCCTCTACTCCACTTACTGCCCTTTTTCTGATGTTCCGACGCCGCTGGAGTCGTGTCGACGCCGTGAGGCGGTTCCGGTTCGGTCTCGGCGGCCTCGGCACAGTGTCAGTTCTTTGTCGACGCCGGTAGGCGGTTCCGGTCCGATGTCGGCGGCCTCGGTTCGATCTCTACCTCCGATTCGACGACGTCGGGCAGTCTCTTCACGATGTCGACTTCGGGCGGCTCCGGTCCGATGGCGCTCTCGGCTCCGATGACGTCGGCCGGCCTGGCCTCGATGTCGACTTCCGGCGACTCCGGGGTGCGATCCTCACCCCCCGACCTCCGGTGCTCCTCCTCACAGGCTCCGGGCGACTCCGGAGTGCGATCCTCACTCCCGACCTCCGGTGCTCCTCTACCTCGGTCTCCGACGACTCCGGAGGGCGGACTTCACTCCTCCGATGACGCCGCTCGCTCGACCTCGGTTCACTTCCTCCTCGACCTCTGGTATTCCTCTCGACCCCCGTCGGCGCCCTCTCACGACCTCAGGCGGCTCCGGGTACGACGTCTGCTACTTCAGTCAGCGCCGCTTCTCCACCTCGGGCTCCAGGTCTTCAGGCTACTCGACGCCGGACTCCAGGGAAACCAGTTCTCAGGTCAGAATCTTGCTGTTTTCTTGGTTCTAAGGCCTGTTCCTGCTGTCCAGGTCCTTAGGATGGTTTTCTTCTGTCTTCTTCCCACACAGGGCTATAGGCTGGGATCCATCAGTAGGGACAAGTATCAAGGGTGGGTTTATGGACCCCACTCCAGGCACAAGTTTCCACCCCTGCTGCTTCACTCCTTCCTCCTTCACTGTTGTGCTCCTCTCTCTTCACCAGTCAGGTGCCAACTGCCTCTCTTATCCTCCCAACATTCTAAACCGCCTCCAACGGTCACAGGGTTCTGGAATCTCCTGGAATGTTCTGGAAAGTGCTGGTAGGTTCCAGTGGATGCTGGTGATGTCACAGGTGGCCACCATTTTGTGCTTCAGGCCCTCAGGCAGAAGTTTTCAGGGGTAATTAAAATGGCTCCCTGAATCTGCATCAATATGAAAAATGAAAACAACTGAGGGAGAAAGGGCCAAGTCCTACAGGAGGGATTCAGGGGCGTGAGCATTTTTAAGATAGTTTCTTCATTGTAAAAGCTGAAGTCGGTCCAGGAGGCATTTTTCTTGAGTTCGAGCTTTGTAGAGCAGATCATCGGGGTACTTGGTGTGGTCAATGAGTCTCTCATATGTGGGTCAGTATGTGATAATAGATCGTTAAGTAGGAATGTCTTTAAGTTTTCAGTCTTTGTTGTGAAAAAGGAAGCGAGCTCCTCGCAATTGGGGTGTGTTTCCGGATTACCTTGGGGAGAGTGGGAGACACCCTTAGATTGAACTTTGATTATTTCAAATAGTCTTTTGGGACGATTCTTGGCTTGGTCTAATTGTTGACGAATGAAGTCAGCTTTTGATCGTCTAACCTTTCTAGAATAGGAATTTCTCTTGCTTCTTAGCAGTTTGAGGTGGGCAGCGGATGGAGCGGCTCTCCATTGTCTTTCAATTGCTCTTAGTGATCTTCCGTCTTCATTTAGCCTACCATCATACCAGGGGTTTGATCCTTTTGCGGTGACTCTTTTCAGTTGTAGGGGGGCTAAGCTGTCTAGTACCTGGTTCATAGAGTGAAAGTAGTGATTGTTTAGAACATGTACATCTTTTAATCCATCCTGTGGGAGTGTGAAGGTGTGACTAGCGGTGGCGAGAGAAGCAGGGGTAATGTTTTCTAGGTTCCTCTTCCAAATTTTCGTTCTCGTAGGTTGGACAGAGAGTAGTTTGACTTCTTCCTTGATGTGGAAAGTAATTATGTGATGGTCATACCAGTCGCAAGGGAGGATCGATTCCAACTGGGTAGAATCTGTTTTTGGCAATTACTAGGTCGAGGATGGAACCCTTTTCGTGGGTGGGGCTATCACAGATTTGGGACAAATTAAGGTCAGACAGAAAAGCTTTGAGGCTATTGACCTCTGGGTCGTCAGGATCATTCCAGTGGAGGTTGAAGTCCCCCAGGAAGATCTGAGTTTTTTGTTGTCCGACATTTGAGGCTAGGATATCCATTACATGTTCGATGAAGATGGAGTTGTTTCCAGGAGGGTGGTAAAAAGAATGCAGAGAGCATAGAAACTTGTTATTGCTCGTGATGTCTAGGCAAAGGTACTCACAGGAGGAGAGCACCGGTGAGTTGATGCAGTTCACAGAGAGGTAAGTTCCTATGGATGAAGGCAATGCCACCCCCTGGTCTATCGAGTCTGTCTAGTCTAGTAATGTAATAGTTAGGGGGAACTAGCAGGTCTAAAAGGGGCGTGGATGAATCGTTTAGCCAAGTTTCCGTTAAAATTATGAGATCGGGTTCATTAGTTAGTATGAGGTCAGCTATATCCGTGGCATGACGTGATGCAGATCTACAGTTTAGTAGGATACATTTTAGCTGGGTCATGGTGGGAGTAGTGTTGTGGTTGTGAAGGATGGGTACCCTCTTGAGGTTGTTTTCAACAATACCTCTGGGAGTATGTCTCGAGACTCTAGAGGCATTGGGATGGATGGGCTGGATAAAGGACAGTTGTTGCAGGTTGTCTGTCTGCAGAGGTTCATGGTAAAGGGGGTGAGAGTTCATAGGAGCCAAGTAGGGAGGTAAGGTCTTTCGGTGATATGGGGATTATTTTCCTGGTAGGACGTGATGGCGCATTGGGGTAAGGTACTGTTTTCCATCTGGGGGGCAACTGAGGCGGGGGGCTAGTGCATGGCCGATTAATGCATTTCGTTTGTGGCTTGTGTTGTTGCAGAATCAGGTCGTGAAGGGTTTGGTTGTCCTCTTTGATTTGATGTAGGGATAGTAGTATCACATCAAGTCTGTGGTCCGATGTAGGGGCTGTCGTGTTAATAGCCTGGACTGTGGTTAGTTGAGTAGGGGTTATTGCTTGTTTGGGGTCCAGGGATGTGCCGTGAGCTAGCTTGACGTAAGGTGGTTTCCCAATGTGATAGTCCGTGGGGGGATGGGTGGAGAGGGGACGTGGCGGGGTATTGATGCGTACTTTAGTAGGATCTGATTCGATGTAAGGCAGTATTTCTGAGTGGCAGTCATTGGAAAGGCGGGGAAGTACAGAGGGGATGGGAGGGGGTGTTGATGTGAGCAGAAGGCAGCAGGACCGTGAGATTCATAGTGCAGGGAGATGGGGAAGATGGGACTGCGAGCTAATCAGGAGTAGGTTTGTAAGGAGCGATGAGAGCCGAGTCTGCAGTGAAGTTACTGGGTATGGAGAGGGAAGTGGGAAGGGGAGTACTATTAATAGGATGGGCGAAGGTGTGGTTGAGGAGATGAGGAGTGTTAGTGGAGGGCGAGGGAGCGTGTGGGAAGGCTGGGGGCGAGGTAGTGCCAGTGTAAGGCGAGGTGGGTATGGAAGAAATTGTGGTGGAGCTGGGGGCAGAATAAGGATTATGGAGGTATTGGTCACTTAATGGGGTGTCAGCTACGCCTATGCTGACACTATCAGGAAAGCGATAGAGCAGTACTTTAAACTTAATGTAGGCACTGTTGAGAGCGCACCCCCCTATTGGGGAAGCCTTTTAGGTAACTATCAGAGGGGTCTACATTGGTACAGCTGCGGGTATTCTGAAAGATATTAGAGGACAACTCGCGAAGACGGAAGCAGCATTAGCGGAGCTTGAAAAAGAATACACGTCTCGACCATGTGCAGCCACACTCTCTCGTATTCATGAGTTGATATTAGACTAAGATGAAATGGCAGAAACCGAAATACGATATCTTTCACGTAGACACATAGCCGAGGCCTATGGTGAAGGAGGTCGGCCTGGCTGGAATCTGGCTGCTAAACTCTAATTTTCACGCTGAGCATCATCATATCACCAAAATAGTTGACACACAGGGTGGTGAACATTACACACCTCAGGACATAGTAGACCAATTCCGGGACTGCTACGCTAACATATATACATCGCGTGGGAGTGCTAACGGTCCACTCTCGCTAAGTACCTTTCTGATGTTGCTTGGGCCTGGCTGTCGCCTGGCCACCGAGAATATCTAAGCCAATCAGTTGAAGCGTCTGACATTAAGGCGGCAATATGCGCTTTACTGAATAAAAAGACTCCGGGGCCGGATGGCCTCATGGCTGAATTCTATAAAGAGTATGTCGACCTACTAACACCCTATTTGCTGAAGGTATATGCTTAGGCACATGAAATGGGCATATTACCGCCATCGCTCCGGCAAGCTTTATTACTTTAGTAAAGAAGGGCAAGTCACCCTCTCTGCGAGTCATACCGCCCCTTATCTTTGATAAATCTGGACGCAAAAATAGTTGCTAAAATTCTGGCAACCAGGCTCCAGCCATTAATGCCGTGTCTGGTCTTACCGGACCAATCTGGGTTTATACCAGAAAGATCTATGTCCCACAACTTACGAACTGTATTTGCGATGCTTCATGTGTTGGATCCTGAACTTCCTGCAGCTGAGGTAATGTTGGATGCAGCAAAAGCATTTGACTCCATAGAATGTAGCTACATGTTTCATTATATTCTGACCCATCCGCGCAGGGGGGCCTCACTTCGGAGCCATTTAAGATTGAAAGGGGTACCCGGCAAGGTTGCCCTCTCTCACCGCTGCTGTTCGCTATCATGCTAGAACCTCTGACTTGCGTGATTCACCAGCGGCACAGGGAGTCGGCCCTTAATTTTAAGCACCGTCCAGTCGGTATATCCCTTAATGCCGACGACATGGTGCTGTTTATTAGAGAGCCGCAGCGATATCTAGCCCCTGTATTGAGAGAATATATCAGATTTGGGCTTTTTCGGGTCTCAGCATCAACTGGGATAAATCGGTGCTAATACCTTTGATATCGATAACAACTCCTCCCAGTATGGAATATCCATTGGTGTGGTCTACAGAGCCAGTTAAGTACTTAGGTGTCTGTGTGCATCGTGACCCTGAGATTGTCATATAGGAGAATTATGGGAGAGCGTGTGTTTCCCTAGAGCAACAAATAGACAGGTGGGCGGCACTGCCATTATCACTGGCAGATCGCATTGCAGTTATAAAAATTATTGTCTTACCGCGGTTTCTGTATCTATTTTGTAGCATTCCTATTAAATTGACAAATAATTTTTTTAATACTGTGCGAACTTCATTGCTCCGCTTAATCTGTGGTGGCAAACAAGCTAGGGTGGGCTGGAATACCCTTACGCTGGATTATGCCAAGGGATGCTTTTGTGCACCGGACCTCTACATATACTATTTATGTGCCCAAGCGTAGTACGCGTACTATTGGTACAACCCCCACGCTTTTACTCCTCATGTTGCGGTGGAAAATGGTGATGCGCACCAGATCCCATTATCTGGGATACTCACACACTGACAAAAAGACACGCTAAAGTATGAAATTAATACACTAGACACTACCATTGCGGCCTGGCAATTCATCGGTAAACTCACAGCTAAGGTTCCAATTTATGCTCCAGCTTTGCCGCTGGCACATCATGCAGCGCTCTCGGTGATGCAGGAGGAAGGCCCGATGCGCTCGTTACGAGAGACTGGTATTGACAGAATGAAAGCCATTTATCCAGAATGGAGTTTCATTACACCAGAGGGGCTCCAATGTATCACTAACCCATCGCCACTATTTCAGTTTACTGTGCACAGGTTAAAGCTTCCTATTAAAACACATTCCACTACATATCCTGCTGAACCACCTGCTTTGCACTCTCTGCAATTACTACTGGTCGCACCCACACGACGCAAATTAGTCACTAAACAGTACAGAGACGAGAAGGTCATGGATACAGATAGAAGTCTTGCCCGCTAGAATGATAGGCTCACTCCTCCTTTGCTACCGTCGGAATTAGAGCATATTTGAAAGCTCACCATTACCCTCACACCTAACGGCAACCTGCGAATCATCCATTTTAAGTATATTCATCAAGTATATCATACACCTCTTAAGCTGCATAGGTTTGGTCTCCGTGACATAAGCAATTGCAAATGCTGCGGCCAGTAAAATGCAGCCTTCTGGCACCTAGCATGGAACTGCAGGCCGGTGTTTCAGTACTGGGAAGAGGTGGTGAAGCGCACGCAGTCTATGACTGGGGCCCTGTTACAATGTACACCGTTAATCTGTTTGTTACGCTATGTGCCCCAGCTGAAAGGGCCCTTAGGCAGGTTTGTGAGGATTGCATTGCTGATGGAAAAACGTAGGGTGGCGCTGACTTGGGAAAGCACCCTGGCCCCCCGGGCAGATCATTGGGTTAAAGATATGGTCTACTGCAAAGAGAACCTCGAACGTTATGCAGAAGAGCTTCCATCGTCCTCTAAGCCCAAGGACATTTGAGAACCTTTACGTCAATATCTCCTTTCACAGGCACAAAATGGGTCAAATGCTGATGCAGAGTGATGTTACCATATGTATATCTTTTTTCATAATAGGACAATGTTACTACATAATGCCAGAAATCCATGTCTGAATTTATTGAGAGAGCGGTCAATCACATGATTTAGTTGTTTGTGTTAATGTTTGCACTACCTTGTACGGCAGCGATGCTGCATATGTTTCTTGAAATCTAATAAAAAAAGATTTTTTTTAAAACAAAAACTTAAAATGCAGTTGTGGTTGAAAAGCTTATCGCTCCCAGAAGCCTTTGTGAAAGGCTTCCTCCATATTATTACAGTCTGAGCCTGCGATTTCCCATCCACTTCTCAAAGCATGTGCTTTTAAAATGAATTAAACTGTTTTCCAAAGATCATCTTTAACACCCTATTGACTGCCGAGTATATGACCAGTTTATCTCTTGTACGGCTCTTAGCCCGTCAACATCCCTGCTGCTGAAAGACAAAAGGCAGGGACTACACAAAATAAAATAAATATGACTTCTAAAGCCACGTGCACTTGCTGCTCCTGGTACTGCCTTTTGGACGCCTGATATCGGGGGTGGCAAGGGCAGTGCCAGAGCTAATGTAAGTCAATCCAAGGGTGAAAACTGGCTTCCCTGGGTAGTGAAGAAAGGTCACATGTAGTCACAGAATCTCAAAGTTCACCCAAGAGAGATGAGAAAAGAGAAACATGAACAGCTGCATGTTTATGTTTTATGTTTATGGATTTATAAAGCGCGTAGCTGCCCGGAGACTTCCCATCGCTAGTGCATGGAACATTGGGCGGTTAACCACAGCTTCGAGGGTCTTTCATTAGATTTTCTAATAAAGAGTTCATGCAGGAACTCATCTACTGACCTACGTGCCCTTGAACTCTGAGGAGAGTAAAGGAATAGCTGGAGAGCAAAGAGAAACAAACGGTCTCCTGAAGTGAAACAGAAAGTACTGTCAAATGCAACTGATCCCTGCAACAGAAAAAAGATGCGAGGGGACCGTCCAGAGAAAACTTATAACAAGAAGCAAAGGAAAAATATGTCTGTGACCGAGGAAAGGAGGAATTCAGCGATGTCCAATCAGGGGTGATGTGTTTGCATCCAAATAAGGGCCAAGTATGTTTGCTACATTTTTATTTAATTTCAATAAATATTTGACAACTCGCGCTGCTGAGAAAGACTAACTCAAAACTCACCGAAAACAATAAGGAGGGAATATATATATATATATATATATGTGTGTGTATATATATTTTTTCAGCAAAAAAACGCTCCTTTACTCAGGATCCAGACCCTTGGTAGGTAGTGCACGCCCTGGGGGAGCATCCGGGAAAAATATTTCCACAGTTCCAGCGATATAAGTGCACTCTCAGGAAACGTTCAAATAATATCCATAAGAGGTTTATTAAACTCCAACGCAACGCGTTTCTGCTGTAAAGCCTTGCTCACACGTACAGAGACCAACAATACACTGTGCATTATATTCAAGAGGTGGAAACGTAAACGTTTTGCATAAACAACATAGGACTGCGTATACAAGACTCAATCTGGCGGCCATTACAGAACAGGTAATAAATCGCAATGTAAGCACCCGGGAAAAATAATTCCACAGTTCCACGCCACAGCGATATAAGTGCACTTTCAGGAAACGTTCAAATAATATCCAAACCTCTAGAGGAAGTTTCGAAATGGTGGGAAGCCATATCCTTGCAAGATTATATAGACAAGGGTATGGTTCCCAGAGGTCTCCGCATCTATACCATCCCATCATATGAGAAACCTAACCCGAAAATGCTGGAAGAGTGGGATGAAAATTCAGCTCTAAGCTCAAGACGAATGTTGGAGATCCTCGTCAAATATGCATGGAGTGATACGGAAGTATTATTGTCTGACATCAAAAAGATGAAAGAAGATCTGGAGGGCTGTATGGAACAAGCAATTTACAATAAAGAACTGGAAGAAATGAAAAAAAGGATAAAAAAACATGAAGAAGAAATTAAGGAACGAAAACAATGGAAGATTCACAGGGATTGTGAAGATTATGAACATGGCTGAATACTGACCTTCAGTAGAAAATATGACCACATCTATAACACTCAAATGCCAAGCGGTGGTCCCACTACTAGAATATCAGAAAACTCAACAGCAGATGAAACATCTGTCAGTGGCAATGACACGGATAATTCAGCTACATCAAGCACAATGTCAATTGAAAGGGAACAAGGCTCTAGGCCCGTCACTTTTTTAGACGAGTACAGACATATGAGACAAGGCCGACAAATACCGAGGGGCCCACCGACAACAAAACCCAAGGGGCAAGGAGGAAGAGGCAGAGGAAGAGGCGCAACAAAGAAAGACGCAAAAGAATCAAACAGAGGTGGAAGAAGAGGCAGAGGACGGGGGCTTGTGGGAAAACAACAGACCAGCTCCACAGGAGACGAGTAATGGATGAAGAAATGGTGAATAAAACTATAATAAACCTATCAGACAGACATATTACCGAATTGGAATATGGTGGTGAACAGAGAAGCGTATTCCAATAGTGTAGAAGCCATTTGGGAGAAACTTAGTAACTGGAAGGATATGGGTATACTCGAATGGGAGGAGTACTGTTTTAAAAAAAAAGATTATCCTATCCTTCCTGTAATGTACCTACTTCCAAAGGTCCACAAGGACAAAGACAACCCCCCTGGGAGGCCCATTGTATCTTCAAGGGGAAATGCCACAGAAAATGTATCTAAATATGTAGATTACTTCCTGCGTGAGTTTGTATGCAACCTGCCATCTCACATTAAAGATACCAAAGACTTTCTCAGCAAGGTTGAGGGGTTACATTGGGAAGAAGATTATCTTCTTATCACATTAGATGTGAATTCTCTCTATACGATAATCAACCATGCACAGGGTATAGAGGCATGCAAACAATGTTTACATACAAGACTTATAAGATACAAGGATCACACCACAATGCTGTTGGAAATGATAGAGTTTTGTCTTACCAACAACATTTTCCTCTTTGATGGTACTCTGTTCAAACAGACGATAGGGACTGCGATGGGGACATGTTTTGCCCCATCGTTTGCGAATTTATTCCTTGGAAAATGGGAGAAAGAAATATTCATGGACAAGTCTAGCTTTCCAGAGATTGAATATGTCACGATATGGCTACGCTATATCGATGACATTTTTGGGTATGGAAAGGGGAAGAGGCAGAAGCAATCAGTTTCAGTAATAAGCTAAATAGGAACATCTATAACATCACCCTGACTAGTACACTTAGTAGAACTTCTGTGGAATTCCTTGACACCAAGGTTGAGGTGAGTGGTGACAGGCTTCAGAATAAACTTTTCTGCAAGGAAACTGCAGGGAATACTTTGCTGCATGCCCTTAGCAGCCACCCAGACCCATTAAAATGGAGTACTCCGTATGGGGAGCTGCTGAGGGCAAAACGTAATTGTAGTACCACTGCAGCATTCTTTGAAGAGAAAAACATCATGTTTGACAGGTTTAAAAACAGACGTTATCCGCAGTGGGTACTGAATAGAGCCATCAGGAAGGTGGATACAGTACAACACAAAGATACACTGAGCAGGACTCTGGACAATTCAGAAAGTGAGAGTGGTATGGAGAACACCACTAGGATTATCCTTACCTACAATAGGAGCTCCAAAAACATCAGGAACATATTGTCCAAAAACTGGGAGATACTCAAAAGTGACCCGAATATCGGTCCTTTGATAAGTGACAAACCCAGTATCACCTACAGGAAGGGAATGAGTTTAAGGGACAAACTCGTACACAGTGACATTACAGTATATAACACCACAACTAAACAGGGTCTGTGTGGGTTTTTCCCTTGCGGCCACTGCAAGGCCTGCAAGAATAGCTATATGCATAAAGAATTTATCATTGTGGGTGACAGAAAGAAACAGATAACACAATTTCTCACATGTGGTACACCTTTTGTAGTATATTGTCTTGAATGCCCGTGTAAGCTCAGGTACATTGGGAGTACCATACATCCAGCTAAAAAGCGTGTACTTGAGCATATGCGGGCAATTACCAATCAAGACCAGCAGTATCCTGTGGCACGTCATCTTCAACAGTACCATTTTTCGAATTGCAATCTACTCAGTTTCTACATACTAGAACACATCCCCAGAATACATAGGGGAGGATATAGACCATTGAAACTGAGACAGTGCGAATCTAAATACATTATTCACCTTCAGACGAAGAGCCCTGGGGGGCTCAACATAGATGAAGAGCTGCGAACACATTTGTACACAATGTAATCTTATTGTGATGTGTAACCACAAATTATTTGTGATCTCTGATGTCTTCTTTAGTCTCTTAAGATAATTATCTTTGAGAAATGGGAAAGAAATTTCTATGCTAAGTGGGAATCTCTTCTCACATTGTAATCTCTATTCTTTTTTGTTTCTCTTTTATTCTTTTCACTAAAGGAAGGGGCCCATCTACATGAGTAATTCACCTTCACAGGACCCCTACCCTTTTTTCCAGAGGCACATGGCGAAGGCACTTCACTTCAGTCAAGAACACACTTGGGGGTTTGTTTATTAGTTCAATATGCTCCATGATGTAATGTTGTCTCCTATCACATAATTATCATACATGGTAGCAAGAATATTCTTCAGAAAATAGGTTGCAGACCACAGTGGATTGTGCGGATTTTTGATTCCTTTCACTTTGATGTAATTAGGGCACTTGCCATTACTTTGAGGTAAGCAATGTATGTGACACTGTTCCATATTATAAATGTACTACGGGTACTTTTATTGTGTGTAAGGACATAAGCCCGACAGAAAACAGCTAATTGATGTACAGATTTGGGCACTAGCCCAGTATTATGTTCTCCGGGTATTAACTTTGCCTTATGATCTGCACCCGTTTTTATGTTTCATTTTGAAGAGATAACTTTATTAGTCTACCATGCAGGACACCAAAAGTGCAAGAGACAATGTATAATGTTTTATTTGGGGCACGAGTACGATACGTTTATATGGGAGGTGGAATATGTTATACAGTTTATTTTGCGACTGAGGGCTGTGAATATTAGAACCATGAGTTTATTCAGAGCTCGCGTTCTGTTACAGTGTGGCAGCCATTCATTTTCATGTTTATTTAACGGGGCGCATTGCGAGTGAATCACGGATTAATTGATGCATTTTTAAACACTCCTTGAGTTGCAATGTTTAATGTGTGAAATGCATTTTGGAATTGCTTTCGGCCTAGCAAACACTATTACGCTTACATTGTGATGTATTACCAGTTCTGTAATGGCCGCCAGACTGAGGCTTATATACGCAGTCCTATGTTGATGTTTATGCAAAACGTTTACGTTTGCACCTCTTGAATATAATGCACAGTGTGTTGTTGGTCTCCGTACGTGTGAGCAAGGCTTTACAGTCGAAACGCGTTGCGTTGGAGTTTAATAAACCTCAAATGCCCATAGGCACTGAGAATAGATGTGGAGGGTGGTGACCCCACAAATGTCATGCTGGAGTTCTGAAGGCGAATGAGCAAAATAAGGTGCCTTTAAATTTTGTTTTCATTTTGTCACATCTACTGTGCGCTCCAAGAAAGAGATCAAATGAGGTCAGGTTAGGTTTTCTGTTAAATTGCTGGTTATTTTTTCAACATGGAGATTTGAGTTTACTTTTCTTTCTATTACTGCAAAGTGATTTAAAAAAAAATCACAGAATACTTTGGGACAATCTTGCTGTTGTATAGGGACAGTGAAATGAAAGGCTGGAGGTTGTTAATTTTTTTCTGACTCATAACAAAGTGTAAATACCTGTAAATGAACTGTACAAATTATTCAAAATATACCAGCATTTCGGAAATCACAAGTGAATAATTTTTCAACTTCAAGCAGTTCTCTGAAGATTTTAAAACAAGTCCAATAATTAAGCGACCAGAGATGCAAATGTGCCACTACACTTACATCCACAATCAGCTATTTCATAGGATTAACTACCTCTGTCCTGCCACTGTAACTGTGAGTAGGAAAGCCAAATTGTAATTTTCAGTGTAACATCATACAAAACTTCGCCCAAGGTATGCCAAAATGAGATTATGAATACTGACCGACAGGGGATTGTAACTCTCAAATCCTGCTAACCCTTCTATTGCACTGCCTGTTAGGAATTTCCTAGATTATCTCACAATCTATTCCACCCCTACTGACATCATATGGGGTAGGAGTGCACGTTTAACATAGCTGTAACTGCACCCTATCCATCTGGTACCTGTAGGAAGGTGGAATCTGACTATATGGTTGCCCCCACTTTTTTCCTGGTGTTTGAATGGTTTTGACTAGTCTGGCTGGGATCCTGCTATCCAGGACCCCAGCCTATCTGCTTACTCCCTTAAATGATTGGTGTGCATATTAGATGCACTAGTGATTGGATACTGTGGTACCTTATGAGCCCCTAGTATATGGTAGCTTAGTTACCTAGGGCATGGGTACTTCACAGGCCTAACAGGGGCTGCAGCATGTATTATGCCACCCCTGGGAAGCATTCACAATCTGACACCACAGGCCTGCTACTGCAGCTGTGTGAGGTAGTGTTAGCACTCCTCACTGAGGTATAGGTTCCTATATCTCACCATACACACACATATAAACCTATCAGTCACCCCTCTAACAGGCCCTAACAATCCTGAGGGCAGGGTGCTTAGTTTATTATGTGAGGGGGTGCTTCTGCCTGAGCAGGACCCCTCTGCAGCTAGCAGAGTCTATTCTCTACTGCTGTTTGTGGATGCGGTTAAACCATATACTCTTAACTGCATTATAACCTCGCGGTAAATGCTAACTTTGGAATGACTGCATCAAAACATGTCGTGTTTGGTGTCAAACAACTTGGAATCATACACCCACACCAGTAACTGGTGTGAGAGTATGATCCCACCCTTCTAGAGGGGACGACATGTACCCACTGTACTAAACGGTAGAAATCTTCTAGAGCCCTGGCATCACAAAATGGATGCCACCAGCACAGACACCGGGTTGCCCTCCTGCTGCTGACCGAAACTCGCATTGGAGCAAGCCCAACAAAGGGTATCCTGTCACAGGGAGGTGTTACCACCTCCCAGACAGGATTTAGTGTATTGGAGCTGGGTGGGTGCACTCTTAGAGTGCCTTTGAAGTCCTGCACTGGGGGAGCAGTAGGCTCCTCTTTGCATATGCCAGCTCAAACCGGTTCAGGGGCTACCTGCCCCTGCTCTGGCGCGAAACTGGACAAAGGGAAGTGGGTGTAACCACCCACTACCCTGACCCTCCTAGAGGAGTGGTCATAGAGCTAGTCCCTCCCCTATCTTCACTATAAGATACCAAGCATTGCCAATGCAATTCAGATTACACCTGGACGACGCTCTACAAAGAAGAATCCTGGCCCTTCGACGTTCCACTATCTCTGGAAGACTGAAGAATCTCCCTTGGAGTCAAGGAGTGACTTCCCTGCTTGGCAGGCACCAGTAACTTGATCAACGGTTGCAAACTTCACCGCTCCCGCCAGAGTCCGAGGTCCCTGCGTCCCCTGAAGCAGATTTCCTGACCTCTCGACGGCCATTTTGAGTCCCCAGCGAAGCTGTGGCGTCTGGACCCCACGAGTGACGAGGAACAGCAATACCAGGGAACCGTGCACTGATTTCGTGAGCAAACCCTAAACAACGTTCTACCAACTTGTGCTTTGGACCATCTGTAGTCCAAGTCCCTAGCAGGTCTGGTACCGAAAATCAGCAGCCTACCTTGTCCCGAGTGACCGTGGGCTCCTGTGGAACTTTTCCTGCAAAGGCGTCTTCGCGGTTGCTTGCCCGTTGGCTAGTGATTCACCCGAAGACTTTCTCATCAACTTCAAGGGCTCTCCTGGTTGCTCCGGGCCTGCCCTCACTTACCCTCGCTGGGTAAGTCCATCAGACCTTGCTGGTCTGCACCATCTTCAATCTTCACTCCACAAGAGACTTGCAGTTGCCAAGGTTTGTTGGCTCCAATCCGGTTGCCGACACCGTCATCAGCTGCGTCATCAGCTGCAGACGTCGTGGGACCCTCCGAATCCAGCTGCTGGTCATCGTCGATCTCTCCTGGACCTCGTGAGCGAAGAGACAAATCACCATCGACGACCTGAAGCGACACGACATCAGTGGTCATCCATCCTGCTGGCCACCGGTCACTGGCAAGTGACTTTGAACTCTGTCCCCTCAATTTTCAGGTCCTCTTCAACTTCAATCCATCATCGGATTCCAGCGGACACCTCTCCAGTCATCACAAGCAGCAAGTCTTCAGTGATCTCCATTGAAAAACGCATCGCGACCCGACACCAAAAGACACCTATGCACCCGGCTTCCGTGGGTGAGGTAACTCGTGCACTCCGGTGCCCAAGTGTGTGTTGGCCCTCGAAATACTTACCCTGTAAGTGGCTTGCTTGTTGACTTCTCCGAAGTGCCCTAAAACTTTAAATTACAAACCACGACTTGTGCCATTGAAACCAATAGTAAACCCGCGGCTGTGTTTAGACACTGCACGTGTCTCCCGTGGGCTGATTACTTACCTGCTAACACTGCAGAAGTGAAGCCCCAGCGATTCCTAAGGCCCTAGGCCTTTTCATTTTGCAAGTCGAGTTTGTTAAACCATTTTCTTAGTATATGGTCTGGTGCGCCCCTAGGGCAACAGCCATATTTGTGCTTAATTTATTGAGAAGTGTTGACATTTGAATGTGTATCTGGGTTCTAATCTCATAAAGAGATTAGTACAGTGTATCTAAGAATAAATACATATATATTTGATATATATACCTGTGTGGTGTCCTTTTCATTTGGTAATTCAAGAGATTATAAGGTAAAACAAGCTGCTTTACATTCCTCACAGACTTAGCCTGAAGGCTGCTCTCCACAGCTACCACTAGGATAGCTTTCGTTAAAAGGTTGTCTTAAACCTATCTACCATAAGAGTCGAATTGAACTGGTGCAAGGTGGCCACTATAACTAGTGACCAGCATATGCCAGGCCAACTTCTCACAGTACCCCATTAGTTTGTCCTGGCTATTTAGCCAACAGCTCACTGTTTTCTAGGACTAGTAATTTAATTTTTAGGTCTCGCCTGGGACAGTACATGTGCTATCACTTGAAAGACATTTTGTTTACTTACACTGGGCTGAGAGCCCGCCTCTGCTTACCATTGGTTGGCTTCACTGGAACTCTCATTTGCTTGCTTTTCATCGCTGGTGCATGGACCATTCACTTGAACATCTTGTGTTTGTTCCTTCCCTGGTTTGTCCCAAGTACTTTTGTCCTTCCACTGCCCTCATAATCAGGAGCTACTTTTTTCATTTTGTCAAAGCACTCGACTAGAGTGCATGTCTTTTCCAGCAGTCCTCGTTGTGTCCTCCGTGTTGCTTCAGTCCCCTCCCACAAGTCCTTACACTCCTCCCCCTCTGTGTTGCTTTGACGCCCACTCACTCAGCGTCCATGTTGCATAGGCCTCTGTGTTACTTGCCTCTCCCCCTGCTTTACTGTACAACATGGCTAACATTGACAAAGCCAATAACTCTGGTCTCTTAGGCTAGACCTATTGATTTTGCCTAATGCTCGTTAACTTGCACGTATCCTCATTCAAAAAGAAAGTTAAAAGGCTGCTCCTGAATTAGCACCTGCAACAACATAATCACTATTATTTCTTGTTTACTACCTGGGTCTCCCATTCGACTTTGCATTTTGGTTATTTTATACCACCATGCTGACGGATGTTCTTCATCACATTTTTGTACGTTTATCCTCTTATATGTACAATGTTACTTTGCTTCTCTGTTCAGCGCTCGGATACCCTGATGGATCATGTTCGCGTTATATAAAACTTTTCAAATAAATAAATAGTGTCATGGGCCTAGAATGGACAGTGATGTTGGCTTTTTAGCCCAGGAAATGTTCGTGTCACACACATAACATGGTGTCACCTGACAGCTATAGTTGAAATCCAACTAATGTACATGTCAACATATTTCCGACAAAGGGATTAAATTACGACAGAGCTGCACTATGAAAAGCTAATGAAGGCAGGTATGTCCAGATGAGAGAAGACAGTGCAGAGATGTGCCTGTGTGACTTTCAGGTCACTACCATCATGTTTGTACAGTAAACAATGGCCAGCTAAACTCCGCTTCCGTTGGTTGGGCAGCGCACAAAGACATCACTGCAAATCAAGGTGACTTTCCGTCACCTTTTTCAAAATTACTGACTGACAGCGTGGTCATGACGGCTCCTACATGCTGCTGTGTGAGTTCCAAAATGAAGCGCTGTCAGTGGGGTACTTCGGTGGACAGGCAGGGGAAAGAAAGGGTAGAGAGCGGCGTAGGTGTCAAAGAGCTCGTCTCATAGGCTCACATAGGGCCATATGTAGGTAAATTACATTTACCGATTCTTAAATACCGAATTTTACCGATTCGGTATTTATGAATCGGTAAATGTAATGTAGGTAAATAATTACCGAATCGGTATATGTCGGTATTTTAGAATCGGTATTTACCGATTCGGTAATGGCAACTGGCTTCCCATTCATTCCTATGAGCCTGGAGGCCCATAGGAATGAATGGGAAGCCAGTTGCCATTACCGATTCGGTAAATACCGAATCGGTAATGGGGGAGGCATCATCATGGGTGGCAGGGTGTCACATTGACACCCTGTTGCACCCCTGATTCGTCCATGTGTGCACATGTGGCGCACATACATGCCCTAAGGGCATGCATGTCTGCCACATTGCACACTTCAAATTGCAAAAAATATGCATTTTTACAGGTATTCGTCATTTACCATCAACTTTTAGTTGGTGGTAAATAACGAATCCCCACACCAACGACACACTCCCCCTACATATCATTTCAGGATTCGGTATTTACAAATCTGTAAAATTACCGAATCGGTAATTTTACCGATTCGGTAAATTACCGAATCCTGAAATATGCCCCCTACATACCAACAGCCTCATGCATCAAGCCAAAATCCAGTCGGTAAAATACCGATTCCTTATTAGCTCCCGGTAGCGAGTCCCAAATCCCCAATCCCAATGCATCAACCCAAAACGTGAGCAAATAACGAATCGCTAAATAAATATCCGCTAACATACCGAATCGGTAATACCAAAAATGCTAAGTTACCGAATCGCTAAATACCGAATTAGCAGTTACCGAAATCACTATTAGCTCCCGGAAAGTGCCAATAGCAAATAACGAATCGCACCCCAATGCAACAAAACTCGCTAATAACGAAAATGCCTAAAATCGTTATTTTGCCAGAGCTAAATAAGGGGAATCAAAACCTGGAGGTAAAGTTGCAAAAAAAAAAAAAACAATGCAAAATTTTTTCCTACATGTGCAAATGATTGAGGCAATCACTAATCCCTTAAAGGTGGCCCAGGAGACCCTGTTGGCTCCCACAAAATGGCTGCCCTCTACGTGCTTGCTAGGAGGATGCGGATCAATGCTGCAGGACAGCCCAGGAGAAGGGTCCAGGAGCGAGTTTTCAGACTGCGCATAACCTTGCTCGGGCAGAATGAGGACGAGGTGTACCAGAAGTATCGCCTCAATCGCGCTATGATCATGCGCCTGATTGCAGACCTGGAACCATTGCTGCAGCACCAGACACACCGGACAAATGCAATCCCTGCGCACGTTCAGGTCCTATGCAGCCTGCACCTACTGGCCTCAGGGAGTTTCCAGGGTGTAATTGCGGTGGCCGGAGGTGTTTCGCAAAGCGCACTGTCACGCTTCTTCAGGAAATTCCTAGATGCCATGCTGACAATGCTCCACACACACATCAGCTTCCCCACAACCCCACAGCAGTTGGACCGCACCAAACAGGCCTTCTACCAGGTGGCACAATTCCCACATGTGATTGGATGCATCGACTGCACGCATATCCCCATTTGCCCTCCAGCTGCAAATGAGTACATATTCCGGAACCGCAAGTCATACCACTCGATCAACGTGCAGGTTGTGTGCGATGCCAAGAACATCATAACGGACCTAGTGGCACAATACCCGGGGAGCACACACGACTCATACATCTTCCGCAACAATGGAATGCACAGGCGACTCATCAACGGAGAATTTGGAGAGGGACTCCTGCTAGGTACGTAGAAATACGCTTCCCCACACCAACACCACACATGTATGTACATCACCAATGCTAAGTCTATGCTTCTATCCTCTAGGTGACAGTGCCTACGCCCTGCGGGAATACTTACTCACCCCATACTTAAATCCAGCAACCCCGCAGGAACATCGCTACAACGCTGCACACATCAGCACGAGGAATGTGATAGAGAGGACTTTTGGGATCCTCAAGAGCCGCTTCCGTATCCTTCACAAGACTGGCGGCGCCATGTTATACCAACCAGAAACATGCTGTCGGATAATTGCTGTATGTGCAATGCTGCACAACATTGCCACCAGAAGGGGGATACCAATAGAGGTGGACAGGGATGACGACCACCGGGCTGACCAACCACCCGCCCAACGACGACAGGCACACATCCCAAACACAGCAGAGGGCCATAGGAGGCGGACATATATTATGCAACATAATTTTTGAAACATGGGGAAATGAGACATTACAAGTTGGTTTGGGGTGCAACTGTTTAATGCACAGTAGCACTGAGGATTGTGCAACAAAACTAGCATTGTAAATCATGCTCCAATTGCATCATTGTAAATAAAAGGTGCCTTAAAGTCACGCCTGTGCATACACAGTTATTGGATGGCCATGGTTGCCCCACCATGGTCCTGCATGCATGTCCAACTGTCTAGTGGCGCTTCCCACGTACCCCAAGCCTCCGCTCAGGTGTATCCAATGCCTCACCACGGCCTGTCCCCGCGGAGGCACGCGAACTGCGGCGCCTGGTGCTGGCCTCTGCCAGTGACACGCTGCTGACACTGGAGGCAGCCTCACTTGTGTCATCCCCTCCCAATGCAGCAGCACTACATGTGCTGCTCTGAAGGTGTTCCACAGCAGTGGTGATGTGTCCTAGTGACTTTGCGACATCCCCGCATAAGTGCCCAAGGTCCACCTGCAGTGCGACTGAGCGGCGTGCCAACACAGCGGTGCTGTTGCTGTGCCGTGTGATGGCCTTGGTAGCGGCGGAGGTACGCAACATTTGCTGCCGGTGACTCCTCTTATGGCACTCATGGCCCTCCCTCGTGGCACGGGTGAGCTCATGTACCTCCTCCCTGAGCTGAGCATTGCCCTCTGCAACCGCTGTGGTCATGTCCCTGACCGCCTTGCTCATGTCCGTGACTGCTGCAGTCATGGCGCGCATCTCCCTGGCAAGGCGCACAATATTGCAGCTAATGTTAGCCACATGTCGCCCCTGCATGCGCTGTGTACGCAGCATCCTCTCCTCAATTGCAGAGGTTGTTGGGACATCCTGTTCGGCTGAGGAGACGGAACTGCGACGAGCCCTGTGCCGCCGTGCGCGTCTAGCACCTCCAGGTGGTGCATCAGGTGGTGTGTATGTGCTCTGCCTGGGTGCCAGTTGCGAGGTGGTTGTTCCCATCTCCTGCAAGGGCGCAACTTGGGACCTGCGCCTCTGCGCTATTGAGGCTGTAGTAGCTGCAGCCTGTTTGGCTGGTGCCGTTGCTTGTGGCGCTGGTGCAGGTGCCGTAGCTTGTGGCGCTGGTGGAGGTGCCGTAGCTAGTGGCGCTGGTGGAGGTGGTGCTGTTGGGGTGGCAGGTGTTGGCGATGCATGCGCGTCCTGCGCTGTCTCCTGGTCTGACTCGACGGGTGTTTCCGATATGACCAGCTGGCTGCTGTCGTCCGAATCCCCAGGTGATGCATATGTGTGTGAAACAGTGCATGGTTAGTGGGATAATTACAACTACAAGTGTTGTACACATTAATCTCCCTCTGTGGTCCACTACATGAACAGTCTCCATCCATGTTCAACTGATGTGGTGTATGGTCATTGGATTTACGCCTGTACATGCACACTGGGCTGACTAGACTACAACTCCCAAGATGCACTGGTGTCATGTGTTAAGCTGTCTGTGCCAGAGCTGCAGACACACTGAGATCGGGCTGGGGGCATGGAAATGGATTTACGCAATGCTGGGTGTGGGCACATGCATGCATCTTACCTTGGGCACTTGTGGCTGCGCCGGACGTGTCCATCTGGGTCACCCCCACGACGGCTTCCCGCTCTATCGTCCCTTCCACAAGGTCCTCCAGGGCTGTGTTGGCTGGTGCTGTGGATGCTCCGCCTCCAGTCCTGCTCGCCTCCCGGAGCCTCTCCGCAATCCTCTCTTTGGCACGCTTCCGCAGGTCGTACCACCTTTTCTTGAGGTCGTCGATGCTGCGGGTCGTGACGCCAACAGCATTCACCCTCTCACGGATGCACAGCCATATGCGCCGCTTCTCCTGCTCAGGCACCTTGAGGGACAGCTTGCCAAAGAGGCAGTCGTGTTTGCTGGAGACTCCCTCGATTAGGTACTCGAGCTCCCTGTCTGAAAATTTACGCTTTCGTTTGCGTGCAGACTCTGCGCTGGATGGCACTTCCTGCGCCATGATGTTTGTGGCTTTGGATTTGCAGAGTCGGTGTGGCCTCACTCTGCACAGGCAGTCCTCCTTCCCAGCTCCTGTCTGCTCCTCTGTCGAGGCAATGTGGGTGGGGCAGCAGTATTTCCTGGTTGGTGATGTCATCTGCACGTTCCCGGAGCGACGCGGCAAATTGCGATTTCGCTAATACCGATTCGGTAATAGCTATCTCGGTATTACCGAACTCGCTATTAGCTAATTTGGTATTACCGAACTCGCTATTTGCTAAGGGGAGTTTGCGTGCCCCGCTATGTAGGAATCGGTAAATTTAGCGATTTTTAAGGAATCGCTAAATTTTACCGAATCTGTTGATGCATGTTATTTACCGATTCCTTAATGGCGATTCCTTATTTTTCGCTATTAAGGAATCGGTATTCGTTTGGTTGATGCATAGGCCCCCAAAAGCCTAAATACCGGTCGGTAACGGGATATTTACCGAAAATCGGCCGTTACCGACCGGTATTTGGCTTCCTACATATGGCCCTCAGTGCGCTCACTTAGTGAATCGCTTCTTAACTGGCTAACGCAAAGGCTGTAGGTATGGTGGTCAGCCAATTAACAGGCAGCAGGTCACCCGAGATATCTTGATACACCTATCATGCAGGATGCTGGAGGCGGAGCGCTCGAAAGTAACACTTTTGCAAAATGCACGCTAGAAGCCACGCCACTGAATACGAAAATGGGGACACATAGCCCTAGGCCCTGCCGCAACTGCAACTAGCTCAGCAGGCCGTTCTAAAGCGTGAGCAGCAAACGGTGCATTTCACGCTAGGGCCGCCGTGCCATCTCGCTGACTGCACCACTTATAGCTACGCCACTGATTTAACGTGCAGCACCCCTACATACATTATGCATGTGGTGACATTATGGTATTGCTTCGAAGTAAAAAAATCAAAACATAATAAGATGATGAAAGACGTGAACAGATATCTTGTAGGGCGTAAAGATGTCGAAGCGATACAGAAGATGTCGAGCACCAGCTATAGGGCAGTATCCTAGAAGCATTTTTTCTGATGAGCTTTTGTTCTCCGCAGAACATAAACTGACAGCGAAATTAACGTTCCAAGGCATGCGTCATGAAAGCATTGCAAGTTCCTGGATAAAAGCCTTTTAATTTCATTTTCTTATGTCTGACTAACTGCACATTAGAGAAGTAAATGGAAACAGGATGCATTTAGAAGTAAGATGGTTTAGGGAAAAGAAAGGAAGGAATACAGATAATACGTTTACGTTAGAGTAATGCCTGTTTGAAACAAATATTTTTGAGATCTGTATTGCAAGAGTATAATGTCTGTGATAATTGCCAGTAATTACTAGCTGGAGCTCATCACCTGTACCAATATGACATTACTAAATGCTATATCGCTATGCTTTTAATGACTTTGCATTTATTGATGCACCATTAATTCAATGCACTATACCAGAAATGTATGTAACATGATTTATTTTCTCTATACAATATAAAACAAAAAAAAGACACAAAACAAATTAAGATGGGGAGCTTGAGGCCCCCAGAATTGTCAACTGTCAAGCACGCAGTTGAGCTGTGTGAGGAGGAGAAGCTCTGCAAGACTTCTGTGTGTGGAGTTGAAGCGCTAGAGCAGCGAGGAGCATGGAGCCCAATATGTAGGCTACCAGCAGCAATGATCTGCCACGGTGCCCATCCGCCACTCCTGGGGCCATCACGCTAGCCCACCTTGCGTGGACATTGAGATGAGGGCGCCGGTGGCCCTGGGGCACTATCATACATCCTGTAGACTGCCTCATTGGAAGGAGCAGTGCATGGCCAGACCGCGATTCCACTCCGAGTAGCGGGAGGAGCTTTGGAAATGGAAGCGTGAGACCTGATCCGCCAGCAGTGGAGTGAGGAGGCACTCTTAACTTCTCCCATTCCTGAGGAGCCACGTTGGAAGCCATGCTACTGACAGAGAAAGCCACAGTGAATTTTGACTAAGTAGCATACATACCATGCGGGCCACGAGGCCTCAGGAGAGTCTTCATCTGACACTGGCTCCTCCACCCTGCATCTTCAGCTCTGTTAAAAGAGATCGGCCCCCTGAGGGCCCGGGCGGTAAGAAAAGTCTGCCGGGGTGAGTAGGGAGACCTGGACGTTCCACTCACCTCCCTACCCCCCAAGCAGCAGGAGCCTAGCTGAGTGTCTGGAGGGAAACCCATTGGCTGCAGGTCGCCATGGTGAGAAACAAGGGTTCCATGGCACTCCCAGGTCAATCACCTCAACAAATACCCATTCCAAGGCATAGTAGGGCTAGCTGGAGAAGACCTCTTGGCTGGGATGGAGCTAACAGGCATGGAAGACCAGTGCCCCACCATGAAAAAACGGATTCAAGCCATTCAGGCCTCTAGGGTGGCCCTAGAAACAAAAGTTGGCACATTGGCAGTGGATGTTGCATTGATACGGCTGGAAATACCAAGTAACTACAGTGGAGAACAACATGAAAGAACACAATGCCTTCTTTAATGCCCTCACTATTGAAGTCCATCAACTCAAAGAGACAACTCAGCAGCTCCACCCAGGCCCAAAGACGCTGAAGCAAGTACTGCCGCAATACCATACGGTTTGTAGAGATACCAGAGAAAGTTGAAGTAATGAGCGAGAGTAAATTCATTGAGAATTTTATAACCATCAGAGTGAACACCAGAGAATTCTCCCTGCAGTTTGCGGTAGGGCGAGCACATAGAGCGCCTGGAGCAACTCCAAGGCTGGGGGTGCACCTGCAACTGATTATTGCTCGATTTCTCAATTTCAAAGACCATGACTCTGTGCTACGTGCAGCCCAACAACAGGGCACACTCCTCTTCGAAAACCACACAGTCATGGTACTCTCGGATTTCCCTTAAGAGGCGTTGTTCAATAAGATCAAACAGGAACTCAGAAAACTTAATCAGCAATACTCAGTGTGCATCCAGGATGGCGGGAATTCCTGATTCAGTTCTTCTCCTATGGGACTGGCTTGAGCGATGGCGGCTAGAGGGGGAGTTGCGGGGCCGGAGCCCACGGGCCTCTCCATCCCCAGCAGAGCAGACAGCGACACTCCCTGTGGACAATGGAGGGCCCGAGGTCAGAGACGATACAGACGGTGACTGAAGCAGGTGCTAAAGGTGCCACAACTGGCAGCGGACGATTTGTTGGGACTGGCACTGACAGTTGGGAATAGAGACACCCCAACACATCTTCAGTGAAGGGGACCTCGTTTAGTGGACACTAACCGATACAACAGGTTTGAAAAGTACACAAGAGGTGACAGACTCCACAGGCACTGGGGTTGGGAAGTTCTTTTTTTTTTTATTGAGTTTTTGCTTTAATATAACCAATACAAGCATGTCATCAATTATATACTGTCCTCACACACTATGACCGTGTTATTATGGTACAATAATGTCGGTACATTTAAAGCCATCTATGTATCATCAGTTGTTCCAACCAGTACACTTTAAATTTCACAATGTATATAGGTCATATGGTAAGTTGTGAGTGGGTTCCACATGTCCCTGGGGCGTGACAGGGTGGCAGTTCCTCCGCATAGGTTTCCAGTTGTTCTTTGCAATAAGATACGTCTTGTTGCCATTGTTCACAGGTAGACCTCGATGTCTTACCCCAGTGTAGAGCCACCCGACGCTTTGCCAGGAATATTTGATTTATTGGACATGTGTGTTCGATTAAGCCAAGTAGACATATTTGTGGAGTGCAATCCACCCACTCTAAAACCATGTTGGATAGTGACGTTGTTACCCGTGTCCAGAACTGCCATACTGCAGTGCAGAGCAAGGCAGGATGCACGAAATCTGTACCTAGCTCCCTGCAGAGGGTCCATGTTGTATCCCTGTGTTGCCCGTATCTGAACAGTCTGGCTGGGGTGTAATACACCCCAGCCAGACTGGAGGTACTTGAAGTGGGTAATTTGCAGAATGCAGTTCAGCGTGAGTAGCACAGTTAGCATGCAGCAGAACCGCCAGTTATCTAGCGTTAAAGGTGTGTTAAGGCCCGCATTCCAATTTTCCGTTGCCTTGTTTGTGGCTGATTGCCTATCGGATTGTGTGGCATTATATAATCTTGTGATAAGCTTACTACGTGTGAGGGTTATTAGTAATAGTTGGAGCGCATCTAGTGTGGGAGGCGCCTCTGGGAATGAGGGGTATAGCTTCCTCGTGGCTGTTCTGAGCCGATAGTATGTGAATGTCCATAGTGTCAACTGGTGTGTGTGCTGGGTCTGCTCTCAGAGCGATAAAAAAGTCCCTCTGGCTAGACATCCTCCATGGTCTTTAGTCCAGCTTTGTCTAACATAGCCAGTGCTCCTGGGGTGGTGGGGGGGGGGAGGTGAGTTCCATGCTTGTAACCTGGGGTGGAAAGGAGGGGGGAGTTTTTGGGAGAGATTTGACACTACACATGAGGCACACAATTGGGGGTGCTGGCATTGCCACTCAGGGAGCCATTTACAGTCCTAAAGGGACACAAGGGGTGGTGACACTTGACTCACAACTGAGGAAATTCACGCTACTTTCTTGGAACATGACTGAGTTTGAAAACAAGCAGAAGAGAGGGATGGTGACAGGTTCCTGTATCACCATAACCCTGATGTGATCTTGCTTCAGGAGACCTAGCTGGTGGGCAACAACTGGGCATTTCTGCTTTGGGGATGGTACACGGTCCTGGTGCAATCTGGATTTTCCTCGCGTTCCAAAGGGGTGGGCATACTAGTATGAAAGTCACTCCCACTGCTGATTACTAAAACGTGGATTGATCCTCGGTGCTTCTGCGCAGAGCTCATGGATGACTGGAAGGGTGAGCAAATGCCGACCGCATCCTGGTAGTTCCCTCCAGAGTTCCAGCTGGACATGCTCCAGAAACTGGGAGACTGGCTTTTGCAGATGCCACAGGCAACAACGAATATAGGAGGGGATCTCAATTTTACCCTGCATGGGGATATGGACAGGCTTATACGAGGCAGTCACTCCCTGGTAAACACATGCCTGCATACCTTTTTCAAGGTCACGGGGCTCACCGACGTATGGCGAGATGCACCCACAGAACAGCTGTTTCCTATGCTGCGGGGGCTTCAGCCTCAGAGTCTAGACTTGATTATCTCCTAGCTCCCCAGACATGGGTGAAGTCGCGAGGGGGGTACGGATGGTACAGAGATACCCATTATTTACCAAGAGGGATCTCGAATCACTCCCAAATCTACACTACTCTGCGGGCACCATCATGGCTACTAGACCCTTAGGAGTTAGGCGACTGGAACACCAGGAAGCTCATGGTCTCTGCCACGGAGACGTACTTTAAGGAAAATACAGGATCCGTGTCATCTGAGACCATACCCTGAGAGGCCTACAAACCTGTTCTCTGGGGAGAGCCTAATATCCCATACTACTGGGAAGGGCAGAGGGAGGTCACCAAGCTTGAATCTAGTCTGCTGGCACTGGAGGGGGTGTATGCCCTTCACCCGTCCCTAGACACCCTTCACTTCAAGGGCCATCTTAGGGAGAAATGTCCTAAACAGGAAAAGGAGGAGGCAAGGGCTCAATATTGTACAAAGCAACACCAGCTATATTAGGTCCGAAATAAGGCTGGGAAACTTTTGCCCAGGTTAGTGTGGCACGAAAAAGGAAGGCGCTGGATACACCAAGTGGCGAACCACGAGGCGCGGGTGGTGCATTGCCTGTGCTTTTGCGCTCCACCTTGTGGTACTTTATCACTCAGGGGCCGCCCAGCCTAGGGCAGACCTTCAGCTTCAGATGTTTGTGGGTGAGCAGCCTATTCTGAAGCTTGACCGGCATAACTTGCGAGCTTAAGATAGGGAGAATGGGTTTGAGGAGATCAGGGACAGTATCCATCAGCTACAGATGGTGAAGACCCTTGGAGCAAACGGTCTCCCCTGGAGTTTTATAGATGTGTGGGGAGACTGGTGGCTGAGCCAATACAGAAGATGCAGCTAGAGATGGTGGGAGCCTGTCTGGAAAACTTAGGAAAGCCACTTTAGTCCTGGTCCAAAAAAAGAGGGCAACGCCCGGGACCACTGTACCTCCTATAGGCCGATTACCCTACTCAAATCTGAAGTTAAAATCCTGGCCAAAATCTTAGTCAACCAATTAACACAAGTTATCAATAAACTAGTGACTCTCGACCAATCGGGCTTCATGCCCACACATTCTACCCACCACAATCTTCGGTGATTCTTTAGGTGTATGGAAAGGACACACATCCTGGGGGGGGCCAGCAGTACTGCCAGTCCTCGAGTCTGAAAAAAAGCCTTTGACAACTGCTGGAGGTCGCTATCAAAGCAGGTTTTCACCTGGTACAATTGAAAATCCTGCATCCAGCTTATTACACCACAACACGTTTGGTCCGCATGGGCAAGGTGGAGCATGACAGATGTCTAAGGAGCTATGGTTACAAAGGGACGGTGATACATACCTTCTGGGACTGTCCATTAATACAGATGTTCTGGTCAAAGTTAGGCAGATGCCTTTCGTCAGTGATGGAAGAGCCAGTAGATCTACCTTGTAAACAGTAAACCATGGGGATATGCCCTGCTCTTCTGTAAAGTGACTCATTTTGTGCCCAGGTATGACATAGCTTGCAAAAGTGGAAGGACCGAGGTAACCACAGTCTCCCAATGGCAAAATGAGATGAATTGGTGCATACAGGCTTAACGTACAGTATGTAAGGGCAGGAGATGCTTGAAAAAATGTGATAAGATCTGGGGCCCTTAGAGGGAATTCAGAGACTTTGATTAACCCCACTTACTGTCCGCAGTCAGCTCATTGTACTCCTGCATGATCCACAAAGGCATGAAATGTGTCACGCTGGTGTCAGAAAGTTTGCTGTTTGCATTTGTTATGATGCAAAGAATAATAAAAAAAAAAATTAAAAGACTTCTGTCTGTGACCAGGACTGGGGGCCAAAGCATACCAGTCTCCCAGCTGAACCAGGGGACATCACCCTAGGAGTTCAAGACCACCTGCTCCTGGACCACCTGTGATTAGGAGGAGAGCGTTGGAGGAAGCAAGGTCCAGTTGGAGATCCTGTGAATTGGATTCCTGTAGCGAGGTGTGATGAGATGTCTGCTGCATCGATTGGGTTATTGCCCGTATGCAGGGAGAAGTCGCCCCCCCCTTATGCCAGCGGGCCGCTGTGAAGTGAGTTATGACGCTGCTGCACCAATCGGGTTGTTGCCCTTTGCACATGTGGGGAGGATCCCAAGAAACTTAACAGTATCAGAGGAGTATCAAACCCTCCCTGGCAGTTGCCTCTGCCGGGCCGCATGTAAGGAATTCAAGGACACCCGACTGCTTCCCTGCCAGGCCGCATGTGAAGAACTTACCAGAAACAGCCACTGCAGGTTCTGTGCCTGCAAAGAGGGTGTGCTCCGAGACTCCGGGCGTTCATTTCCTACTAGTGTGGGTAAAACAGATTTACAGGCCACACAGCCCCAGGGGAAACTTGCCTGCCATATAGTGCTTCAGTAGCTGGAACACTTTTGACTCGAATGAATTGAGGGGGTGGGATTCCTGAGACTTGGACTATTAGTGGTACTTAGCCTTGATGTTGCCTACATTGAATGGGGACTAACCACCACCGCTAGTGAGAGGAGAGTGGGACTCGGGAACCCGCCTGTAAAACACTAGAGCTCTGTATCTGTGTTCTGTTTGTGTATGCCGTATTTTACTTTGTGTTTGTATATAAATATGCCATTTTTCATAAAAGCAAGTATTTGACTGGATAATCATTATCAATTGCTGCTGCTGAATGTAATTTGAGTTATGAGCCTGTGTTCACCCCCCTTATCTATCTCCCCACAGAGAAGCCTAGGACTGCTCGGCCCGCGCTACCACGGAGAGTCAAGGGCTGAAGAGCTGCTCAGGATCCATAGTATGACGGACCTCTGAAAATGAGGAGTAAAAGCACTCAGCCCCCACGGTTAGGCTCTGTACCTCCTGCTTGACCTATGGCTCTCCGAACCGGGTTCTAATAATTTGTACATTATATCATTTAAAAAACAGGTTACATATAGAAACAATATTTCTGATAATTAAAACTGTCCTGAATGGTAGCACAGTGAGCGGGAGGCGAAAGGTTAAATCTCATGCAAACACATTTTATTCTCTATTAGCTTTTCCTTTCAGATAGTTACATAATGTCGAACAAAAAATAACAAAATGAAATCCACGTTAAAATAAGGACAGAAAACACTACAGCAGCAAAAGAGGTGGCAAGTAAAAGGCACGTCTTTTGAAGACCAGAGCTTGAAAGACGACTTTTCTGCGCCCGAACTGAAAGCAGCACAACATTTAGGTCCTCTGCTACGGAGCAGATACAGGTAGGTTCGTGAGTAGTGGTCGTGCTTAATGAGCAGTAGATACTGTGAACCCCAGATTTTGCACAGGCCAAATCAATACAGGAAGTCACTGTACTGTTTTAGAAACTTCCCTTGGGCGTCTCGAGAGGCAGATAAATCATAAAACTGAAGCCAAAGCAAACATTTTCCCTTCGAAAACAGTTCTCATCATACCAGCCGTGCACGTACAAAGTAGCACGAGGCGGAGAGGGCAGCGTTGCATCGTTATTACCTATATATGGATACGGCTATGCAGCCTATCAGTTCCGAGAAGATGGTTCCTGGCGCAGAGGATTGTGATGGGCGCGTGCTGCGCGGCAACGCCCCCGCGGGGAGCTTCAAGCCGAGTCGGGTCGGGGCCTAGAAATTACTGACTCCTCCTGGCCGCGCCCAGCTTTATTATCTATGGCCCACGTGCTTGCAGGACCGCACTACGCCCGCAAATGCGGGAAACATATAAACTCCCCTCCCCCAACCCTTTCTCTCTTGCCCCAGTCCTGAATGCTTACCAGTTGTGTCACTGATGAACACTACATTCCTTACCATTAAAAAAAAAAAAGAAAAAACGGACTCACATCGTCACGAACAGCATCAGACACAACTTACCTGTGTGCCTGAAGTTGTCCGAAAGATTGCAGGGTGATCTCCATGGAGCCCTTAGAGGGCGGTCTCTCACATGGCATTGTCTTTGCGTCTCATGGACGGGGCTGGATTTCTTTAGATATGGTATTTGGTACCTGCCCCGAAACTCATCGGGGTCTCCGAAGTTTCATGTCCTTTCTCCATTGCTCGGTCAGTGGCGCTGGACCATAAACTTGAGTCTGCCTAGGTGCTTCAGTGATGGGACTCGACACCCTCAGAGCCTCTCCCTGGCTGGATGCTGCCAATTCCTCTTCTTCTTGCTCCGATTCTTCATCACCTAGACGCTCTTTCTGCAGGCTGTGATGCTATAGGATGGAGCTTTTTGAAATGAAAAATGTTCCTGGTGACCTTTTCGTCTCCTCTCCAGACTATAACCTTAGTGTCCTGCCTCCGAACGATCATCCATGGGTGAAGTTCAAACGGGTGAATTGCTCCCTGAAAAGCGGTCATTGAGGGCACCTGATCGCCCACTTGTAGACCTGATTCTTTGGCCCGCCTGTGTCTATTGGCTCATCGTTAGTCATTTATCTTCTCCTCAGCACCTGACGACTTTCCATCAGGGAAGGTGTCCACCCAGGGTGGTGTGGGGTACAATACTTTACCACAAGTCCCATGCTGAGGTGTCCTTGGGCTTGTACAGAGGTGATGTGGGGGATCTGTCGATACTCTCGCAGGAAAGAGTAGATGGCCCACTTGAGCAGCTGATGGTTGGAATGCGCTAGCTTAATAACCTTTTTTAGTGTCCTCATAAATCTTCCCAACTCTCCCAGGATGCTAGCTTCTGGTCCAGAGAGGACCTGGCCTGGCAGTTCGGACTGGACTGTTCCCATGGGGAACAAGGTCAAGACGGATTTGCATATGGCTGGGTCTAAACTGCAATGGCTTGGCGTGCAAAAAGACAATGGATTTAACCCAGATCTGTGACTGGGGGTGAATGTTTGATTGACTCAGCATTCCTTCCATTATCTATTCTGTTCCTTTGGCTTTGGGCCAACGAGGAGTGACTCTTTTATCCTTGATGTTCAGAGATTGCAAATAGGCAGCTGCGTCCAGGCCTTGGAACGGTGGATCGTTGTCTGCCATGATTTCTTGGAGAAGGCCATCAGTGGACATTATTTTTTCTAGTTTGGGGAGCACTTATTGGCTCTTTGGGTGTTGATGATCTCAACTTCTGGGTATTTTGAATAGTCATCCATAAGGAAAAGGGTGTATCTACCAAAGGGAGGCAACTAAAAATCAAGGCTTGCGCACACCCACGGTTGCTGAGGCCCTCGTTCAGTGATGTCGGGAGCTTGCAGGTCTGGTGCTCCGGCTGTTTGACACCATGGACAAGACCATATGGTCATCTCAACTATCTCATCCTTGAGAGGGAACCCAACCTTGTTGCAGAGCCGGTTTTAAGTTCTGAGCATCCCTTGGTGGCCAACCTGGGCTAGCTGCACCACCTGGGTAGTTAGGTTTGTGGGAATGATGAGTTGGTGACCCAACAGAAGACAGCCATCCGGATCCGCAGCAAGTTTGTGGCGTACCTGATATAGGGGGTCAAGATTGTGTTGAGTCTTCAGTGTTTGTTCTGCTTGGCAAGCTTTAGCTACTGCCACTCACCTGACAGCCTCTAGGGCTTGCTGTAGACCATCATCCTTGGAGGAAGCTTGGCATATAGCATCCAAAGACATTGGCAGGGGGCTAGACTGGTTTGTAACATATTGCACGTGTTCTTCAGCTTCATCACCCTCACCTTCCTCCTCTGGGGTAGGCGCCCTAGGATGATGCAACAGATAGCAGGGTTGCTGGTCCGAAGACAATATTCCACTTGGCAGTCATATTCCTATAATTGTAGCATCCATTTTTCGATCCGTGGAGGTGACTTTAATGCTTTTCCTTGGAACAGCGGGAACAAGGGTCTGTGATCCATTATGACCATGAAGGGATGGCCATATACGTATACGTGTTGGCACCCCAATGTATCGCAATTGCTTTCTTTTCTTTTTGTGAATATCTCTCTTCAGTCGGGGTCAATGACCGGCTCGCATATGCAACAGGTGCCAATTACCTGCACTTGTCGTTGTGTCAATACGTCTTCTAGCACTTTAGAGCCGGCATCCACAGCTATGATTGTCTCCCTCCGTGGGTGGAAATAGGCCAGGGTCGTATCAGCTGAGAGCACCTCCATGGTTGCTTGCTACTAGCCAACACTACCCAGGTGGCAGCAGAAACAACGGAGGAGTACCCTTCCCCTGGGCAAATCTGGTAAAGGGCGAAAAGCAGGGAAGGAGGAAGACCTACAGGTGCAGGGGAGGTTGCCATGCATCTCCTGTTCAGCCCCAGGGTCAGGTGAAGTGTGGGAGACTGGCAGCAGCAGCTGGTATTTTGTTCCCGATCCGTACTCACAAGGACCAAGAAAAGAGTTATGCTGGGCCACCTCCGAATGCTGCTGGGGGAGTGGAGGGAATTAAGGCGGTTTTCCTCTGGGGCCGGTCCCCCCTGCTTACAACATGAATCCACATTCCAACATCACCACACACTGGACCATCTGGAACTCACGGCGGAGGGACAAGTACACTGGGACCAGTCAGAGCTTCAGCAAAAGGTAGGCTCCTGGAGGCATTCAGCACAGAGAAGCAGGCGGCTCTTGCCCAGCAGAGGGGGGTGGAGGACATTCTGAAGAGTCTAATAGGCTGAGAGGAATTCCACTTGACCTTTAAAGCCATACTGAGGGGGAAAACTCCAGGGCATTATTGTCCTACATTGGCAGGCAGCCAACTGACCTGTTTGAAGGATTTACCAAGTCCACAAGTGAGGCAGAAATCGTTGTAATTAATAAACCGGGAGAAGGGCCAGCACTATGTAGCTCATACAGAATGACTGCGATGTTAGCATCTAGTGCAAAAATATTTGCTAAGGTCCTCACTCACCATATGGAAGACCCCTCGCCCCAGCTAACAGATCCTAATTAGGTTGGTTTAATTTTATGGCAATACCGGAGGCTCCTTTTATGCTTTTCTTTTCTAGCTTTATTCCAATAGTAGCCAAGAAAAGTGACAACACTACAGTTCCCAGAGGGCCAAGCGAAATGAACTGGCCAATGGGAACGCAAAGAAAACGAAACCAATATCCAATCAGGCAGTAGCTAACAATAAAACGTAACTACTGACTGCGGAGCTTCCTCTTTTCTTGCTGCTCGCAGTCAGTTAAGTGACCTTATCTTTTGCTCCGCTATTTGCACGTTTCAATTTCCAGTTATTAATTGTTTATTTGCATATCTTTGGCTTTCGGCGTTTCGCCGTCTCTATATTTGGTACCTTTAGCGTTTCCTGCCTTCTGCGGTCTTGCGCCACGTCTTCTCTTTTCCCCGCCTTCAGGCGCTAATGGGCTGTTCCATCGCCACACTGCCTCCCGCTTTCTGCCTCAGCGTTATTCTGCCGTTTTCTGTCTCGCGCGCAGTGTGCTTTCCGCGCATTCACCCAGACTTCAGTTTTGCCTCACACGGAGCTTGCCCTTCGTTCCCAGCCTCCGTTTCTTTCTCTGTGTGGCACGCCCCTGGGAGGTTTCTGCTTCTCACGCTCCTCCCCCTCAGGAGAAGGTTTCTCCTCAGTTAACCCTTTCCTTCCATTCAGTACAGTGTTGTTATGGAGGTTGTCAATTCCCCTGAATCTCTGCATACTAATGAGGAAGGCGAAGCCTTCAAGAAAGACTTGAACAAATTTATTAATTCCTCTGTGGAAAATGCGGTTGAGGTGTCAATGAGACGTATGTCTAAGGGTATGGAATCGTCTATGCTAAATATTTTGTCCAAAGCTCTGGCCCATTCTGGGGGGATAGCATAAAAAGGAAGGTGGTTTCCTCTGTCTCTGGTCATGCTTCTCTTTCTGCGTCAACTTTGACTGGTGGGGTCTCCTCGCGCTTGAATGAGGACTTAGTTCCTCCAAGGCCTCCTACTCAGGAGGGGTATTTTGGTTCCGAGGGCAAACGTAAACAAAAATTAAAGCATGCAGAGTCTCCAAAAAAGTTAATAATTTCCACCATTTGGACACGGACGATGACCAAGACGACGCAGATGATTTATTTGACCTTTTCAATGTCTCTGACCCTCATTCTCCTCCCGCTAAAATAGCCAAGTCTGATTCTTTTTCATCTGAACCAGTTTATGACTCCGAGGGGGTGCCTATGTTTGACCCGTCTTCCATTCGCCATCCTAACTCGTCAGAATGGTTGCCTTCCCCTCATGTTGCGGATTATATTTCTACTAGACTACGTCTCCCTCTGGAAGTAGCGGTCCGCGCTCGTTTAAAGTCTGAGAGCCCCAAGCCCTCCTTGCCTGATAAAATTACCTTAGTCCCTTCCATAGATCAACCTTTACTCACTTTCTTTTCAAAGTTCGGCAAGGATCCCCGCAAAGGTATTGATAAGGCCTGGTCCACCTGCCAGGATAAATTGTTGGACGTTGTCGATCCTCTGGCACGCATCTTTGACATGGCTGAGACTGCTCGTCTCGATGGGTCTGATCTTCCAGCAGAAGAAATGTCGTTGTGGGTCCAACGGGCCTTTTGTTTACTCGGCAACGCTAATGCGGCCATTACCCATGAGCGGCGTAAGGGATTACTCATTAAACTAGACCCTAAACTAGCTAATTTGGCTCCCCAAGATCCCGGTGCCAAGGCTAACGGTCTCCTTTTCGGAGACTCTCTGGTTAAGGACCTTAGCAGGTTTGTTTCTACCTTCGCGTCATTGGACAAAGCCCAACTGTCTATAAAAAAGGTCTTCACACCTCGGGTTTTTGGACGGGCCGGCAGAGGCAGGAGCCGCTCTTCCGGCCGCGCCTACACCAACCAAGGCTCCAGAGGCTCCTACAACAACAATTCCTCTCAGGAATACAAGCCGCAGTTCTACCCTCAGCGGGGTAGAGGTTCCAAAGTTCGCGGACCCAGAGGTTTCCGTTCCAACAACTTTAACCAACAAGGTGAGTCCATCTCCCCTTCCCCCGGTGGGAGGGCGTTTAAAACTGTTTCTCCAAAAATGGCAAACACTAACCTCGGACCCCCGGATCCTAAACACAGTTCAAGGCTATCTTATAGCGCTCTATTCGCCGCCTTTCCAAACTGCGTTCCCTCCTCCTTTGGTTTTCTCAAACGACATGTCCACCCTAATATCTTTAGAAATCCAGTCCCTCCTTCAAAAACAGGACATCGTCATCTCCCCCTTCGACCCCACAGGTTTCTTAAGTTCTATTTTTCTCGTCCAGAAAAAGAACAGAAAATTGCGCCCTGTTATCAATCTCAAATGGTTCAACCACTTTGTGGTCTACCGCCATTTCAAAATGGAGACCATCCTCCATTTAAGGGATACCCTCCGTCCACACGATTGGTTGGTTCGTTTGGACCTTCAAGATGCGTACCTCACGGTCCCCATCCATCCTTCCCATTCAAAGTTCCTCTAATTCCAGTGGTTAGGCGAGACTTTCTGTTTCACTTCCCTTCCCTTTGGCCTTGCTTCTGCTCCGTGGTGCTTCACAAAACTCTTGAAACCGGTCATAGCTTTCCTGCGTTCCCTGGGAATCAGAATGATCATCTATCTAGACGATATCTTGCTCATGGACACGGACAAACAGCTGCTTCTCTCCCATCTCCACGTCACTCAGTCTCTGCTCAAGGATCTAGGGTTCTTAATCAATCTCGACAAATCTATGCTACTGCCTTCTCAGAGCATCGAATTCTTAGGCTTCAGAGTAGATTCAGTCGCAGCTTCTCTGTTTCTTCCTCAAGCGAAGGTATCTTCGATCAAGGTAGAAATTTCTCAGGTCCTCCGGTCTTCTTTCATCTCGCTCAGGGCTCTGGCAAGGATAGTCGGTCTTCTTTCCGCTTCCATCCAGGCCATCTTTCCGGGTCCCCTTCATTATCGCGCACTTCAACGTCTAAAGATCAGGCATCTACGCCTAGGACTATCCTACGACGATCTTATCGCCTTAGATCCAGAATCTCGCGTCGAACTTTAATGGTGGATAGACCATTTAGACGCGTGGAACGGGCGAACGATTTTCGCCTCGGCCCCAGATCTTGTATTAGAATCCGATGCCAGCCTGGCGGGTTGGGGCGCCCGCTGTGGTCCAATATCAACTGGCGGTACATGGTCTCTAGAGGAGTCTAAATTGCACATCAATTGTTTAGAGATGCTTGCAGGCTCCTTTGCAATCCAAAGCCTTTCAAAGAACAGAGTTCGGTGTTCTATTCTTCTCCGCATGGACAATGTTTCTGTGGTTCGTTACATCAACCATCTCGGTGGCACAAAGTCCAGACCTCTTGCAGAACTGGCAAAGAGTCTTTGGGAGGTTTGCCTGTCAAATCAACTTTCCCTGATGGCGGAATATCTACCAGGAGAGCTCAACTCCGTAGCGGATTGGCACTCTCGCTTTCTTCGGGACTCCAGCGACTGGAGGCTTCTTCCATCCGTCTTCCAATCCCTCTCTCACAAATGGGGCCCTTTCTCCATAGATCTGTTAGCTTCTCTCCTCAACTCTCAGTTACCCAGTTTCTTCAGTTGGCGACCAGATCCTTTGGCCTTGGCTACAGACGCCTTACTCCAGGATTGGTCTCGACAACTCAATTATACCTTCCCGCCTTTCCTCATGATCAACAGAGTTCTTTCCCAAGTGCGACGTCAGTCGACCTCCCTAGTCCTGGTGGATCCCTTTTGGCAGTCCCAAGTTTGGTTTCCGTCCCTTCTGGAGTTGGCAACGGACTTCCCTGACCTTCTTCCGAGTCGCACAGATTTGTTGGTGAATCCTCAGGGTATGCCACACGATCTCATCCTGGACAATTCCCTGGTTCTGTCTGCCTGGAAAGTTCCCGGCCTGTCCCTCCTCGCGACTTAATTTCACAAGAGGCTTCTATCTTTATCAGCAAAGCCTGGACCTCCAAGGCCTACAAATCCGCCTGGTCTCTTTGGGCAAGCTGGTGTCTGGAACGGCACGCCGATCCTTTTTCAGCCACTCTAAATTTGGTGGTCAATTTCCTAGCCTCTGAAGCAAGCGCAGGTAAGTCCTACAGAACAGTTAATCTGTACAGATCTGCCATTTCCCTCAACCATTCCCGCATCGATGGCAAACCGGTTGGCTCTCATCCGTTGATATGTCGACTGTTGAAAGGAGTTCGTTGTTCTAAACCTCCGTTGGCTAAGTATTCTAGTTTATGGGATGTTTCTGTTGTCCTTAAACTGTTTTCTGATTGGCCAGATAATAATGCTCTATCTCTTAAAATGTTATCAGCTAAGCTTACCATGCTTTTGTGCCTGGTCTCTATTAAACGTGTCTCTGATGTTAAAGCTCTGGACATTTCAGCTCGTCAGTTTTCCCCTACTGGGGTTCTTTTTCAGATTCATAGATGTACTAAGACTAATTTAAATTCAGTGTTTTATCCCCATTTTCCCTCTCACCCGAAACTATGTGTTGGGCAATGTTTGAAAGTGTATGAACAAGGGACGTCTGATCTCAGAGCGCCCTCTCACTCCCAACTCCTCATTTCCTTTCGTAAACCCCATCTCCCTGTCTCTTCTGCTACTCTGGCCCAGTGGGTTCGTTGGGTCATGTCCCTAGCGGGTATTGACATCTCCGTCTTCGGAGCCCACTCCACGAGAGGTGCCATGGCGTCCAAAGCCTTTTGGGCAGGCTCTCGCCTGGAGGACATTCTGAGATCAGCGGACTGGACCAATGATTCTGTCTTTCGCATGTTTTATTGTAAACCTATTGATACTGTGGCTTCTCTAGTTATAAATATGCTTTAAACAAGCATAATAGGAGCCTCCGGTCTTGCCATAAAATGTAGATTTTCCTAGTTTTCTATGACGGAAAGTCTTAATTTTATTAAAGACACGGAGGCGAGTATTATCCCGCCTCATCAATACTAACGTTTGTTCTCTCCCTCCCTTCAGCGAATCCGGCTCTGCCACCGGCATCTTCGTGAGCGTCTTCTCCAACAGAGACGGTCTTCTCCAGCTCGATTGGTTCCTTCTTCTGGTCGACTTCCACCTCCGGGATTTCCTGCTTCTTTTGCCTCATGGCTGCATCTGGTTCAAGACTTTTGCTCCTGGATTTTGGCTATATTTATTGTTTTTACCATTGCTCCTTTGTTTTCTGACTTTTCCTGATCTGCTCACCTGCGAAAAGAGGAAGCTCCGCAGTCAGTTGTGACGTTTTATTGTTAGCTACTGCCTGATTGGATATTGGTTTCGTTTTCTTTGCGTTCCCATTGGCCAGTTCTTTTCGCTTGGCCCTCTGGGAACTGTAGTGTTGTCACTTTTCTTGGCTGCTCTTGGAATAAAGCTAGAAAAGAAACGCATAATACTCGCCTCCGTGTCTTTAATAAAATTAAGACTTTCCGTCATAGAAAACTAGGAAAATCTACATTAAACACAGACAGGCAGCGAAAACATTCGGAGGCTCGCCCACTAGACTGAAAAGATACATAGAAAGGAGGTTCTAGAAATCCTGCTTTCTCTGGATGGAGAGAAAGTATTTGACTGGGTTAGCTGGAAATTCCTAGAGGTGGTCCGCTGTAAGATTGGGCTGTGGGGACAGAAAGAGGCAACAGGTCTTAGAGGCCTAAAACATCTCAACAGTGGAGTTGCGGGTGAATGGACAGTGGTGATCTTCGTTTTTAAGGGAGACAAGAAAAGATTCTATGTCAGGACCGGAGACTCCGATTATGCTTCTTATTTCTTTGCTTTATTTTCACAGCAGCCAATCAAACTTCTTATATGCAAAAAACTACAAATCCCATGAGCACCCAGTGCCCACAATAACCATAGAGTCCAGCCTATATTAGGTCCTGCAGAGGCAATCACCTCCTCTTTCTTTGCTGCTCCGCAGCCAGTTAAGTGCCTTTACTCTTTTCTGCATGTTTTTTTTTGCGCCATTGGTTTTAGCTTGTGTTCATAACGCGCGCAATAACGTGAATTGTTCTATTGCGCCTCATCGCCTTTGCTTCTAGTTTCGCTTTTTGCGCCATTGCCGCTTTGTGCTCATTACTTAGCTGGTGCCCTCTGGGCTGCATAGCGCTTTCCCGCGCAGATTCCCCTTGTTTTGGGAGCGCTCCGGCCTCCCCTGCAGGGCACCTCGCGCCTGCCGCAGTCTGTCAGTGGAGCGGGAGTACGGGGGGGCGAGGACACGCGATCGCGCAGTCCTCTTTCAATTATTACGGGCGGCCGCGCTTGCGCGGCGGCCATTTTGGCTGTCAGTTTCTCGCTGTCGGTGATCGGAGCGGCATTTCTGGTAACAGCTCCATTTTTGCTCGCAATTAAGTGCCCGTTTTTGCCCCCAATTACGCCCGATGCATGTGTGAGCAGAGGGCTGTATAATTAAGCATAGGCCTTGCCTAGAGAGGCTGCTGGCAAGCCCTCCCTCCACCATGAAATCATTGTCAACTGAGATTATTGGCTTGCCTGAGGTTTCGCATCTCCCCCTTTGAGTGTCCACTCCCTGGACTTTGGATTGAGGTTCTTCCTCCTTGGCGATCCATTCCCAGTCCTGAAGTGTGACGTGGGTTACCAGACTGCTCTATTTCTGCACAGTATATATATACTGACCTGTCCCTTGGGTACTATGGCAGAGTACATCTATGAGGACGAATCTTATGAAGAGGTTCCTACTGGTTCCTACTGGTTCCCTCGAGCAGGACCTTGTTGAGGCCTTAGACAAAGACGTTCAGAAATCCTTGAACACGGCTCTGGTGAAGGCGATTGCACCCTTAAAGCGCCATCTCAATAAATATGCTATGCAGCAAGGCTGGATTCCGGCCTCAAATGTTCCCGCCAAATCGATGGCCTCACAGGAGAAAACCCCCCACAAAACTGATTTTGCGCGGCTCGCAGACTCTTTGGCTCAGGGCCAACCCGTGTCGTCGCAGGCGGACCCTGCAGATTCTCTCTACGGAGAGACGGGCGATACCGACACCGACCAGGATTCTGATGAAGAGGAGCCAGCCCAGCTTGCCACGAAAAAGAAGAAGGAGCATCAAGTTGAGCCGCTCCCTCAACCCAAGGTCCTTACCTTTGAGCCCACAGACACCATCCATCCCAACTCCACTGCATGGTATCCCTCCCAAGAGGTTGCGGATTATGTGCAATCGCACCTCCGCCGTCCCTATGATAGGGAGGTCAGGGCGCGGCTGCGTTCCGAATGTCCTCGGCCGGAGCTGGCAGGGAAAGTGGCGGACACCCCTGACATGGACCCCACTATGCTGACTTACCTTTGTAAATACGCCAAGGATCCAAAGAAAGGAATTGACCGGGCCTGGCGGTCATGCCAAGATAAATTGCTTGATCTCTCTGGCCCCCTTACTAAAATCTTAGAGATGGGCTTCCGGGCCAAGGAAAGCGGAACTCTCATTGACCCAGATGAGCACATAGGCTGGGCACAGAGAGCAATATGTCAACTTGGCAATGCGAATTGCGCCATGTCTACTGAGAGACTGCGCTTTACGCTCCTTAAGTTAGACCCCAAATTAGCAGAGCTATCTACTTCGGAGGCCGGCCCGGTGGCCCAGGGCCTCTTATTTGGCCATCCGTTCCTGACGGAGCTGACCAGGTTTGTGGCGACTTTCAGTGGCCTGGACAAGGCACAAGAATCCTTAAAGAAGGCTTTCCGGACGGTTTTTACCAGGGTCGGACAACATAGAGGACAGTCGTTTGGCCGTGGTAATTCCAACGCCCCACGTGGTCAATATCAGCAGCAGTACCACCAGCAACAGCAACGAGGAGGATACCAAGATTCCAATTCCTCCTTCTACCCCACTCACAGAGCACAAAATAGGTTCCGCAGGGGCAGGTACAACGGCAACTCCAACAATCAGCAAGACAACGGAAATGCAGGTGAGACTGATTTTAGCTTCCAAGGTGACACTGGGGGTCGCATTCAGTTTTTTCTATAGACTTGGCAAACTATCTCACAAGATGCCTGGATCTTGGAGACTGTACAGGGTTACACACTAGAGCTGTACGGCACACCTGTCCAGGGCTTTATGCCCCCTCCAATATATTTTTCCCAACACGAGCGGAACTTTATCGCAGAAGAGATAACCTCTCCGCTTCGGAAAGGAGCCATTGCCTTGTATCAAATACATCCCTGAGGCTTTATCAGCAACGTCTTCCTTGAGGAAAAAAAAGGGGGCTGTCCAGACTAGTCTTGAACTTGAAGGATTTCAATGGTTGGATCATTTATCGTCATTTCAAGATGGAGGCCATCCATCTGCTACGAGACCTATTGCAGGAAGGGGATTGGATGGTGCGCCTCGACTTAAAGGACGCTTACCTTTCAGTCCCCATTTACGGCCCTCACCGGCGCTTCCTCCAGTTCGTCTGGGCAGGCGTTTGTTACGAGTACACGGTTCTTCCCTTTGGCCTTTCGGCAGCACTGTCGTCCAGTTGTGGAGTCTTTGAGAGCACGCGGGTTTCGGATGATCGTCTATTTAGACGACATCATTCTCATGGCGCGCAGTCCACGCTTGGTAACCAAGCACTTGGAATGGTCGCTATCTCACCTCCAGGGCCTGGGGTTTGTCGTGAATCCTCAGAAGTCCGTGTTGTCTCCCACACAATCTATAGAATTTCTCGGTTTCCAGATAGACTCTCGGTCCTGCCAGCTTCTCCTCCCTTCCCAAAAGATCAGAACCATCAAGAAGGAGTTACGGTCGGTATTGAGCAAACAGGTTGTCTCGTTGATGTCAGTGGCGTGGATAGTGGGGCTCCTAGCCTCCTCTATCCAAGCCATTTTCCCAGGTCCTCTTCATTATCGGGCTCTCCAACGATTGAAAATCCGGCATCTCCGCAAAGGCCTCGGATATGCAGAGAGAATTCCTCTTTCAGAGGAAGCGAGGTGGGAGATGCTGTGGTGGCTCGAGCACATGGAGTCGTGGAATGGTAGAGCCATCTTCGGGTCCAATCCCGAAGTTGTGATCGAGTCAGATGCCAGCCAATGGGGCTGGGGAGCCCGCTGCGGCTCGACATCCACTGGGGGGGGTCGTTGGTCTCAGGAGGAGCTAGCCTTACACATCAATTGCTTGGAACTGCTGGCAGGCTCTTTCGTGATTCGCAGTCTCTCTCCGCAGAAAGCAGATTGTTGCATTCTTCTACGAATGGACGTGTCAGTGGTGCGGTACATCAACAAATTATGGGGGGAAGTGGTTCAAAATCCTGACAGAGATAGCCAAGGACTTCTGGCATTACTGTCTTCTTCACAGGATTTCTGTGGTGGCAGAATATCTCCCAGGGCGCAGCAACGAAGTGGCCGATTGGCACTCTCGTTACCTGCGAGACTTCAGCGATTGGAGGCTGCACCCGCGGGTGTTCCGCACCCTGAGCATATTATGGGGTCCGTGCCACCTGGACCGGTTTGCCTCGCGCCTCAATCGGCAACTTCCGGGTTTTTACAGTTGGCGTCCGAATCCGGAAGCGATAGCCTCAGACGCTTTCCTTCAGAATTGGTCCCAGACTCTGAACTATGCGTTTCCGCCGTTTGTGATGATACCCAGGGTGTTGGCTCAGACCAGACGTCAACAGGCGGAGTTGATTCTAATAACCCCATTGTGGAGGGCGCAAGTTTGGTTTCCGTCGGTTTTAGAGATGACCTGTGCTACGCCTCTCCTTCTTCCGCAGAGATGGAACCTGTTGCTGGATCCTCAGAAGAATCCTCACCCCTTGGTAGAGTCAGGACAACTGCCTCTGGTGGCTTGGCGAGTTTCAGGGATAGATGGGAGGTCCCAGGTCTTTCGAGAGACGCTCACAGGTTCATTAGCGAGGCATGGTCTGCCAATAGACATAAAAGATATTCATCAGCATGGAATAGATGGTGTAGCTGGTGTTCTCAACGGAACACCGATCCCACTACAGCAACTGTCTCCATGGTTGTGAATTTCTTGGCCTCCTTAGCGTCATCGGGACTAGGTTATGGGACTGTTAATAATTTTAGGTCTGCTATCTCGGCAGGACACGTTCAGATAGCTGGAAAGCCAGTGGGAGAGCACCCTTTAGTGTGCAAATTACTTAGGGGTATCCTGATGGTCAAACCCCGCAGCCTAAGTACGCGACCCTTTGGGATGTTTCAATAGTCCTTCGGTTAACAAGTATCTGTCACGAAAACAACTTTCAGCAAAATTGGCCATGTTACTGTGCTTGGTTTCTTGTAAGAGGGTGTCGGACATCCGAGCTCTGGATCTCACAGGACGCCAGTTTTCCCCTGACAGGGTAACATTTACTATATCACGGCGTACCAAGGGTAATTCTACTTCGGTGTCATATCCGGCTTTTCCAGATAATCCCAATTTATGTGTAATCAGCTGTCTTAAAGCGTACAAGGTAAGTACAGCTGAATTCAGATCAACTGTTCATTGCATTACAAAAGCCTTTCAGATCAGTGACCCCAGCCACCTTGTCTAGATGGGTGCGTTGGCTCATAAGTGAAGCAGGCATTGATGTCTCCAAGTTTGGCGCCCATTCTGTCCGTGGGGCAATGGCGTCCAAATCTTTTTCCATGGGTGTAAGTCTTTCAGTCACAATGAATGCAGCAGATTGGTCAACTGAAACTATGTTTAAGACTTTCTATTATAAGCCTATTCTGGATGTTGCGTCAATTGTGGTGGCACAGCTTTGAACAAGCATAATCGGAGCCTTCGGTCCTGACAGAATAAAAACTTTGCGAACATACGTGACAAGAATTTTCAATTCTATTTAGGACAACGGAGGCGAGGATTATCTCACCCAGAGTTCAGTACTGTTACTTGTGACATATTGAATTTTCTTGCGTTACATGAGTTTTTTCCTTCCCTTGTGCTTAATTGATGTATTTATGATCTCTGTAAGGTTTTCTGGTATTACGGATTCCTTTTTCTGTTTCAGGTTCTGATGGTAAATGACGAGCCTATCATCTTCATGCTGTTTGAAGTGGAGCGCTCTCTTCGGAGTTCGGTTTCCCGCAGTTTCGTCAAAGATCAAAGATTCGTCTTCACATTTGAAGAATGGAATGTCTATTGGTTGTGAAGGACTCTTCCTCCAAGTTTACAGTTTGAGTTGAACGTCGGACTGAGTTGGGTTTTCTCTGTTACGAGGATCGGGCAAAGAAAGAGGAGGTGATTGCCTCTGCAGGACCTATTATAGGCTGGACTCTATGGTTATTGTGGGCACTGGGTGCTCATCGGATTTGTAGTTTTTTGCATATAAGAAGTTTGATTGGCTGCTGTGAAAATAAAGCAAAGAAATGAGAAGCATAATCCTCACCTCCGTTGTCCTTAATAGAATCGAAAATTCTTGTCACATATGTTCGCAATTTTTTAATTGTCATTTGTCTCTCCTACTCTATGCCCTTGTAACCAAGCCCCTCACTATCAGCATCAGGTCCTGTGATGAGATAAAGGTTATCATCACAAGGGAGGTATGGGAGGGAAGAAACACAAGGCCAGTCTATTTGCGGATGATATTTTACTCACTTTATCAAAATGGGCTAAATCTGATAAATGAGGATTCTATACACTTTTTAAGAGGTCTCCAGACTCAAAGTTAATCAACAAAAATCAATGATCCTGAATTTGCTAGTCCCTCCCTTCTGGAAACAAGGGTCTTGCAGAGCTCGACTCCTTTCCAATGAGCTGACAAAACAATAACTTGAAACTGCACCTTACAAGCCATTTAGAGAATTAGCGGGGAGCCAAGCAGCCCCGGATTTGACAGAGTATAATAGAGCATCTTCGATCATGACACTCTCTTTACTTTCCTGGCTAGGGCACATTAAGGTGGAAAAATGAACAATCCTTCCTAGAGTGGTGCATATTTTCCAGCAAACAACTCGCCCACCTCCCCTCTCCCCCTACACCCTCGATACGCTGCTCCCAGTCTGAAAAGGTAGGGCTCCATAAACAAATAATTGAATTTGTCTGGGAAGGGAAAATAACCAGCATCCCAGCTCAGTTTGTGCCAACCCCAAAGGGGGGAGAGCATCTTGAGTTCCCGGATTAGTTGTTGTGCGACAGGGTGGCCCACTTAAGGTACACATCTGAATGTTTGACCAGAAAAAGTGACAAAAAAGGATGTTCTTGGACAGGGTAGCTGTGGGGAAGATTGCTGTGAGGCCTCCCCTGGCTAGATAGAATGCAGCACCCCAAAAATGTCTATTTGGCCACTACCACAAAATGGCCCTTGAAATCTGGGGCCAAGTAATTTTGAAGGCAGGACTAATGACTGTTACCTCTCCTCAAATGCCAACAGCTGGTAATACAGCCATCGCTCCTACGTTGAGGGGCACATTTTTCTCTGATTGGACATCAGGGGAATGCAGAACTCAGCAACATCTTTTCAATCAGGGAGGGAAAACCAAACACTCTAAAAATACGAAATGGAATTTAAGATCCCAGAATCGAGCCAACTACAATACTGACAACTCTAACTAGCCCTTCACCTTTTAACTAGGTCAGGAGGCAACAAGACGATTAACACCATTTGAGAATTTGGCACACTCTGGTTTAAAGAGTTTGTTGCCGTTCGTGCCTTGTGGAAACTTTGTTCATTTGACTTTGTGCCTGCCCTGGGTGTGAGGGACTGCGAGGCTCTGCGGCTGCGAAACCAGCTACAGCTGCGGCCTCTTCCCGGACACTCCCCTTTTAGCAGGCTACTACCCATATATTCTGAGACCACTGACGCGGCGCGGGACGCGGCGCAGGACGTGCGCCGGGCGAAGCCCGGGCCAAGGGCGGGCCCGTTCTAGCCCGTTACAGACCGAGCAAGACCGGACCGGGCCACCTTTCTAACGTTTCCAATCCTGAAGTTGTATGTACTGGACGTCGTTGTTGCCTTGTAAATAACGGCTGTTTAATAATTGTTGTAATTATATGTTATTATCCATGGCGACTACACGAGGGAGTAGGAGTAAGGTGAACAAGGATGTTACTAATATTACTGGCCCATTAGATAATTTTATTGTAAGAGCGAATTCTGTTATCGATCAAGGAATTGCTCTTATGGAACGAAGAGTGTCACAAGACCTATTATTAGCAAAGCGTTCCTCTATGGGCCTTTATGCGACAGCTAAAACTCCCGACAACACAAGTAACAAAGTACCACTTCCCTTAGTACATATGGACATACATAGTATCCCTAATGTAGTCGATTTGTCTTTTTCAATGACGGAATGCATATCCTCCTCGCAATTAGAGAGGTCTCCGATTCTTGCACCGGAGCCTTTGGTACTAGAACCACGGTTGCAAGATTCAATCAATAGTCAGACGAGGGGAGAGAAAGAGGGTGCAATACCAAAGACATCTAAATACTCCAAGAGAAAGTATAAGAAAAATGAACCTAAAGTAAAAAAGTCCAGGAACCCAAAAAAAAACTATTGCAACTGGGGATAAAGTGATAGGCGAACCTCCCATTAGAAGGATAGAACGAACTGATCAACAGTCAAAAGATGGCTCTATTCAAAATCGTCCTAATGCGGATAGTGTGTTATTGGATTTGTCGAGTGCTGTCATTTCTTCCCCGATGTCTATAAACTCTGAGCCTTTGAAGGCTGACTATAAGTTAATTGAATACATAAGGGAGCTTTTTAAAATATATCTTACCCCGGTAGAAACTAGACTGAAGAAGATTGAGATGCAGTTAATAGATTTGGCTGCCTTCTCTAAGATCTTGACTAATACTGAGCCATTAAAGGCCGTGGATGGGATACCAAAAAGTACAAAAAATCTATTAGTGGGATCTCCAATAGTTAAATCACTAACCCATGCTACAAAAGTAAATAGTTTGGCATCTGTTAATACAGAGAACTATATAACAGAAAAAATTAACCATCCTCCTGGAAATAATGTTCAAGGGCTAAACACACAGAAAGATTCTAATAGGGGCCTTAAACCGGGAAATCTAGTTATAGATTTGCCCCCAGAAGCATCTCCTTACTTGGTGATCTTAACGGGGGTCCCTGAACTGAAAAAGGATAAAGAAGAACCTTTTGGATCCTTGAAAAATAAGGTCCAACACTGGCTTAATGCAAATCGACCACTCCCTCCGAATAGGACGAGTAAGATCTTAATGGTCCGCAGGGTTTCCTGGGTGGGGGCAGAAAGAAAATCAACACAGGGTGATTGTGTCCTGGTCAATTTTGAGGACCCGGAAACGGTTGACTATATTTGCTCTTGGGGGAATCAGTTTATAAACGAGAGTATTGAAACTAAACGATTATCTTTTTTTTATCCTCCTAGATCTCACCCCTATTTACCCAATGACTTTAATTGGGTTACTGTAAAATCCCGTGATAGAAGAGCGGCCACAAGGGATTGGGGAAGGCAAGTTAATAGGGATCCAATCTATAGTGACATCTGGAGAGGATTACCTATCTCTAATCGATACAGCAGTTTAGAGACGGTGGATTGACTCCATCGGACTGGACCCAGTTTTCCTGTGCATTGTCTTAGTTTCAATAAAATGCATAAAACTTTAAATTACCCGCCAAATGACCCCCAAAGGGATGTTAATGAGGGTAGGATAAAAAACTTGTTAGATCCCCCAACAACACCGAAAACTTCACTTGAGGATTTTGACAAACAAGAGTCTGAAAAAATTACACATTTTGTCATTGGTATAAAAAGTGTTTTATCCCCGAAAGCTGTTCATCCCACAGTACAGTCTGACGTGGAGCACAACTCTCCTTTGGTGGAAACACATTTGTGTGCGGTTTGCCCTTCTGATGAGGAGTTAGATACTGAACGCAACATTCCTTTGTTGGAACTAAAATTGTGTGTAGAATGTTCCCATGACGAGGAGCGTCATCGAGACGCCGTAAGGGGAGAGATGGCTCTTTTATCCTGGAATATAGCAGGCTTAGCAAATAAGGTAAATGATCCCATATTTTGTGAGCTAATTGAGAAGTATGACATTATTTGTCTGCAGGAGTGTTGGGAACAGGTTGAGATTCATTTTGCAGGGTACCGTTCGTATTTCACCCCTGCAATCCAGTCCAGGAGAGGTAGAAATTCGGGGGGGCTTTGTACTTATATTTCCAATATGGCCAATTTGGCAATAAAGCAACAGAATACAGAGGGGCATAATTGTTACCAGGTCCTCTGTTTAACTGCAGGAGGAAACCGACTCATTTTAATAAATTTATATAATAACATCCCGAAGGAAGACCTGAACAAAGTATTTGAAGACTTAAATAATTCAATATCCTGTGCTATTGGTCTGGAACAAAATGATATTTGTATCATTCTGACGGGGGATTTTAATTGTCATTTGTGCCCTTATAATAATTCTGGTATATGTGGAATGGTTAATTTAATTGGCGACCCATGTACACATTTTGAGCACACCGTGCTGGGAAATATGTTTAATAGCCTAATCTTTGAATGGGACTTGGGATTTGCAAATGAACTGTGTACACCTCAGGTTCATTTCCAACCCACTTTCAATGGGCGTGGCCTAGAGTCTGTTATAGATTACACTATGGTTAGCACTACTCACATTCGTAAAGTACTGTTGTGTAAAACATTGGACATTGCAATGAGTGACCACTTCCCGATTAGCTCAATCTTTGATATTAATCGGAGTACTAGATCTGTCCCAAATGTAGCGGAAAACCTTTCCCGCCATGCTATTTCATTGGCAAGACAAAACGGATATGCTATAAAAATGGAACAAGGTCGATCCTTCAAACTTTCTCCAGAACCTGATACTGGATCAATATAATAATGTCAGGATTTGTCTGGAGGATCATCCTGACCCCAGTTTGGTTATTTGTGCCTTTGACCAGATTACATCATTCATTGCCAAAAAGTTAACAGGAACACTACGAGACAAGGCCTGCCAAAAAACAATTGGATGGTTTAACTCGGACTGTTCCAAAGCACATTCTAACTTAAAGCAGACTTTAAAGAAAACACCTAAAAATATGCTAGAAGTTAGAGCCGCCAGGGCAGCTTATAAAATATCGATAAAAAAACGGAAGCGGGACCTCAAGGAGAATGCGTGGAATGCATTAGTAAAGGCAAGCTCCTTGAGAGATAACATTGCGTTTTGGAGAGCAGTAAATGCCCCCTTTTTCGTCGAAAGGAACTCTGATAAGCTGGATCTTGCGATAGAAGAATCAACCTGGGTGGATTACTTTACTGAGATCTATAAAAAAAGATGTTTTGCCCAGTATAGCCTCTAAACCCTTAATCCAGCAGGTTGCTATTGAACCTACTGCTTCTGTTCTATTCCCTTTGGGGATTGTTTTCTCTGCTTCTGAAGTAGAATTGGCCCTACAGGAAAGTGCAAGAAACAAAGCCCCCGGGCCTGATGGGGTTCCTACAGATATATATAAAGATACTGTTTCTTTATGGGCCCCACTGCTGACTAACGTGCTAAATAGTTTTAACACTAAGGGATTCCCACCGACCCGGCAGGAAGCCATTGTGGTGCCTATTTTTAAAAAGGGAGATCGAACTGATCCCAAATGTTATAGGCCCATCTCCCTACTTGATTCACTGATGAAAGTGGCAGGTAGAATTATTTTAAACAGACTGCACACTTGGGCAGAGGATCATGATGTTATTTCTAAGTTCCAGTACGGTTTCAAGGCTGGCCTAGGTACTGTTGAACAAGGGATCAACTTGGCCTTAATAACTGGCAAATACATGATGGCAAAAAAGGGTAATCTTTTTATGAGCTTCGTTGACCTTAGTTCAGCATTTGATTGCCTGGACCACGACGTACTATGGGACACTTTAATAGGTCTGGGCATAGATTTAAACATCCTTAATTTTATCAAAGCATTATACAGAGAGGCAGGGGCTAAGGTGCGTTTCGGTAACAAAGGGGAGTGTACTTACAAGTTTCCAATTATGAAAGGTGTCAGACAGGGCTGTATTTTGGCACCTTTCCTTTTTAACTTGTACATAAATGAAGTGGCAGATTTTTTAGCTAAACAAGAGTTAGACTATCCTCAAATTGACGGCACCGCAGTTCCCATTTTACTATATGCGGACGACGCGGTTATCATGGCCAGAACTCAGTTGGGCCTTCAAAAGGCTTTAACCAGCTTTTCTTTCTTTATGAGTTCTAGGGGTTTAAAAATAAACATAGGGAAAACCTTTTCCATGTGCTGCTCGTCAATGAATAAACTTTCTTGTAAGACTTTTATTGATAAGTCTAAGATAGAACTTACTAGTACTTTATCATATTTGGGGATTGTTTTTAATCAAAAAGGTACTTGGAAATCAGCAATTAGGGCTAGGAATCTGGCTTTTGCCCGTACTTTAGGAGCAATAAGACAGTTCGCCAATAAACTAGGGGGCAGGCCTGTACGTATTTTAATGGACATTTATAAGTCTAAATGTATATAAACTGCTCTATACGGATCTGGCATATGGGGTATAGCAGATTCTCAGGAAATCCAAGTAAAAGAAAACACTTTCCTGCGCTATTTGTTAGCGGTCCCCAAATCGACCTCTACATATATATGTCATAGGGAATTGGATTTGGTCTATATTTCGGACCTCATTAAAATCAATCCATTACTCCTATGGCATAAGATATGGACCTCGGAGGCAACTTCTTTCAATAGAACCATCTTGAGTGATTGCCTTAAACTATGGAGGTGGAAAGACATCCATTGGATCTCCTATGTAAAGGAGTTTATGACTGATATGGGGCATCAAGCTTTTTTTGATAATCCCTCCTCGCTATCCTTGATCTCCAGAAAGGCTTTTAAGATAAGCTGTCTTGCTTTCCTGGAGAACAAACGATGGCTTGAGGAGAGGACTAAGACATCTGTAATTCAATACAACTTACTTGTGCAGGGCCCTGGTTTGCAGCTTTATCTGTCTCCTGACTATCCTTGTTACGACAGAATGTTGCTATCGCGACTGAGAACTGGCACATATTATAGGTTGATAACATTCCCAGTTAGCAATGATTGGTCCTTAAATTTAATTAATTGTCCCTGTGATGATCTCGCTTTGCAATCTTCAATACATTGTGTTCTATTTTGCAAGTATTACGCTTGGGGAAGAAAGAAATACTTGATTCCCCTTCTTAAGATCTGGGGCCTAAGACAGTGCAGATTTGCGTATTTAAAGTTACTCCTATTAGAAGATGAAATAATTATTAGTGCTGTATCCAAGTTTTTAAAATTTGCAATTCGATGTAGATTAACCTTGGATTAATTTTTTGCGTTTGCTTTTATGTCTGTTATCCCCTTTCTTTTTGATGTACATAATCTGTATGTAATTCGATTTCTTTTTTAACTATGTTCATTTGATTGTGCTTTTATGATTTTAACTTTAAAATCGAATAAAGCTATCTTTGACTTGACTTGACTTGTCTACCATGCATCATTTACTCCTTAGCAAGCCAGTGGGTAAACATACACTCCAGTATAAATAGAAGAGGGTCTGGGAGTTTAGGTTTTCGAGCAATAGTGGGAAAAGTTGTGGCTGGATACCCCCAAGCCCATTTGAAGTATTTCCCAACGAGAAACAAGTTTATCAATGATACCTTACTCCAGTATGCCCAAGTCAAATATTTAATGTGGCTTTGGATAGATGAATGGAGATGTGAGAATGAAGGGATAACATTTATTAAAATATAGTGGTACTGTTCACACATTCAAACATTTTGGAAGTGAGTGTTTGGGCACATCAAACTCAATTTAAATTACCTGATACCAGCTTCACCTGAAGTCCTTTTGCTCTGAATCAAGCAAGAACCACGTGAGGGCATCACTTTCCAAAACTAAACTTTAGCCACATGGAGGGCTCTGTGAAACAGCTAACATCTCTCTAGTGGAAAACTGCAGCACCTTGGTTCACTGGTCTCTGGCGCGTGCTTGCAAACAAACAGACCGTGCATAACCTCATGCAGATGCATGACAAATTCAGGGTACACTGTCCGCCACTAGCTCACTATTATATAAGGCTGGATTTCACTACCTTCTGCTCCTGCGTCTTAGAGCCCTGCAGCATTTGACTGTGCAGCTCATGCTAGGAAAAACATCTGTTCTTCCCTGGGTCCACACTGCCTCCGTCTACGCGTTCAAGCTCAGGCAGGAAGGAGACTTGCTTTACTTAAGGTGAGAGCTTTGCTGTATGTCTTAGAGAGAGCTATACAAGTATTGTGTATTACACAAGGGAAATTATTTCCATACATAAATTATAATTCGAATTACTGTGAAATTCAAAATGTTTTGTTGTATTTTTCTACCCTACTATGAATTAATCTGTTGAAAGATATTGTAAATGAAAGATATGATGCAATTCTGTGCACTTTCAAGTATTTTCATTGTTTCTATGAGGATTGCATATATACTTCCCGAAACAAGATGGCGACCCACTTGAAAAAGACTCGGTGTGCAAGGTAAAATGCATCAGGTCCGCACAGCACATTGAACACTGCATTGCACTTGAATTCCAGTGAGCGCGTCTTTTGTCATTGAGGTGCTGCATGAGCAGAATTTTAAAAGGGGTTGCAAAGCCCCATGAACGTGCTTTGCCTTGGAACATGAATAATGAATATACATATGATCTAATTCTAAAATTAGGTGGCTCTTAAGCGACTGAGTAGATGAGTAAATAGCTGTGTAAAGAGGATGCAATACTTTATGCAGACATCTCTCTAACTATTTTTAGCCCTTTTAAAATAGATTATGCTGAAAATTACTAAAATCCCACACCTCAATGCTTGTTAACTTCAGCCTGCTCTCTAAGACATACTTTAAATTCAACACCTCCTAGTCTACCAAAATGGCGTTCAAGAGTGCCTCACCTTTGTCTTGAATATAAAATGATGGCACTCTAGCTGTTCATGAGAACAATATGGTGATGCTGAACCTGCTTACAAGGGAGTTAATTTTTTTTTTTTTAAAACACTTTGTTTAATGTGTTTACAACAGCAGAAACAAAGAGAAGAGTAAGAAAAAAACAAATACAAGGTTTACATATGCACGAAACAGTCACCAGCATGTGTATAAATAAATACAGTGTGTACATTAAAGAGCAAATTGATAAGTAAAAAAAGGAATACAATAATATTAATGACACCAGGTGAAAAAGACATTGAAACTGGGAAAAATGAATATGAAGCATGCAGCAGGCAAGGTGCCCCAATCGAAGAACATGGCGATAGGAATCCAACAAAGGTATCCCAGGGGATCAAGGACATTAGTGTTTGCATGGTTATAGTCACATGCAACCCTGTGAGGTAAGCATCAGCTGCGGCGGGCCCCATCCCTCCTCAGGATAAAGCAATAAGTAGTCCCGCAATGGCAGCCATATATTTTTAGTATTTAGGTTGGTGTTTGTAGTGTAGCACAGGTATCGCTCGTGGTATCGCAGTACATTAAGTCCTGAAGCCCAGCCCTCGCTGTCGACACAGTGGTGCCGCCCCATTCTAAAGATACCTGCTATTTGACCAATAATGTAGCGCTTGCGGCAAATTGCCGAACTCCGGCAGAAAATGGCTTAATGCTAACAGTGGGGTTGGGACAAGTTTGACTTCAAGCATCCATGATAGCAGCAATAAAATTTCCACCCAATAGGCTAATATTAGGGAACAGTTCCATGCCAGATGTGAGAAGGTGGCGGGCTCCGTTGCTCATCTAGAGAAACAGTGGGATTTGGTGGGGTCAATTTAGGCTATGAGGTGCAGGTAGTGCATGCCTGTGTAAGTATTTAAAGAGTACCAATTTATGTTGGTGATTATTGGATACAAACCATGTCTGTTCGCAACAACAGGGCCAGGTAATATCCGGTAGCGGGCAACCCAGATCCCTCTCCCATGCTGCCCGGGTCTTCCCTCCCACTGCAGGCCTTAACAATAGCGATGAATGATATAGTCGGGAAATCAAGTGGGCACTATACGGGGTCGTAATGACCATGGTGAGGGGTGGAAATTCCATCTGCTCTGTGGAAGAAGATGGGAGTCGGGAGCAAATGATATTGTGAAGTCTGTGCAAAAGGAACCTGTCTATATATGACACATTATGCCCATCTGACAGAGATGTTACAGTACGCAACCTGGCGTCCATGAAGAGGTCGCCCACTCTGCGAATTTGGCACATGGCCAAAGTCCACTTAACTAGAGCTTCCGCGGTCATTGGGAGCCAAGGTTTGTCAGGAAGCGGAATGTGTGGAGAGTATAGGAGATCCAAGCCTAGATAGGGCTGTAGCTTGGTCCAGGGCCAACAAGTGGTCCGGAGCGTCTGTATTTCTGAGGGAGTCCTGGGTAGGCCCGTGGCATAATAGTAGATAGGGGATATGGACGAGCCTGTGTGCACCCAGGTTTCAGGTACTGTAATTGAGCATCAGGATGATACCAATAGTAAGCAAAATGTGCCTGTGCAAATAGGTAGTAAAGATAAAAATCAGGGACTCCGACTCCCCTAGCACGTATGGAATAGTTAATGTTTGCCAGCCGATTCTTGGTTGTCTATCGGACCATAATTTAGTGATCATGCTGGGAAGTATGTCGAAGAAACTGGTTGTCAAAACTATAGGAATATTGATTAATAAGTAAAGAAACCGGGGAAGGACTACCATTTTAAGGATGGCAACAATGTCAGCACTAGGGAGTTAACTGACAGGCTGCTGCGAGTTTTGGAAGTAAATGTTTCACTCTGCATGTCAGAATGTTTTACATAAATGGATGAGGAAGTTATTTGAGAACCCCTAGAAAATGTGTACTCATGTTAGCTTTCTACAGTACTAACCCTAATTTCCATGAGAAAAATAACCTACTCATTTTGTTAACTTGTAAAGATAATACTTTAGATTTTAAAGCGTTGATTACATCAAGATTGCTTCAAATATGTTTCTCTTCTGTCACAGAAGGGGGGGATCAGACACTCTGGGCGTGTGTCTGGGATGGGCCAGTTTTCTGAGGAAAAGAATGGACCAAACAAGACACCATGCGAAGAACACATTGAATTCATATTATCACAGTTGTCATCCATTCCTGTTGTGGGCTATATGCCAAGCCACACAAGATGGGTATTGTTTTAACACAAGAAGTGTAGGAACGCTGGAGGGTAGAAATCTAGTGAATCCCTGCAGACTCTGGAACTTTCTCTCACAGAAATCTGAGGGAGATATGCAGGGCATTCTGGGTAAGAACATTTAGACAGAACAACACAAGTCATACCACCATGGACTCCCCTGCATGCCTAGTTTTCAGAAATGTCTTTATTTACTAGATTTCTCCGGGTGGCAGCCGAGCTCTAACTGAAATGCAGCAGCTACCCGCATCGCCAAACCGGGTCAATTTTCATGCCAAAACATTTAGATCTCCAAGTTGCATTCTGAGGCCTATCAGGGAGCAGGTGATCCAGATGGATCTGGATTTTTTGAAGAGCAAATGCTCATGCGTACTAGCAGGTGGTGTCATCGGACTCCTCAACGGCCTAGCACTTCCTCGGACGTGACAACGAATGTAAGCACAGACACACATGTTGCAGTCTGACATGTATCTCAGACTAGAATACCCTTCACCAATGCTGTTGAGGCAACTTTGGCTCCGGTGGAATGAACATGTAAGTCCTCAAGAGGTTTATTCAAACAAGCTCATAGCATGTCATTATTCACAGGACAATTCTCAATGTGCTGCATATAAAAACTGAGGGCTGTCCACAGGTTAAGTTGGTGGAGCCTCTCCATGAATGTGGCAAAGAAAAAAAAGGCAAGGACTGATCCACGTTACACAGCGATACAACATTTGGCAGAAAAGATGTCTAGGTTTTCAGAATCAATATAGCATGAAAGAAATACGTTTTGGAGGCTGCATTGACAGAGAGCAGCCTCGTGAAGGCCCTTTCTGCTGTTCACTTCGCTTTCAGGATGCTGTTCCTGTCACGACGCACCCAATGTTCTTGTGTTTGCTCCCCATATGGAACCACTTTTGCATGGAGAGGCTCACGCTACACACGAGGCAGTGGAGCATCGTCTCCCTTGGCTTGGGGACGCCTCCGTTTGGCTCCCCGCGTCCTCCTCCCAGAGTTTTGCACCATTATCCTCGGGTATCACACCCTAGGGACTGCTAATTTTTGCATTTCTCCTTGAGTATTTTGCATGGTCCATTTGTACTTATGATTCTCGGGCTCAGTTATGTCTAGAGTCCTGAAGATTATCCCATTAAGGACCAAAATATCTACTGAAATCGCGAACCCTTATCTATATTGTTGATTGGCCAAGATGGGCCGTGCTATTTTTGTTTTTAGATACACTCTTTTTATCACTGTTGTCACGTCTGTGTATCTCCAATTAGAGAGCACCGAGTGCGATTTTCACTCACACCTCCTGCGTCGTTATACAATGTTTTACAAACAAAAAATCTCTTGATTATTGTTTGGAATAAATAACTATTTGGTGGGCAGCATTGTTGCATTCATATGTCTACGGGTCATTGTTTTGCATCACATAAATAAATGTAAAGCAGATGTTATGTTATAGAAACTTATAAAGCGCACTTATACCCAAAGGTGTCCTGGCGCTACACTATAACTCACCAGAAACCAAGAAAGGGGAGCCCTAAACCGTGAATAACCATGTTTTCAACCCCTTTCTAAAAGAAAGGAGCTCCGAGGCATTCCTGAGATGCCACAGCAGACTGTTCCAGGCTTTTGCCGCACAATGGGAAAAGCTGTTTCCTCCCCAACTAGCTTTTTTTTTATACGGGGAACAGCCACTAGTTTACCTTCGGAGGATCGAAACGCTCTACCCGGAACATACCATTCAAAGCATCTGCTTGATGTGTACCATCCTTCAGCTGCCTCCCTTCTACTATGCCATTAGGCGCTGCCACAATAATCAGTTTAAGAGTACTAATCTGGTCAATCACGCACAAGACTATAGCGCTCCCCACATAGGAGACAATGCAATTCAACAAGCTTCCAACCAAGTACTACTCCCCCATCATGCAGCATTCAGTCTCTCTGCCAATGTGCTTTGGTGCCTTATCAATGGAGTGGCGCACTATACAAAAGCAATTAGAAAACGGTAGCAAAATATATTTGCCGTGGTGGGGAGGTTGAGATGCTCCCACTAATGTAAAAATGCTCTCTGGCGGTGACCGAGTCTGGCGGTGTGCTGAGTTTTTTGCTTTTTGTGCTCTTTATGTAATTTCCATTATTTAGCTATGAGCACCCCTACGACGATAAAAGTTGGAACACAGAGTGGTGGGCTCTAGGCTACTAAATCTGAGGCGTTGAAAGTGTGTGCTCTTGAAGTTGGCAAGGATGACAAGGCGGAACCTGGGAGAAGTGGACGGTGTGGGAGGCTCCGGTAGCACCTGTGAAAGACTAGGGGTGGCGTAGCCCCAGGTGTAGATGTACTGCCAGCAGCCAATGAAGGAAAGGGTAATTTCTGAAATGGCTGGTGGATACAGGTTTAACTGGGATCAGTGCAGACCTGTACAGCTTGTCGTGCTGAAAGTGGGAGCGAACAAGGTTTCTGATGCCTTTTTGACAGCAGTATACACCATTCCCAGTGACATAATGTAGACAAAATCCCAAGTAAGGAGAAAAGGCTGGTGGGTCTGCGATAAAAATGATAGAAGCATTTTTCGGGAGTACTTTCCCATCCTGGCGACACTGGCAGTACTCTGATCAAGAACGCATATAGAGTCCCGTCTCGGCGAGGGGGCTCCCCAAGAGAAAGTGGGTGCAGTATTGTCATTGTGATCCATTGTGACCTGGACATTTCTGACCGTATTCTTAAAAGGGTGGTGCTTCTGATAAATGCTTTGCAAGTGGGAGGTAGGAGGATGCTGTTCTTCCCATATATCAGCCCGGTGGTGCAGGCCAATACAAAGTCGCTGCAGACTGTGGCACTGGACCTGCTCGCTTAGGGGTCACATCCTCCAAAATGTGAATTGAAAGGCTAAAGATGGTGAACGTGGGCAGAGAGCATCAAGAGAAATACTGCAGTAGGGAAATCTGATTACCATTTGAATTCCACTACTGAGTCAGACAATATATTTTGATTCCCCTTGCAGGCTTAACACCTTTACATAAACAATACATTTATTCAAAGTTGTGTCAGGTTTATAGTGAGGTTACAAGATGCAGCAGTTGTGTAGAAATAAAGTTAAACAATACATCCACTGAAAACCTGTAAAGACTGTGGCATTAGAAGAGAAACCATGAGTTCTTCTCCATCCTACAAAGTGTGGCTGCGCTCAGGGCTGTCCATTATGCACCTGAGTAGGTGTAACACCAGAGAACAGGGTAAACCTTCCCTCTGGAGTTTTAAATGTTGTGTCTGCAGCACCAAACGGTGTTCTCTCGATGGTTTTTGGTGTTGCTCCCACTGATCTTATTGGTGATGCGGTCATATAATGTACGATTTCATGAGTGGCGGCATTCTCAAAGCATTTATTATAAGACGAAGTTAAAATGGCAGTCATCCTTTTTTTCTGCTTTTATTTATACTGTAATTTGTAAAACACACAAAACCTGCTTGGGCAATTAGCTCTGCTGTCTGTTCTCCGAAAGACGAGATGATTGCCTTTGATGTTTCCAGAGAACACAGGAGCCGCCCCCTCAGGTGGCCTCCCTCATGTCACTGTTTGTATTCATTGCCTGCAAAGCTTCAATGCCTCTTCATCACTTTAGAATACAGGAGCAGGACAGGAAGGTTAACAGTGTGCCTCTGCCTTCATTCAACATGGAGGAGTATGGGCGAATTGTCACAGAAAGCGAAACAATGGTAGCGCACGGCAAGGTATATACATATTCTAATAACATGAAACAACCACAAACTACTACTTTCCACAAGAATATTACAAATCCACAAAGAGTTCTGTGAGCATAAGGCAGTAAGAGGACGCAGCGAGAACTGTGAGGTTCCTGTGGGGTTCTTTAGGTCCCCTCTGCATAGCTGGAATGAAAGGAGTGTGTGGGTGCAGTCAGTCCTGGTAGGTAGAGATTGACTGATTAGGTCTGGTGTGAGCCAGGACCTTTTGATTTGACTAAAATTGTATAATATAATTAATTTACAGCGGCTTTGACCCAGCCCTCTACATCCTTCGAAATGTTGTTGTATCATTCACATACGCATAACCAATTACAGCTTCAGCATGGGGTAATGGGTCAACCCACTTCAGCCATTAGCTAATTTCACTGTGAGTGAAGGCATTCTGCTGTTTCATAAGAGGCGCATCCGCAAATTGGTTCCCTTCAGTGCCAGGGACTACTATGGTACGGCGTCATTTTGAAAACAAAAAGTATAATTTTGCTTTCAGCCATTTTTTTTTTTTAGTTTACAAGGATTCTGCAGCAACAATACATTTTCACAGAAAACATCACAAAACAAGCATTGAAAAATCCAAAGGACTTGCAGAGAACGCCAGATCTATTGGCTTTGCCAATGATTGTTAAAGTTGGTGTGTGTCACATACCTCCTAGCATGTCCAAAGCCCGGAAAAACCATGCGGCTACCGCTCCCTCCTTTCTCAGCACATTAGCTCTTCGGATACAGAGGCCTCGCCATCACATCCACCTTGACCCGGGGCCAGGGTGGATGGCTCATGTGAGAGGGCAGCCACCCCAGCCATTCTTTTCTCCACAGGCTGTGGGAAGACTGAATGCGGGCTTGTTTGGCGGGTTGTAAGATTATCACACCCTGAACCATGCTGCCCTTCAACTAGAGGAGGAAGTGCACTGAAAGCTGGAGCCAGGCTCGATCCTGATGCCTGGCTCTGGCTCAGCTCGAGGTCGCCTTTAACTCCCGAGCCCAAAGCGAGCCGAGCTGCCATGTGTCTTCCGTCTGCCACCTACGCTCTACCCTCATGCACCATGAATTATAGGCAAAGCAGTAACCGCTGATGTAAAACGAGCAAAAGACAGAGAGCAGTTAAACTGTACAATGCTCTGGCCAAGCTGTGCGTGCACGCTGCGTGCTCCCTACTGCTGAGTTGTTCCCACATGGGTGGGATTGCCTGGTGCTGAGACCCTTCTGGAGGGGGGTGGACCGGGAGCTCACAGAGGTACTGGGGCGTTCAATTGATTTGGGTCCCCGGGCTGCATTGGTGGGACTTGTGGAGAAACTGGGGGTTCCACGATCCAAAGGGCTCCTTGTGAGGGTGGCTTGTGTAGTAGCTGAGAGAGACGTAGCCTGGCTGTGGGAGCAGCCCTCACCCCCCTCGCTGCAGCTGTGGCGAGCAGGAGTGGACTACTGCACACAGCAGGAAACAACGATCTATGAGCCACGTGGATACCCCCCTAAGCATGATAAAGTGTGGGGCTAGTGGTGGTCCTATCATGATTTGTCCTCATGAACAGATTGATTATTGGTGGGGTCGCTCTCTGTACTGTTATGTAAACACCTTTAAATATGTGAGTTTAAGATATGCGCTGTATGAAACGTTCTTGCGTTTGATTTAATAGATTATAATGTTGTTCCATATAAGAATCTAAGCCATAAATTATAGTGTACACACGAGAAGTGACTTGCCCCTTCACTTCACCTATAGTATTGTCGTCAGGACAGTGGAGGGGGCAGGAATGTTTATCACTTTTAATAAATGCTTCTCAATGCATTAGATGTACTAAGATGGAAAGCTTTTTCATGTCAAAGAACTACACTTTTTTGAATTTTGAATACACTTTATAGTGTTTTTAAATTATGTTGGCTGCATGTCTTACAAGCCAAATATTTTCGGGACTTCGCTCCTCATCGGGCTCATAGAGCCCACACAAACCCCTGGCTCGGCTCTCCTTGTTGATTTGTTGGCTCGCCCACCTCTACCTTCAACACTGTTCGCGGTCTACTCGTCGTCAGGGAGATCAAACAGGCTCTGCTGCCCTGCACCTTTGCATAATGCTTCCTAACTGCCCTTATGGCTTTAGAAACAAGCATTTGCAATGCAATAGGTCTCACATTTACGCATGTTTAAGCTACTGGCATTGTAAATGACAATGCCTTTTATTTATGTTTTAAAAACCAAAACATAAATGAAAGGCATTGTCATTTACAATGCCAATAGCTCAAACCTGCGTAAATGCAAGACCTATTGCATTGCAAATGCTTGTTTTACCTAGCCATGTTGCAGGGTGTAGTACCATATGTGGCCAAAAGAGGTCCCATTGGACCTCTTTTGGCCACATATGGTACTGCACCCTGCAAAGTTGGAGTTATTGGCATTATAAATGCCAATGGTTTTTGCCTAGCCATGTTACAGGGTACAGTACCATATGTGACCAAAAGAGGTCCAGCGGGACCTATTTTGTCCACATATGGCACTGCACCCAGCAAAACATATGGTAAATCCACCCTACCCATAATGCATTGCAAGCAAGACAGTACCATGAGGACATTCAAGTAGCTATGTCCATTTATAAAATTAGTAGCTTTGATATGTGACAAAATAATTATTATATTAATTCTGGATTAGGTTCTACTCAGTGTGGAGCTGATGAAGGGAAATTAATAGAAGGTCTCATATAAATGTGAGATGTGCTAGTGACTAAAGTAACCACTACCAGCCTTACAGAGGACAAAGTTTGTGTCCTGTCTGTAAACCCTTTAAGAAAGCAGTGCTCTGAGGCTGTAATTAAAACTTAGGGAGTATCAACACATGTACCAGGAAGTTGCCTAATGGGAGGTTACAAGACGAGGCAAGGCAGATACTAAGGTGGAACTACTAAGCCTATTGACCAATGAAAAGCCACCATTTACATAGGACAGGGACAGGAGCCAATTAAAAAAATGGGGTAGAAATGTAGTTTTGTTTTTGTTTGCAGTGGAATTAATATATTTGCATAGCACTATTGCTAATGGTATAAAAAAGCAAAAGTAAACATTGTCATTTTCAACAGCTTTAACTTTAACAAATTCGAAACCTATTGCATTGGAAATGCAACTGGTCTTGCATTTGTTGGAGGTGGAGTTACTGGCTTTATAAATGCCAATTTTTCTTTTATCTAGACATGTTGCAGTACCATATGTGGCCAAAAGAGGTCCCATGGTCCCTCTGTTAGCCACATATAGTACTGCACCCTGCAAAGTTGGAGTTAATGTCATTACAAATGCCAATGTTTTTTACCTAGTAAAAAAGCAAAAACAGCTAGGTTGCACTCTGAGTAAACGATAATGTATAACAATATCAACTGGGGAAACAAAATATTATTCTAGAGTGTGCACCCTTAGTGGAGGCTCCGTCCGCCAAATTCAAAATGAAACAGAAAACTAGGACGAGTGTCCTAGAAACAAGGTGCACTAATATTGTTCACTAAAATAGTGTAAACCATTTATATTGAATGAGTAAGCAAGCTTCAATGCTGTATTTACCAAAACTAAATACAAGAGCAACTTTCAAAGTGAAAAAGTTTGTTATCTAATCATCACTGAAACGCTGGATATACCTCATCCATTTTTTATTGTGCAGACACAAGCACGTCAGAGGAAAAAAATAGTTCTGCATGAGCTTGATGGTGTTTAAACAGTTCCCATGTTGGATAAACAATTACCAATGCATTTCGTGCATAAACAGCTGCCCTTCGTCAGGGGTATCTACAAGCAAATAATTGTTACAGTAAGCATAGTTCAAAGATTAACAAAACAAGTTTCAAAATGGCCAACAAATATCGTGTGTCGGACCTCAAAGAATTAAACCAGAGCAAATAACGAACTCTCGCCAAGAACCCTTGGGTCAAGGTTACCAAAATGCCAGCCCTCCATGGAAAACCAAGTGTTAAAAGCATGAAAAAGTGCTACAAGAAGAAAAACGTCACCAGACTGAAGCCGTGGGTGAAAAGGAGAACTAAAGGCTTTAGGTAGTGTGGGAGATACCCCTCCAAACTGTGATAATGCCTAAATCATAGTGCTACAGAGCGTGCCATGCACAAGTGCTAAAATGGGATGTGACCGATACTTTCAGTCTAAAGCCTTAGGTTGTCTGGGAAGTGCTCCTCCAAACCATGATAATGTCTAAATAGACTGGCTGCCAAACATACCATGCACAGACACTAAAATTAAACATTACCGATATCTTCAAACAGTAGGGTCTGGAAACGGACAGTCAGCTGTCGGTCACCATAATCTCAAACAGCGAGCATACTACAAGACACAAATTAAAATGGAAAAACCAGTGTCAGAAGTACATCGATCCTATTTGAGAAATAAAACGTGGAGTGTGAGCTGAGCTTTCCAGCACCCCCGCCTCCATCCGAAACCGGACGCGTAGTCAGAAGGACGCTGTGCTTGTTAGCGTAAAACCCGGAAATAGTGAGAGGAGAGAGAGTCTACTCCTGATAAAAAAACATAGAAGACAGACTATGATAGAAAGTTGCAATACGAGTGCAATGAAGTTAAATGTGAAAACGACCCCCAAAAAAAGTGTGAATATATTGAAGTTGGGGGAACAGCCGATTATTAGCAAGTAAACATTGTCCCCATAAGGTATCTAGTGCATGTTATAAAAACCCTGTACACAGAACACACTCATATGATAACTAATATTGTTCATGAAGTACAAATACTATTGTTGTAACTGTGTTAAACACCCCTTTATTCAAACAATGTACAGAAAATGTAAATGATGCGGCATACGCACATGCGGAAAATAAATCCCTGTACAAAATATACCATAGCACTACATACAGCATCTCCTCCATGGGAACGACCCGTGAGTTATGTATACACGTTAGAAACATGTTGTGACCTCATTTACATGTAAATATGACAAAGAAAGAGAAACTCAGGTTTAAAGGGTGTACAAAATACCAGCAGATTCTCTGCTGGAGAGAACATTACAATGGTAGTTGTAACAAAAAACACATTACATTGCTCATGTGGAATAATGAGAAACAAAAAGAACATGAAAAAAACAAATGTAAATTGTAGAAATTGACAAATATTGCACAACATGTTGTGTTGTGCAGAGTAAAGTTTGATGAGAAAAGAATGTGATTGTGAGTGGAGGTGTGACCTAAGTGCAACAAAAAATATAAAAATCCGTGCTGAAAAACTGGGAAATTCAAGCAAAAAAAATAAAAAAAATCGATGTGTATTACAAGAAACAGGAAAGTTCAAGGTTATCGTTGAGGCCTCTGGGCATAAAAGTATCCAGAAAACATATCCAGTGAGTTTCTCGTTGCGTCAAAAGCTTAGACATGTCCCTATCATCTTGTGTTTTTACCACTTCCAGGATGGTGAACCTTAGTTGTGCTATGGTGTGCTGGTTTGCATTCCAGTGGGTGGCGAGCGGTGAACTTATGGTTTTAGTTCTGATCCAGCTTTTATGTTCAGTTATGCGTGTGCATAGTGTCCTCTACGTCTTACCCACATAATACAAGCCACATGGGCACCTAATCGCATAAATCACATTTTGTCCATTGCAGTCTGCCGTGAAATTCAGATTGAGGTTTTTTTCTGGAACACAGATGAGATATGCTCTGACCAGTCAACACATCATTGCAATGAGAGCAATTGTGGCATTCCTTTATGTTCCACTTCTGTGACTGTGACAGGGATTTCTTTCAAATTATTCGATCTCTTGTAGGAAAAATAGGAGGATCGGTGAAAATGACTTGCAAGCCAGGTTACGATTGTAATAATACCCAACATTTCAGGATAATGCGCTTAATGGCAGGTGACTTAGTGGAATAAGTGGACACAAAAATTTCTCTCTTGGCCAACTCCTTGGCCTGCTTCTTCAATAAATCTTCTCTTTGTAGAGCTTGAACACGCTTTTCTGCAGAATCTACCACCTCAAAAGGGTGACCTTGTTCCAAAACATTTTGTTTAGATTCACTCAGTGTGGTTTCATATTGCTCATTGTCTGACGTGATCCATTTAACTTTGATGAATTTAGAGTATGGTAGATGTTGCTTCAGGGACATAGGATGGAAACTACTGTATAACAAAGTGTTATTGCAATCAGTTGGTTTCTTGAACACGGAAGTCTTAATGTTGGTGCCCGCAATCTCAATGTTGACAACAAGATAAGAAATGTGTTGTTGATCCATACAAGACGTGAACTGGATCCTGGGATTCCTACTATTCAATAACCTCAGGTTAGTCTCAGGACCATGCCATGTGCCATGCCAAATGATGAATAGCTCATCAATATACCTCTGATAAAGAATCAAGTGATCAATCCATTTGCTGTCTGATAAGATTTATTCTGATTCAAATTTCATCATAAAAATGTTGGCATAACTGGGATCCCTGGAAAAACCCATGGAGGTTCGATTGGGTTGAAGAAAATACTTGTGCTTCCATTTAAAATAGCTGGTATACAGGCAGAATTGCAACAACTCCAGTAAAAAAACCTTATTAGCTTGTACCTCCTCCTGTTTGAGAAGTGCCCATTCAACCATTTTCAATTCCTTCTGAGTGTGGAATAGAAGTAAAAAGTGCTACAACATCCATGGTGCACAACCAGATCTCGGCCAGTTCTGGCACATCAATACCTTGTGGAAGTTGTAGGAGATGGGTGGTGTCCTGTAAATAAGATGGACTGGCTTGTACGATGGGTTGCAAAAAAGAATCCAAATAATGCTCTAAGTGTTCATGAATAGAAATCCACCCCCTTACAATGGGTCTGAAGGGAGGGTCTCTCTCTTTTGTGACTCTTAGGAAGGATATGGATTGAGGAACGTTGAGGATGCCGAGTGTACAGAAAATATAAATATACAATGATTTGCTTGTAGATTCCCCTGACGATGGGCAACTGTTTATGCCCGAAATGCATTGGGAATTGTTTATCCAACGTGGGAACTGTTTAAACACCATCAAGCTCATGCAGAACAATTTCTTCCTGCGAGGTGCACAATAAAAAATGGATGAGCTATATTCAGCCCTTCAGTGATGATTGGATAATTAACTTTTTCACTGTGAAAGTTGCTCTTGTATTTAGTTTTGGTATATACAGCATTGACGCTCGTTTACTCATTCAATATAAATGGTTTACACTATTTTAGTGAACAATAGTAGTGCACCTTGTGTCTAGGACACTCGTCCAATGTCTTTTTTTTTTACCTAGGCATGTTACAGCGTGCAGTACCATATGTGGCCAAAAGAGGTCCAACTCTTTTGGTGGGACCTCTTTTGGCCACTTTTGGAACTGCACCCTGCAGAATATATGGTAAATCCTCCCTACCCATAATGCATTGCATGCAATACAGTACCACAAGTACATCAAACTAGCTATGTCCATTATAAAATTAGTAGCTTTGAAATGTGACAAAAGAATTATTATATTAATTCCGGATTAGGTTCTACTCTGTGTGGAGCTGATGAAGGGACATTAATAGAAGGTCTCATATAAATGTGAGATGTATTAGTGAGTAAAGTAACCACTGCCAGTCTTATAGAGGACAAAGTATGTGTCCTGTCTGTAAACCCTTCAAAGAAAGCAGTGCTGTGAGGTTGGAATTAAAACTTGGGGAGTAATTCAAATATGAACCACCATGAGCCCAACAAACTCCTCTTTCTAGTCTTGCATGGCCCTTATGATCATATAATACAAAAATACATACACTTTACTGACCTTCTTCTGGGTATACAGTATAAAACCCCTTAGACATGGCATTTCTCCCTTTAGGCCCATTTTACGAACATATACAATTTTAGTTGGGCCATCACTCAGAGACCGTAACTAACGGAACAGACTTCATGTTATCCCCACAAAGTCTCCAATAGGATACCAAAGATGTAACAATGTTGGGATATGAATGAAATATGATAACTTGGTAATCTGGGTAGACAAAGACCTTATTCAGGAATTGTTCTTATGTATAACATAATACTGTTCAGGATACCATGATATTCTACTCAAGATGATGTCTCTAATATAAACCTTCAAATCAGACAAAATGTATGTCTACCATGCGGCTTATATGGTTAGTCAACATAAGCGTGCCCATAACAGGGAACATTCTATACTTTAATTTTATACGTAATTTCATTTGTAATATGATTTTCTTATTTTCTGTTGTGATTTCATTGGTAATTCACTTGTATTTTCATTTGTATTTTCATTTGTGATTCACCTGTTTCCTCATGTCATTTCTTGTCATCTTGTAATTTTCCTAATTTTCACTATTGTTCTTGTTTTGGAAAACCCAATAAAAATGATTTGAAAAAGAAAAAAACCCCAAACCTTAGGGAGTAACAACACAAGTACCAGGAAGTGTTCTCATGGGAGGTTACAACAAGAGACAATGTGGTACTAAGGAGGGACTACTAAGCCTATTGATCAATGAAAAAACACTATTTACAAAGGACAGGGACAAGAGCCAATTAAAAAGATGGGGCAGAAAGTTTATTTTTATTTGCAGTTGAATTATTATATTTGCATAGCACTATTGGCAATGGTATACAAAAGCAAAAGTAAAAAATGCGAGAACGATTGCATTGAAAATGCAATTGGTCTTGCATTTGTTGGAGTTGGAGTTATGGGCATAATAAATGCCAATGTCTGTTTTTTACCTAGCCATGTTGCAGGGTGCAGTACCATATGTGGCTAAAAGAGGTGCCATGGGCCTTCTTTTAGCCACATATAGCACTGCACCCTGTATAGTTGGAGTTATTGGCATTTATGCCAATGTTTTTTACCTAGCCATGCTCCTGGGTGCAGTACCATATGTGGCCAAAAGTGGTCTTTTGGCCACATATGGTACTGAACCCTGCAGAAAATATAGTAAATCCACCCTACCCATAATGCATTGCATGCAAGACAGTACCACAAGTACATTCAACTAGCTATGTCCATATATAAAATTAGTAGCTTGAAATGAGACAAAATAATTATTATATTAATTCTGGATTAGGCTCTACTCTGTGTGGAGCTGATGAAGGGAAATTAATAGAAGGTCTCATATAAATGTGAGATGTACTAGTGAGTAAAGTAACTACTGCCAGCCTTACAGAGGATAACGTTTGTGTCCTGTCTGTAAATCCTTTAAGAAAGCAGTGCTCTGAGGCTGTAGTTAAGTCTATTGACCAATAATAAGCCACCATTTACAAAGGACAGGGACAGGAACCAATTAAAAAGATGGGCGAAAAGTGGGCGGAGCTTTATGCACATATCCTCAATACAGCATTTCTCGACGAGACAGCGCAAGCGCTGCCTAGGCGAGACCCAAAAATGTTGTTCTGGCTTCAAGTGCATCCTAGGCTCCCCTCTTAGCACGCAGAGGATCACTGAGGAGGGAGAAGTGGGTACAAAAATCCTGGCTGTTACAACTGTACATGGAAGGAGGCACAATTAGGTCACTACTTGCATGTAATAATTATTAGGTGCATTTCGATGCCAAGATGGCTATTAACAAAATAAAGTACCAGAATTTATACATAAATTGCAGAATAATGCCTATTATAATTGTTTTCAATTACCACTTACTGTGCATTCTTACCACTTCCAAACACTGTAAAAATAGATTGTTACAATTTGCCTACTGAAAGGTAGGCCATTTACCAGCCTCAAAAGGACGAAAGGCAGGTTTGTTCTTGCCATGGTTCGAATTTACTAACTTCAATACCCACCTAATATTAGCAGCAAACACCATAAAGGTGGTCTTGTTTCTAACATTAGATGTCTTCGTTCAGTTATAAAAGAAAACATATAAACACATATTCTCTAGCTACATCACTGATCGAACATACAGAATTTTAACACTGACGAAGCACATTTGTAATGTTCTCCTGAACTGAAGACAAAAGGCAAGCTAGAACACTTCATGCATTAAAGGGTTAAAGCAACCCAAAAACAAAAAAGCCACTGGCATAACATTTCTGTAACAAAAAGAAGCTTATTCTTCTAGTCCCTCACCGACCCCCTCCTTATTTCAGCCACACTGGTCACAATGAATCAATCCCATTTACTCAGTGGCAGGGAGGCGCGGATTCACAGGATGTAAATTATAGGCCTTCCTCGCCTGTAATTGTGGGGCACAAACACCATAGACGAGCATCTTGAAGGAGGCCAATTATCCCTAATGTGCTCCTTTTGGATTTACAGACACGACAGGCAAAGTGGCTAAGTATTCTCTTTATATGCGTTCAGGTGTCAAAGCCAATACAGCTGGCATCGGTACCTGCAGGTATATCTCCAGGGCCTGCTTTCAGCATAATATTCATGATTTAAGTCTAAGACGCAGAAAGGCAGGGAAAAACTACATATAAAGCCGCAGTGCCACATGAATAACCCATGGGTGATGCAAATCTTTTCTTTGCAGTTGATCCAGCTCCCTTCAAAATTATTTGTAGGACACCGGGTTTTTGTTATACTAGCCCTCTGCTTTTTGGCCTGATATGTGATGCAACTTTGACTGAAGTGCACTGGGTTTCTGCTAACCAGGTCCCCAGTGCCAGTATTCTTTCCCCAAAACAAGACTTCTGGTCGCTTGATCCCCAAGTTACCAGGCCTTTAGCACCTACTAAGTGGTACCTCAGGTACCTAGGGCATAGGTACTAAAGAGGGTCCCTAAGAGCTGCAGCATATCTTATGACTCTCTAAGGGACCCAGCACCAAACTCATACAAGCTGCGTGACAAGGTGCTCTAAAAAGTGTGTGCCATGTCCCCAAACACTGCATGTAATATTTGTCATCCCTATGGCAGGCCTTACAGCCCAAGGCAGGGTGCATTATATCACATGTGTGGACATATCTGCATGAGCAGATATGCCCCTGTGCTGGCCAGTTCATTTACTGCCAGTACAAGTGACTAGCGAAGCCATTTGAAATACATGTGCTGGACACTGGTCAAAAATGAGTTCCCCAGCTACATGATGGCTTAACTGAAACTAGAGAGGTTTGGTATCTGGTATTAAACATCTCGTATTAATAAACCCCCACGGATTCTAGTGATGTATTTATTCATACGAGGGCACCTTAGAGGTGTAGCCTGAAAACCTACCAACTACTAGTGTGCTGAGTGACTGGTCCTAGCCAGCCTGCCACCACAGACAAGCTTCTGACCCCCAGGGGTGAGGAACTTTGCTCTCAGGAGGTCAGGAAGAAAGCCTGCTCGGGCAGAGGGTGTTTACACCCCCTCTCACAGGACGACCTGCAAGCTAGCATTCCAAGGCAGGGAGCTCCAAAGAGCCCACTTCCTTTGATATACAAATTTGGTTTACATCACAGGAGAGGATGCCACAACTCAACAGGTTTCAAAAGCTTAGTTATTTTACCATTTTTTATTTTCTCAAACAAAGTGCATCATGCAGAACATCGATAGCCTACGAGTTTCGGCTGGAGCCTTCTACTGGGCCACAGAGCAGTGAAAGCAAAATATCTTTTTAAAGGGATCATACTATCACCCATTTAAAAACAACGCTAGACCGCTATTGATACTTCCTTGTGGCATAATTAGTAACCATTCTGGAATTCAATTCAATTCAATTCAATAGTTCTTTATTCGATGGTTAAAAATCATCATAAAAGAGTACACATATATACAGTTAAGACAATATTAAATCAATATACAGAACATTGAATGATTCTATGTGCATACAAATAATTCATTGTTCCCATACAGTCCTCGTGGGTTACTTCCTGGGGCTGACAATTTAACAAGTCTACAGTCTACATAATTAATACCGGCCTCTAGAAACTCTGAGTCTAAGTGCAAATTTCAAGAAGCTAATCACCGCACATAATGTTAACGGGTCGCTAGCCCTTTGTAAAAAGGTCAATGCCTCCATGGCTCGAGTAAATCTTGCCTTTTTCAAGATATCTTTTAAAAATCTGCGTCTAGGGATGGTATAAAGGGGACATAAAAGTACAAAATGAAGGGTGTCCTGCGGAGACTTATTGTCGCAGCCGCAGGCACCCTTCTGCTCAATTGATTTACTAAAACCTGCTGGTTCAGCTAATAAATATGGTAAAAAATTTAGCCTAAAACGTGACATTAAAAACCTCTCTTGAGCATTAAAAAGAACACAAAGGTACGGTTCCATCCCAACGGTGGTTTCAAGCCTACTATATATGCTCACAGTGGGTTTACTTCCTTCTACGGTACTCCTGGCCAATGCTCTTGATTCCAAAAAGATTCTCTTTAATTTAAACTTATCCTGGGCATTGATCAGTAAGGGATTTAAATACAACTCTTGGTGACCCAAACTTTCTAGAGTAGTCTTTACATAATGGATCCATGGGATTTTCAAATGTTTGTCTCTGCCCAAACAGTCTTGTATGATCAACCTGCTCAATGCAGCATCAGGGTTCGACCAAATTCTGATCCAGGCTAGGATTGGTCGAAGATTGATCAAATCCTCTAGGTAGGGTCTTCCAAGTTCTTTATGGACAATGAAGGCTGATGTGCAGTTGGGGACTTTCAATATTGAACAAAATATTTTATTTTCTTCAATTTGCAAGCCGTCCAAATTTGTAAATCCCCATACTTCTGAGCCGTACATAGTTTTTGGGCAACACATTGAGCCGTACAAATTCATAGTTTGTTCTGGGGCCCAACGGCCGACTTTTCTCCCGTAACCAGAAATTGCACCAAAGGATGCCACCAGTTTCCCAGATCTTTCTTGTACAAGGGGTGTAAATTTTAAAGACTCGTCGAAGAGCACCCCTAGATAAGAGAATGTTTGCACCCTTTCGAGAATATGGGAGCCAATTCTGTAGGTGAAACCAGTCCGTGGCTTGTTGCCTGCTGTCATTACATAGGATTTTTTTAAATTGACAGACAAGTCTATTGCCTCCATAAATTTGACGAACCCATCAATGAGAATCTGCAAGCTTTTCTGGGTCCGTGCCAGAAGCACCGCATCATCTGCGTACAATAACACTGGGATGTTGCGTAAGCCTACCCTTGGGCAATCTGCATTTAAATTAATAAGGGATTGTTCCAAGCTGTTAATATACAACGAGAACAAAAAAGGAGCTAAAATACATCCCTGCCTCACCCCACTTGTGCAGCTGAAAGATTCTGTCAGTCCCCCATCTTTGTTATAACGTACCCGTACAGAGGTTTCTCTATGCAGTTCCCTCAATATGTGGATTATCCCAGGGTCGATTCCGAGTTGGGTCATCATTACCCATAACTTATTCCTATTAACGTGGTCAAACGCAGCGGCCAGGTCCATGAACCCCAGATACATAGTTTCATTGCTAGTTTTGGTATATTTTGCTATCAGCATGTATAGGTTCAGGCATTGGTCGCTGGTAGACCTGCCGGACCGAAAACCATACTGGGCGTCTGAAATGATATTTTTATCCTCAGCCCACTCGGACAATCGGTTCAGAATCACTCTTCCCAGGATTTTAGCAGTAACGTCTATCAAAGAAATGGGGCGGTAACATTGGGGGTCATCTTTATTGCCCTTTTTAAAAATGGGTACTATGATGGCCGTTGACCAAGACCGTGGTAAACCGACCATTATAGTTGCATTTAATACTCGAGTAATGATAGGCGCCCAAAGATCCACCTGACTCAGAAACAGGTCTGGGGGGATCCCATCTGGGCCCGGAGCTTTATTTTTGGTGAGTCCCTCAATGCCCATTCTAATCTCTTGCAGGGAAAATACAACCTGATTGCACACTAGATGCGTCTCCCTCTCTTTTGGAGAATCCACCTCCCCGTGATTATACAAACCCTCGAAGTGAGCAATCCACTGTACTGGGAGAATGTTTGATGCGACCTCCGGGGCATTATTATCTTGAAAACAAGGGGAGTTTATTAATCTCCAAAATTCTGTGATGTCCCTATTTTCAGAAGCCTCCCTCAGGGCCGCCCATGCTTCCCCCTGCAGAGTAACTTTCCGTCTTTTTAACTCCTTCCTGTATATGGACCTGCATGTTTTGACTTCTGCTTGATCCCTTGGTGTGCAACTAAGGGCCATTTTTAAGTTTTTTAATGCGAGTGTACAACCCCTGTCAAACCATTTTGGTGCGTTAGAGTAAGTTTTCTTGGGGGCCTTGACCGACAATAACTCATCGACCAGACTCGTTATTTGTCCAAACACTTTTATAAGGCGAGCCTCTGTCACCAAGGGATCTAAGGACTCGTCAATAAGAGACTTGCCTCTATCCATCAGGGATTTGTAAAATCTAGCCCCATCTATTTTTGCCCACTTAAGTCTTCTGCCCTGGGCCGTTACACGTTCAGTAATACCATCTGGAATTCATTTCTCACAATGGCTGGAGAGTGCATACATACATCACTGTTCAACTCCATTTCTTTCCACTAATATCATAACTTGGTAATATACCCAATATTACAATAATTTTTCTTGCGAACCGCGATATAATATAAATAACAATTAATTTCAATGTACAATTACTTTCATGTACTGAGATTATTTTACCCATTTGATTTTAATTGCAAGCAGAACATTTTTAATAGGCATTTTGGCAAAGTATCATATATCTCTCTTAACATGAAGTGTCCAGCTCTTTTTGAACAAGTAATGTGTGTGTGTGTTTATATATATATTTAAAGAAAAAAAACAACAGCTGCAGGGACGTTACAGTTAGGCTGACGTTTCACTCGAACAAAACCAGAGAAATTCAGCCGTTCTACTTAGTGAGCCAACTATAACTCGCGCCCTCCCAATGCTCTCCTTATGACCTCACCTATTACATCACTAATGACATGGTCAGTGAGCTCACTGATGACATCTCAAATGACATCACTGATGAAATCATCCAGTGACAGTGTTTTTAAAACGTTTATGAGTGCTAAAATATATACCAATGTGTGTATGAGTGCTTGTATGGATGATTCAGTGGGTGTGTGACATTGCTTTATAAGTGAGTGATTAGCTGTCTCAGTGAATGAATGGGTGAGTGACTAGGCGGTGTGAATGTCTGTATCAATCTGTCAGTTGGTGTTTATGTGGCTTTATGGGTTGGTGGTGGGTACATGAGTGGCTGTATGGGTGATGTATTGGTTGACTGAGAACCTGTATGGGTGTATGAGTGTCTGTGTGTGGGGGGGGGGGGTGACTGCCTGCATGGGTGAGCGGGTGGGTGAGTCAGTGGCTGTATGGGTTAGTGAGTGAATCTGTGAAGGGCTGAATGGCTGTGTCTGTGAGTGAATGGATGTGTCAGTGGTATACGGGTGAGTAACTGCATATGTGAAAGGCAGTATAGGCGAGTGTTGGGAGTACATGAGTGACTGTATGTGTGAGTGAGTGATTGTGAGAGTGGCTGTATGGGTGAGTTTGTGCTTGTGTCGGTGACTGTATAGGTGAGCGAGTATGTGTTAGTATCTGTATTAGTAAGTGAGCGGGTGTGTGTATAACTGTATAGGTGAGTAAGTGGCTGTGTAATTGACTCTATGGGTGAGTTAGTAGCTCTATGGGTGAGTGACAGTGTGTGAGTGGCTGTATAGGTATATGAGTGGATATATCAGTGTCTGTATAAGTGAGTGAGTTGGTATATGAGTGGTTGTATGGGTGACTGAGTGAATCAGTATGTAGACCTAGATCAGTGAGTGGGTATGTAAGTACTGGTATCAGTGAGTCAAATGTTTTGAGAATGGTAGTGTGGAAGTTGGTATAGGTGTATGAAAGGTTATATTTGGGTGTGAGTGGGTGCATCAGAGACTGTGGATGATGTTATTTGAGGTGTCATCAGTGATGTCACTGACCATGTCATCAGTGATGTAATATGTAAGGTCATAAGCAGTGCATTGCGGGAGCGCGAGTCATAGTTAGCTCACTAACTATAACAGCTGAATTTCTATGGTTTTGTGAAATGTAAGCCTAACTATTACATCCCTGTAACCTTTGGTTTTTTCAGTGGATTTCTAAGTTTTTTTGAATTTCATTTCCTAACTAGAACATCCACGTAACCTTTGGTTTCTTCAGTGAATTTCTAAGTTTTTTTTAACTAGTAGTAAGAGTGGTGGAGAAAGGAGGCTAGGTCTCCAACCAGCTCTCATGAATCCCACTGTGTAGGACTAACAAGAGGTACCAAGAGGGCTTCTTGACCTCAAGGTCCCTTAGGTGAAAAGTTGACTTCATGTCCCAACCAGTAGTGCACCACAATCCGTGCTTGCAGAGTGAGAAAGGAGGAACAGCGTCGCAAATTCTCTTAGAAATCCCGCTGTGTAGGACTTATTGGAGATACCAAATTGGGTAGATGGCCCCCAATGACGTCATTGGGAGCCAACTACCCCTCCTATTACCTCCAGTGAGTCCCACACAGCAGGATTGCTGAGATCTGGTAGGAGGCCATGACCCCTTTCTCCACTACTCTGCAAGCACACCTCCTGGCACACTACTAGTTGGGAAATTAGGTCCCCTTCGCTCTTAAGGGTCCTGGGGGGCCAGCTAGCCCTCTTTTTAACTCAAGACCCACACAGCAGACTTGCTGAGAGGCTGTCAGAAGCCACGCCCCCATTCTCCACCACTCTGAAAATGTGCCTCCTGGCGCAATACTAAAAGGGAGATGAAGTCCCCTTGGCTATTGAGGGTCCTTGGGAACCAACAACCCCTCCTGTTACCTCCAGCAAGTTCCACAGAGTGAGTTTTCTGAGAGGATTTCGGTGGCCTCGCCAGCTTTCTCCACTACTCTGCAAACGCACCTCTTGACCCACTACTAGTTGGTGGTTGAAGTTCCCTTGGCTGTTGAGGGTCCTTGGAGGCAAATTAGCCCTCCTATTACCTCCAATACGACCCACACAGCTGGATTGCTGAGAGGTCGTCAGAGGCCATGCCTCTTTTGTCCCCCACTCTGCAAACACGCCTCCTGGCACACTCTTGGTTGGGGAAGAAGTCCACAATGGTTCGGAGGTCCTCAGGAGACAAGGGGACCTCATCCTCCCCACCAGCTGTGTGCCGAGAGGCACGTTTGCAGAGTGGTAGAGAAAGGGGGCGTGGCCTCAGACATCTCTCTATTTTTTAGGAAGGGGGCCTTGTGGCCCCTCCTTCCCTGGGCTGTTTTGGGCCCCGGGGATCCCACCCCCGGGGACTGCCCTATTTTTTCATTCCAAGGGAGGGGTGCTGGGCGGTTCCCCCCCCCCGGGCCGATTTTGGCCCTGGGAACCCCAACGCATGGGGCTCGGTTTTTCTTTTTTATTATATAATTTTAAAAAAATTAAAGGAAGGGTGCACGGTGATTCCTGGGCCATATTTGGCCCGGGGGACCCCATCCCTGGGATCCGGCCTTTTCGGTTTTTTTAAAAATATTTATTTATTTATTTAGAGGGAAGGGGCTGATCACCCGGGGCCTGGTCTGCAGTGTGGGTGCACTGGTCCCAACCCAGGACACCCATTGCTAATGTTGGGGACCGCGGTGGGAGCCCTAAGGCCCCCCGCGGTCCCTGCTGGCTCCCTGCCTCCTGCGGGAGCGGGCACTGCTTTGGGATCCAGGGAGCTCCCTGCAGCTCCCTGACATGCAGTTTCCTGAATCCCAAAGCAATGTCTGCTTCCCTGCTCGCTTCACGGAGGGCAGGCAAACAGACACTGCTCTGCTTTCAGCAAACAAGAGCATTTCTGCTCTTGCTTGCTGAAAGCAGAGCAGAGTTTGCTATGGCTTGGAGGGAGTGGTGCTCCTGCCAAGCCATAGCAAATTGCAATGTCCCTGGGGTGGGCACCCTAGGACATTGCTGGAGCTGGCTCTGGGAGGGTGGTGGTGGTCCCCAGGGCCATGTAGGGCTTCTGGAGGGGGACCGCGCAGCCCCTCTCCTTTGTTAAGTAAACCCAGAGGAGGTGGTGATCCCCAGGGTGTGGAGTCCGCAACTGACCCCCTTCGGTATTGTTTTAGTGCCCCAGGGAATTAGCGGTCCCTAGGGCTGCGAGGGGGCTGTTCAGGCCACCCACATCATTAAAGAGATTAGGCCTACGGAGGTGGCGGTCCCCAGGGTGCTGGGTTGCCTCGAGGGCAACCTCGGCATAAATATAGACAGATGCCCCGGGGAGGTGGCGGTCCCCAGGACTTCAGGCATTCTAAAAGGGGGATCCGTGCACCCTACTCCTACTTACTTAAACATGTCCCCAGCACCTAGCCCACCCGGTGGCCTATATTCAACAAAGTGCAGAAGCTTGCGCTTTTTTTTTTTCTTTTTATATCGGTGGAAGTTGTGGATGCAACGTGATTCCCGGGGAATCTATTTTTTTTTTTTAATGCTTTTTTTGGCCCCGGTGGGTCCTTGTGGGACCTCCCCAAGATGCCTAAGGGGTCAGGGTGTTTTTACCGTGACCCCTTTTTCATTCTTTTAATGCTTTTTCTTGTGACTCGGTTCAACCAAGTCACAAGATGGCTGCCAACACTTCCTGGTTTGAAGTGCTGGCAGCCAATCAGATCTCAGGCACGAGATCGGGAGGGGTCGCGGATCCACCGAGTTCTCAGTTGTATATCTGAAAAATATTTACATTTCTCAGCAACTACTGAACGTATATACACCATTTAACAAAAAGGGCGTTTTCTGGACCAGCTACCTTTCTGCCAAATATGGTAAAATTCCATACAGCAGTTCGGTCTGAAGCCGTGTCTAAAGTTTCATATGGAAATTAACATGGAGAAAAGGCATTTTTGGACCCTCCTCTTTTTCTCTACCCTGCTTGACGGATCACCCCGAAATTTGCAAGACACCAGCTGAAGTAGGCATCAAACTAGTTTTGAAAATTCCGCAAAGATTCGTCAAACACGAAAGTTATTGGCAAATGAAGAAAACCGCACTTCCTATAGAAACTACCTCCTAACTATAACTACCCACTGATGACCGCCAGTAGGATGCAAGATCACGGCCTCCCACGCCAGTAGCGGGGGAGGCAGTGATCTTGCTGCGAGGAGGTCTGTCGACTTTCAGCGCAAAGTCTTTGCCTTACCATGTCTCAAAATGCCTTACTCAGCAGACCGACAAACATCTGGTGACTGGGCACCGTGAAAGCCGTGAAAATTATGGCAGGAACGCTGAGGACTGTATGGCTTATCAATGTTTATATTATGATCACCTCCGACCCTGCATTATTGTTCATTTTTTCATATTAAGTGCTGCGTCAAGAGTGGAGTCTGCTTGATATTAACTGTCATTTGGCTTGGTTTTATACTACGTGTTCATCTGACACGGTTATTCAATGGAGTCTGGAGGAGAATATATGATTTGTTCAGCATACCATCCATCATCTGTTCTTTTTGCATTTTTCGCCCTAAGTGGGAGGGTATGCCCAGATGTGGGTCCTGTGCTCGCTATTCCACCAGATTCAAGCGAGCCTAGCTGATATGGGGTGATATCCCAAACTCAGTGCCATGATTCTTGTTTCTGGTCACAAGAGGACCGGGCTTGGTAGTTTGGGCTGAACTGTTCCAATGGGGAGCAGGGTCACTACTGATTTGCATTTGTCTGGGTCCAAACTGGAATGGCGTGGCGAGCAAAAAAACAATGGATTTAACCCAGATCTGTGACGCAGGGTGAATGTATGATTTGTTCAGCATTCCATCCATCATCTGTTCTTTTAACTTTCTAAAAGTCGCATTTTCAAAATTGCAATTTAAATCCGACTTCACATATAAAGAGGATTTTAAACTAAAAATAAGTTTGACTGTAAACAGCATAGCTCTATCTGCTCCCAATCTAAGTTAAATGCAATAGGGTACCCCAGTGTCAGTCAATGGAAGAGATTGGTCTGACAACAATGAAAAACGACTTTAGGAGTGTTTCATTGTCAGGACATGTAAAACTTAACACATGTTCATTTTTTTAATACAATGCATACTGCCCTATGAGCCTTTAGAGCCTACATTAAGCAGATCTACCAGGATTTCATGATTTGCAAAAAAAACACGAAATCGGCCATTTTGTAAAAAGCCAGTGCTTTATACAAAAGTGCCTGCGAAATTCCTTTTATTGGCCCAGCGCTGATCTCTGACCCAAATAAAAGGAGGGTGTCAGCGAGCAGGTGAAGTGGTTGTTTACTCACCTGCTGCGTTGTATCCTTATATCCTTATGTCTTGAGTTACCTGGAGCTGAAGACAGATGAAGACCAGAAGAAGACAGAAGGGGAGAAGGAATAGAGAAGACAGAAGGAAAGAAAGAAGACTTAAGAGGAAAAGAAGAAGAACACTGCTGCTCGGACCGGGACACCAAATAGCAGTTAACTTTTGAACTGGCCCATCAAGATATGCAGCTCTTCCCCTGCCCTCAGAACTCCCTCCATTCACACGCAGAAAGGCGGTGGTGTGATCCCTGTGGGTTTGTGGGAGAAGTGAGGAGCACAATGTGGCAGGCCCTGGGGGCAACAAATGTCCCCCACCCCCAAAGAAAAAAGAATTTGGGCCCGCCGTCTGCAGGCATGAGGTGGGTCCCAATGGGGATAATATGTTTTTCTCCCAAAAAAGAAAAAATGTGGGCATGCCATGAAGCGGGACTCGCTGGGGCACTATCTAAAAACAATTTTAAGAATTTGGACCCGCCACCTGTGGTTTAGTTTAAAAAACCAAAAACATAAGTTGCCCCCAGTGGGTCCCGCAGCATGCCCAGGGGCAGCGGGACCCGCTGGGGGCAATATTTTTAAAACAAGAAAGAATTCGGGCCCGCTGCCCTTGGGCATGCTGCGGGACCCACTGGGGGCAACTTATGTTTTTGGTTTTTTAAACTAAAATATTTTGGCACTAAAAGGCCACAAAATTTCAATGTTTGTGCAGCTAAACTCCTGTTTTTGTGCCATTAAATTTACCAGTTTATGCCGCAATATCATGGGGTGCCTGATTAGGGGTAACTTGTAAGTATTAAAAAAGAAAGGTTTATTTTGCCAGGCCGAAATGTCAGTTTAAACTTGCATCCAAAAATTAACATGAATTACTTGTAGCACATGACTCACCCACGCCTAGCTGACGGATAATATCGACAAACTCTTGGTTTGTTTCCAAAACCTTCACTAAATTTGTGGATTCCATTCGCTCAAGCTGGACATCCCAGTAGACGTATATCTTGTGGTTGAAGCTGACGTAGACAAGGCAAGGGCTGTTTTGGGCTCCTTTGCAGGCATACATTCCTAGACAAGACCACGAAACAAGGGCATATTAGAAATAAATATAAGGTGCATAAATTACAAATGGACACCCTGGATTTGGTTTGCTGCTAAACCCCCATTATGCGTGTTAAAACGAAGTATGATACATAGCCAGGTCATGTAGGTAAAGGTTATAGACTTATTCTTCAGATTATGTCTTCAGTTACAGGAAGATGGTAAGGTCCATGTGATGCCCCACCAGGAGCAGCCTCCTTGCTGCTCAGCCTATGCACTCCAACTGACTCTAGCATTCCAATGACCTCATCACTGGCTTAGCAGCAAGGCTGAGAACAACAATGGGGTGGATGCATTCACCCAACAAGTAGATTACACCAGTGCAACACTTCACCTCTTTTCAAGCAGTTCTAATTCAAGACATGTGCTGAACATTTCTGCACCAGAGAACTGAGACACTAACAGTTTTGAGGTAAAGCAAGGAATACTGTTTCACTAAATGACTACCTAAAGTCTCTATCACAGGTTGTCCAACACAAGCGCAGGAGAATTTATCCTTGACAAATTAGTATTCCATTTTTCTTTCTACATATATGTTATATAAACATCAACATGATCCATATATGTTAAGAAAAGTAAATCTATACTAACCTATATATATACACCGCCCTACACCCTACTGTGGTAGTCGATATTCTACAGTATTTTTGTTGGGTATTTAGAACAAGATGTTCTGGTAGAATACCAGTATTATTGCAATGTAGTATAGTGTCCCCCACCTTCTGTACAAGCCCTGGCTGTACGTTCCTTTCCATGACCTCGCTCAATTGTCTATATGCCTTCGATGTCATCTCTCATCACTCCTCTGTTGCCCACTCTCCCTAGGCCTTCTATTCCATATTTATCAGTGTCTTCTTCCTCGACCCAGCTAGTGCCCCCATCATCACCTGCCGTACCCTCTCACTAGACTCCATTCTCATTCTGTTTCTCTCACTACCCTAACTCCTTCCACCCCCTGTTCTTTCCTCACCAAGGGCACCATTATGAAGACGAGCGGACTCTGCCCGCCACCGTAACGGAAAATGGGGCCGACCGCCAGAGGTGCGGCGGTCTCACGAGGCAAATTAGGATGCACCCCCCACACTGGCAGGCGCATTCCTGCCTTTAACATTGCGGCGGGCGGTGCTGTAAACAGCACCCACCCCAATGTTAAAGGAGCCTGTTGTGCATTGCAATGCACAACGTGACAGGCACCACATGGTGCCTGCCACCTTGTGTTTGGCAATGAAGGGGGGTACCACAGGTACCCCCCAGTACATTCACCACCACCCCCCAGGGGCCCCCAACGGGCCCCCAAGGTCAATCGCCTCATGCCTTTCCATGGCGGAGTCTCCGCCATGGAAAGGCATGTCCACTGCACACATCATAATATGGATGGCAGTGCCTGCAAGGCACCGCCACCATATTGTGGGCCTTTTCCGCCCGGCAGGCAATCGTGACGATTGCCTGCCGGTGGAAAAGCAGTGGACGGGCTTTCCGTCCACCGGGTAATTGGCAGTCGGGTGGGGAGTTATGGCGTGCGGATCGCCACCGCCGGTGGCGATCCGCACGCCATCATAATGACCCCGCCCCAAGAGCGGAGTGCTATGTCCCCTACTTCCTGGGCGCCCACTCTTTCCAAGCATGCCTGACTTAACTGTGGTATCTTCACTGGAGACCTCTTTCCCTGTCTCCTGAGGTTCAAGCTGCCCTCGCTCCCTGCCACACACACATATGTTTCTGACCCTCAGAGGTGAGAGCCCTTGTGCTCTCGTGGGACAGAGACAAAGGCTGCTTGGGGTGGAGGTCTTTCACACCTATCCCCAAGCAGCAATAGCATTCAGGGCGGTTAGCCTAAAAGGATTCCTGCCCTTTAATATGCTAGCCAGGGCCTCTCCAGCTAGTGGAGATGCCCGCCCCCCTGACAAAGCCCCACTTTTAGAGGCAAGGTCGGCAGGAAAATTAGTAGCCAGGAGAGATGTGTCCCTTCTTTGCCAGGACCACCCCTAAGGTGCCCTGGACCGAAGTGACCCTCTACTTTGGAAATCCTCCATCTTGAATGGAAGGATTCTACCCAATCAGGTTAGGGGTGCCCACTCCACACAGAGAGGGGACATACAAAGAGTGTAGTTACCCGAAAAGGCAAGTAGCCCATTGGCTACTGGCTGCCAGTATCTGCAGCACCCCTAAATTCAGTATTTAGGGGCACCACCGAACTTTGATCCGCAGATTCCTGCAACCTACGAAGAAGAATGAAGAAGACGCCGCGCAGCAAAGTTTAAAGACAAAGACTGACTTGTCCCCAGCCCTACTGGCCTGTCTCCAGCTAAAGAGCCTGTGAAGACGACGATGCCAGTCCTGTGGCCTGCAAATTCAAAGGACCTCAGGAAGACTTCCACTCTTCAACAAAGACTAGATCTCCATAGGACAGCGGCCCTGTTCAGAAAACTCCAACTTCAAGGACTCCGTATCCAGGCGGATCCGCGACCCCTGCACCAGACGCCCATGACCTGAGTGGCTCACCTGTCCAGTGAAGTCTCCCCAGTGATCCGGACCTTAGCTCCATCGGTGGCTGACCTCCCCTGGATCCCACGATGTCACCTGCAGCCTCCACACAAAGGGTCTGCCTGACCGTAACTGGCTCCGGTAAAAAAAATCAGACACCAAAGGGCACCCCTGCATCCTCAGCCCCCTGACTTTGAGGAGCCCAGCCGATGGTGTCCAGCCGTCCTTCGACACCTCAACTTACATGCCTTGCCGGTGGTCACCTTCAGCCAGCCTCCTAGTTAAAGCCTGCAGCCTCTTTATGCAACCGAGATTCCCAATTGAAATGCATTGGGTGCCCAACGCTGATTTGACTCCAGTACCAGGCCTTTCCTATACCGCTGGTGGTGTAAGGTTGGTGCCGCCCGTGGCCCCCCCTGGGCTTGCTTTAACCCCCGTGGCCTGTGCCCTGAAACAGTCGGTACCTACCTGCAATCTGCACCTTGTTCTGTGCCCCTAGTCTTCATTGACTAACAGTTGGGCCCAGTGACCACTGCACCCGGTCGCCCCAGTGCCTCTGGTGGTGCAGTACCTACCTCCATCTGATCCTTGCCCAGTGTTAGTCTAAACCCCCGAAGACTGAAAGAGTAAGTTGTGTACTTCAGCGGTGGCCCCTCCATTAGGGTAGAGGAGCGCCGTCACCCCCCCCCTCCCCCCCGCCCCCCACCCAACCACGGTCAAATAAAACGATAATAAAACTGGTTTTAAACCGGTTTTATTATCATTTTATTTTTATCCCCTGGATTTGCCCCCAGGACTCTGACAAGTTTTGAGGGCGGGTTCAGGGGATAACACTGCTGGTGGGGGAGTGGCAGTGCACTCCCTTCACTGTGCATGAGGGATTGGCCAGCCGTCTCAGGCCGGTAAAACCCTCATGCGCAGTGAACCTCTCTCCAGCCCCAGCTGCGTTGCTGGGGCTGGAGAGAGCAGGCACAGGCTCCCAGTCTGCCTGGGAGACCAAGTTGCCAGCGCTCAGGCCAATCCTAACGCTGCTTTTATGCAGCATCAGGATTGGTGCAGTGCAGTCTGGGAGCCTGTGCCCAGAAGCAGGAAGATGCGGCGGGAGACAGTGGCGTTGAGGTACTTTTTTGGGTTTTTTGTTGTTGTTTTTATCCCCGAAGCCCCCCAATCCCTCCCTACCTCCCTCCCTCCTCTGGCCCACCTCGCCACTTTGGCAGGGGGCACGCCGCTACTGGCGTACTTACCTGTTAATGCCTATAACTATTTTACTTCCATATGATTGCATTGCATTTCTCCAATTGCATTCAAATGTCTATCTTTTACTATTTTTTTTTTTTTTTTTTTTTTTAAAACCTTTATTTCGAAATTCAGGACACAGCTATTCAGCCGACAGCCCGAAGGTTCGGCAGCATTGCAAGTTAGATACAGTAATGCGTCCCGGATACAGTACGAAGAGTAATGCAAAGGTCCAATTTTAAATAAACACAGAAAAAACACACAACAAACCCCAGCAAGGCAGAATATTGAAATCCCATGGCGAAAGCCCCCAGGGGAGGCAGGACCCCACTCATCTACTAATTATAAGACTGTGTGCGGAGGAAGAAGGGGAACAGCAGAGGCCCAGAGCAAGTACCTAAACCAAACTGTGCTGGAAGGTAGGTCAGGGGGAAAGCTGTTCCTCGGGAGGTTCCAGATCCGGGGCAAGACATATTCCCCCCCTATATTGGTTCCACCGCCCCCAGATGGCGTGCCACTTCCGGGGGCGACCTCTAGAGCAGTAGACCGTCTTCTCCCTAAACATGCTCCAATCCATGTTCTCCTTCCACGCGGTCAGTGTAGGGGGACCCGAGGAGCCCCATAATCGCGCGATATCCCTCTTAGCCACCATGTTACCCAGAGTCACCCATTGGGTCTGTGCCTCATCGAGATCAGTGGGCCCCCAAACGTTCAGGAGGCAACACCGCGCCTCCGGCTGTACCACAATGCCCGTCACCTCCCCCATAACTGCATGGACTCTCCTCCAGAACTCCACAATGACCCCACATTCCCAAATGATGTGCAGGAAAGTACCCACCATACCACATCCCCTTCTGCACAGGCCATCCTCCGAGAATCCCATGTGGACCAGCCGTGGCCCCGTAACATACACCCGGTGCAGTATTTTGAGCTGCACCAGCCTCAGACGCGACGGGATCGCAACCTCCTTAGGCGAAGAAACCGCTGACTGCCAGTCCTCATTAGCCAACTCGAGGCCATCCCTGGTCCACTGTTCTCTCAGCCCCAATAGCAAGTCTGCCCGGACGTTTATCAACTTCTTATATATGAGCGAAATCGTGCTCTCGGGCATATGACCATCAAGGACTCGGTCCTCAAGGGGAGAGGACTCCGGCACCTTCTCACCCTCCACTAGGACTGATCGGAGGGCGTGACGCAGCTGGATATACCTAAAATACTCTGAAGGCCCTAGCTCAAACTCAGTCTGCAACTCCTCGAAAGACTTCACCCTCCCCTTATGCAGCACATCCCCCACCTTGGATATCCCTATCAGATCCCACTTATCAAAGCCCTTCGTATGCCAGAGTCTTCCCAACCGTTCCGATTCAAACAATGGGGTAGCGAGGGTTAGCCTGTCCATCCAGCCCAGCGAGTCGGTCGCCATCTTCCATACGCGCACCGCCACACCTGTGGGCCCCGTGAGGGACGAGTCTAGGGACCGCGAATACAACGCTCTGTAGTAGTTGCCGCCGCGCAGCAGCCACCTATCCATGGCATACCCAGGGCTGAGGGCAGGGCCGTAAAACCCATGGTTGATCGCGCTCAACTGCGTGGCCCAGTAGTACCGTCGGATGTCTGGGAGCGCAATGCCCCCATCGTACCATGGGAGCGTCAACTTTTAAACAGCTATTCGCGGACGCCCATCCCACAGCAACGTCCTTTGGAGGCCTTCGACCTCCCGAAAGTATTTAGCCGGTACCCAGTCCAAGGTGTTCTGGAGGGCGTAGAGGAAGCGGGGAAGAGACATCATTTTGAACAGGGCCGCACGCCCAACAAGGGAGAGCGGCAGCCTCCGCCAACCCTCAACATCTCGCCTCAAGCGTGCCAAGGGGGGGAGCAGGTTCCTCTCATAGCGCACAGCAGGATCCATGGATATAAAAATCCCCAAATACACAAAACCTTGCTGGGCAACCTGTATCGAACATGTTCTAGGGATCGGTGGGACCTCGCCACTAAGAACGTACAAGTACGATTTGCCCCAATTAATCACAAGCCCCGAGTTCCTACCGAACGATGCGAGTACGTCACAGACCACTATAAGTGACTTCGTTGGTGAGGCAAGATACAGCAGGATATCATCGGCATAAAGTGAAATACGGTCCTCGTGATCAGGCGACCACCGAAGGCCCCGTATATCCGGGTGCCAACGTATCCACGCAGCCAACGGTTCAAGGGCGAGGGCGAACAACAGAGGCGACAGGGGGCAGCCCTGCCGAGTACCCCTTCCAAGCTGAAACGGAGCAGATGCCCGACCATTCACCACAACATTCGCTAGTGGCCCCTCGTACAGCAACCGGACCCAACTCACAAACCCGCGACCGAAGCCAAACTTGGCCAGCACGGCCCATAAATATGCCCACTCCACCGTGTCAAAGGCCATCGTGGCATCGAGAGATGCCACAACAGCCGGTTCACGCAGCGTGCCCGCCCTGGCGATGACGCCATGAAGACGCCTAAGGTTCAATGCTGTGTTTCGGTGCGGGATAAAGCCAGATTGATCCGGGTGGACCAGATCGCCAAGTACTCTAATCAGACGGGTTGCCAGGAGTTTGGCCAGAATTTTCGGCTCAGCGTTGAGGAGTGAAATGGGCCGATAGGAGGCGCATCTATCTCGGGGCTTACCCTCTTTGTGTATGACCACGATCGACGCCAGCCGCTGATCCAACGGAAGGATCCCATCTCCCCGCGCCTCCAAGAACATGGGGCGCAGGTGAGGGGCGACCCTATCCGGGAACAGTTTGTACAGATCGATCGGCAGTCCGTTCGGTCCAGAGGCCTTACCCGAATTCAACGCGCGAATCGCCCCCGCCACCTCGTCAACCGTGATGTCGCCATCCAAATCGTCCCTATCTATGTCAGAGAGGCAGGGCAACTCGATATCACGAAGGAGATCAAACGAGTCCTCGGGCGGCCTGTCCGACACAGAGGAATAAACCCTATGAAAATACTCCGCGAAACACTCCACAATCCCTTCAGGTTCCACAATCACCTCTCCCCCCTCTCCAATCAACTCTGGCACCACTCTATTGACCCGTTCCTTCCTGTCCAGCCACGCCAGGAGTTTCCCTGCCTTATCTCCAACATCATACAGACGGCCCTGTTGTTCCCTGCTGAGGGTCTTGGCGGCGTCCGTCACCAGGTCCCTATACTCCGCCTGCTTCAAGCAAAGCTCATGCAATGAGGACTCTGTGACCTCCTCCTCCATATCCCCTTCAAGGGCCGCAATCTCCTCCTCTACTTGCCGCACTTCGCAATCCCTCCGATTCTTGGCAGTCACCACCAGGGAGAGGGCCTCCCCCCGAAGCACGGTCTTAAAAGCTTCCCACAGCGAGATCGCCGAGTCCACGGATCCCAGATTGTCCTTAAAGTAATTATCTACCTTCTTTACCAGGGCGCTGCGCATCTTGGGGTCTCGGAAATACCAAGGGTTAATGGGGGCCACCCTCCCTCCTCCCTCCCGACCGAGATCCAGCCGGATCCACACTGGCGAGTGATCAGAGATACCACGTGCCATGTGCCTCGCCTCGGATATCAACGAGGCATGTGCGGCCAAAGTGAGCAGGTAGTCAATCCTGGAGAGGCTACCATGCGCCCCGGAGTGAAACGTGTATTGACTCTGTGTGGGGTGCCGGAGCCTCCAGCAGTCTATCAGGCCAAACGTGTCTAGGAGGTCTGGAAGCCATTTCTGAGCCCCCCCTGTGTCCCTGGGCGGGTATCTATCCAGCAGTCCGGAACCCACAGCGTTGAAATCCCCTCCCACTACCAGCATGCCCCCCGGGAGAGTCAGCAAAGCCCTGCCCAATTCAGCAAATGTGGCGGCCTGCAGGGCCGGCGGGACATAAACCGAAACCAAAACCAAAGTCCTTCCTTCCCACCGCCCCGCCACCGCCACAAACCTCCCCCTATCGTCAACAATGGTGGAGTCCACCTCAAAAGGCAGCGATGCTCTAACGAGGATGCCCACCCCCCTGGACCCAGAAGAGAATCCCGAGTGTGCAATGAATTTATACCCCTTCCTATTCAGGGCATAGCACGTATTGCCTATGAGGTGCGTCTCCTGCAGCAGTACAACGTCTGGCATTGAGCGTTTCAGAAATTGCAAAACAATCCCCCTCTTAATGCGATCCCCCAAACCATTAACATTCCAGCTTATAACACTTAGGCCTCTACCCCCCATCCTCAAACGGAAAGAGGCCCACCCCACACCCGAGGCGCCACCATGGAACAGCCCTGAGGATAATCATCATGCCTTGCAGAAATAAACCCCCCAACAACAAACTCAAACTCCCCATAACTCCCCCCACCCTGCACCCCTGCTGCAGCTTAAAAAGCCCCCCCAACTTGCAGTGTGCCTGTCGCCCTACAAAAACAAAAATCTACAAAAAGTACCCCAAGGGAGGAAAAGAGCACCCCTCGTCCTCCCGCAACCCTCCACAGTTACTGCACTCTATTCAAATCTACAAATATGGTCAAATCAAGCCAGGCCGGCTTTGAGTTATCAGCCCTGTCCATCCCGGCCACTGTCTCCATGCTCAGCTGTGTCGTCCCCGGTCCGTCGCCGGGGCAAAGCGTCCAGCCATTCATCGGCCATAACAGGAGAGTCAAAAAAGAATGTCCGATCTTCCTGCACCACTCGTAGTCTGGCGGGGAAAAGCATGGCATACTTTAGGTCCCGCTCCCGGAGCCTTCGCTTCACCCCCAGGAAGCTCTGTCGCTGTCTCTGCACCTGCTGGGTAAAGTCCGGGTAAAAATTCACCGACGCATTCTGGAAGGGGACTGGGCCCGTCACCCTCGAAGCTTGCAGGATAGCGTCCCGATCTCGGAAATGAAAGAGCCGGGCGACAATCGGCCGCGGCGGGGCACCCGCCTTGGGCCGTCCGCCTGGCACCCTATGGGCCCTTTCCACCGCAAAAAACTTCCCAAGGCCCTTAGGCTTCAGATGATTGAGGACCAAATCTTCCACAAGCAGGTCCGCCGAAGCCTCATCCGAGGACTCCGGGACCCCGATTACGCGCACGTTGTTGCGCCTGGACCGGCTCTCGAAGTCCTCCAGCCGGCGGGCGGCGAGGTCACTCTCGGCCCTCAACTTCCGGACCTCGTTCTGCAGGTCCGCGACCTCATCAGTGATGCCCGTGGTCTTGTGGTCCAGGTCCTTAACGCGCTCGTTTGTCTTGCCCAGGTCCGAGCGGATCAAGTTGACATCCACCAGGATGGCATCCACCTTATGCGCCAGGGCCTCGAATTGCCTCCCCATCGAGGTCTGCATCCCATCAAGCGCGCCCATGACATCCTGCAGGGAGAGCTCCGGGGTCCCAGGCGAGTCCTCCTTCTGGGCATCCGGCGCCTGGCTCGATCCACTCGGCGATGTCTTCAGGAGGGCGTAGCGGTCCATACTATTGACTTGGGAGTACGTTCCCCGCCTGGTGGACTTAGTCTTCAGCCTATCTCCTTCTGCCTTGCCCGACATAATGGACTCCAAGCAGTCCAATGCAGTGAGGACCGTCCCCTCTCAGAGAGAGATATAAAGAGTGAGCAGGTCCGCCTTGTTCTTCCAAAATAGCCCACCGAGCGTCCCTGGGGTTATAGAACCACCCAGAGCACTACAGTGTCCGGGCAGACAAAGGGAACGAAACCGAAAGTGAAAGAGCGAGGGCCTCCGTCCGGTAGTTCACACCTCACCAGGCCATTGTTGATCAACTAGGAGTCGGGCATCCTGCCAACTCTAGCCCCTGGCATCTCCGGGAGTTAGGCCGCAATCTTTCGCCAGTCATATGTCCGGTTCCCGGTGGGCGATCCGGTCGCGGGTAGCATCAATCGCCTCCCTGACAACTCAGCAACACGGTGCCATGCATACCATCAGGATTTGAGTCAGGATAGTCGACGGAGGGCGCGAGGGTCTCGGGAGCTCTAAGCTCACGCGGCCATCTTGGTCAAGCGCTAGGCTCCTCCCCTATCTTTTACTATTAGTAAGTTCTACTATTTCTGATTGACAATACCAAAGTATTTCTAGTACTGTAAAGCATTTTTACTGCCTTGCAAAACAATTCCATCTGCAACTTGATAAGTATTATTGCTATTCTTGAAACTATCACTTACCAGTTCCTCTTGGTTCTAAAATAAAATAACAAATTAATAACTTTTTATACAAAACAATTGGTCTTGGGTTTAGTCTTTGAGTGTGTGTAATCATTTCTTGCCTGAGTGTGTGCAACAAATGCTTAATACAGCCCTCTGATGAGCCTAACTGCTCGACCACACCATCACAAATAGAACTTTTGGTATTATCCACATAAGCCTCTGGGGATCCACTGGACTCTCTGCACACTATACCTTACTTTGGTACAGCATGTACAGAGCAAGCTTCCTAGAGAGCTCAGTCAGGGGGAGAAAGTTAAGGACTGTCAAGTGTTTGCCAGTAACAGTAAAAGTTGGAAAAAAGTAACAGACGTGACATTGCAAAACATAAAAATGACTGGATGATTCTGACATATGTATTGCGAGGCACTCAGTGTAAAAATGTGTTTAGTGCAACTTCTCCTTTAAAACTCCATCCAAATGAATACTCATGTACGGAATAAGAAGGAATAAACCATTTTCTATTATGCAGGAAAGGGGACATTACGTTCCCTTCGATCTTCCTGATGGTTGATAATCAGATTATGATGATTACCAAGGACAACAAAAGTTTTATCACTACATGATTTATATCATTGCTTTCATATTGTGCTCATGCAACCTCACAGCCACTTCAGAACAATTTGCTTTACTAAAAATCTTATAGTACAGATTGTGAACTTTTGGTTTAGTAGTGCTCCCTTCATGATTCTATCGTGTACCAGAAAAATAAAGCAGAGTGGTTGAGATTAATTCAAATATATTTATAGTTTAAATCGTTTTATTAGAGATGCTGTGAACGATAACATTACACCCACCTACAACCACTGGCCGGCGGGGAACCTGGCAGTCAATTGCAAATTTTATTAATGCGAATACAAACAAAACAAAAGAAAAAAACAAAGGAGAGAGTCAAAGAAGAGTAGAACAAAGCAGAGATTAAAATGAGATCAAAGGAAAGAGCAGAAACCAGAAACCACCCACAGCTCAAGATCTGGCCTGGGAGGGATCTAGAGCAGAGTTCCCTTCCAAGGGGGAGGGGAGTCGCAGGGGGAGTCGTTGGGAATCGCAGAACCCCGAGGTATCGGGGGCAAGTAAGCTCGATGAATTCGGAGGAGAGGTATGCCTTCAAATATATTTAGTGGGCTGTTTAGAGACCTTACGCAAATAATGAAATTCCACCGTTTATCACTGGGCAAGGAAGGTGACAGCTGGTACTAGATGTACAAAACTGTTACTGAGCCACAAAAATATAACTTCCAAAAGATAAACTGGTTTCTGAGAGGAATTCATGTATTACTTTCGTGTCCTAATTCAAGAAGCCCCGGCTTTTCTCAGAGAAGAATTGAATAATTCCAAACAAAGTTGTTAGAAGGAAAAAATCTAATGGGCATGATGACAAAGAATGGAAGAAAATGTATGTAGTGATAAGGAGTTATTACAAAAACTGTGCCACAGAATAGCATAGTGAGATTAATGTGTCCTACATTTGCATGCGGTGAGCTGGCGGCCACGATCTCCAATCCAGACAAGGACAATTCAGCCTTCTAAAATGAGTACAGTTATATGGATAATAGTTTCAACGTTTAACTACATTGCCTAGAAAGAACATTAATGTGGTACGAAGTGCTACATGACAAAGTTATTATTAAAAACAGAAGGACAGTGTAAAGCAATATTAGTAAATGAGGGGTGGCAGATCGGAGCCTATGCATGCTTCACAGTAAACTTGAAGTCGAATAGGGTTGGGTGAAAGTGGGCAGGCCCTCCTGGTCCAAAATTCAACCTTCTAACTTAGAAAATGTCATTTTGTGAAACTCTTCAAGAGGAAAGGCTGGCGGTTGCGGGTACCCTTCCTTACAGCCTACCACAGGAGGAGGCTAGAAATGTCCAGATGCAAATGGCGCCCTGTTTTTCCAGGCAGCCAGAGCTCCCTGTGTCTCCAGAACCTTCTGCATTCTGCTGCCCCATGACAGACGCTCCACAGCAGTCTTCCCTGGCAGGGCAAGGAGCCGTCTATTCTGAAGGGTTTGCAAGCAGCTGTCGCCCCAGCTCTCACAGCAGGATTTAAGTCTGAGATCCAAGGAAGAACTGGAGACAAACACCACTCTTCGGCATACGGGAATCCTCCAATGCAGGGAAAAAGTCCTCTTTGGTTCCAGTCAGGCCTGTGTTGGGCGTGGGTCGAGTAGGGCAAATTAAAGAGTAGAAGCAGTCTGACTGACGATGACCTCTAAGTGAACCACACCAACATTTACACCCTTTCTCAACCTAATATTTGCAGCAGAATGCCTCAGTTCCTTTTCTTGTGATATGCTTTCTGGCAAAAGCTACCCCAGAGTCTCTTTCGCCACAGAAAAGTAACACGGCAACCCACTGATTCCCTTCTGTTTGAATCCACTTCCAAACTATTCACAAAGCCAGTCCTGTGGCTCCCAAGAAACATTGAAAATCTCCAACTTCAAGCAAAGATCAATGCCTGCTCCAATGCTGGGTTTGGATCCACTTATCTTTGGAAGGTTCCTGTTCTCAAAGGAACATGGATTTGCAGGTGCTATTCAGTAAGAGGGTTGGCCGCCCTGTAATGTACCAACTCCTGCCTTCTATAGTCTCTTATCAAGATGTAAGAGGGAGCCACCATGAACAAAAGGGGGCCAGTCAGGAATGTGAATGATGGTCTCTTGCTAAATAGATATATCTTGTAGGGGGGGGGGGGGCTGCTTAAGGAAGTCATTGGAACATGCCATTGAAAATGCACCCGTAAACAAAGGCAGAGAAATCCCAAGACCAATACAAGAACACCGAGAAGCATGACCTGGTTTAAATGCCCAACTTGAATGGATGCAAACACATTTCATGAATGTGTACGTGCAGCCCGAGGGTGCACAGACAGAATATCGAGTTTAAAATGTCGACAAACACAAATATCGAGTTTTAAATATTGTGATAGAAAATATCGACAGGAGGAATATCGTGGTCAAGAATATCGACTTGCAGGTAAGAAAAATAGCGTTTTTGTAAATAGCTAAGTTGTTAATATCATTTGCAAAAATATAGTTGTTAAAATGCATTTTAGTATGTATTTTAAAAGTATGTGATCTATTTTTTGTATAAGAATTTGTTTTGTTTTTTAATATACGTGTTAAATTTTTAGTAGTTATTAATTTTATCTTAATTAAATGTTGCGTTTTTAAGTTCTGTTGCGGGTTGTGGGTTTATAGGGGAATAGGATGGGCAGTAATTTAATTATAATAAATTAATGATTGTTTTTTAATGTATTAGTATTTATTTAATTAAAATAAAATGTTATAGTGTTTATTGTGGGAATTAATTATTAATTATTTAATAATTGGTAGTTAATTATTTTTATGTTAACTGTAATTTTTTTAGGAGTGGGTTGTGGGATTATGGGGGAATAGGGCGGGAAGTAATTAAAAAAAAATATATTAATATTTTGTATGTATTATTATTTATTAAATGTATATGTTAGTGTTATTTGTGGGAGTTATTTTATTAATAAATATTTATTAAATAGTTAATTATTAACTTGTAATTAATTATGTTAATTGTGTCTTTTTTGGAGGTGGGTGGTGGGGTTTATAGGAGAATAGGGTGGGGAGCAATTTATTTATAATTAATTGTTTGTTAATTAATGCTAATTAATTAATTAAAATATGGCAATTGTGAAATTTATTTTTGATGTAAGTTGTGGGGTCTATAGTGATAAAGGGTGGGAAGTAAATCAATTGATAAGTTGTTAATTGATATTAATGTATTAATGCAAAATTAGTTATGGAAATTGTGTAATAATTTTTAGGTGTGGGTTGTGGTTTATTGGGGTAGAAGGTGGAAAGTAATTTATGTATAATTAATTAATAATTGGTTGATTATTAATATTAATTTATCAATTGATAAATATGTATAATAAGTGTTTATTGTTATTTTGGGGCCGATTCTGATCCTGGACTTTTATTTTACATACAAATCGGATCCGTATTTTTTTCCATACAAATCGTACAAGTCCCTTCCAACCCGTGTAATACGATTCGTATGGGAAAAATACATACAGATCGGCCCGATCCTTACAAATCGGATCGGGAAAAGCTGTACGACATGGACTTGTAAAAAAGACCATACAATTTGTAAAAAGGCAGTACAACCCGTCAAGTACGATTCGTACCGGGTTGTCAGCATGCGATTTGTATGGAAAATGGCCTGTATACGGGGAACAACTCATACCGGGCTACGAAGCGAACCCCTATACGCCTCGTACCCTGGTATGACTCGTTCTGGCGGTACAACTCGTTCCGGGGTACAGGTCGTATAGGGGTATGAGGCGTACAGGGGTCCCCCCACATGCAAGGCATGTATATGGAGCGTACCCCAAGATCGCGCATGTATGCACCGTACATACGCAATTTTGGGGTCCGCACCGTACATACACACTTTTGGGGTACGGTGCGTACACGACCAGTACCCCTTCAGCGCGTATATATGCACCGTACCCCACTTTCCGTGTCATGGGTACGCACCGTACATACGCACCGTACCCCTGTATTCATGGGGTGTATGACGCGTAAATGGGGGGTCCGTCTCGTACTGTTTTCGGGGTGTACAATGTTTTCCCAGCACTTTTTGGCTCCTGTAAAAAAAGAGCTGTACGGAGTGCCGTTTGTACGAATCGTACTTGACGGGTTGTAAACTGCTGCCGGGAATACATGTGAACGTTGCGTACAGGGCAATCCGAATCAGAATCGCTTGTATATATGAGTTGTATGGTCTTTTTTACAATTTGTATGGAGAGCGTCTATTTGTACGGATCGTACTTCCTAGGTTGTAGGGGAATCCTTACAAGTACGAGTTGTATGGGGAAAACGCTCCATACCACGATTTGTACAGCGTTTTTCCAGGATCGGAATCGGCCTCTTTGTGTGTGTTTTGGTTTTATAGGGGTAACGTTTTGGGAGTAAATACATTTTTATTTGTTGACATTTTTTTTATTAATATTTGTTTAATTGATAAGCAATTATGTTAATTAAGGAGGTACAATTATTTTTTAAAATTAAATGTGGGTTGTGAATTGTGTGGTGTTATAGGGTAGGAAATAAAAAATATTACATTTATGTAATAATTAATGTTTTTGTTTATAAAATTGTTCTATTAAAAAACGTTTTTTGTTTTTAAATTATTTTTGAATTTCTAACAATATTCTTTCTAAATATTTGTTAGATCGTTTTAACATTGTAATCTGTTTCTATCTTTTGTAATATTTAAAACTTTTATATGTTTTATTTTTTTGTTTTTAAAAAAAATCTTTTGTGATGTTAATTTGTTTAATTTTAATTTTGAAATGACTCCAGTGGAAATATTAATTTTTACCCCTCCGCTAGCCAACACTTTCCCTATTGTTGCACTCACTGGAGTGGGAATATTCATTTTTACCCCTCCGCTATCCAACATTTTCCCTACTGTTGCACTCACTGGAGTGGGAATAGTAATATTTACCTCTACGCTAGACAAACTTTTCCCTACTGTTGCACCCACTGGAGTGGGAATATTAAGTTTTACCCTTTCACTATCCAACACTTTCCCTACTGTTGCACTCACTTGAGTGGGAATAATACATTTTACCTCCCACTATCCAACACTTTCCTTACTGCTGCACTCACTGGAATGGGAATAGTAATTTTTACCCCTCCGCTATCCAATCCTTTCCATACTGCTGCACTCAATGGAGTGCAAAATGTAATTTCCATGACTATTAAATATTTTAATGTTTTAATTGATAATATAATATTTTGTATTAGATTTTATGCTATAAGTGTATGTAAATATTTATATTTATATATAATATGTATATATTTATAAAATTATAAAATAAATTACAATTAATAGTTTATTCATTGTTTTAAAGGAAATATATATGTATTACATATTATATATGTATGTTTAAATATTTTTTAAATTAAATTAATTTTATATTTGTTAAAATGTATATTAAATCTAAATCATTTTTTCTTTTTATTATATTCAACATACATTTTTATTTAAATTAAAAAAATCGATATTTTGTACATCAATATTTTTAACATCGATATTTTAGTTGCAATATTTTTGTACTTACAATTTTAAATATAGGATGTCGATATTTTTGACAACGATATTTTTGCAGTGATATTTGTGTATGGGGATATTTTGGGCATCGATATTCTATCAGTGAACCCACCCAGAGCACTAACACCTATCGAAACGGTGAAGGTACAAGATTCAATATTATCAAGGGAGAGATAATAGTCCAGAAAGCTTTCAAATACTCTGAAAGCAACTAGTAAATTGCAAAATACATGTGACATGAAAAACAAACAGATGTTGGGAATAGGAAGAATTAACACAAAACAATACAGGGTGCATATTCAATTAAGACACAGGTCATATCTTGAACATGATAAAGACCCTTCAACATGAAACACTATCTACCCACTGTAGAAATGTGTAGACAGCTAGAAAGAAAGGAAGAGAATGTTATTAAACTGAAATACCACATTAGAGGAGATGATGTGTTTGGAATTAAAGTATAACCTCGCTCTGGATTCCCTTTGCAGTCAGTTCTGAAAGGTTTAGAATCTCAAGCATATTCATATAATAGCTTTTAAAATGAAAAGAGTATGTGTATTGCAGCGTATTATAGTTTGTAAAATATTTTATGTAAATATGAGGTACAGGAAATTAAAAAATGTAAATTGTAATTTGATACTTGTATAGCGCACTACTCACCCGCAAGGGTCTCAAGGCGCTTGTACGTATACCGCTGTGGAACCCATCCTGGCTTTTCCTGTGAGGCGTCCACTCCTGGGCCTCCCCAAGGTGGAGGCCAGGCATCCTTAGCGTTGTGGGGGCCGTTGTGGAGATTAAGCAAGCTATTGCCCAGAGTTGCAGAGTGGGACTCCATGATTGGAATGGCACCAAGGCGAGAATTATCAGGTCTGTGGAATTTTTGAGCCCAAGACCCGCCGAGGCGGGGAATTGGACCCTGGTCCCGGGCTAGACCTCTGCATCAGGGTCTGCCGCTCTAATCATTGAGCCACACTTCTCCAAATTAAGATTACATAATTATACACTTTTTGAGATGCTTCGATGGAGGGTGACAGTACTTGATAAAAAGATAGAAAACTTATCAATAAGAAGGTAACAGGCAGTACCTATTCATCTAAAGTTATTTCTAATCTTTGATGTTTAGTAATTTATGGTTCCTGGTTTTGTCTCTTACTAAACACTGATTCTGAGCTTCTAATAAGCTATATTTGATAAGGTAAAACATGGATAATGTGTAATGGTCTTCCTACTGAATTTCTCTTACTGGATATAAAGATGCAAATTTGAAGCTTGTAGCACTTTTCATAGAGACGTTTCTGAAAAACAAGTTACTTACCTTTAGTAGCGCTCATTCTGGTAGCGACTATCTAGCCAACGATTCCTCACCTTTTGAATGTTCCCCAGGTGTCAGACTGGATACAAAAAAAAATCAGTAGTACCTCTGCGTGCTGGAAGATCAAGCCTAGTGGTGCCACACTGATGTTGTTCCGGAAATTATGTGCAAGCCCTATATGGACAGTAATCCCCCTTTAGTTGCTTTCGAGACTGTCTGCACCCCCAGACGTGGAGCCCCAAAAACTCAATGGTAGAAAGTGTGCAGATTCCTAGACTTGAGACCTTATTAATGGGTAGAGTCCAATCTCACAATGGGGAGGATGGGAGGGTCAGTGAGGAATCTGCGGCTAGAAAGAGTCTCTACCAAACAGAGCGTTATCCAAGGTAATTAACTTATTTTCATAAAGACTTATAGCAGCAGATTCCTCACCTTATGCACAGATACGAAAGCAGTACCTATTTGGAAGGGAATCTGAAATGGACTTAAACCAAAAAGTCCTGCAAGACTGAGGGGGGGGGGAAATACCTCTGTTGGCGAACCTGACTATCCATACAATAATGAATTTTTGAACGTTTGGAGGGACGCATCTGCCTGGCAGATGTCTAGGACAAGGACTCAACGCGCTAAGGCAGTGTTAGCAGCTTTGGTAGAATGAGCTCTCAGTCCTACTGGAGGCTGAGCCTTCGCCAATGCATAAAAGATCTTATTGCAGCATGAGATGGTATGCTTCTGCACATCCTTACCATTTTCGACAACAGCAAACCTAACAAAGAGCTGATAGTCGATCTGGTGTTCTTTTGCATGATCTATGTAGAAACTCAGAGTTCTCTTGGGGTCCAAGTGGTGGAGTCTCTCCTCCTAAGAGGGGAATGGCGGAGCATAGAACGCCGCCTTGTGATAGTCTGACCAACGTGGAATGGCGTCACAACTTTCGGCAGAAATTATGCCCTAGTCCGCAGAACCAGCTTGTCTGAGAAGAAGATGGTGCATGGTGGATTAACACACAGAGCCTGAAGCTCACTCACACGCTGTGCCATGGTAATGGTGACGAGGAACACAGTCTTGATGGTAAGGAGCCATGAAGACAGCTGCAGAGAGGCTCGAATGGAGTGCCAATCAGATAAGTAAGCAGAAGATTGCGGTCCTACTGGGGCACACATAAGGGGAAACCATACTCTGTATCCCTTTAAAAAATTGCATCACAGCAGGTGACAATCCATGAGGGCTGTAAGAAGGTCGAAGGTAACCTTTAACCATGCCCAAAGCAAGACTGTGCCGGGCATGATATAAAACAAACAACAATACATCAGACAGTTTGGCCTGGAAGGAGATCAATCTGGCATGCCCGCACCAAACCACAAACTTGTCCCGATGGCGTATGTAGACTTCGTCGACGGACACCTGGCTGCCTAAATGACATCAACCATCTTCACTCCTTTACTTTTTGTGGTGAGTGTCCAGTTTGTATTGCATGTAAAATTGTGCTCCCTGGGTTAGACGTGAGTTTTAGAACTTTGTTCTACCACTGAGATACCAAGCTATGCACATTGCAAATCATTGGGCCAGTGCTTTTTAAATTAACGTGGTTCCCAAAGATTCATTAGGATTGCTTCTTGAATGCACACTTGATTGAGCTATAATGACCTGTATTTTTTCTAATCAGGAGCCTGGAACAGCTTCGTGTATATATTAATTCACTTTTCCATGTTTTTTATAGACTGTCCTTCATTGACTATGTGTGGATTCCCTACCAACTTTGGTTTGACGAACGGATTGAGTGATAATCCATTCTTGGGTGGGTTTCTTGTGTTTAAATTGATTAAACATCGGGTTTCATGACCCTTTGAGTTTTCTGTTGGTCTCTTTCTTGTCTTTTTTTCTTACTCAGTCCAATATAGCGTATTGGCACCATTCAAGCTTCTCTATGTTTTTACACTCGCGGTTTTGGGTTTATTGGGCCTTTTCTATCATCTGTTGTACGGTTCAGCTAATTCAAGGAACATGATTTCATTCACTTGATAAACTTTTTCTTCTGCTATATTTGTTGTTCCTGTCTATCTTTCTGCTTGCTCACATTCTCTCCTTAACTGGATTGTGCTACATCACCTCTGCGGTGATTGAATAAAGCTATGAGGTCCCGGGTCTTTTTTTCATTTGCATAATGTCTCCCATGTACTTACAATGTAAGAGATATCGGATATACACATGGATTTTATTGATTGTATGTACGTTTGTTTTTCCAGCCTTGAGAAAGTCTGAATATTGATTAGTACCGACGAAACATGTGTTGGCTGTTTTATACGCTGGGATTTACTCTGAAAATCAATAAAAAGAATGTTTTCTGCAGAAGATTCTTGTGGACTACCCTTTATGTCCTGCACATTATTAGACTTTCTTCTATAACTTCAAGTTTGCTTGGATTGACTTGTTTATTTTGGATTAACATATGTCCACAATACTGTCTCTTCTTTTGGACTAACTTTAACTCATGATGGGTGTGCTGTATTAGTTTTTTCTTTGATTGTTAAGTCGCATGTTGTTCTAGACGTGCCAATAGCACCCTTGGGTGGTGGGTGCCTCAAGCTAGCTAAGCACCCCGCTGTACTTACAGCAACTGGTTTATTATTCGCGCCACTTACTGTCAGTTTGTACAATATTTGTTTACTTTGATGTGCGGTTTTTCCCTTTCAGGGAACGCTACTACCCCTTTTTGTGATTGTTAATTTGTTGACACCAGCACTCAAGTCATTTGTAGGCGTGATCTGATTAATATCTCAATCAGAGATAATATAATAAGATATCAGGATATTCTACGAGATGGCAGGATTTGATGATGAAAGACACAAAGGTGCCGATTACGATCCGGTAAAAACCGGGTACGAACCGTCGGTCGGAGAGTTTTCTCCGTCCGACTCGTACCCGGTCGGAAAACTTTACAAACATGGAATTACGATTCGCACGGAAACACCATTTCCGTACGAATCGTAAAAAACACCGACCGACGAAAATATGCATACGAATGTGATCCGGGAATGCTGCGACGTGACGTCGGGACGCTTCCAGGCAGCGTTTCACGACCCAGGAATTACGATTCGAACCGACAGCAGTCCGGACGGCAATATTTTTACGGCACCCAAAAAGTGCCGGAAATGCGAAGTACGGCGCGAAACGACCAGAGTAGGTGGCCCGGTAAGCGCCGTACCCCCCCCCCCAGCCCCCGCATGTACGCGCCGTACCCCCCCCCGCCCCCGCATGTACGCGTCGTACACCCCCCCCAGCCCCCGCATGTACGCGCCGTACCCCCCCCAGCCCCCGCATGTACGTGTCGAACCCCCCGTGTATGTACACCCGAGTACGTGTCGAACCCCCCGTGTATGTACACCCGAGTACGTTCGAGTCGTACCCCCACCCGTGTATGTACGGTGCGTACCCCCAGCGCTACGGGCTGGGGGTACGCACCGTACATACACGGGTGGGGGTACGACTCGAACGTACTAGGGTGTACATACACGGGGGGGTTCGACACGTACTCGGGTGTACATACACGGGGGGTTCGACACGTACATGCGGGGGCTGGGGGGGGGTTTGACGCGTACATGCGGGGGCGGGGGGGTACGGCGCGTACATGCGGGGGCGGGGGGGGTACGGCGCGTACATGCGGGGGCGGGGGGGGTACGGCGCGTACATGCGGGGGCGGGGGGGGGGTACGGCGCGTACATGCGGGGGCTGGGGGGGGTTCGATGCGTACATGCGGGGGCGGGGGGGGGGTTCGACGCGTACATGCGGGGGCTGGGGGGGGTACAGCACGTACCGGGCACCTGTTTGGACGTCTCCATGGTTGTTATAGGGGTTCGGTGCGGACGGTCTTTTAACCATACGGTTGTACATTCGGACGCCCGGGACGGATCGTGATTCCCCGGTCGGACTTCGCTTTTCACGTTTGTACGGTAAATCGTCCGAGGACGTGTCGGACACTTTTTCCGACCCGAGGACGTGTGGGGAATTATTCCCAATGCGATTCGTATGGTCTTTTTCCCATGCGAATTGTGATTGCCAGTTCGTACGGCACTTGTACGATTCGTACGGTAAAAAGACCGGATACGAGTCGCACGGGGAATTTTTTTACCAGATCGTAATTGGCACCAAAATGTTTAATGACATTTTGTCAGGACAGGGTATCCAGTTCAACAAAACCTCTGTAGCAAAGGAGAAACCACAGGGCCTTAAACAGTTGTTTATCAAACTGGAGAGATTACGGAAATCTGAACTCTCCAGATGGTGGGATCTCACTACCCTCAAAAAATATATTGAGATCAGACAAGTCTTAAGAGGATTGAGAGTTATTATTTTCCCAACCTTCGAGGATCTTGATCCGGATCTCCTTCAAGAGTGGGAAAATCTTATATCATCATTTGGCATGATGGATTTACTTATCCGACATGCGGAAAGAAAGAGATCAAAATTATTAAGTGACATCGAACAGGTAGAGGAGGAAATCAAGAGACTGAATCTTGCAGAAGCAAAAGAAAAAAACTTTAAGATACTCAAAGAGGTACTGAGCTCTCATCAGACTTATATTCGCGATAAAAAAATCCGTAAACTAAAAAGAGATGAGAACGATTATAAAAACGGTTGGATCTTTACATTCGCAAAAAGAATTGACAAATTTAGACCTAGAGCTGGAAACAAAGATTTGGAGGCCAAAAGATCAGACGCTCATGTGTCAACAAGAGAGTCAGATATCTCTAGCATCACCAGTGACATTAGTGAGGCCAGGAGTGAGTCAGCGTCAACATCAATACAAAATTATGTGAATGCCACAGGTCCATCCTCTTTTTTATCAGAGCTAGAGAGGTACAGGAAAAGAACCAAATTGGGCTTCACCAACAAAAAAAAAACAGGAAGAAAAGAACCAGGCGGGGGGAGAAAGAACAGACTCAGAAGTGAGCAAAAGAGCGACAAGATCAGTATCACGCACACAAAAGAATTGATTGTGGGTAGAAGTTCACCAGTTGATGCCATACCAATATGTGACAACAGCACTTTGAATAACACTAATGATGATGTCTCCATTGTTAATTTGTCCAAACAATTGTTAAGCAATACCGAGATCAATGTGCTTAAGAAAGGTTTTAGTTTTTGTCCAGTTTACAGACCAGACTTCACCCAAATACACATAGACATCTTCAAATTTGCTCGCAGGCTTAAATTAAAAAACGTATTTGACAACCAGAACAAATTGTGTCCTGTACCCATTTATACTGCTGAGAGTAGTGGACAAACCATCCAGGACATACAAAACATACAAATGCTTCTATCCCTTGATGATGGTTTAGACAGTTCCTAGCATGGAAGAAATTCTCCATGAGATTTAGACATAGCTACGAATTTACAAACGGACAGTGGGTGGAAAACTAAATCTACATTCACACCCATGCTATCTCCTGAAAATATGATTGACTGCTTTTATAAAGCTGTAACGACCGATCTCTACAAGTTGGAGGACAGATTACAACAGACTCCTGGAAGATTTAAGGAGAACTTGACGAAAATTGAGAGAAATGCCCTTTTTCAATTGACCAAATACCCCCATGTAACCATCAAAGAGGCGGATAAAGGGGGAAACATTGTCCTAATGGACAATGAGTACTATCTTGGGGAAATTTAAAGGCAATTATCTGATAGTTCTTACTCCAAGATTTCTCACAACCCTATGCAAGAAGCTAACAAACTAATAGAGAGAACGTTACGTTACTGGCTTAATGAAGGGCTTCTATCAGATACTGAATTCAAATATATGTTTAATCCTACGCCAAGATCAGCATATATTTATACCTTGCCAAAAATTCATAAAAATCTGCCTGCTCCGCCAGGCAGACCGATTATTTCTGGAATAGGGGGACCCACTGAGTGCATATCAGAATACATTGACATCTTTCTACAACCTGTTGCGCAAAATTACCAGCATTTGTTGAGGATACTAAAGATCTGCTCAATAAATTAGAACATTTTATGTGGACTGATGATCTTACTTTTGTCACACTTGATGTGAATGCATTATACACAAGCATTCCATTGAACAAAGGGATGGAAGCTCTCACATATTTTTTATCTAAACGTGATGCAACATTGTATGAACACACCAGGATGGTGATTGACCTTACTAAATTAACCTTGGAAAACAATTTCTTTAAACATAAAGACACATGGTACAGACAGCACTCAGGGGTAGCTATGGGGGCAAATGTTTCCCCCTCATTTACCAACATCTATATGGGTTTCTATGAAGAACAACATATCTGGAAAGCCTGTCCACCCAATTTGACTAATCACATAGTCTATTGGGGTCGTTTTATAGACGACATTCCCTATGATTGGGGGAGGTGATGGCAAGACCTTAGAGAACTTCATCACACATTTAAGTAATAATGATTACAACCTTAGCTTCACACATAACAGCAACAAAGAATATATTGACTTCTTGGATGTCACACTCTTTGTGAATAATGGGGTGTTGGAATCAAAACTTTTTCGCAAGAGCACCGCATGTAACTCTGTACTACATGCGACCAGCGCACATCATGCCTCTCACCTTCGGGCAATTCCCTTCGGTGAGATGACTCGCTTGAGAAGGAATTGCAGTACTGATCATAATTTCCAGAAACAGATGAGAGGTCTCAAAGAACGTTTTTTGACTAGAGGGAATGATTGCGATACACTCGATAAAGCACATACTAGAATCAACAGAACAAAACGCACTGAGCTTCTCAAACCCAACCTTAATAAAAAGAATAAACTATATAGGAAGCAAGTGGCCATTATCACACAGTTCCACTCGCATAGCAACAAGGTATATAGAACTTTTCACAAACATTGGCATTTATTGAAGTTGGACCATGACTTGGATCCATACTTAAAGAACAAACCTCAAGTGACATATGTGAGGGGAAGGACTCTGAGAAACATCTTGAGTTCCCCTCATGGTGGGCATAACAAGAATGAACCATCTCACACTTGGTTACCTGCCAAGCCAAAAGGTTTTTTTAAATGCACAATGTGCAGTGTGTGCCAGTTTGCGTACAATAAGATTACGAGCTTCTGTTACAATACCAACCAGACACACAATATAATGCATTTCATTAACTGCAATACCAAATACGTTGTTTATTGTATTGTTTGTCAGTGCAACCTAATTTATGTGGGTAGCACCATAAGACCGCTTAAAGACCGGATTCAAGAACATGTCAGAGCAATCCGCAACAACAATGTAAATTACCCACTAGCGGTGCACTACAATACTGAACACAAATCTTCTGAAGTGTTACGTCTAAAATGTCATGGTATAGCAACAGTTGAGGTTGACCCCAGTGGAGGGGATAGGACCGCAGCTCTCAGAAAATTAGAATCCAATTGGCTAATCAAATTGAGATCAGTTGACCAGGGGCTTAACACTGATGGAGAAATGCATGTATTTTTACATGACTGTATACATTATAACATATCGCAGCTTAAGCACTGGTTTTCTATGCTCTGTTATAGATTGACACTATTTTCCTGTTAGGTATTGTATAGAAATTTTTCTATCAGGACTGGAGTATTTAACACTTTGGTGGTTTTTGTTTTAGTTATCATTGATTCTGTAAATGTGTTACATCCATGAGAATATATTTATACAGCAACTGTGGAATGTGGACTCCATTCATAATATGCTAAAATCTTGGTTTACAATTTCTGTGATAAATTTGACTCAAATGAAATCATGTGTCCTCTCCAGCACTTTGGGTTTGTGATGGTAATTACTATCCTGCAGGACTTTTTGAAACTGTTGTCGTCATTGCTTTAGCAGTCTTATCTGATTTATATCAGTCTTTTTGTTCCCTATTCGCATTTACTTCTGTTTATATTTGTTATTTATCTCACTTTTACTATTAAGCAGAAGTTTGTGCCATTTACTTTGGGCAACAGAGGTCCTTTTGTACATTTTGACCTATACGTCTTCGCACCTTTTAAAAAAAATATATATTCCGCCATTTACACTGACGGAATTTGCTATGTTCCAGCTCTTTGGTATAACAATTGAATGAGCATGGATTCGATATCCTTCTTGAGTTTCCTTTTGCCATATACAATTTTCATTTTCTATTTTTTGGGTGTTCGGCACAGCCATCATGATATGCTTGTTGTGTCTACTTTGGTAATCTCTCTCCAGTTATGTCCATTAGACATGACTTCATGGTTTTGAAATAGTAGATTGCCATGTCCAAGATGGCGGTTCTGGTTATTGCAGTAAGACTGCTTTTTGGTCATTAATGGTATTTTTGTTTTCTTTGTGCCTGTTTTTAGTGCCGACACACTATTTTTTCCTTTTTGTGTGTCTACATGACATCCCTTTATTTTTTGCAGGCATTACAAGTAGTTAACTTGCTAACATCTAGGGGACCAGTTTGTTTCTGATGTGCGGGACCACTATTTATTACGCAATACTTCCATTCTTCAAGATGGCGGCCCATTTCACTCAACACTCACAGGGCTCATGGGAGGGACTATCAACTAGGTGCACTCCCCCATTTTTAGTCATGCGCTCGTACTGATCACAAATTTCGAGCGCCAGCTTTTAATTTCCAAGATGGCTATAGTCATTTTTACCGGTGTCGATTCACGAGCGGTACCAGGCACGGCGGGTTCGGCGATTACCCCTGGACAGGCGAGGTGAGTCTACTTGCATTTGTTTGAAACTTTAGGCACCAATACCATAGGGGGGCCAGCCCGTATACTGATATTTTTGTACATTACAGGACTTGACGTATCATGGTCGGGCCGTCTTTGCTCTCCTTTAACATGTAGCCACATTTAATTCACCACTTTAAAAGGTGAGTCTAGGGGTTGGGCAGGTGTGATTTGTTGCATTAATCAGGATTGGCTACAGTAGTGATGTCTTGATTCTTCCTCACACAGGGTTTCCATTGACCCTAGCTGCAACATTGTCTAGCCACCCCGCCCGTTGTGGGTTCACCGTACTTGGTGTGTAGCTGAGTGGAATTGTATTAGCTCGTTAGGTGAGTCGGGTTGGCTACGGGGGTGATATCTTTCATTGTGATATTATTTACTAAGGGTTGTTCTTTTTACTCAGGCTACTTACGTACTACAGCCTGGATCCTTCTGCTGTTTTATACAATTTTCTTAACACGTCATGGCTGCAACAGGCCATTCTTATCAGCATACGTTGTTTTTGATTCACTGACACCAGGAACCTCATTCTTTGGTGAGTGTGTGCCTATCTCCCGTTTGGTTGATTTAGGGGTTTTATACTTACCTTTGGCCTGTCCGGTACTACTCTAATTCTTTTTCGTTGCAGGATTTATGTATGAATAGTTACTTTTTTCGATTTATCTTCAGGCTGCATTGCAATTTCACCGCAGTCCTCATATTTTTTTGGGGTAAGTGTCGAGTATGGAGTGTATTAAACTATTGTGCTCTCTGGTTTTAGATAGAAACATTAGGATTTAGTCACTAGTGCAACATTAATATCTAATTACATTGCTAACCATCCGCTAATACTCCCCAATTAATTTTTCTTTCCCCTTTAGGACTTATGCTCTAATAGCTATTTTTCTTGTTTCTTCTTCAGATTGCATTTAAAGCTCGCCGCAGTCCTTTAATTTTTGTGGTGAGTGTCCAGTTTGTATTGTATGTAACATTGTGCTCCCTGGGTTAGACGTGAGTTTTAGAACTTTGTTCTACCATTGAGATACCAAGCTATGCACATTGCAAATCATTGGGCCAGTGCTTTTTGAATTAACGTGGTTCTCTAAGATTCATTAGGATTGCTTCTTGAATGCACACTTGATTGATCTATAATGCCCTGTATTTTTTTCTAATCAGGAGCTTGGAACAACTTCGTGTATATATTAATTCACTTTTCCATATTTTTTTATAGACTATCCGTCATTATCAGCCGTATGACTACGTGTGGATTGCCTACCAACTTTGGTTTGACGAACGGATTCAGTGATAATCCATCTTTGAGTGGGTTTCTTGTGTTTAAATTGATTAAACATCGGGTTTCATGACCCTTTGAGTTTTCTGTTGGTCTCTTTCTTGTCTCTTTTTCTTACTCAGTCCAATCAGGCGTATTGGCACCATTCAAGCTTCTCTATGTTTTTACACTCGCGGTTTTGGGTTTATTGGGCCTTTTTTATCATCTGATGCACGGTTCAGCATATTTAAGGAACGTGATCTCATTCACTTGATAAACTTTTTCTTTTGCTATATTTGTTGTTCCTGTCTATCTTTCTGCTTGCTCACATTCTCTCCTTAACTGGATTGTGCTACATCACCTCTGCGGTGATTGAATAAAGCGATGAGATCCCGGGTCTTTTTTCATTTGCATAATGTCTCCCAAGTACTTACAATGTAAGAGATATCTGAGATACACATGGATTTTATTGATTGTATGTACGTTTGTTTTTCCAGCCTTGAGAAAGTCTGAATATTGATTAGTACAGACGAAACACGTGTTGGCTGTTTTATGCGCTGGGATTTACTCTGAAAATCAATAAAAAGAACATTTTCTACAGAAGATTCTTGTGGACTACCCTTTATGTCCTGCACATTATTGGACTTTCTTCTATAACTTCAAGTTTGCTTGGATTGACTTATTTATTTTGGATTAACATATGTCCACAATACTGTCTCTTCTTTTGGACTAACTTTAACTCATGATGGGTGTGCTGTATTAGCTTTTTCTCTGATTGTTCAGTCGCATGTTGTTCTAGACATGCCAATGGCACCCTTGGGTGGTGGGTGCCTCAAGCTAGCCAAGCACCCCGCTGTACTTACAGCAACTGGTTTATTATTCACGCCACTTACTGTCAGTTTGTACAATATTTGTTTACTTTGATGTACGGTTTTTCCCTTTTTAGGGAATGCTACTACCCCCTTTTTGTGATCATCTTCAGAAGAAGTTGGAAGGTGTTTAACTGTCGCTGCTAAATCTCCATGCATGAAGACGGAGAGTGTAAAGGCCTGAGTGGAGAACCTGACACTGCTGCTGCAACATGAGATCCCCACCAGAAGGGCAGCCTGAGCGGAGGGCAGATGCTCAAGCCCAAGAGATCTGAATTCCACACTCCCAGTGCCTAATCCGGAGTCACTAGGATGGCTGGGCCCAGTCGTTCCTGTTCATCTTGCGAACTCGGGGCAGGAGTTGTATCGGCGGAAAGGCATGCAGGCGTCCGGATTTTCGGACACGTATCCAAGTGAGAGATGCCTTGGAAATTCCAACGTGCAGATGAGCTGACATTGCGTGATCACTTCAGTGGTAAACAGATTGAGCCAAGGTTCTCCCCATTCATGGAAGAGACCTTGCGCCACCTTCGGGCGTAACCACCACTCGTGATACGCTAGGCGTCGATGACTGAGTTTGTTTGTCCTGGTGTTCAATGAGCCTGCCAGGTGATTCACCACCAGGAAGATCCCTTGGCGGTCAAGCCATTTCCAGAGAATGCAAGGTCTCTTGCACAGGGTCCGTTGCCCCACCCGCCCTGTATGCTGCAGTACCACATGGCGGTGGTGTTGTCCGTAAGCACCTACACCAGCCTTCCCTTGATAGACAACAGCAAGGCTTTCAGTGCCAATAAGATGGCCCTCAGCTCTAGAAGGTTAATATGGAGCCGGGTCCCTGCCGAAGACCAGAAGCTTCTGATCACCAACTCTCCCAGGTGGCTGCCCCAGCCCAGAAGTGATGCATCGGTCACCACCGTCAGCTCTGGGTGGGGAAGAGAGAGGTGTCTGCCACTGACCCAATCACGGTTCAGTAACCACCACTGCGAATCTTTTACAGTCTCCTCCAAAAAAGACCATATTTTAGAGGTTCCCTTAAGGTTAGGCCCACTGGGACTTCAGATCCCACTGCAAAGCCTGCATATGCTGCCTGTCATGCTTGACCAGCAAAATGCAGGAGGCCATCAGTCCCAACAGCCTCAGAGTCGCCCTCACTGAAATCCAGGACCAAGGCTGAAAGATAGGGCTCATAGCCTGAATGTCCAGGACTTTCCTTACCAGGAGAAAGGCACAAAACTGAACCGTGTGCAGAATTACTGCAATGAAAGGGGGGTAACTGAGAAGAAGTCAGGTGTGATTTCAGCACGTTGATAGTGAACCCAAAAGATGACAGGAGAGGCATCGTAGTCTGGAGGTGGTTGACGACTGCCTGGGCTGACCTGGCCTTTGAGAACCATTCGAGGAGGCAGGGGAAGACTGGCACCCCCGACCTCTGAACGTGTGCTGCCACCACCATCACATTGGTAACACCCGAGGGGGCACTGGTGAGACCAAAGAGGAGCATAGTGAACTGAAAATGTTCCTCTCCCACCACAAATCGCAGGTAGCACCTATGGGCCGGCTGGACAGGTATATCGAAATAGGCATCCTGCAGGTCTAATGCCACCATCATGTCTCCAGGATAAGGGCAGGCAAGACCTGGGCCAAGGAGAGCAAGAAAGAAGAAGACACTAGGAGGGCACAGATCTAGAATATGACAAAGACCTCCATCCTTCTTGGGCACAAGAAATTAGCAAGAGTAACAACCAAAACCACATCCTATTTCTGACACAATAAACCCTCTTGCTAGCCTCTTTGGTCAAAAGGACTTGCACTTTATGCCACTAAATGGAGAGATGGTCCTCCGTCAGATGTTGGGTAGACGGTGGGAGGTGCGGCGGGAAATTAAGGAATGGTAAGGTGCATCTTTTGCGCACAATCTGTGGGACCCACCTGTCCGACGTAATCACGTGCCAAGTGAGCTAGAATCTGTGTATTCTGCCACTGGGTGGCTGTGGCCTTGTAAGAGTACACTTGGTGGGTAGGTCTATGCTAGGGACCGTTGGACTGACCAGCACGCTGGCCTTGGTCATGGGGTGGTGGGCACTGTGACCTCTCCCGTAAAACTGCTGGGTTCCCTACGGGAGTTGGATAGGCTGACAGTAAATGATGCAAAGCTACAAAAGGAGCAATGGAATTGCTGCAGCTGGCGAGGCATGGCAGAAACGCCGAGAGGGCAAGCTGTAGCCCTACTCTCTTTGAAATGTTCAATGGCATTGTCCCCGAAAATGAGTGTCACATCAGGGAGGACTGAACGTCACCACAGACCCGAGTTGATTGCAGCCTCACGTGGCGGCGAATGGCAACACTAGTGCCTGTGGCCCGCCCAATAAAATTGGTGGTGTCCAAGCCAACGAATCATGAACTTTCGCTTTTGACAGTGCAGGGTGACATTCTACTGGCACACAAGAGAGGACTTGTACCACTAAATCACAAAGGGCGTGATTTTAATGGCCCAACACACAGGCGGCAATAACAGAAAGCAGAGCCAAAGTGGTGCATGAAAAGAGGCTTTTCCCAAGTATTTCCACTCGCTTTGAGTCCCTATATAGGGGAGCGGTAGAAAAAGAGATTGGATTAGAATTGCTGGTGGAGGTCTGCACCCCAATAATTTCTGGTGAAGGGTGCTGTGAGAAAAACGCCGGGTTCACTAGAGTATGGAGACTGGCGTCGGGTGATCTATTGACTGGCGGGCCTAAGTTCCCAAAAGGGTGCCAGTCAGAGCCTCACTGAAAGGAAGGAGGGGCTCAGAAGAAGTCAGGCCCGGCTGCAGGACCTCAGTTGGAACATTTGTTTTCATCTCCATGATGAGAAGCCAGAGGTCAAGGACTTCGGCACCTCCTATGCATGACCACAGCATAGGAGGCAGATACTTCTGTGGCTGGTCTGGACAGAGAGAAAAGAGCTGCCTCTGGAGAGGTACCCAGTCTACAAGTCTCCTTCAAGTCCTGATACCAGTTTTCATCCTGATAGGTCTGAGCGAATGTATAACCCGAGTCATCATCGTTTTTGAAGTCAGTCCCAGAAAAGAATGCTGCCTGCCTTGAGATAATTAGAGACCAGGAATGGAATTCTCGATTGCAATCGGGCACGATGTCAGTGGAAGTTGGATCGGCGTCAGACAGGACAATCTGTGTCACTTCTAGGGGGGGGGGGGCGAAGTCGGCAACAGTCATCGACGGCCCGTGCTTGGTGTGGTTTTAGGCACCAAAAGTGGTATAGGAACAGGAACCTGAGGCAAGATTGGGGGACCAGCTGGTGACGAGGACGAACCCGCCGGTGGTATCCTAGGTGGAAGGCCTCTTGGCTCCTTAGGGCCGAGAGGCACACAAGAGGGAGTCTGTAGGTATCCAAAGAGCCGGAGCATAGTTGTGAGGAACTCTTCGATCTGGCACAGCGAGGTTGAAGGCCCTGGAAACTCAGCTTGTGCCGGAACCAGCTGTGGCATCGGGACCAAATTTGGCAGAATTCGAGAGCCTGATCGAAATGGGTGGTGCCATCCACTCGTGTGCTCTGGGAAGGGTGAGTGGAGTGAAGTAACAGAATTGCGCTTCGATATTTTTGAGCTTCCTGTGCTTACCTGAGGATCTGGAGCCTGGCAAACACCAACCTCTGGAGGGGCACCATCAGCTCTGAGCATAGGAGCAAGGCTAAACTTTGGCGTGTTGGTGTGATGCGGTCCCGGCGCTGGGTTTTCCAATGCTTGACTTCATGAAGTTTTGCAGTGCGTTCCCTGATGGCCTTTAAGTTCATCGACTTGCAATATCCGCAGGTCTTGGAGTAATGGCATGACCCCAGGCACCACAGGCATACCTGGTGGGGATCCGTCACAGACATCTGTTTGCGGCAGTCCCTACAGGGCTTCAACCCTGTTGTTTTAGGGGGTGACATCCCTTGCACACTGAAGGTTTTTGTGAGAAAGACACGAGAGGAAACTCTGGATCCGTGTCTGGTGGCATGGAAAGAAACAAACTGTTGTCAGCACAATGTAGCGGCACCTACATAGGTCCTGTACGCCATTTTCAGAGCAGAACAGTGTCAGTGCAGAGCCGCAAGGCGCCACCTTCTGGCACGCAAAGGTACTACTGAAAAGATTCCGGATGCAGTCTGACGCCAGAGGAACACTCAAAAGGTGAGGAATCTGCAGGTAGAAGTCTCTAACAGAATTCATTTATTTAAATCCATTATGTACTTTCAAATACAAGTTGTGCAGCTTGTTGCAGGGAATATGGGCTGTATAAATCCTAATGCAAGTGGGAAAACAAGTTTTCAATCATGTACCCATATTTGAACTTTGCGCTTAAGTTCTAAATATTAGGGCACATTTACAGTTGCCTTATCAAAGAGTCAGTTAACTCAGCTTCGGGGTAAAAAAATAAATTCAGTTCCAAATAAAGCAGAATGCGCTGGGCATGGATCAGCAACATTCAGCTGGTGAAACTGCCAGATGTTGAGATTGAGAACAAAGCAACTGAGGAAAATGGCAAAAGTTTCCCACTGCAGGTGTTCTGTAACTTTGAACACTGTATGTAGATGGGTACGTGCCAGTTTGTTATGTGAGGATGTCTGGATGGTGGAAAGTGATGAAACTGTCTGGCAAGGTAGGCCTGGGTTCGCCCGTCCATTGCTATTGCATTAAGTTGAGAATTGTAAAGTTGGAAACCATGGAGCCCCTCTGAAGGTGAACACCAGCAATCTGAGATCTGACGCCGCCTTGCTGGAGGCATTCACAATGTGCACACGACCCCCTGTGGCACAGTAGTTTGGGGCCCCAAGTGTTAGCATGTCACTCCAACACAAACACTGGAACTAAAAGGGGTATTTTAATTTAAGGTTCAACCAGGAAAAACCTGCATACTAATAAAACCAATTCCCACTTTCAAAATATATATCCCTAACATTTTTCTCAAAGCTCTACTATAGCAAAAAGCAGGAGCATCTTTTCATAGGCTTCATTTGTTAGTATTTCTAGGGCAGGCTTTCAATGAGCACGCTTTGTGCGTCCCGCCCCGGGATCAGACATCGACGCCATTTTAGCGGGGGATCTTTAAGAGCAGACGTCTCGCCAATGCCAGTTAGCAAGTTACAGAGGCAAAAAATACCCTCCACTTGAAGGCATAATAGGCCCTTGTCAGGGTTATCAGCGACCCAGAAGGATTCGCGCCTTCATCAAAGCTTGAAACATACACACCCTCGCGATGCAGAAAGAATAAAAAGCTAAGAACAAAAGCTATTGAAGAAAGCAACGAATAAAAACGTAAGAACAAAAGGAATAAAATATATATAGGTGTCAATATCGCACATCATCTTCAGGAGCAGAGGAAGGCCCTCTGGGGGCTGGGATTTGCCCATGTGGGGATGGTGCAACTAGAAAGAAAGCAATCAACACTGTTTCATATACACCGATACCGTGCACTGACTCACATGAGCATACATGCATAGGAAATACACTGCTCCCAAAATCACACTACGAGACACAAATATTATAACTTAACTTTTTAAACCCCACCCTACGCCAACTGGACACCTTCAACACCGCAGCTGGAACCGATAGCCCCAAAACCTAAAAGTGTCTTAAGCACTGCGAGCACAACTCAACCATATTCTCCCACCGGCCTACACTTGAAAACAATTCAGACCCATTGCATGAAAGCCATGTAATTGGATAACAGTGCCTTTTAAACCAACCTTTGGAATGCGCATTCAAGCATGTTACTTCACTAACATCTCCTTTTAAACCGACCTTTCCGCAGGAAACATTACTAAACAATACACTGGGCGGACAATCTCTGTCTATCCAAACACAAGTACATCAAACCACCTTGACATTGGCCAACTAGAATCCAAGAACCACAAAGGACGTCTAGACTGAAAGCACTACGAGGCCACAGATATGTTGTGAATGTTCTACTGAGACAAATGCTGGTAACCTAACCCAGCATACTGCCAACAACGATGGTGAAAATTCAGGATGCAAATGTTGTGCTTCAGAAAGGGGCAGATAGAGCAAAGACAGAAGTCCTCCAAAACAGCCCATGCTTCCTCACACAGCAGGCAAGATCCCCCCAGCAGGGTAAGAGATGCTAATGAGCTGTAGCTACAGTGTGCACATTACAGACTTGAATGTCGATGAGCCCACTCAGCTTCAGAATAGTAGACTGAATTATGTTTTGTTGAACAAGAGTAACACCTACTGGTTTACAGAGGTGCACGCCCACAGCTGTCACAGTGTGTTATATAATAAATTGTTATTTTTTATAACAAATTATACCGCAATTATACACCAAAGCAGATCAAACTGCTGTGAGACTGGTTTAAACTTCATGCCCATTCTATCTATGGCCTCCCCGTGGAGACTGATTTCACAAAGGCCCATTAAGACTTTTTGGGCAAAGTATAGCAACATAGCTACATATTCAAAAGCAAGAAAGTTAAAGAGATACTTTATGGGAGAAGTATCTGGTGGGCAAGAGCACAGGAAAAAACAAGAGAGAGGCACAGAGATTCCTCATTTCAAAATCGCATTGCACGATATTTTGGGCAAACTACGATTTGGCATCCCTCTATTTATCGCTTAACTAATTGTTGGTCCTGGACAAAGTCACTGGTACATATTTTACATATGCCTGTTCAAACTGGGGGCTGCTCATTTTTAGGAATTCTTACTGCTAAATAAAAATGTTTACTTTCTCACAGTAAAGCCATAGTGCCCAAAAGGACTGCTGCTGTGGAAAGAATACTGGAGAGGGACAAGCACAGTTTTCTTGGGTTTCCTTCTTGGAGGATGAAGTTACTTTTATGGCGAATCAATTACACTTAATCTGTAAGTGCCATGCCATCTATATGCAGGACCATAAGCTGCTTCTTATATGATCTGTAAGTGCCTTGCCATCTATATGCAGGACCATAAGCTGCTTCTTATATGATCCGTAAGTGCCATGCCATCTATATGCAGGATCCTAAGCTGCTTCGTATATGATCTGTAAGTGCCATGCCATCTATATGCAGGACCCTAAGCTGCTTCTTATATGATCTGTAAGTGCCGTGCCATCTATATGCAGGACCCTAAGCTGCTTCTTACAGCTGTTTAGCTAAACCGCCGTGTGTCGGGTACCCTGCGTGCCCACATGCTTTATATGTGGACCCATCTTTGAAAATGCCACACGTGCACGCTTTTTAGAGCCACCAGAAAGGCAGCTATCTTATGCCTGCAATCCTGGTTCTGTCCCACTCTGAAAATATGAGTTGAACCCATAGCAGAGCAGACAGAAGGGAATAACTCTAGATCGCTTCAGGCAGCTTAAGGTTTAGGGAAAAAAAGGTTCGTCAGTTCACAAAGACCAGGCTGTGCATTTGGCAGAAAGCCTCATGGCCATACATAATTCCTGTGGAAAGCGTAAATAGTAACTGACATAGCTAACAATCACTCCAACAGGTATATATGTCTTGAGAACCCCACGAGGACGCCTTGGATTTGCAGAAAATCCATCATTCGAAAGGGGCCTTAAAAGTTGCCCCACCAGAGCCGCTGCCATCATATGCCACAAACAGCTGATCTGCGGATTGCAGAGCTCGAATTCTGACAATACAGAAGCGTGAAGCTTACGCGGGGTATTTTATGTTATGAACGAAAAGCTATGGGGAGCCTCCAGATGGAATATAGTGTTCAGTAACATGCCAATGTTCCTGACAGACTTGATAGTGATTAGAAATCAAGTCGTTGAAAGAAGATTTATGCCCCAAAAAGCCTTGGCCCAAGGGCCTGAGCATTAGTATGGCCAGAGCAACATTCACGAGGTCACCTGCAGGATGGGGAAGAGATGCAAATCTAGTTAGATGGTGCTTCATTCTGTAGCTGAGATATGAAAAGGCACCCGATACCATTAGATGACTGGGGAAAAGCATTACACTGTCCACCAAGCAGACAGCAAGCTGATGTTTCTTGGCAAGTCCCAGTGGCAGTTTCCTGGAAGCCAGTCTCAGAGGAGAGGTTCAAGCGGACAGAGGTCACCTCTTCAGAAATAAGTGCAGAATCGGAGAATAGATGTCTGCAGAATCTTCAATTTTTCCACAGCCAGCAAGGAGCAGGGACTGACTAACAGCTTCTGGAGGATGTCAGAGGATCTAACTAGGGGGCGCCTGTCTGCAGCCACTAGGATGATTCAGCATTCAGGGAGGTGGGCATTCTCCGAATCAGAGGGGTTATAGAGAAAGCACATAAGAACTGTAACATCAAATCCAAAATAACACCATCCCCAAGCGGTCTTTGCCCAATTAAGCGACAAACTGACTGCACCTGGACTTAGTCGATAACAAAAGGTTTCTGTCACTGTTGCCCTCTATATATCGAAAATAGTCTAAAAGGCCTGGGAACAGACTTCTACATTTGGGAAGCAGAGATGCCTATGTGACTGTGTGGTTGTGAACAATGATATAGAACATCAAGTAGAAACATGCCCTATAAGTTGGTTTACTGGAATTTGTCCACTGGCACCCAGGGGTTGCTTTTAATAATTTCAGCTTGGCTTGGATGGTATTTTTCCAATGTAAAGATGTAACAAAGTGTCTGGAGTGGTAAAAGGCTTTTGTCATTTTACAGGTCGGCATGGATGACACTGTGCTAATCCTATGCTTAAAGACCTTGCTGTAAAAATGCTTAAAGACTTTCCTGTAAAAATGGCAAAAGACTATGGCCCTTTCTTGCTCTGTGTGGATGGCACTGTGCTAATCCTATGGTTAAAAACTTTGCTAGAAAAACAGACATCTGAGGTGAGAAAATTCTGAGTGTTGCTGGTGTTGTAGGCTGCTTTTATACAGGAGCTGCTCTTCGCCTAAACTTGGGAACTACCTATAGTTCTCTGCTTCTTTTTTACATAACTTATGCGGCACTCTAAGCTTGAAAGAGTATTGTTTTAACTTACACTGGGTGCTCCGTTGTGTCTCAACAAAGCTAAACCTCTCTGAAGAGCAATAATAGTAGCAAAACACTTGTCAGGATTTGCTTTTATTCATTCCAGCTTGGCTTGGATGGTATTTTACCAATCCAAAGCTATAATACCGTACCTTAAGTGGGAAAAGGCTTTGTCATTTTACAGCTTGGCGTGGATGACACTGTGCTTATCCTATGCTTAAAGACTTTGCTGTAGAAATGACAAAAGACAATGTCCCTTTCTACCTCGGCGTGAATGGCACTGTGCTAATCCTAGGCTTAAAAAACAGACATTTGAGGTGAACAGATTCAGAGTGTCTCTGGTGTTGTAGGGTGCTCCATACAGGAGCTGCGCTCCACCTAAACTTGGGAACTACCTAGAGTTTTCTGATGTATAGATATAAATCATCTGGACATCACCAAGCCCCGTTTGCAATGCTGGAGGGAGTCATCAGTGAAAGAATAGAGTGGTTCCATGCTATTGAAAGGCATGTTTACACTAACAAAGGTAACCCCCTAATGAGTTAATTTGAGGTCAGGGAACAGGGGGAAAAAAACAAACTATACTGAAAAGTATCCCTCTAGACCTATCTTGCTTTACTTAAAGTGGGTACAGATGGGAATAGATATCACAACAATATTTTCATTTTTACAGCTTTTTTTTATTATTTGTATTTATTTTTTCTTCATGATTTATACTCCTTCACAATAATTTCTCATACTGTGCAATTCATCTCTATTTAAATAAATAGTTATTTCTTTATATACAATACAAAGTGTCAACAAACATTTTTTTAGTTGTCAAACCATGTGAGTGTCATCAATAGTTCGCAACAAATGAGAATATCCCCACACTAATCATACCTCTAAAAAGTCTACATACATATCACATTCATACAACAACTTTCATACAGCACCCCAAATGGAGAAGAACAGCAATGGTAAAGCTTGTCCAAGACAGGGCAAGCCGTTGAGTCTTCTGACAGATTGCTAAGCATTGGGGTGTCTCATACTGTCTGTTGTGATATCTATTCCCATCTGTACCCACTTTAAGTAAAGCAAGATAGGTCTAGAGGGATACTTTTCAGTATAATTGAAAGGCATGTTTATCCTTAAGCCTCTAGCTTCAGGTTCAAATACTCCAATTACACTTGCCAGTACAGGAAAACATTAGCTCTTTCCAGGGATATCAGTGAACTCCTGGTCAACAGCAGCTTTTGTTGATCTACCTCATCACCCAAACTGATCGTAAACTTCTACTTCTATTCCTAGACATAGTCCGGAGGAAGACGTTGGCTGCTTATGTTCCCATGAGATGGGATGTGGCCTAGTTGTTAGATTGGACTGACACCTGTGGCCAGATGACAAGTATCCTGTCAGGTAAAAAATAAAAATGATTTTGCAACTTAGTACTTTCAACCATAACCTGGTTCACCATACAAGATGTTATTAGCACCTTTTGTGTACTGCCTACAGAACAACCCAAACAAGGAAGACGGGTGATATTTGAACAGAGTACTTCATTGCCATACTAAAAGGAAGGAGCCTCTTTCCTTACCCAGCTTGCGAGCCCCTGTACACACCTTTCAACTCCATTTCTTAGAGATGAAATGTAATGTCTACTGAGAAATAGTGTCACCCTTGTTCTGCAGGAAAGTTTGGTAGTTTTGGGGGGTAGGTAGCACACATATCTCAGACAATGGGTCACAATTCCAAAAGTAGGCAGCACACAGGGTATGGAAGTCAACAATTGTAAATGCGCTGAACCAAGACAGTTAGGCCATAAGCCAGAGGCATTCTAGCATAAGTAAGATATGCTGTATATCTTATTTTAGGAGTAGGTAAAAGCAGATCATACAACAAATAGATGGTTTGAAAATGGTAACTGGTGTAGTGAGCAATTCTGTGGGTGACGGAAGCATTTCCATATTTGACACAATATGAGGTATTTCTCCAAGTCGTAAGACAGTTATTGATTACCAGGCACTCCAATAGGAAAATCAAGCAACTCTCTTTTACATTAGCCTCCCTAGTAGTGGGGATGAGCAGTGACGCCACATTTCAAGAAGTGCTCTAAGGTTTGAAACTCACATACTGTATGACATACAAAAATACATTCAAAGTCAATGTCCAGTTGGACCAATATCCTTTCCAAAGAATATCTTTCAAACATTTTAGCACATGCGTAGATTTTAAAATAAGCAATGCCATAAGCTAAAATGCATACCTCAATATGAATGAAAGAATTAATGAATACATCTTGTAAAGTACACTGTTACCCGAATGGCTCTAGGAGGATTTGGGGCATGCGGGGCGAGTTAAAGTGAATGATAGACCCAAATTGTCATCTTTTTGTTCTGAAAAGATGTGAAAAAGTAATGCTTCTACTGGGAAGCGGAAAATAATGACATAACTCAAACAGCATTACAGCACTTACCCAAGTTAAAATAAGCACTTCCATGGTACAAAACGAATTGTTCCCAAAATCAATAATTGCAGTGTCAAGTTAAAGCGCTACTACAGATCTAGTAGTCCGGGTCAGGAGAACAGTTCAGAAGAGAGCAGTTATGGGCCCATCTGGATTCACATCAAAGTTAATGCAGTCAGACTACATGGGCTGAAGCTCGGTTGACTACCAATGTAAGACCCATAGGTTGCCAAACTTCATCGACACATCTCTCTGAAGTGGATGGTTGCGATCGAGATTTTCAGGGCACCAAAGGCAGAAAACTACCAATTGGACTCACTGGCCCACCACTTGTCACTGTGCAACTGAACTTTTAGGGTTAGGTTCCGAGGACAACTATCATACACAAATATTTCTGGATACATAAAGGTTAGAAATATGCATCAAATGGGGTGATTTTATTGTGACAGATAGCAGCCAATGGGACATTAGTCAAAGGCCTAAAGTAAAGATGACGTCAGGAGGTTGGAAAGGGGCAGATAAAAACTCCTGCAATGTCAGTCATATTATAGGCTAACAGGAGTTCACATGGAACTAGTGTTTAGGAAAAATGCAAATGCAGCAGATCTTAGGGCACAATTTTAATAATAAGACAGAAGATACCTGTCGTGAGTCAATCGCTTTCAAAGGCAAAGAAGGTAGTATGGCATATTAGGTTGAATCCATCCAGATTAAGATTTAATCAAAGCTTTAAGCAATAACAAAAAAAAATGCATAAGCAAATAACGTAGTGTCGCGAGCAGTGTAAACGTTGTTTTAAGAAAAGCCCCAAGTGGAAAACCATAGAAGAAACAGGTGACAGAAATAATGAAGGTCAATGGTACATTGGTATTTACAAGACACCCTTATTAGCATATATTAATGTAACACAATGCTGAGCAGTTCCCACAGTGTGAAGATGTGGATACAAGGTCTGTCTTTATTGGTGTTGACGGCATACCGACACCGTGCCAGATGTGAGGGTCTTTTCAGGACTGATAATAACCTGGGGGCTAATAATATGAGCAGGGTTAGCTACTGTAAGTAGATAGTCATAGGTGAATGTGTGTGTGAACAAATAAAAATACATACTGGCAGTCTTCTTTGAAGGAGCCTGGGTGCAGGATGGGTTTTTGTTCACCTCCTTGCCTGGCCACAGGTAAGTGGCTATATCCCTACATAAAACACACCTTCCCAATACAATCCTGCTACGAACCTGACATCATCTACATTTCGCACACAGGCTGATTGATCAGCTGGCCACTTGCGGCCTCAGGGAATCCTGCAGCTATATCCTGCACCCAGTCTCCTTCAAAGAAGACTGCCAGCATGTATTTTTAGTTGTTCACACACACATTCACCTATGACTATCTACTTACAGTAGCTAACCCTGCTCATATTATTAGCCCCCAGGTTATTATCAGTCCTGAAAAGACCCTCACATCTGGCACGGTGTCGGTATGTTGTTCACACACACACATCCACCTATGATTAACTAATTATAGTAGATAGCCCTGCTCATACTCGGCACAGGGTCGAAATGTCATCGATACCAATATAGACAGACCTTGTACCAAAATCCTCAAACTATAAGAACTGTCCAGTGTTGTGTTATATTATATGCTAATAAGGGTGTCTTGTGAATACCAATGCACCATGACCCGCACTATTTGTGTCACCTGTTTCTGCTATGGTTATAGTTTTCCACTTGGGGCTTCTCTTTAAAACACTTTTCACTGCTCACTACACTAAGTTATCTGCTTATGCATTTTTGTTATCACTTAAACCATTGATTAAATCTGGATCCAGATGGATTGAACCCAATTATGCTATACTGGCTTCTTTGCCTTTGAAAGTGATTGACTCACAACAGGTATCTTCTCTCTTCTTATCAAAACTGTTTCTTAAGATTAATTCTAGACAGTTATCTTCTGCCGTATTTGCATTTTTCCTAAACATGAGTTCCATATGGACGCCTGTTCCACGTTCAATACTTGATACCCATGTTCACATGGACATTTCGGTTGCACTTGTAATTCTTTAATGTTTTAGGCTAAGGCAGATGAAAGCTCAACACACTCTTCGTCCTGGAATGCTCTATAGATGTCTTTGGCCCTTGTAAATAACACAATGTGTATTTGTATAGTGCATGTTCCCCCAGAACGGTATCTTGGCGCTGAATAACAGATGTTTTTGTTACCTAACTCAATGGTATCATTTTAATGGCCTCAGAAGGATGGAAGGCTGAGTGGACCCGCCAGGATTTGAACCTGTGACCATTAGGTCAAAAACAGGCCCCTACAGTGGACGCATTAGTACACTGAGCCACCAGACCCGGCAGTGATGATGTAGATGTCCCTGGGCTGGGTCTGACCTATGTACATGAAAAATGCACATGAATCCTGAGCCGCATAATTCCTTAAGACGACACAGGCTGCAGTCTGATGGGCCTTGCATGCATCCACCTGTTCAAGGGACTGTCCTTCTCCATGCTAGGCAAGTCAGCTTACCCTTCCTACATGGGAGAGCCAGAGCAGCACAGCTCCTTCCGGGGTACGAAAACTGATCCTAACTTTGAGGGGGGAAAGAAACACACTGTCCAGTCCCTCAAAAAGAAACACACTGTCCAGTCCCTCAAACAGAAACACACTGTCCAATACCTCAAAAAGAAACATACTGTCCAGTACCTCAAAACCGTCTCTATGGACTGGTGCACAAAGCCCTTTCTAGAAAGACAGGGGATGCATAAGTTATCGCACCAGGAACTTGTACAAATCATTGAAGAGTGACCTCGTAATGCAAGGATATAAAAAGACTGTTACTCTAGTTTTAGCACTGGGTTGATAGTACGTTTTCCTCTAGGAAAGAGGTTCCTGGCAAACTCATCACGATTTTAGTCCTCATATCATGCAGACAAATCTCAGATCTTCGACCACTGGACTTACTCGTACAGGCGTTTTGTTGTTACAAGTGGTAACTTTCAAGCAAATCCATATTTCACGAAACAGTCTCAATGTTAATGACACAGAGCATATATGCAAAACATGGCAATTGGGGCCAAAGCATACACAAAAATGTCACTCACCGGCACAGAAAGCACTGACGTTTTCATCCACTTGGAATCGGACTACGGTGCGGTTGTGGTCAATGATGTACGTTTGGCCATCCCATGCACAAGCCACTACCTCCTCGTGGCCATTACCCTGAGCGAGGGAGAAAAGCATCCCTTAAAACAACAAAGTATCTTTATCCAACAAAATGTTGAGTGGCCACAAAAATAAAGGACAGTTATAACCCCTGGTCAAAATCCAGGTCCAGTGTGTTCTCTTTGAGTGAGAAGAATAAAAAGCAGGAAAGTACAACCTTTGAGGACAATATTACAAATAACTTAAACAAGGAAAACAAAGAACATAATGCTCTGCGCCAAGGATCTATATAATCCTTAAACAAATTATTTTAATGAAGTTCCAGTTCCACAAACTGGGGCAAAAAAGGAATTGTTTTTTCCTTAACAATGATTTGTCTAACTTGACAATTTCTTTTAACAAATTCACTGTTGTCCAATTTATTACCTTTCAATTCACTGTCGGGTGTGGTGCTCCGCTAGTTTACTGACATTTCTTCCACTGTCCCCTCTCTTATTGTACTAGCATCTTCGGACTCTTTCGCAAGCCCCACATTTACTCCCCCTTGCTGGCCTAAATTACTTATTTTCTCCTTATTTTTAATAGCAATTCCACATTTGATCCTCTATTTCCCCATTCAAACCTCCCCATTTTATCTCCATGGTGCTTGTCCTCTCCCCAGTTTCCCTTGGTGCTTTCAGCAAGACCACAAGTCCAACCCTTTGGGATTTCACCCACTTCGTGACAGCCCAACACTTCCCAGCTGCACGAAATCTCAGCAAATGAGCCCCAGCTAAGAGTTACATGCACAGTCCACATGTAATTTCAGTTTAAACAAGCATTGGCATAGCCAATAGGTCTCGCCTTTGGGACCTTATAAGTGTTTAGCCATGCAACAGTTAATGCTGTTGCAGTAAGGATATTGTGCTGCATAACTAAATACTTATAAGGTCCAAAAGGCGAGACCTATTGACTATGCCAATGCTTGTTTTTCTGGGTGTGGCCTGGGGACTCCAGATGTGCATGGGGGTATATGGGATGTCTGGCTTGCGGGGTGCCCAGCATGGTGGTAAGTGAGTGCATTAACTGGGGATAGTGGGTGGTCTAAGCGTCCTTCCTGCACTGCGTTGGGTCGATGTGAAAAGTCTGTGTAACACGTCTTCTTGTTGCTGGGTGTGGGTGCATGACATCACATGAGACAGTGTAGGACGTGAAATGTGAGAAGAAACGATGTGACTGTGGAGGGAGGGGGAGAGGCAGCAAACAGTGGAAGAGGCGGAGTAATTCAAGGGAGCGAGGGATGGGGAAAAGAAACAAGGGGGAAAGGAAAATGAAAAGGTGGCATGGGGTGGCAAGAGAGTGGAGGGGCTGAGCGGGGGACGGGGGAGCGGGAAGCTCAAGAGACAGTCGAGCGAAAAGGAAGACCGATCGAAAGATGTACAGAGAGGAGTGAAGGGAAGTGGTGCACCAGTTCTTGGCTTTAAATCACATTTCTTTAAAGAAACACGGGAAAGCAAAAGCACCGATTCTTTTGATATTTGCAAATATAGGCAACATAGTTGTGCACTTCAGGGCTCATGTGTAATGGGAAGGGGCACAAAAAGTGCAAAATACAACTTAAGTTAGTAATACTGAGAAAAATAAAGAATGATGAAGTTTCACAAATAAAGCAAATGGTGTACTGTACACTGGAATTAAAATAAGTGAATTCTTACTTTCGCATAAAGGCCAGGTTCTACATGCAAAGACTGAAGCAAAGTTAATAGAAAACCAAAGTCGTTAGGTACGGTATTTCTATTATGCTGCTTGACCCAACTAGGATAACAAAGGTATTAGGCTGCTCAAGATGCATGAAGGCTTTTTAAAGACATTTTTACGTTTTTGTACCGTACAATGCTAACCACAACTAGCAAAGAGTGCTGGTTTTTAATTTGCCAAGAAATTGATCACTCAACAGGAAGTATCCGGATCCATCAAAATAAGTTGCATCTCGGAAAGAGCACACTCTGCTGCCCATTACTAAGTAGGTCAGGTCCATCCTTCAATATAGAAATATGCCCTTTGCCAGAAGAAGCTTCTAGTTCTTTTAGCTGAAGGAGTTGAGACCACTAGATTCCTACAGTTATGGCATGGAGGTGTTCCTGAAACTGCCACTGCCGGACTGGTGACCCAGAGGCAGTATACTTGCCAACCCTATGAAATTAAATTGGTAGTCTGTGACTTATGCACTACTGCCTATAGGTTTAACAGTGACCTTGAAAAGAATTGGCGCTACCTGAACTTCATGGTAAAATTGTTTTGTGCAGAGTGCTGCAGCAATAGGGGTCTGGAAGGGCAGGATAGTGCCTTAATCAGTCACATGGATGAGCCAGTGTAGCTCTACCCACAGTTGCATTATTTTCACCCGTGCATAAGCTGCCATCTCAGGTTGGCTGTTTACTGAAGGGGTGAGAGTGGGTAGGCAAACAAAATAGGCCTCATTCCATATAGATATTGTATGCCATTTTGTCTGTCCCATGAAAAAAAGTCAGAGTCTGCCAACTTGAAAGTTCTTTCCTCCTCCAGAAGACCTAGCTTATCTTAGTTCACTGTAGACAGTGGCAGAAGGCGGAGCAGCTGGAATGCCCAGTCTTTGAGATAACCACAGGGCCTCAAACCAACATTCAAGTAACCCTGCACTGCAGCTCTTTCCTAAGACTCTACCTGGTACTAATAATATTAACCTGTGAATGATGAAGGGCTTAGTTAACCCTGCTGAAGACCTTCAGATGTAGACCATCTCACAGTATGCAATTCAGGCCAGATCTCCCGAAACACTACTTTTCCAGTCCACAACAGAGGGCGTCTTACTGCTCGTCCTGATCTAGCAGTCAATACCTTATAAGTCAGTGCTACTAAGAGTTTATAATCAGGTTGACCAAGGAAGTTAGTCATACACAACTTGCCCATCAGTATTCTCTGTGTCTGCCTTAAAGAAAAAAAAACTTAGATTTCTTTAACAGGCCTTTATAGTCTGTAACAGGAAGTTTATTGACTGCACACTGATCGGCAGGACCATCCAGGTGCCCGACATCTTCTCGCTTCCAGACCGATAAAAATCTGTGATCATAAGTCAGGCTCTTTCGACTTGTGCTGGAATCAGTGATGGAGCTAACTGCCCATTGATGGGGTCGAAGATAAGGCCAGTCTTCCTAGAGAACTTTGCAGCTCACCAAATCGCAATGTCAATTCCTGTGCCAGTCTAATGCAGGACTTATTTCCCCTCACATACCCCATGGGACGTACGTCTCTGAAATAACTTGGGATGAGGGGTGCCAGTAAAGATAGGTCCACCTTGGTGCGAACTGCAGCGCCAATTAGGTTTAGACGTAGAATACACCTCCGTACTTGAAGTACAGTTACAGCTAAGACATGCAAGTGCCATAAACTTAAGACTTTGTGGGCATCTTGGAACCACTTCCATACACCGTAGGTTTTCCTTTTGAGGTCACCATTATATCGTGGAGTGTGGCCACAAAGCATATTTGATGGATGGTTCGAACAAATTACTTGGATAGAACAGATCAAACTGCAATGAGACATGTAAAAATAAAGAATCATTCATTTAAATCTTCTGAAGTCTCTTCTGTTTACATAAAATATACTCGAAGAGTTTACAGTAGGAAGGAACGGGGCGAGGGAGTTCACCAAAGAAACTGTTTAGACAAGACACTGCATTAACAAACAAATGCAACAAATTATTTTACATTTTATGTAGCACAAAGCCGCTGCAGTTGGTCTCCAGGCGTGTGACTAGTAGCAATTGAGTGGAGGGAGGAGGGGCTGGGCCGAGGAGAGCGGCCGCGAAAGTTAATTGTGAGAGAGAGGGGGGAGCAGGAGGTGAGACGTGCGCGCGCGCTGGGGAGAGCAGTCTGCTCTTTTTCGAAGCACATACTCGTGCTTGTGGCGCAGCCCTGCGCGCTCCCGCAAGGTGTATGCCGCCACAAGCACGAGTATGTGCTTCGAAAAAGAGCAGAACGACGGCAAAAGGTCCTCCTATGAGGCGCATGCGCGCTGCGTAGGCGAGACCTAAAAAAGAATATTTCTAACACATTTTTATCTATTTATCACTTGATCTCATGCACTTTATCCCCAATGCTGTGATCTATCTCCCAACTCACCAGCCTTTCCACACTCAAACAGCCGTCGGCTGAGCCGCCAATTAGAAGAGGAAGTGAAAAAATGTCAAATGGTGCAAATTTTTGTCAGCTGTCCCCTCCCCCATGCAGGCAGACCTTGTGAAAGGTCCGAGCTGGCGGTATTAACGAGATAAAAGCGTTGTAGTTTCCGTCTGCACTGATAATGTTGTTTGTCTAGTTAGTAAACACCCAAACTATATTACATTAGATATGTGAACCAACTAATGTAATATAGTTTGGGTGTTTACTAACTAGACAAACAACATTATCAGTGCATTTAGCCTACAATCTTAATCTATTAATTGCTGAGATGTTTGTAATTCACCTAATTTTTGTAAGAATAGTATTTAATACGTTCTCATTCACAATAAAATACCAAAATGTGATTGTTTGGTAATTGTGGGGTTCAGGGTGGAACTCTGGTCCATTATCTGCACATGTATGAGATTCTCTGACAAATGTAACTAACTCCTAACACTGACTACACAAATGCAGAGAAGAGCAGTAAGAGACCCTTGCTAATGTTCCTTTTCTCCAAAACGGTATCAGCCTTGTGAACTCTACTGGGTATGGCCCCCAGAATATTGAGGTAATATGAAAAGTAGGTGAAGGTGTCACAGATTACCACTTGGTAGCTATGTTTAAAATGTATGAATAAAACACCACCTTACTTCAGATAATTGAGGATATTGTAAGTAACCTCAGAGTTCCATGACCAACAGAGGCACTCGGCTGACTTGCATTAGCTTTACATTGTCTAGGAGGTGGGGCTTGTGCTTGAGTGAGTGTGTGACATCACTCTTCCTCCCTGCTTGCAGAAACAGGTGATACTTTAAATAAATTCGTTTAACAGAGAATCATCATATGAACAGTTGAGCACTTACAGTGACATCTAACTTCTCCAAAGCGAAGAGCTGGTGATCCACTTGCACGGACCACAAAAGTTTGTCTGTGCCCTCCATCAGTTTCAAGGTTCCTGAAACAAATGAGTCAGTTACCACTTGTTCTCTGTGCACAACCAGTGCTATAGGTCCAGGCGTGTAACATGCAGTTAGAGGAGTACATTATTAGCACAGGGCACCACAAACTTAACCCACAACGTAAGGCAATGAGGAGTCTACAGGGGTATTTTTTTCATTCAACAGGAGCAGAGAAGCAAAGCCCAGTTTAATCCCGTTAAGCTTGCACTCTGGGTTCAGTACGTACAAGGTTGCAACCCTTCCAACAAAAGCTATTTGCACCTCATCGGCATCATGAAGCATTACATAAATACAATTGTAACAAATGCGACACAATGCAAAGCACTCAAGCCATTGCGCATTTCTCATCTGAATAAAGTAGTCCAGCGTAGTTCAACAGCAAACAGAAATCAAGGTTCTTTCAAGCCCACACACAGGTACCATCCTGCCGATGCAAACACTCTCACAACAGCCACCCACGTTTCCGAAGGTTACTTTGCAAGGACAGCTGCTGGTTTATGAGGAGTTCACACTCCATGTCCATTCTTACACTGAACACCAACTAGAAAGATGCTCAAGTCTATTGTACCCTGTACTGTGGACTGTAGTTTGATATTGATGAATATTTACTTTAATCCACTGCAGAGCCAGCACTGAAGGTTATTTTTTATTTAACCATTCATTATTTTTCAAAGGTTCGTAATAAACATTAACCATCAATTTATCACAGATAGCATTTTGTATCATCAATATAGGGAGTGATGTATATCCTGCAGCTAGTTCACAATGATTATGGTTCTAAGGAGACTGTGCCTACATAGGCTCTCCTCCCTGAGAACTCCATAGCATGATGTCCTTCTGGAGTCATGCCCCTCAGATCAAAATATATTCTACTGAACCTCGGAACACCAGGACTCGAGGCCATGCAACACATCCTAACCCACGGCCATGCAACCCCTTTTCTTCATCTTAGTTAGCTTCACTGTAGCAATGGTTCCTTCATCCTCGTTAGTGAAACTGGAACCTTAAAACCTTGCCCATGGATACCTCAGGCGAGCCCTGTGAATGTAGCCTTACCCATTGGAAAAGCCATGGACATAGAGCCAGAGGGGATATCTGGGTATGTGCTGGCAACCGAGTGGTGTCACTGACGGCGAATGATGTGCAATTCGACCCCATGGGTCGGTTTGTGGGGGACAAATGTTCTCTTAGTAATTAATATATCTGACACGAAGCCGGTGCAGAATCCAGACTGCTGCTGGCTAGATCATTCCAAAGATGGGAAGTGGGAAAACAGTGTACCGTCCCTATCTCCAGTAGTGAATGCTCTTTAGAGGACATTTGTCATCTACTAACCGTCCCAGGGGGGTTGAAGCGCACAGCAATTGCCCACAGTGACTTAACTCTGTTGAAATAGAGAGTACATTTTACCCATCACAATTTGGTAGTCACTGGAACTCTTCCACATACAGGTTTCTTCATCCAGTCACAACCTTGTGCATACTTTTTAATCGGGTGTTCCTGTTATCTCATTGATACCAGGACGCCTTGCTGCTTTTGTTTCTGCCCGTTTGGAATCGCCTGCTGCCAGCCTACTTCTTGCGGAACCCGCTCCGCGGGTCCCGCTGCGTGAGGAGTGTTGACCGCAGCGCCTTGAAGGGGACACCGAGGGAAGTACTTGCACGGGGCTGCGAGCGAGTGCGTGAGCTCCTTGGGACTGCATTTCCCAGGAGCACCCGCCAGCCCTGATCAGCTACACCTGGGCCGCTCTCCCCGACCCCTCCTACCCTTCCACCGAGCCCTTATCATCTGCTCTCGCTGAGACGGCGAGTGGGACGCCTTGCTGCTTTTGTTTCTGCCCGTTTGGAATCGCCTGCTGCCAGCCTACTTCTTGCGGAACCCGCTCCGCGGGTCCCGCTGCGTGAGGAGTGTTGACCGCAGCGCCTTGAAGGGGACACCGAGGGAAGTACTTGCACGGGGCTGCGAGCGAGTGCGTGAGCTCCTTGGGACTGCATTTCCCAGGAGCACCCGCCAGCCCTGATCAGCTACACCTGGGCCGCTCTCCCCGACCCCTCCTACCCTTCCACCGAGCCCTTATCATCTGCTCTCGCTGAGACGGCGAGTGGGACGCCTTGCTGCTTTTGTTTCTGCCCGTTTGGAATCGCCTGCTGCCAGCCTACTTCTTGCGGAACCCGCTCCGCGGGTCCCGCTGCGTCAGGAGTGTTGACCGCAGCGCCTTGAAGGGGACACCGAGGGAAGTACTTGCACGGGGCTGCGAGCGAGTGCGTGAGCTCCTTGGGACTGCATTTCCCAGGAGCACCCGCCAGCCCTGATCAGCTACACCTGGGCCGCTCTCCCCGACCCCTCCTACCCTTCCACCGAGCCCTTATCATCTGCTCTCGCTGAGACGGCGAGTGGGACGCCTTGCTGCTTTTGTTTCTGCCCGTTTGGAATCGCCTGCTGCCAGCCTACTTCTTGCGGAACCCGCTCCGCGGGTCCCGCTGCGTCAGGAGTGTTGACCGCAGCGCCTTGAAGGGGACACCGAGGGAAGTACTTGCACGGGGCTGCGAGCGAGTGCGTGAGCTCCTTGGGACTGCATTTCCCAGGAGCACCCGCCAGCCCTGATCAGCTACACCTGGGCCGCTCTCCCCGACCCCTCCTACCCCTTCTACCTATTGTGTTCATACTCCTTATTAAGCCACAAGTACTCCCGCAGCGCGGGAGAGCGCGCGGGAGAAGCCCGGGACAAGGGCGGGACCGTCTGTGGCCGTCCGGGGCCGAAGGAGGCCGGGCTGGGCCACCCCCCTTACCAGTGACATATAGTATCACCTCCAGTAAGTGGCTTAGAAAAGTTGGATTTGTTTAGTGTTTAACATGGCAACGTCTACATCAACAAACTCTGTAAATAGCCATCAAATAACTCCTCCTGTAGAGTCTGGTCCACTGGCAATTGGCCCCTTAGATAAATTTTTCTTTAATCGTTCACTGGTAATAGACAAAGAGTTGACCTTGGCAGAGAAGCGCGCAGAGCGTAGGCTGTCAATCGAAATACTTAAGAATTCAACGGATAAGTTTTCAAATCTAGCTTACCCCACCCTGGTAACTCCTCTGTCATCAGTGAACCTGCCAGTTGTAAACGACCATTTTGAGGTCCAGGCCCAAAAACCAAACAAGGATGTTGTGATAGAACTAAATAATCCTTGTGGCGGCAAAATCCTACCAGCACCGCTCACTGATTCTGGCGCCCAGGTTACATTGGCCCAACCCAAAATCGGGTCCAAACGGAAACGACCAGTATCTGTAAGAAAATGTAAAAGGGTGGTCAAACCCCCTCAAAAACTCAGGAAGTTACATAAACTTGTGAACACAGGAGAGGTAGCTACTAACGAAACTCAAAGCACAGAAAGTGTTACACCTACTAATCTTGTCTCCTTGAACAGCCAGGACGGAGATGACAATCCTTGTACCGACTCCACTGTACCATGTAAAGATAAGGAGCAATGACTTGTAATTGTTCTCCCTGAACTGGAAAAATTGTTTAGATCACTACTCACCCCCATTGAGGATAGAATTGCAAAGCTTGTAGATAGGCTAAACCATTTTGAACAGACTACCTTAGACAATTTTTATTCCACAAAATCACTGATTAAAGCGAATAGGGTGGAAGTAAGCACAAACTCTCAGGTCCTAAACAACCCTGTTATTCAGGATAAGGGAAGAAATCCCCGAAATAGCTCTCCTTTACCTCCCAAACTGAGCAAACCTACAGTTAAAGCCATTACAAAATCCTCAGACAGAACAGAGAGAGCAAACGTTGGCCCTGATTTACCTCAGTCGACCATAATACACCCTACACAGCCCACAATCCCCCCGACACAAAATCCACCAATCGCAACGAGTGCTGAGGCTACAGTGCGTCACCAAGCGGGAATAGTACCAACAAACGCAAACGTAACTAATAGCACGCAGAAAGCTCAGAATATTCCGGTGGGAGGGAATAGGGCTAACACAGGTTTGTTGGTAGGTAAAACTTCAGTACCGTCCCAAATAAATAACAAACAACAGGCGCTGAAGCCTGTCCCCCAATATGTCCCCCAAGTTCCCAAATCTATCCCACCGCCCGTGGCAAAACAACCCTACAGAAAACCACCAATTAATCTCACCCCAGACTCCTTTCCCTATGTAGCAGTTCTTATAAACGTCCCACCATTACCCCCAGGACAGAGAGAAACTTTCCAGATGCTCAAAAACAAGATCATGCACTGGCTAAAGGAAAACCGTCCTCTGCCTGGTGACATCGACGGGCTAATCATAGGGGTAAGGAGAATAGATTGGATGGGATATACATCGAAAACCTTGGGTGGGGATTGCATAGTGGTCAATTTCCAAGACCCAAGGGTGGCGGGATGGACAACAAGGCAGGGATGGGGAACAAATAAGGGAGGTATCGGAATTGTAGACCGTACCTTTTTCTACCCCCGACCGACTAGTGTAACGACTAGTTTACTCAATGAACCCCTTATTCCCCCTACTGTATCATGGCCAGTCAACCCCTTACCACCTCCTCCTGTAGGTCATAATCATACCACTTACACATATTACAATCCTCATGTAGGATGGCAGGAGCCGGGATGGGGATATTGACAAACCAGTACTGACAGTTTAGGAGGGAACACTAACGAGCCAGAAGGGCAATGTGATGTTCATGGTAATACAACTGTTACAAACTCATTGGTCAATTACATCGAGACGGGGGGTTTGGTCGAAGAAGGTGGTTTTAGACTGGGAACCCTAAATACAAATGCCAAGATAACATACCCAGCCAATACGACAGTGGATCCGATAGATGACCAAGAAAGGCAGACTAATTCTACTGAAAGCCCTATGTTAGCCCAAGTATTTCCATTGACTAACACCCGAGATGGGCTAGATGCTAGCATTGGTACGCTTTTATCTTGGAATGTCGCTGGGCTGGCAAGTAAATTGGATTCCCAATCCTGGGTGGATTTTATAAGTGGGTATGACATCTGTTGCTTCCAAGAAACCTGGGCTTGTGATCCCCTTTTCTGTCTTGGTTATTTGAACTATTGTATACCAGCGTTAAAAGGGGGAAGAGGGCGGCCCAAGGGAGGCTTAACTGTTTGGGTTAGACAGGACCTGCAGGTCAACATCAAAATGTTGGACCTGGGAAATTGTGATTTGCAATTATTAAGAATCTCCGTAGCAAAGGGTCAACTAATAGATTTGTACAATGTCTACGTGAGAGGTAGCAACGTAACCAATTTACCCACCATTGAGCTGTTGTCTACTGCCATTGAGACCAAGTCCCAGGAAAGTGTAACGATAATTGTAGGGGACCTCAACAGGACTTTTGAACCTCTGGACTGTACAAATGACCTCTTGGAGAGCGAAGAGGACAATCTCTGGGGAGTACCACCTCTATGCCTAAAACCTGTAAGGAGATGGACAAAAGAGATCTTATCACTGAATGGAATTTGTATGGAACATGGCTTAAGAGCACTGAACGGGAGGACACCTGGGGACAAGGAGGGCAGCTACACTTTTGACAATGGCATCAACAGGAGCCGAATCGATTACATTTTGTGCAGTCTCCAACTGTGGAAAGGGGTTGTTGACATGACAGTTAGGCCCCGGGTTGAAAGTGACCACAACCCCCTCTGTGTGACTCATAGGTGGTGGAATACTGGTGCGGGTAACCCTCTAGTGATATACGATGAAACCCCTGTTATGAGTAATGATGAACGCAGGTTAAAATGGCCCAAGGTACTGGCAAACGAGGCCACTATAACTTACATCAATAATGCTGTTGATTGTGCAATTTCCACGATGGAAACAGCGGTTCCAGTGGTTCCAGGGGATAGTGGAATCACCGAAATCCACAATAAGTTATTCTCCCTCCTGAGACCATGCTTCTTCATTAAAAAAAGGAAAGGGAAGAAATCTAAAGAAGCGGGAAGGTGGTTTGATAGTCATTGTAGATCAGCACGATTAGCCCTGGGACAAGCCATAAGGAATAGGGACCGCGCCGCTGTGACAAAGAATAGGGAACTGTACAAGATGGCCATCTATCGTGCAAAAAAGAATTGGGATGAAGGCCACTGGGCCGAACTAAAAGAGGCCTCTGATAGTAAAGACTCCAGGGCATTCTGGAAAATCATCAAGTGGGGTAGTGGAGCCGGTCCTGCGAAGCCAGACAACAATGTAGCAGAGGAAGCTTGGGTTGATTATTTTAGACCTCAGTACGCGGAAGTTAACCATCCTGTGGCAGCTGATAGTATAACACCGGTTTATGCAACCGATGATTTGTTCTCCCTTAGAGAAGTGGAAATTGCCATTGGTTCCGCGAAATGTGGGAGGGCGCCAGGTCCAGATGGCATTCCACCTGATATTTTTAAACACGATATGACCAGATGGGCGAGATATACCCTCCTTGTAGCGAATGCCCTAGCCAAGGGGGAAGTGGTCCCAGACCTCTGGAAAGGCGCAACCATTATCCCCATCCACAAGAAGGGAGATCGTTCACTGCCTGCAAACTATAGGCCCATAAGCTTAATAGCCACCATACAGAAAGTAGTTGGGAGAATGGTAACAAACCAGCTTATGGACTGGGTTGAAGACAACAACGCCCTTTCTCTATACCAAGCGGGATTCAGGCGAGCAACCAGTACCATCGATCAGGTCTTCCGCTTTACCATATTAAGGTGGAAGACCGTTGTACTGGGAAGGGGCTGCCTGTACGTCGCGTTCGTCGACCTGCGGACGGCGTTCGACCTAGTCCCCCGGTTTAAGTTATGGTTGGTTTTGCAAAAGTTGGGGATCCCTGCTGATCTGCTAACATTAATTATGCGACTGCACGAATCCAACTTCGCTAGAGTCCAGTGGGGTGGAAGTGGAGAGACAACAGAGGATTTCCCAGTGGAAAGGGGTGTTCGACAGGGCTGTTCCATGGCCCCTTTACTTTTCTCGTTATTTATTAACGGAATCGTTGAGAGGATGCTGAAGGCTAGTGTTGATGCCCCATCGTTAGCGGACACCAGGGTTCCGATCCTGATGTTCGCTGACGACACTCTTATCTTGTCTAAGACCCCCATGGGGCTGCAACGTGCATTAAACATTTTCGATGCTTTTTGCACTGAGCATGGGCTAGAGGTAAATGTGGGAAAAACAAAACTAATGGCTTTTTCCCCCGGACGCAGGAACTACCCCAAGGTAACCTTAAACAGCAGTAGGTTAGATATTGTCAAAGAATTTACGTACCTGGGTGTACAGATCGCAAAGGGCATTGGCTGGACGCATCATGTAGATAAAGTGGTCTTAAAGCACCAGCAGCTTTCTGGTGCTTTAAGGGGGGAACACCGCAAATCCAAAACAAAACCCATAAAACCCGCATTAATAGTGTATGACGAGAAGGTTTTGGGTGCCACATTATATGGCGCGGAGCTATGGGCCTGGGATGGTTTAGCGGCTCTTCAGACTTCAGAGAACAAGTTTATGCGAGGGATTACAAGACTCCCACAGAGTACCCCCTTAACCCCACTGTTTTTGGAGTTAGGTAGACGCACCATTGTAGATAGAGCCCGATTGCGCCCAGTCCTTTACTGGAGACGTCTCTGGACGACTCCAGAAATAAGACAATATGCGGAGGGTTTTCAATGGATTATCAAGGAAGATACCTTCCATGAGATAAAATGGCTAAAACATCTGAAGTCCATGTTAGTAAACTTAGGGTTTTCAAATCTTTGGAATAACCCTGAGGGAGAGATCTTCCCTAGCAAAGAAGCCCTTAAAGAACAATACTGGGATTGGGTTGGCGGTAAGATGCTGAATGACACCAGGGCCGACTCTATGACTGGTCGCTTCCTGGAGATAAAATTTTTTCCTGCCCTGGAAAATTACTGGGACAACATCACGGTACCAATGGACAGGAAACTTGTATTCCAGCTAAGATCAGGATCTATCCCCCTCAAGAAACTGACATCTGGCTGGCACAGACCCACCAATAACTTATGTCCAGCATGCGAAAATGCCGAGGAGAGCATAGGCCATTTTCTTTTCGTAAGCCACGCTTATGTGAATCCGAGGAGAAAATGGCTCTCGCCGGTATGCAAAAACTTGGGGACACGAGACAGCACAGTGGCTCTAAGAATCCTACGTACAACAACTCAGGATTCGATAGTCATAGGGGTAGCTAAATACCTGGGTTGGGCATGGGCAATTAGAAGACGGTCCCTGGGGGGAAGCAGGTAACAAGGTATCCTCTCAACAATGATTAATGTAATACTATTTGTAAATATGGTTTTTATATGCAAATGTTGTATGAGCTGTACTCTATGTTTAATGAATTTTTAATCCGTAATAATGTATTATTGTATAACTGTGTTGATTTTATGTGCTTTTATGAGAATTGTCTCGAATAAAGCTTATACTTACTTACTTACTATCTCATTGTCCTGTACAGAACTCAACATTTCTAAAGAGTTTGAAAGTCCGTTGACACCAAACCACACTTGTTATTACTAGCTTAAAATACTTTGCCGTTCTCATATTTGTGCATTTACAAACACATATTAGAAGTTGTTTCCTGTACATAAAATTGCCACCTGCTCACTTCTATGAGTTGTTTCATCTTAGGATACAGGGCACCTCTGTTCATTTGTCTGCTTACTGCACCTAGCATGTAACATTTGTACAATTTCTAGGTGGTCTGCAAATTACCATACTATATGGGTAGTTATTATACTTTGCTGGTTAATTAAACAGCACTCATAGGGCTAACGTGTACTAGTGGGTTTACTATATTAAGTGTATACTTAGAATATATTTCTTTGCTTAGCTACAAAGTTTGTATGAATGAATTCTAGGCGACAACTAAACAAGGTGGTTCTACTCAATGTGATATAGAAATATATTTTTGTATTTTATAATTTTAAATAGTGAATAAACAAAATAAAGCAGTGCCTTCCGTGGTTTCAGATAAAGGCACTTGATGTTTTCTTAAAATACCCCTCACACACTATGAATTCCCATAGTGTCATGCTTCATCATGGGGGTCTTCCCGTCCCTCTACGGGGCGGGGCGTGCTTCAACCAATAAATATATGGGAGCACTGTTGTTAGGTGAAGGAAGAGAAACTATGTGTAAAGTGATGGTGAGTGAGATAGGGTTAGTGAGTGAAATATACAAAAAATTAAAAATCCTCTAGCTAGTGGAAAAAACAAACTTTATTAAATTCCCTAGCTGAGAATGGTTAAAAATTGGGGTTGCGTAGGGGGTGTATACCAATTAGATACTCCCTACTGGGTCAACATGTTTCGTAAGCAGGCCCCACTGCTTTACTCATCAGGACCAAACATATATATGTCCCTACTACACTCAAAAAATATGGATAGGGTAGTATGCCTATTCACTAGTTTTAAGTCCTCTCAAGATGGGAAATTTCACAGGTACATTGACCTTTCTTGATTGAAATGGCGTTGCTTCGTTATCTGTAAACATAAAAAGGTGAATGAAAAACGACCCTTGAGTTGTTCATATAGTCACATCTTCATACTCTGCATATTACTGCTAGCTGAAAAGGAAATCGTGATATATTTTTCTTTTCAATGGTTCTTAGTACAACCATTATACTGGCTTTTTATTTAAAAGAAAGGTCAATGTACCTGTGAAATTCCCCATCTTGAGAGGACTTAAAACTAGTGAATAGGCATACTACCCTATCCATATTTTTTGAGTGTAGTAGGGACATATATATGTTTGGTCCTGATGAGTAAAGCAGTGGGGCCTGCTTACGAAACATGTTGACCCAGTAGGGAGTATCTAATTGGTATACACCCCCTACGCAACCCCAATTTTTAACCATTCTCAGCTAGGGAATTTAATAAAGTTTGTTTTTTCCACTAGCTAGAGGATTTTTAATTTTTTGTATATTTCACTCACTAACCCTATCTCACTCACCATCACTTTACACATAGTTTCTCTTCCTTCACCTAACAACAGTGCTCCCATATATTTATTGGTTGAAGCACGCCCCGCCCCGTAGAGGGACGGGAAGACCCCCATGATGAAGCATGACACTATGGGAATTCATAGTGTGTGAGGGGTATTTTAAGAAAACATCAAGTGCCTTTATCTGAAACCACGGAAGGCACTGCTTTATTTTGTTTATTCACTATTTAAAATAATAAAATACAAAAATATATTTCTATATCACATTGAGTAGAACCACCTTGTTTAGTTGTAGTCTGACATAGGAGGAAGGTTCTACCAGAAATCCTCTTCACTCCCTCTCTTTGTTAAATTTTGAATTCTAGGCGAGCCATTGTTTTGAGCATATACTGAATGACCAGGTCTACGGGCATAAGGGCTGGTCCTGTCATATATAGTATGCGTTTCAGGCCTACAGCAGTTCAAGTGCACTGTGGGGTCCCTTATGCAGACAATTCCCAACTCATGTATAGAGAGTGGATGAGAGGCAATAAGAACAAGTAACAGGAAAAGTGATACAGCGTATACAAGTTGACAAGCAATCGAAAAGTCGTTGATGAAAATCTTTGTGTAGCTTTATTTCAGGTATGCTTGGAGTATATTCTTTGGAGACAGCCTACGTGTTTCGCCCAAACAAGGGCTTCTTCAGGGCGATTAGCGATGCCGTGTGGCGGGCATCGTAAGCAATGGTAATGAATATGAGAAGTCGATAGTGACGAAGCCTCAGACTCAAAAAGCCGCCTGTTGGTGTGTTAAACTGTGGTCCAGTATTGAGCCATTCGTAGAGCGGTGTTCACTCAGTAGAAATATTGATTCGTTCGTCGATCGTAGTGTTGTCATTAAGGAGCTGTGTCCGGATATCTTCCTGTAGTCTACCGGATGAAAGGGATGCCTCTCATCCACTCTCTATATATGTTTTTATTTATGGTCAAGAGGCAGCTGATCATTTGAGGTGGGCAATAATAGCATACCACGTGACAGATCCAGGTAGTGCAGTCTCTTACAACCCAGCTGCTTTTCCTTTTTTGTAGACTAATTCCCAACTCATACTCTGATTGGACGACATCACTGCCACCCAACAGAATTTTCAAAACATCACACAATTTATATGGGAGGGGAAGAGCACCAATTATTTCAAGCTAAATGCTGAAATAGTGATACTGAGCAACAAAGTACGTTTTTGGAGTCATCTGTAGTTGCCTACAGATATGGTTTCTGCTTCTGTCCCCAGGACACAAGCCAAAAGCTTAGGAGTAACCATAGATGGAAGTTATCATTAAAACCTCAAATTGGAGAGGTTATATCAAAATGCACCTACATGTTGAAAAATATCAAAAAGATTGTTCTGTCCCTTATGTAGCATACTTTAAAAAAAAAGTCATAATAGCATAAATCCCTTCAAGACTGGATTATGCAAACTCGATTTATATTGGTTTGCTCAACATGCTGACTCATAGGTTACAGGTCATTTAAGTCTGCTGTCCTACCATTAAGGATCTTAAAGACAATGGCTCTCACTTTATAGCCAAAAGGTTTAAAAATACACCCCCATTCGGAAGCTCTGCTCTTGATTGTCTAATCTCCTGATCATTCCCATGTTTAGGAAAAAAGGTATGAAAGGAAGTTTAGAATTTGATTTCAGGTTATTCAGGAAAAATCTAAAGACTTAGCTCTTTAGACAACCCTACTACTGACATTGGTTTATCTTCTCTTGTTTGATCTTTGACCAAGCGCCAAGAAACCTCTGGTGAATGTGTGTAATATAAGATCGAGTAACCAAAAAAACAACATAACACAAAATAACATAACACAACACATAACATGTGATTATCTGGGACTCTAATCATAACAGGTAAGGAATTCCATAATTTGTGGACTTGAATAGAGAAAGTAGAGGCACCAATGGTTTTCTTCCTTTAAAATGAAATTATCTGACTCGATGCCAGCCTGGAACATAAACTCCTCAGTTGGAAGTATTTGGTGATTTCTGGCTGAAGGAATTTTGATCCTTTGCTGTTTATTGATCTGTAAGTGATGCATAATAGCTTGAAAGAGGAACTACTTCCGACTGGGTGCCAGTGGAGACCCTTTAGGGCAGGAGAGATGCATGTTTGTATATTTACATTTAGAAGTAGTCTTGCTGCTGAATTCTGAATTACCCACAGCTTTCTCATGGTTAAGAGTTGGATACGTAGTATAGCTCATCAGGGTAATAGGCATAGGTTAGAGATGATGAGTGATGTTGTTGCTTGTATCTTTTGAGGAGATGCAAGATGTGAACGGACACTTCAAAGTGTTTTCTTTGTGCAGATAGTTAATTTAGCATGTTTGTGCATTTAAGCGTTAATGAAAAGTGCAGGATCAAAAACATTTCCAAGATTTCATATCTCCATAACTATTTAGGCAAAGGCCTCAATTCATTCTGGCAGCAAGATACAGGATCTTAACTTTTCCCTTCCCCACGGCCCAGTATTCTGGCTTTTAGCTGGCGTGCAGCCATCCATTGGTCTGTGACTATGAGGCAGTAGCTGATTTTTGATTTTACAATGTCTTTTGGGGTTATCCGATTTGAGAATTACCGGTCTGTCATTCGTAGAGGGTGGGTCCAAAACTGTTAGTGGTTTCGTATATACGTTGGAACATAGTAGTGAGATGATGATTCTTGGGGAAATCTTGTTGTTATGCTATGAGGATTTGATGAAAAAGGAGGTGTTTGAATCAGATTGGACTTGTTGTTTAGGTACGAATAAACTAAAGCAAGAATGATGCTGTGAATACCAACTTGAGTCTTAGAATGAAGGTATCATGGTGTACCATAACAAAAGCCGCTGATAAATTTAGGAGCAGTAATGCAGCTACATGATTTTTATCGACTGGTTTTTAGGATGCCCCAAATTGAGATTAGGGCTGATTCGGGTTCTCTTCCTGGGTGGAGTCTGGTTTCCAGTCTGAGAGTGGTTTGTTTTCTTCCATGACTTACGAGATCTGGAGAAAGGTTGTACTCTCCATAGGTTTGCAAAGGAAAGGACCATTGGAGGTTGATCTGTGGCTGTTAGGGTCTAGTGTAAGCTTTCTTCAATTCCTATAGAAAATGCATGTGCTAAGGACTTATTGACACTATTTATGACTTCGGTTAGCTGCAGATGTTGACAAAGGAATCTTTTTGAAAATTAGTGGAGGGCAGAAGCCTGATGGGCAGTCATTTGGGCAGCTAGCTTTTACCCAGAAGTCAAAATCTGAGGCTATAATTTCTTGAAATTATTAAATAAATTAAGGTTGTTTTTCTGTCTGAAAGGTTTTTGCTTGAATAATTGGAGGTTCAGATGTTTTCCTTGAGTGTTAGATAGGATACAGTGCGCCTGCTTTGAGACAATGTGTTGCTAGCTTATTGCAAACATCTTGTGAATGTGGGTTGGAGGTTTGACTGCTTACTGGATTGCGAAATTCTAGTAGAATTTTGTGAGGATCCTTGGTTTGGCTTTTGGCATTGTTGATCACATTGTGGACACAAACAATGATGGCAGGAACCACTGCCAATCGCTCTGGGTAACATTACAGCCCACTGTATTTCACCCATTGTGCCACTCTAGACAGAGATCTGCATTATGCAAATCAGTACTAACCCTACTTCTCATGGGAGCAGTCCATCCCAAACTGACAAGCGTGGCCCCTTCCACGAGTGAACACGAGCAAGCCTAGAGACTGATTTCATCCTTAATAGGCATCATCAGTGAAGTAGTATAGCTCGGATCCTGTGGCACAGGAAGCAAGGAACTTACGTCTGGGCATACCTTTGGCCACTTATGCATTATATATTTGCTTCTAGGTTCCTAGCAGAATTCAACTGCACATGAATCCACAAACACGAAAGTGATTTTATTTACACAAGAATATAATCTAATACAGGGAAAATGGGTAACATCTAAAACTTTGATTACAAGTCGGGGTTGAGCTTTCTTGCACCTAGCTCCTTAAGCCAGGAACGACCTGCCCCTGCCGCTGGCTCTGCCCCAGAGTTTCACAAGAAACTCAAAATCTGTCTTTAACTAGGTCCCAGTCAGGACATGACAAGTCTACTGGCACTAGGATACCCCCGAAGTGATATGCGTGCATTGGAAATGCACTTAACAGCGAGGTCAATTTTGCATCAAATCATCATAGTCATCTGTCCACAACATGACACTGTTCAAACGGATATTTGTTTTAGCATAAGATATACTCTGGCTCCCTTATGCACGCCAGAGCAGGCCCACCAGGCTGTGCATAGCCTCAATAGTGAAAAGATAAATTGTACCATTCGAACTTATTCAAATTTGTTGCTTCTAAATTACCATTTTTTCTTGAAGGGCAGGTGGTTCTCCGCAGCAATGGAAGCCCTTTGGAAAGGACCTGCTCCTGCTTTCTATTGTGATGGAAATAGGCCGCAGCAAGGCAGCAGCAGGAGAAAAGACTATTCATGGGGGCAGGTCTCACACTGAACTCCCCACTGTAGCCCAATCCCTTTAAGACCCACAGGTTAAAAGATATATATACATTTGCATTTCAAACCGCATAAAATGTCCGCAGGATGCCTTTTGTGACGTCTGTGATCGTGGCCTCTCTCTAAGAACAAAGCACCAGGGCAGACCCCGCGGGAGAAGCGCCGCGCTGCCTTCCGTTGTCCAATGATAATGCCACCGGGAACAGCCGACAATGAGCCGGTCACTGAGGGTCAGCCGGTCACTGAGGGTCAGCCGGTCACCGAGGGTCCGCCGCGGCCGCTTCAACAATGGGGCGGCAACTAGAATGGAAGTTCAGCCCCACACACGGCAAACAGGCGGTTTCCTGAGATTCCGGAGATTTTTTAAGCACGATTTATTATCGCAGTTTCAAATGTGGCGCGGAGCGTGTTTGAGATAGATTTTAGATACGAAATGCGAATTAAGCTCCGAGTCCCAGGTTTTGCCGGCACAAATATCTACAGGTAAAGCATTTTGCGTAGTAAAACTGCGTACTAAGTGGAATTTCATACAGCAGCACTGGTTGCAAATAATGTTACTGCTCGTTATTCTCCATCACGTTTGAAGAAACTAGGAAGTTGAGCCAGAAACCACCGAAATACCGTGCGCGGGGACACGAATTCCTCTGGGCAGTTAGTTTCTGGCCCAGGTTTTACGTCATAACTTGTAACGAGGTAGTGTGTTATTTTAAATATAACGATTTTGTTTGTCCCCTAAGAGATCGCCTTGAATGCTCATGAGTGGTTGTCAAATGGCTAAACCGAGGTACAAATATCTGTATAGCGCTGTTTCCGTTCGCGTGGTCTCCCAGCGCTGTCAGAGTTCCGGAAAGTTTACACTCGTCTTCGTGATTCCATCGCAGACAGGTGCCTGCTTTTTCACCGAGCTGGGTGTGGTTAATACACACCTTTGTGTATGTACACTATGCCGTTTAATGAATGTGCTATGTCAGGGGACCTTCAAAAGACCCTACGAGAGAACACAAGAAAAGACAGGGAAAGAGCCAGCCACCTCTGATGCATTTGCGCATTCCACAAGGTATTTGGAGTTCGAATTCACAGAAGAATGCAGGGCACTTACATCCACTTCTGCCCCCGTGGAGAGGAGTCAGTCACGTGACGACTGGAACGGAATCTATGAAACGGGCTCCGCGGAGCTTGCGGAAAACGCGGGGAGCTTCTACAACAAGCATTAGTCCCTGTAGAACATAAAGCACAAACACAGCTATTTAAAGCTGCTCAGCGCCCAGACCGCGCCCCTAGAGCCAACGGCGCTGAAATGGATTAAGACTTGGGCTCAGGCCAGGGACTCCGTATTCTGTGAGAACTTCGGAAGGGTTCGTGCCCTCTGCCAACCCTAAACCAGCCCATGAGACTCACAGTCGACTCTCACAAAACGCACGTGCCAGCAATGCAACATTAACTCCATGTATGCCGACCCTTCGCCGCCACTAGCATGTCTTCCGGCTATGCCCCAGAAAAGACTCGGGAGCTGAAGGTGAAAGTCTCTGGCACATGCCCACCCAAGGTGCCACAAGGAGGTGGATTGCAGATTGCAGGCTACTTCCACAAACAGCAAACGTGTATCTGACAGATGAGGAGGGGGTGGGCAGCAGTAAAAACCCTTCGTCCTGGCAAGAGGGCTGCGCCATTATTTTCGAGTATAATATCGATCCTTTGCTGTTGGTTAACTTTTACTGGTGGTTACTTAATGTCTAAGTCGACTTCCATCTTAAAGGTAAGTACCGAGAAAGGTTCAGTGTGGGTTGCACGGAAGAGAGCAAAGAACCAGCTGCAGCAGCGACACCTGGTGTCCGGTTAGAATATATCAAATGCACTGAGGCATTGATGGAGATGAGCACGTGAGCCCTAGCTTTTCTATCAGCGACGAGAACTTCGCGCGCTTTAGCATCATGCAAATAGAATATCTCAATGTATACAGCTGACTAAACAAGCATTCACAATGCAACGGTCTCGGCATTGTTAAAGTTAGAGCTATTGGCATTGCTCATGACAATGCCGTTTCTTTAAATGTTTTAAAAACAAAAACATAAACAAAAATAATGTCATGAGCAATGCCAATAATTGAAAGTAGTTCACTTCTGTTTTTACATGCATTCAGTGTAAACTAATTCAAATGTGTATTAAATCTGTGGCCTTTTATATCTTCTATAGGGACTATGGAGAGGAAGGTTTAAGAACATTCCATCCACAGGGCTCCTTACTCTGTGTAGAATCAGAATATCTTTGTCATTAAATCGTCTGACATAAATAAAAGATACGTTTTAAGGCATCGGCAAAGTGGAACATTGCCCAGGGTCCTCACCTCGTAAGGGTCCCCAGGGTCCTCACCTTATAAGGGTCCCAGGAAAAGGGATTTTCTCTTTAATACTCGAGTCTATTGCTCCATCTCAACTGTTTGCGTACAGTTCAATAGTGTTTGATCTCATGGGGCTTGAATTAGCAGAAAATTGGTGTTAAAATTCAAGGTTTTTCTGAACAGAGTCTCTAAGATGTGTCTTGCTCGGGGACCCAAAAAGCTTTAAGATGAGACATATACATATGTTTAAAATATTATCTGCAAAAATGTCAGCCCAGTAGAGATTATCAGAGAAAATATACACATGTTGGAACAACATTTTTGTAAACAATATTTAGGACAGAACACCCTATGTTTGATGCTATTTCTGCCTACAATATTCTAAGATTAACATCTTATCTCATATTATTTGTCCTGTGCTGTCCTTGCCATCTCCCCTTTCTCATTCAGTGATGTTTGGTGACTTTAAAGTGACATAAATTGATAAATAACCAACATATCAAAAATAATTGGGACCCAGTTCACAAAGAAATTAGAATACACGTGTAGGTTTACACTTATATGTGGATGCGGATTTAAGAATTTCAGCAATTCTAAAGCGTTGCCAGAAAAGTACGTCTGGGACACTTTTTAGAATTCTTCTTTACGCATGCGTAATTTTACTGATTATAACATTACACATGCAAAAATTGTCATGCCTGAGTGCAATTGCACTTTTTAACTTTTATCATTTTTCTCTTCACAGGCAATATATATTTCCCCAAGGAGAACCCAACCTTCCCATAAGAGTCCACCAATTTTGCAGGTATTCCCGTCCCACTCCAAACCTAGGAAACACATTTACTCCTTCCATTGGCAAGAGTACATTTGCAAGCATTTCCAAAGTAGGAATAGGCAAAGAAAACTTTGAGAACGCCCACAAATCCCATCTCCTCTCACAACCGCCGCCTCCCCACACAGAAGCAGATTTCCTACATAGACCAAGTGTAACATTAGATGTGCATGAATGGATTTAAAAGTGCAGATTCACATGAACAGGCACTCATAAATCAAGACCTCTTTATTTTGATCGGTCGGTGGGAGGGGTGTTGTGTGGATGGAGTAAGATGAATGAAACTTGTCGTTCACATCTGAGGACATGCAAGAATAGTGTTCGACGTCAGCAGTAAAATTATCCTGACTGGTCTAGTCACGAACATAAAGTTGTCCAGTCATGCTTCCTGTTGGCGGTGTTTTCGGACGCTTGTTTGCCCGATGCTGCGGGGGGGGGGACGGGGGGGGGGGGGCTTCGACACACTGCAGCGGGGGCACAGCTCACGCTGAAGGAGTGTTTCACACTTCTCAGAGAGCGAGCAGGGGGCGGGATGGATGACTCGCGGCTGCTTCTGCTCCTGCCCACGGCGCGCCCAGAGACCCTTCCTCCTCCTCGAGGCACAGCCCGGGCTCCTCCAGCTAAACAAAACAGCAGCTGCTGGCTCTCGAGCGCTGCGAGAAGCGCTGTTTTACCGAACACGCGCGCGCGCACCGCCCGGCCCGGGACTTGTTGACCAGCCCCGAGTTGTCGAATACCTCGAATAGCTGTCATATTTGCGGTTGCTGCTGCTCCAAGTCAGCGGGGCTCGGCATTTTTTTCCTGTTGTGCTGTAAACGAAGAGACTAGCTTTTGTCACCCATGGTTGCCTCTCGGAGCTACCCGAATTGGCAAGACCCCAAGCCCCCGCTGCCCCCACCGCTCCCTGCCTCAGAAGCTCACGAGCCTTGAAAAGTTTAGTTTGACAGCAGAACCACTACTGACAGATGTCACTGAACGTCTGGTGCAGGGCGGGCAGCTCTGGAAACGGGCAGGTGTCGTGAGGTTCGCCGTTTATTTTTATATTTAGTTCACGGTTGTGTTTATCTGCGAACCAGGCCCGGTTATTAAACAAATAAGCCAGGCACGACAGTAGCCAATTGATGGAATCACGGATCAGGCACTTCTAGATTTCAAAGGCACTTGACCGCAGAGCTTCCCTGCGGTCTGCTCAGCCCGCAATAAATCAAGTGAGTAGAGAAGCCGTCACGAGTGTCCGAGGCGGAGCGGCTGCTGTGTTTTTTTTAATTTTATGTAGCTGGTTGCGTGCAGCCTCCGTCCCCCCTTAGCAGGTGTGTATTGTCACTCAGGGCCACGGGGCAGCGTGCAGTGGAAGACTACCCCCCTCCATTTCCCTCACCACAATGAGAGCCCCCTGCTGTGGCCACGGTGGCGCCCTGTCTGGTGGGAGGCCATCTGAGGTAGCATCATGGGCGTCCTTCTCCCAGAACAGTCTCCACACTGGCCGGCTGTCTGGTGCTGAAGGCGAGGAAACGCAGCGTCCTTTTCGGATTCGGGGGCGTGTTTTGCTGTTGTCTCCTCCTTGAGACTTCTCGCAAAAAACACGCCCCCGATCCGAAAAGGACGGGGCCTAATCGGAGTGACTGACCTCTTCTCCAGTGGCTGGCCAGCATTTACGAGGCCAGCCAATGGAGAACAGGGGAGAAGAGGGGCGGGTTCAAGCCCCTCTTCTCCAAGTCATTAAATCTCCGACTTCCGGTTCTGCCTTTCGGCAGACCGGTAGTCCTCGACCTAAAAAGCATGCCAGTCAATAGAATACCTCTTCTAATGTACTTCAAAGATTTACACAAACACACACAGTGTTGGGTCTAGCGTAGCTGTTACGTTTTTCAGTCGGGACGAGCTGCTCCTGTCCAGTTTCTCCATTGCATTCTGGGATATGTAGTCCTGACTTTACATGTGCTAAATAATACAACAATGCAAAGCGTGGGCTGCAGCAGCTAGCCACACATGGACCTGGGGAACTTAGCGGGGCTGGCCTAGGGAGAGGGCCACATTGGGCTTTAAGCATGAGAAACGTGTTCTGGACACACACGAGTAGAGAAGCTTTGATGCCCACAGAGTACAGCGGAATGACCTCATAGTCTACTCTAGATCAGTAGATAACCTCAAGAAAAGCACGAGTTTGGGACCCATTTACATTATGAAACAACTGATGTCCTTTCACAGATAATTATTCATTTTAATGTAGGATATTTAGAAAATGCGAACTTATCACCCAAAGACAATGGAGCGCTGGGGAGAGCATAGGGACAGGTAATCAATACGTGAGGAAACGAGAGATGAAGGTACTTTCACATAAGAACTGAGGTCAATAGAAGTGCGTACAGGCACACTAGGGGTTAACCAGGGCTCCACAGTGAGGTATGGCGGGGGACAGAGGGGACGCCGCCTAGGCTGCAAGGAAGAAAGTCAAGCAGTGACTTTTCTTCAACTACACCAACAAAGAAGCAAGTCTGACGGGTAAAGGGAAGCTCTTCCAGACGTGCGCAAGGAAGGCTGGTTTAAATATGAATTCTTTGTGAGTTGTGCCTTTCCTAGCTGCCAGCGCCCCCAGTAAAGCGGATGTCACCAGCTAAGTTAAGTGTAGGAGCACTGCACGTGGGTTCACTCCAGGGATCATGGGTCACACAACAGACTCTGAAGTGAAACCTAGCAGCGGGGCGAGAGACTAGACCACCACCTCCACACATAGGGACGATAGCTTCAGCTTTCTTCAGTTGGTGACAAGAACACTGTTAGTTCGCAGACTAAACCTTCCCAACCCTGAATTTACCCTTTAGTTGCCTTCTCCTTGACCGTGGCTGGCCGAGAACTCATTGGTGTTAATGGCCAGGCCGCATGAGTGTCAAGTACTAACAACGTCGAGGAAGTGGACTTAGGAAATTAATCAAGACTGGGAAACAGTAGAGGAAAACATCCCTAGCGAATACAGTCTTCAAGTGTTTTTGGAAAATCTGGTGGGAAGGGGAAGAGTAAAATCAATTCTCGTAGAGAATTCTGAGGTATTGGGACTTCCCAAGTGAGCGCTTTGTACAAAAACAACCCACTGCTGAAACGGAAAAGATTGCTCCATTTCACCCATCGTGAGCAAGCTCGTTAGAATACAGCAGCAGCCTCATCTTCCTCCAAATGATGGAGTTACCACACCTGCCTCATAATCCACCATCTGGTGCATCAAATCTAAAGTGATTAAAGAAACAATAAGGCCAAACAAAGATTAACCGTTTGCTTTACAGCGGCCGATTGTTGTGTTCAGATGTTAAATTGGTAGTAATGACGTTCCATTTTTGCTTAGACAGTAATACTAGATATCAAAATGGGAGGGTGGGGTGGAGCCTGCTGAGCTCTTGGGAATATTTCCGTTCAGCTCCAGCATCTGGGACGATGCCAGCAGCAATTTTCCTCATCCCAAAACTGCAGCCTAAGAGGTTTTTCAGAACTGCCTCAAAACAGAGGCACCGACGAAGCCCCCACCTGGTGAACCCCCTTTTCAAGACAGTACAGCTCGTCAGTGGCGCCCTTGCCATTGACACCAGATGGACTCCACTGTCGAGTCTGGTGTGTAGCTGTTTACAGTGCCTGAGGATCAACAGCTCTTTCAGTGTCTATTTCCAGAAACCTGGTGAGAACTATTTTGGGGCGTATGCCGTCCACAGACAAGGATACCAGGAGCACAGGCGGGGAATCAATTCTTCAGGCCTAGATGTGCTTGCATCCTCAGTTGAGGAGAACAGAGAAATCAGTGGAGGTTTTCTGCTCAGCTGGTTTGACTCAGGGAGGACCCCTACTTAGGGATATGTTAAAAAATAGAAAAGAGACTACGAGTATCTATGAAAAACAGTACCCTGCATGAAGAAGACTTGAAAGGAAGGGTGAAACCGAGTGAGGCCACAGCTCGAGGACTAGATCAAGGAGTTCAGCGGTCAGAGACCGAAGGGTGCGATCACAACAAAGCTCTGCAGCATCAAACCAGATTTAAGACTTGTTTAATAGCGCTAGAACAGGCGATAAAGCGGCTGTATAATGCAGTCAGAGCAGCAAAACTCAGAGTCCTCGGCATAACATCCATCATATAAACATTCAGAGGATACCATGACCTTGACTCAACAATCCATACAGAACCTGGTGTCAGGACTAGAGACGTTGACTTTGCTAGAAATTCCTAAAGTACACTGAATGCCAAAAGTGGAACCAGCAGAAAAATTATGGAAGCGGGAACCCTCTAAAGTAGACCTTGCACTTGACAGAGGGAAGCAGTCACTCCCACAACCTCTAAGATGAGAGACCGGACTTTCGGGGACAAACAAATTCTGCTATTTCTAGACCTTAGTAGGTCCATCCAAACCAAGAGACAAGAAGGCCAACTCACCTCCCCCAAAAAAGAGACCTAATCATAGAAGGACATCCAACTTCTTTTTGGGTACATGGCTAAGCTTAGGGTGATGCTGGAGGGAAAGGTCTACTCCTTTGTCGATGGCAAAGGCTGTGGAGCAGGAAGGCATGGTTCGGAGACTCATTCTGTGAACATTTAGTAAAACTGCTGTTCACCGCTTGAAGGGCCAGCCAGACCCTCGAAGGTCGGAAGGAGCTTCTGGAGACTGACCATGCACACTTAAATGTCCTTATCCGAGGGCAAGACAGGTGTGAACCAGAGACTGTATTTAGAACAGGACCCCTATTCTAAATAGACTGTCCAGGTCTAGCCGCGATGTTGAAAGGGGCACCTCTTGCGCTAATTATGTATTTGGTTATTTTGTGAACAGCCAATAAACAAGATTAATTTTAAAAATTACAAAACGGTGAGATATTGCAACAGAATGTGTCATTATTCAGCCTAATTTTATTTTTGTAAACAAATTTGATTAATTCGCAATAGTACAGTGAAAAACAGCCAGCAGGGCGTTGCGGCAGACATGACGGTAAGCACAGTATGCAACATGGCGGGATATAAAAGTGCAAGATAAGCCTGTGGCGTCAAGTGCCAGTCCACCTGTTGGAAAAATATAGTAATGCACATCTCGGGCCAATGCCCTCCCGCAACTCGGGGTCCAGTTAGTACTTGTCAATACACTCTATGCGCCCTAACTTTCACTGAGCGTCCCTATGCAGAGAACAGCCTATTGGCCCCCACCCCCCTCTTAACTCCCTCCAAACTCCCCCCCCCCACCCCCCCACCCCCAAACTCCTCTTCCTCCCCACCCCCCAGGCATGTCGCTGAGCTTCAAAGCATCTGTATTCAGGTAACCGTCAATATAGTTCTGGAAAAGAGACTCCACATTACACGCCTCTGGCGAGTGGCGGCACCGGAGGGGGCGACCACCACGGCAGCCCAACCCAGAGATGTCGGCGGACAACATGGTAATCCCGGGATCATTCCCCGCTAAAGGGCCCACCTCCCTTCATTATTCAGCCTAATTTGCTTTTTTTGTTGTTGCGTAACTTAGGTCACCTCTCCGCATAAGTAGATCCCCCGCTGCTGCACATTTTCGGTGGCGTTGATCTTTTTGAACGTGGAGGGCAAATGGGTTTCACCAAGAAAGAAGGAACTACTGGAATATTTAGCAATTTAGTTTTAATCCCGTTATATTTCACGAGTATCAATTCACCCACATTAGTAATTTCACACACGGGCGAGGCAATGATGATATTAAGAGGGGTATGCGGTTTTCTTATGCTAAATCAATCACATTTGCATACAAAAGATAATGAGCTCTAAATGAAAGGCAGCTCTGGCTTCCTGGAATTTGAAGAAATAGCATTCGGAGAGGGAGGTGAAAAGGGGCCTGTTTATCTCTCATTGTTCTCAGTGTAATCGTGAGTCAGGCTGATTAATGCAGCTCTCAGCGTTGGAGCTACCTGTCCTAATTGAATGCGGCGCTTAGCTCTACCTCTCCTCCAGCACGGTGGGCTGCATGTCTATCCTCCACTGGCGGGGTGTGATCAGAAGGATGCACCAAGTTCGGAGACATTACTCTGTTACTTTCCGATCTTATCCATGAGGACTGTTTGCGCCAAGAAGCCACGGTGCGCTTTAGAATTATCATATAACATAACAAGATCAAGAAACGGAAGACACAGCTTTGCTGCTTCTCATTCAGCTCCGATAAATATCTGTGAAGGACACAGATACAAGCTAAGAATGAGTCTCAAGATGCTGTCACGCTAGACAGAGAATGGGACCTTAAACTGCAAACCATTTTTACCCATTAGAGCTAAAGCAATCAAAACGGTGTTAAAGTTCACCTCTAGAACTAATGAGAGTCCCTCAAAGCCTACTATTCTGGAACAGATCTTGAGGTGGTGACGCAATGAAGGTAGGATCTTGACAACAATTCAGAAAGTTACAAAAAGAACAACTGATGGACAGAATGCAGAACAATGTCAAACATTCACCCCAGTGCAAAGATCTGGGCCTAAATCCAACGTTTTTTTATCCCCATGCCATTACAGCTTGGACCCACTCAGGGTGACAAATGCAAAAAGAACAATTGATGGACAGAATGCAGAACAATGTCATACATTCACTCCAGTACAAAGATCTGGGCCTAAAGCCATCGTTTTTTTGCTCACCATGCCATTCCAGCTTGGACCCAGCCATATGCAAATCAGAAAGAGCATAGCAAGAGTGAACCAGGGCCGTACCCGAGGTGGGCATTATCCAGCTGCAAGCTGGGGGGCTCATTCTTTCTCATTCCCTTCATCCAGCCCCTTCATTTAGGACAACAGCTATAATGCAGAGGGTCCCAAAACTAGGCCCTAATAGCCTGAGATGGGTAGGGCGCTACACGACAAGAAAAGGGACAGGGCACCAGCAGATCCCTATACAGTCTCACACAAGCCCAGATTTGAATCTATTCAGTCCATTGTGCTCCACAGGGCCTACCTCAACCCAGACAGAATCAAGACAGTGTTCCTGTGCGGGAGTGCTGTCTGCCCCCACTGCGACTCGCCAGCAGCAGACCCGCTACACATGATGTGGAGCTGTGCCCATACAGCAAACCAGTGGCACATAGGCACTACTACGCTTACTACAGCCACGGGCTGTCCCAAGCTTGAGTGCTGGGAAGTCTGTACTCTGGGTCTCTTTTAGCACATCAACAAGTACAAATTGGTGGCCCGCTTCCAGGACCAAGCCCTACTGCTGGACAAGCACGCCATAACCATGGAATAGAGGTTATGGCACCCCCCTGTATCGCAGGTTAGCAGTATGCCACAATGAAGTGGGCCAAAGTCGAGAGCGAAGCCCTACGAAAGGAAGAGGCCGAAGGCTTCACATAGCGATCTATTGCTAACGGACGAGATGATATACTCCTGAACTTTAAAGGCATAGTGAAGGATGATGCATTTCCGCTGCAGCATTCAGTGTAGATGCCGATAACTTCCTTATGACGACATGCCCGATTAGCCTTCTCCCTCAAAGATTTCTCCTCAATGGCTCCTAGCATCATAGACCACTGGTCAAGAAACCCCACGTGTCCCCGGCTCCCACTTACATCTTAGCCCTTATGTGGGACGCTTGCACACAGCAAAACGTACCGCTGCCGCCCTCCTGGCGTTTAGCCAACATAAGCACCTAGCAATCAGGAATAGACATAATCTGAGGATCTATTGATAGTTACTTCAAGGGCAGGAGGTGATTGGATCGCATGTTTCATCGCATCAAGATCCCGGTCATGGAGAGGAAGAGAAGAGTGAGTGAGTGTGTGTGTGTGAGTGTGTTTTCGTTCAGCTGCCAGGGAAAGAATAATTTCTTTATAAAAGCTGCTGTGCATGATTCCATTGGCTAATGAGTTTTTTTGTTTTGTTTCCTGGGCTAAGCTTTAAACTTTCTCCCTCATTATCGCACTGAAGGAGATCATTAGTCACTCAAGCGGCTCAGGCGCCTCATATGGAGAGTGAATGGAGCGCAGTTGCTTGCACTTGATTCTTTGAGGTATTGGGCTTTTGATTACAAATAACTTTAGAAGAATTTCACAGTGGAACTGAAGTGTGCAGGAAGTATTTTTCAATACTTCAGGATTGGACAAGTCCGGAAACAGGATGAGTGTTAGGAGTGTGGTGTCCTCTTCTGTCTTTCCTGGTGATTTTTGGTCATGTCTAGGTTGTGTGTGAAGAGAAGGCGTGAATTTTGTGTGAAGCTGATTTCCTATCATTTTCTGTAATTTATGTTCTATACTATGTCTGAAGACTCTGGAACATCTCTGCATAGTAGGTTGAACTCACGAGACCACTATCACAAATCCATGAATAAAGCCTGGCTAAATATAGTAGTGTACTGCTGGAAATGTTCAATAAATCTCCCACCAAAGACTCCTGTGATTGCTGGTCACTTGATTTAACCACGGAAACCGAGACAGAGGGAGGTGAACATTTGAACATGGATGGCAGACACAGAGACTTCGAACCATGGGACAGAGGAACACTGAAAGAGACACGGTCTATGGACAGAGAGGCACCGACACTGCAGCATATAGAAACTGACACTGTGACAGGGAGACAGACAAGGATAATGGGAGTGGGAAGTGTGGTAACTTAGGGAGACCTCAAAACTGAAATCTACACTGACACATGGATATGGAAACGGGCAGAGACAGTCGAGGTGGGGGACCAAGTCACTTGGACAAGGAGACCTCAACATTACGGCAGGCAGACTGAATATTTGGAACAGAGAAATAGATTTGAACACATATATATATGGCACCCTGACTACAGACTCACCCTCACCCAGAGATGAGTGATATGTAAGGTCAAAGGAAGGGTCGTTCGTATGGGTCGGTCTGCCCTCCTCCTCTTCCTCCAGTATGGCCTTCAGACTTTCACCCCAGGCCAACTCACGAATAGCACGCATGGCTCTGCCGGCTACCCATGAACACAGGAGGCCATGTGACAAATGCCACGTGGCGTAACTAATATATGAAAGTACATCAACCCTGACTTGCCTGAACCTTAATCACAATTGAATATATGTACCAAAAACGGGTTTGACTACACCTGCACTGCGGGGGGATGGGGTTTCCTAGGCTCGTGAAGGAGTAAAGCACTGTTAGCTGTGGAGCTATGGCCTCGCGTCGGTGATCACCACAGACCGAGCAGCATTCGTCGGCAGCATTTAGCCGACGGCATTTGGTCCTGTGGGCCCCTGGTTTCATTCAGGCCGATCTGTAAACATGCCTCAGTGTGAAGCCCTCGTGCTACCGCAGTGCACTGAGGCGTGGCGCACTGCTCGGATCCCGGGCCGGCCTTCATTCACATTCTGGTCACAGGCCGGGAAATAACTGAGGGAGGCTCTGACGCGCGCCCGAAGCTAGCGCAGTGCTCCCTGCCGCGAGCCCTCTGCTGTCTCCGCGCCGCTCTCTCGGCAGTGACGGTCCCCGCACCGCTGTCGCATCCTCGGCGCTCCAGGGCGCCTGGACAAAACCAACCATGGGCGACAAACAGGAGCTGTCAAATATGTCCACTCTCGCAGACACCTGATGCACTGCAGCAACGCGGAGTCATTCAGAGTCAGACGGTGGGAAGCAAAGGCACACAACTCCCAAAATATTACACCACACTGAAGCACGAGACAGTCACCTACAACTCGTGGTTAGTAATAGGAGTGCGTGTGGGGGAGTGGGGGGGGGGGGGGGAGGAGATCTGTACACAGATCCACAGTCTGGGATCTACATTTCTAGATTTGCCAGCTCGCTGCAGCGGCGGGGTCCATGGGTCCATGGTTCCTCGGGATTCAGGCGGTCCCAGACCTTGATTGGGAATGGCTCGGTACAGCTGCTGTATTTATCGCACCCAATACACGGCGATAACCTGCCTATGGTTATTTATCGGAAGTGATACATATCAGCTATTGCGAGTATTTCTCTTAAAATTGGACATAGCATGCAGATTTCGGTGCTCTCCGCACCAAAGGCCGCATGTTATGGTGCTTACAGCCCCCTTCACCTTGTATATTTAGGCAGGTTTGAAATGCCGCACTTTATCATGTGAAAAAATACGACTGTCAGATTTCTTCGATAAAAACCGAGAAAGCTCAAAACGCTGACTCCGGAGGAAACAGGGACCGTATTGAGGCGCTGGTAATCGAGGCCGAAGAGTCTAAAACAAAACGTGTACTTTTGTTTAAAAGTACCATCCATGGAGGGGGTGGAGCAGACGTGAAGGCTGAGTGTTGAACTCCCTCCTCCCCACAGCAGGTGTTGTAAGGCCGCCGTGCTGTCTTAAGGCTGAGGTTAGGAAGATGAACTATTGCTGATGGGCAGCTGGGCCAACATTTTCCTCGTTTGGTGCTTAGGGTTGTTAAAGACCATAATTGCTTGTTTCTTCTCGTGCCCATGGTTCAAGCGCTCATGTTCTTCCCATCCATCTCACATGCTTAGGTGCTGTTGTGACACGTTATGAACCCCATGTCTGTCTGTCTGTCCCGGTGTGGGTGACCTTGAGTAACTTTCAGTGCCCTTGCAAGTGACACAGTGTGTCTTTATGCCCATGTCCCAGTGTCAGTATCTTAGCATTAGTATCTGTGGACATGTCAGGGTTTCTGGGTCAAAGTCCACATGGCAGCGTTAGTCAGTCAATATGTGTCAGTATCCCTCAGCCCCCCACCCCCAGTGGCCCAATACCAGGGCCAGTGCCCCTATTTATTCATCTACTCGGTGTCAGTGCCCCGTTATCAGTATCCCAGCATCAATGTCCACATGTCAGTACTTTTGTTTCATTGTCTGTGTACCAATGGAAACATCCCAGTATGAGTGTCTCTGTGGCGGTGGCCTCTTGTCCCAGTGTCTGCTTTCGCAAGGAGAGTCACTGTGACAGTAAACCCTGGTAGGTGCTGTGGTGCTCAGTGTGCATGTTAGTGTTCCAGTGGCATAATGTAAATATCCATTATTTGTAAAGCGCGAACAATTACCCGAGGGTGTCAAGGCGCTGGGTGCCGTCAGGAAGATTAAGCGAGCTATTGCCCAGAGTCACATGGTGCTGGCCTGATCTGTCGACGGTGCCAGGGATCGAACCGTGAGCCCCCTGGTTCCGGAGTCAGCGCCCTGGCCGCTGCGCTTCACCTCTTCCCATAATCAATGCCTGTGCCCTTTGTCAGTGACTCTTTGTCAGAAGCACTGTGAAGTATGCCAGCATCAGTGATCCAAGTCCACAACCACAGGTCTATACCCCAGTGCTGTGTCCCTCCAGTTTGTGACCTTGAAACAGACTCCCTGTGACACTTCGGTGTGCTGATGTCCTCTCCAAGCGTCAGTATTTTAGTGTGAGTGCCCTAGTTTCCTTTTTCAATCTCTCAGTGTCATTGGCCCTTGCCATAGTTTCAATAGTGGAGTTGGTGGCCCATGCATGCATTCCAGTGTCACTGTTTTAATTCAATAGCTCCATGTAAGTGTTCGGGCGCCTGTGCCTGTGTCCCAGTGACTGTCTTTGTCACCGTGTTTCCATGTGAATTCTGGTGCCCCTAAGCCAGTGTCAGTGTTGGTGCCTCTATGTCAGTGTCCTACTGCTAATGTTTGTGACCATGTCAATGTGCCAGTTTCACTGCCCCATCTCAAAATCCCCATGTTAGTGTTGGTGTCCCTGTGTCAGTGTTCTAGGGTATGTGTCCCAGTGGCAATACCCCATTATCAGGTTCTCCCTGTCAGTGTGTTTGTGTCATCGTCACCTTGTCAGTATCATTGTGTCAGTACACTGTCTTATCCCCATGTCCTGTAACAGTGCCTTTATCATGTCCTAGTGTCAGTATCCTTGTGTCCTAGCATACCTGTGTCAGTGTCCCGTGAAATTCCCCAATGCCAGTGTCCTAGCATAAGTGTGTGGTCCATGTCAGCGCTCCAGCCCAACTCCCCTGGACTTACCTGCAACCAGTCCTCCGACCAGTCAAGGCCCTTGCGTACCCGACTCCAGCGCCTCAAGGCACCTGCCTTGCCTCTCCCCCTCTTTCTCTCTCTCTCTCTCTCTCTCTCTCTCTCTCTCTCTCTCTCTCTCTCTCTCTCTCTCTCTCTCTCTCTCTCCCCCCTCTCTCTCTCTCTCTCCCCCTCTCTCTCTTTCTCTCTCTCTCTCTTAGTGACTTTTGTACCACTTTTTGCAGTCTTTCTGCCTTTTCAATCACTCTTACTGTGACTTTTTGTGACTTTTTTAATTCGCTCTTTGTGCCTTCTCTCTCTTTGTGCTTTTGTCCGTCACTTTTACTACAACTTTTCTGTGCTGTTCCACTCGCTCTTTTAACTCTTTGTGCTATTTCTCTCACTCTTTTCTCACTGTCTCTGACTTTTCTCTGCTTTCTCTAGCTCACTTTGCCTCTCTGGTCCATCTCTCTCAATCTGTTGATGACTTTGGGTGCTGTTTCTGTTGTTCCTTTTCCCTCTTTGTGCCACTTCAAATAATTTTCAGTGCCATTTCTCTCACTCTTTTTGCTTCTTTGTGTAATTTCCACCCTCCTTTTCTGACCTTTTTTTCTCTCCAGCTTCTCTGCACCCCTTTACCGCCCTCTCTGCGCCCTCTCCTCCCCTCTTCACTCCTTCACGCCTCTGCCATTCACCACCGTCGTGCTCGCCCTCAGCCCTGCCCACCACCCCCTGAGCTACAACCCCCTCCCAGGACCTACTTAATAGCGGCCGCAGCATGGACAATCAGCCAAGGGCAAGCCCATCTGTGTCTGGAAACCCTGCTTGCCCTGACCCACCACTACACTGATGTTCTCCTTGGCTCCTTGAACCCCAGACGCCCCACCATCCTCTGCTGGCACGCCACACCACACGGAAGGAGGCTTCACCTACACCGTCTGCTGCTTCACCTGCACTACAGCGCCTACAACACCAACAAGAACATACCCACAATATGCACCCCCAAACACACTTAAACACCTACCAAAAACCACACCCACACTCCCCACTCACCAATAGCATACATGCTCCTCAACACCCGCTTGCTCAGCAAACACGCCACAGAGGTCTGAGACCTGCTGGAAGACGTAGCCCCAGACCGCCTCTTCCTCAAGAAAACATGGCTGACCAAAGCTTCAACGTCAGAAATCGCCATTCCAATCCCAGCCGGACTCAAGATCTCCAGGCAAGACTACCTAAACAGGCTCAGAGGAGGAGTCGCCATCATCACCTTCATCTGCACCAACATCAGTGAAAAGGAGCATACAATCTTTTAATCACTTTGGTTAAATTAACCATATTTCATGTGATATTCTATCCACATTCGTTCGTTATTAATGTTCAATCAACTTTATTGAAGTTTATCCATTTATCACAATTGCAATTCAGGCTGGGCTGAATTGCAATTGTGATAAATGGATAAACTTCAATAAAGTGGATTAAATACAATTTGCAAGACTCCAGAAGAATTTGATTGAACATTAACAACGAACAAATGTGGACATAATATCACTTGAAATATGGTTAATTGAACCAAAGTGATTATAAAAGTGTATGCTCCTTTTCATTGATGTTGGTTGGCATTTGATCGCTCAGTGACTTCATGGCAGTGGGGGTCACGTAAAGTGTATCATAGTTTGAACATACTGCAATATAATTTTACACTAGTGCAACATTATATGGCCCACACTGTCATTGCTGTTTATTCCTACCTTCACTGGCACCACCTGCGCCAAAGCTAGAACAAACTACATGGAGCACCTCAACTTCAAATTGCAAATCACAGCAAATTTCACCCTGGGTGGGTACTAGTTTACCGCCCCCCACTTCACTGAGACAACGTCGCAAACAACATCACAGACTTCATCGTCCGTCCTAGACCTCAACACCAGAGCTTTTATCCTCATAGGAGACCACAGCTTCCATCCTTAAGTGTGTACCATCCCCAACTCAGCCGCTTTCCTTGACAACCTCAGGAACCTTGGACTAACCCAACGTATCACAGTGGCCACCAACGCTACCGGACACATCCTAGACCCCGTCTCCACATCTTTCGACAACATTACAATCAAGCTCATCAAGACCAGTTAACTAGAAAAACTACGCAATGGTCAGTTCTACAACTGACATTCATCAACCCAGAAGACATTGTGGGCCCAGAACGCTGACACTGAAACAACCTTACAGAGGCTGACTGGATGACTGCCCTACACGAGAACAAACCGGAACCCACAGGCATCCTGGCACGTGACATTGAGAACTTCAACAAGTGGATCACCTACTGCGCCGACATTCTGGCACCCATGAAACAAAGCAAAACAGTAAAAACCAGAACACAAGTCAGCTGGTACACAGAAGACCTCAAACTGACCAAGCAGCACTGCAAAACAACTGGAACAGAAATGGAAAACCAGCAGAGGGGAAGTGGAAAAAGATGCCTTTAAAGCTGTCAAGAGGATGTACCACCAGCTCATCCGAGAAACTAGAAGGAAGGCCCTAGTCGAACGAATAAAGGCCAGTTCCAACAGCAGCAAATAAATCTTCATAAATCGTCAGAGACTCAACCATACCCTCTGTGGGGATCTTTCTTTTTCAGCTCTCTTTTTTTTGGGCAAGATGGCGGGCGCAGTTGTGGCCGAGTAAGCTGGTGTTGGCGTCCTCTCCCCCCTAGGAGCAGTCTATCTGTCTGCTCTGACCTGTACCTGCTTTTGTTGGATGTTGCTGTGGCGGCTCTGGTGTTTGAACCGCGGCCTTCGTTCCCGGACTTTGGTGTGCCGTGTCCTTGGTGCGGGTCCGCTCGCAGGTTGCTTCGTGTGGGCTCCCCAGTTACACCAGCCCGGGTCAGTATCCGGAATGCCGCCTAAGGGCCATACGCGTGGGTCAGCCCGGGGCACTGCGAAGCCCGCGGCAGGAGTTCAGACGACGGCCTCGGCCCGGCGATTACTTTCGACATCGACATTTACATCAGCCTCGGCTGCTGGCGGGCCCCAGGCAGCTACCACGTCATCTGGCAGAGTTTCAAGACTTCAAGCTTTGGTTCCAGCTATGTTCAAGCCTCAGAGGAGTTCAGAAGGCGGGGGGGTCTCGAGTCCTCCTGCCGCTGGACCCTCCGATCCCGCCTCTGTCCCTCAAGCACCTGGAGCTCAGGTAACAGTTGCGGACAATGTTGCTTCTTTTTCTCCTGTTGCGTTGTCAGGGAGCATTGAAGAGGGTTTTCTTGGAGGGAAGCAGCCGGTTGGCGTTTTGGCAGCATCAGCTCCCGGTTCTGAATCCAGCCAGGGTTTAGTTCAGGAATTACAGGGGATGCTGGGAGACGTAGTTTCTTTGGCCCGGCAGCCTAGCCTGCAACTGGCTGATCCTCTTGATGACCCCCTTGCTTCTCACACTGCTCTCTTACAAATCTCTACCTTTCCTCCAGCTGCTGACGTTGAAACGGAGGTGGATAATTTTTTTTCACTTTCTGAACACACTGGCTCATCGGGAGAAGATGGCGGATTAGACAAGGATTGGACAGAGGATGAGGGCAGTGATACTGGTGATTGGCGAACCAACGATGTCCTGAATTCCGTAGGTGCTCTTAGTGGACCTCCTACAGTTCGCAAGGCCCCTACGGATCTTGTTTCAGACACTGGATCATTGGCATGGGATTATTCTTACTCGGCACAATCTGACCCCAAGGCATTTCTCAAAATCCAGTTCCTCACTCTCTGGATTCTGAATCAGGCCCCCCTCCTGGGGACATTTCATTAGCCACAATTTATCAAATAATTATGGCTCATCGTGAGGAGACGAGACCTGGAGAGCGCTCATGCGCAGGGGGCATGTCGCAGGGTTCAAAACTCCCTGCGCAGAGTCATTAAGACCTGCACGGACATTGCTTCCAGGGTTACGGAAGCTGAATCTCGGATTTCCACTCTTGAGGATGATTTAGTTACCCACAAGGCCACTATTGACTCAATCCAGTTACAGAGGGGGGACATCCAAGGGAAACTGATTGACATGGAGAATCAGGCACGGAGGAATAACCTTAGAGTTCTGGGGGTTCCCGAAGGTTTGGAGGGTCAAGATACGCGCCAGTTCGTCATAGACTTATTCATGGAAGCATTTCCAGAGGTGAAGGAGTGGGACTGGCGGCAGGAGATCCAGCGTGCTCATCGCTTTCCCTTTAAAGTAAAACATCACTCTGCTCAATCTGTCAATAGACCACGTGCTATTTTAATATGCTTGCATAATTTTTTGGCACGAGAAAAGCTTTTTGAACTGGCCAGGCCTGACAAGCAAAGATCTGGGAAGGGCTGCCAGTTTTTTGTTAGGCCGAACTTTTGTCCAGCTACAGTAGAGCGGAGGTGGCAGCTCCGCCAGTTGATTGCCCCCTTTCAGTTAAAGGGGGCACAAGTCTTTTTGTTATTCCCTTCCAAACTTAAAATAGTTTTTCATGGCCATACCAAATTTTTTGAGTCTGAGATACAGGCTAAGGCATACTTGGATATGTTATAATGATTGCTTAATGTAAATGGAGTTACTTTGAATTTTTGTAATAATACTCGGTCTTGTCTTCTTTAGCTCCTTGGGTTTTTTCTATGTACAGTGACTCCTGTGGGGGGGTTCTGCCTATACCGGCTTCTACATCATTGGGACTTTGTTCCCAGCCCTGTTTGGGGGTAGGTTAGGGTTTGGGTGGGAGGGTGGGCCGGTAGGGGTGCGGGGAGGGTGGGAGGATGGGGTCAGGGTGCATGTTAAAAATAAGCTTGACGGTTTTCTTTCTTTTTATGACAATCTTGGTTTAAATCAGCGAATTAAAAGTGCCTTTTTTCTTTAGACTTTCTTACGATAATGGATAATGGGTAAAATCTCTATTGCCTCATGGAATGTTTGTGGTCTCAACAATGGGAGAAAGCGTGCTTTATTTGCACAGGTTATTCAATCTTTTCATTTAGAGGTACTCTGTCTGCTGGAAACTCATGTTCCTTGAAACAATAGAGAGTGTCTTAAAATCCCAGGGTTTGATCTAATAGTATGTTCTCGTCAGACTTCCATGATAAGGGGGGTGTCTATTCTAATGAAGCATGGGATAGGATCATGCTCGAGATATAGTCAAGATGCCGGGGGCCGTTGGGCAATTGCGCAGCTTTTGATTAACGGTTCAACTTTGACAGTGTGCACTGTGTATAATTCAAACTTTGACGATCCTGAATTATTAGATTCTTTAAATACCGAGCTGGCTCTATGGCCCCAACCTATTTGCCTTTGCGGGGACTTTAATATTAATCTCTCAGCTAATTTTAATCTATTAGGAGGGCAGACCTACTCTGGTCAAAAACCTAGAGTATATAGAGCCCTGCAAGCCCTTGTCCAAGAACATTTTATGACTGATTTATGGTTCTATTACTGCAAAGACAAAGATGGGTCCACCTATTTTTCTGCTCCCCACAAAAAAAGGGTTCGACTAGACTATTTTTTTGTTACGGATCAGTTAGCACCCTGTTCTTCAATATCAATCTTCCCTAGAATATTGTCAGATTATAATCGTTTGGTTATCAAATGTATTATATCAGCTGATCGGAATACTTTAAGATCATGGACTTTTGAGCGGAAGCTGCTTCTAGATTCAAAGTATATTGATCATATGAGACCTTGGGTAACCGAATTCTTGAATATTAACAGAGGCTAGGCCCCCAATAATATACTTTGGGATTCATTCAAGGCTCCTATTCGTGGGGAGACTAAAAGTTTTTCTTTTTTTCGGCAAAAGCAAATAAAAGATCAAATTAAGGATCGGCTTGATGAACTACGCAGAGCTGAAATTTTGCTTACTACCACAATTAGGCAGGGAGGGGCCATAACTTTAATCCAGACTCAGGTAGCACGTATTAAAGTCTCAGTGCAGGACTTTTTCGGGCAGGACCTTGCAGCCAAATATCTGTAGTTTCGCTCGACAATGTTTGAGTATGGTGAGAAGTCTGGGCGGGTCCTTGCCAAGCGGCTTCAGCAGCGTGGATTAGCCAATCGTATTATCAGGATTCAGGATCCTTTGGGGGTTACTCATGAGACCCCTGAAGAGGTCCTATCAGTTTTTTCAGAATTCTATCGTTCTTTATATACCGAGGAAGCCATTCCGCATGCAATGGATCGTGAATTTGCTGTTTTTATTGAGGGACTCGACACAGTTAAAATTTCGGATCATCAGAATACGGTTTTGGCGGCCCCAATCCAATGGGATGAAGTGGTATCAGCATTGAATTCATTGGCTAGTGGAAAGGCAGCGGGACCCAACCTTATTCCTTTGGGATTCTACTGTACATTTCGATCAGAAATACAGGAGGATTTTTTACGGATTTTGAGAGACGCCCAATTTGGGATCATTCCAGATTCTTGGCGTTTTACTTCTATCATTCTGTTAAAAAAAAGGACAAACCCGAGCTGGATCCCGCCTCTTTTCGTCCGATCTCGTTAATAAATACGGACAGTAAAATCTACTCAAAGATCTTGGCGGCTAGATTGGCTCTGGTTATATCCCCCCTGGTCTCTATTCGCCAACATGGATTTATCCCCGGAAGGGACACGGCGGATCATGTCTGCCGTGTTATTGCCCTTCTGGATTGGGCGCAGGTTACTCACTCCCCTCTCACAGCAATCCTGTTGGACGCCGAAAAGGCGTTCGACAGGGTTGCTTGGGATTTCCTATGGAGGGTTCTTCTGTGGAAGGGGTTTTCCCCAAATTTTGTCCAGGCTCTTCAATCACTTTATATCGCTCCTCAAGCATCTCTGTCAATTTCAGGGAATCTTTCAAGTCCGTTTGCAATAAACAGGGGCACTAGACAGGGTTGCCCCTGCTCGCCCTTGTTATTTGCTCTTTATATTGATCCTTTCCTAAGTACAATAGAGCTTTCTAGTAAGATTCTACCTGTCGAGATTAATGCGGTTGATTTTAAGGCATTAGCTTATGCCGATGATATCATAGTTATAACGAGGAACGTGACATCTCCGTTCTCTGCTATTAAGACCCTAGCGCATACTTTTGGGCGGCTTTCAGGGTACAAACTCAACGTCCAGAAAACCCAGATTATTCAGTCATCAACTATGGTATCTACGGATATTCCGGTGGTACAAACTGCAAAGTATCTGGGGGTCAAAATTTCGGCAGCAGTAGAACAGATACCAGATATAAACATTTTACCCATTATTGATGCTGCCAACTTTACTTTACGCAGGCTAGATAACTTACATCTTTCCTTACTTGGTAGAAGGAATGTGCTAAAGATGTTGATCTTGCCGAAATTTTTGTACATTTTTAGGACCATTCCCCTGGAATTTTCGCAGGCTAGCCTTAATAGCGCAGAAAGATGCTGCAATAGATTTATGTGGAGCTATCATATGCCTCGCAGAGCCGCTAAATGGATGGTCCTCACATTGGACAGAGGAGGGTGGTCAGTCCCTAGCCTCTTCTTATATAACTGGGCTGCCCTACTTCAGCACTTGGCTTCCCCGCTGTTTGGCTTGCGTGGTTCACTTCCTTTATCCTGTAGCCCCTCTATTTTTGAGATTAGCTTAGGACAAGAGGTCAAGGGGATGCTCCTTAAGGTTCTCGAGCCGAGCTATTATAAGGAAACTAAATTCAAGGTCATCGCAGCTATGTATTCTGTTTGGAGGAAGGTCTGTCGGAAAAGGTCGATACCTAAAATACATTTTTATACTCCCTTGGTCGCTGCTAGGCTTTTACCGTCAATCTTTCAAGATTCAGTTACAATTAGGTGGGGATCTCACGGCATCCTTACGTTGGGGGACCTACTCTATGAGGGTAACATGGCCTCCTTTGCATTTTTAAAAGATAAATATGCCTTGGCTTCATCCGATTTCTTCAAGTATCTGCAGCTACGTAGCTATATAGATCGCCTTGTCATTAACTCTCCTAACGCACTAAGCAAGAACACTCTTATGGAGTTAATTTCAAGGAGGGCCCGTTTGAGTGCCCTTTATCAAACCCTTTTAGAGGGCCTTCCTGACGACCTTTCCTCCCAGATGGCAAAATTAGAAGGTAAATTTGGTAAGGCAGATATAGATATTATTCACGCACTGGATATGTCTAACTCTGTATTGATTTCTGGAAGTTTACGTTCACAAAGTTACATGGCTATGTTTGATCTATATTTTACTCCAGCCAAAATTTCTAAATGGGGAGGGAGGGGCGCTCAGGGGTGTCCTAGATGTGGGCTGGTGGCAGCCAACGATGTGCATATGTTTTTTTCATGCGTTAAATTGCATACATTTCTTTACGATATTGAATTGTTTATTAATAACTCACTTAATATTCAGATAGAACTTTCCTCTGAATTAGTAATTATGGGGTGTGTGATGGACACAAGCCTGGATAGATCATTCTTTGAATCTGCTTTTCTTTGTATTGCAATGTCCTTAATTCGTTTATGTATAACCTCTGAATGGATTAAAACCCTCACCCCCGACTTTCTTGAATTGGAGGGCAAGAATTCTTGCCCTTTATAATTTGGAATCAGCGGTGTTTTTAAAAAGTGGGAAAAGGAGGCGGGAGAAGGGTCGAAGGATTTGGGCTCCTTTTTCGGCTTGGTATAACAAGTAATAACCTTTGGGCTTGGTGTCACAGTTTTTGAGACTATTTGAGCTTTTGTTTGTAAATTTATACCTTGTGCTGATTGCCATGATTGTCTAAGCTATGTGCTCATTTTTTTTTGGCTTTTCTTATGTCAAGCGGAAATGGAAGAAAAAAAAAAGAGACTCAACCATACCTACAGACGTCACTGGAAACATCAACCCATCACAAGATCTGTGCAACGATGACTTAAACTTCTTTTGCAGCAAAATCGCAACCATATAGCAACTTACCCCCGAAACCGAACCAACTGGCCCTCTCCAGAAGTCTCCCAGTACCTAAAGAAGTCAATACAATAACCACTTGGGACATTAGCACAGAGGAAATTACAACAATCATGAAGACCATTCACTCCGGAGCACCGGTGCACCCCTGCCTCACCACACTTTTGACAAAGGAGCAATACCTAGCAGCATTGAGCTCACCCTTAGCCTCAAAACCTCAATTAGTACAACCACCTTCCTGGATCCATGGAAATGCAGCCGTCAACGCCCTCCTAAAGAAACCCTTAGCTTACCTGACTAAATTCACAAAAATACCGACCGATATACCTCCTTCCTTACTCAACCAAAGTCCTGGGGAAAAAAGCCATCCACAAGCGCCACTCCGCCCACCCAGCCAAACACCAGCTTCTCAACACCACACAATCAGGACTCTGCAACAACCACAGTACCGAAACCACCCTCATTGCAGCAATGGATGACATTCAAAATATCCTCGATGGGGAGGGGGGACGCAGCACTCATCATTCTAGACATATCAGAATCCTTCAACACTGTCTCCCACCCCACCCTAATACAACGATTCCACAAAGCAGGTATCCAGTGACTCGTCCTCAAATGGATCGCTCCCTCCTCACAGGAAGAACCCAAACCATCAAGATACCCCTCCTAAACCTCTAAAGCATAATATCTTATTTGACGAGATCCGCAGGGCTATGTGCTCAGCCCAACACTTTTCAAAATCTACATGACTGCCGTCATACGAGCTAATAACATCCACATCCGTTACAAGGACAACATGCAATTTATACTGTCCCTCTCTGACAAAACACCGCCCAACAGCAGGGACAAGTTCACCACATGTATGTGGCCACCTGGATGAAATCCAATTGCCTCAAACTGAACTCAAACAAGACAAAGGTGGTGGTCGTCAAGAAGAAAGCCTTGCCAGAAAGACTCCACCTGCTCCCACGCCCTCCTTGCAAGCAAGAAACCTCAGAATCATCATAAACAACCAACTGGAGATGACCGCCCATGTCAACGCTGTGGTCTCGTCCTGTTTCAACACTCTAAGGATGCTGAAGAAAATCTTCAAGTGGCTACCAGACAACACCAGGAAAATGATCCCCCAAGCCCTCATCACCGGCAGACTAGACTATGGAAACACCCTGTATGCAGGGATTACCAATCAGCTCACAGGAAGACTGCAGACCGTCCTAAACATAGCAGCCAGACTGGTCCTCAACCTCCCACTCCAAGTCCACATAATACCACACCTTAGGAAACTCCACTAGCTCCCAATACACACACTTCAAATTCCTCACCCACATCTACACACCTCTCCACAACACTGGCCCTGCCTATCTGAACAGCGGCATTCACTTCCACAAACCTTCCAGACACCTCCGCTCTGCCGATTTCTCATTAGCACTCAACCCATGCATGCTAAAATGCGGAGCAGGACACTGTGTCTTCTCGTACCAGGCCCCTACAGACTTGAACGACCTCCCACAATACATCAGAGCCTCCTCCTCTCTTCTGGACTTTCGCAAGATGTCAAAGGACTCGCTTTTCGAGTACGTCTCTGCAGCTAGCCTCACACACCTGCTAGTGTCCCTGTATGCCCTCACAAGTGATTAGCAAACTTTAAAAACACAGATAACATAACATTTCCCTGTGCCATCACTCTAGTGACAGTGCTTATCTGCCATTGCCCCGTGTCGGTGTCCCCGTGTTAGTGTACCAATGTCAGTCTACAATTGTCGCTCTACCCACGTCAATGACCAGTGACAGTGTTGGTATGCCCCTGTTAGGGGCCAGTGTCAGTGTGAGCTCTCACCCAGTGTCAGTGTACCAGCCTTACAGTCCCACATAACCTTGTTTGCTTATAAATTGCTTTATTCCATCCTTAGTAAACTTCTAAGCACTAAGAGGATGGACGAACATGAGGGACGGGGAGGGTTGAGGATAAAGATGAGGAGTTCTGGTAATCTAAAAAATGGAGCGGGCGGGAATTTTAGGAAAGATAGCTAAACAACGTTGTGAAATAATGGAGCATATTTACTAAAATGTATTGAGCAATTTAGAGAAAGCACTGCAGAACCATATTTACCACATTGGACTGCTGCTGCTCTCTTCCCTTACATTGGCGCTCACAAGGGCTACCTAGTGCTATGCCATATCTTTGCACCATGATGAAGAGATGAGTGTGGTGTCTAGCACAGATGTTTGAAGTATACCCTCCCAGTACAAAATCCTATGCCTAGATATAGTTAGAGCATCCCACACATTGGATGTGTGCTGAATAGTGCAGCAAACATGCATTGTGTGAAATGTTAGCAGAAATAAAAACATTTCTCCAACTTTGTTCCTGCTTTACAGAGGCGTTATTTACTATTTTCATTTTTTACATACAGACCCAACTGACTAATTTAGATTGGGTGTTGGATCAAAAAAATTAGTTACTTGCGCTGTAACTCTCAAATACCACACAAGCAAGTCAATCTGCCCCAACAGGCATGGAATAGTGCTGGCGAATGCCAAAGAGCGAAGCCTTTGGAACTTTAATAGCCAAAGAATGAACTTCTGGATGGCGACTCCAGCCCGGCACAAATCCCAGTGCTCCCACCCACAAACACCTGTACAATGATCAGCAGAAGGAAAGTAACCAGCCTGCATATTGGAGACAGGCTGTGAACAGGAACATCTCCTCAAGCACAAGGGACATACAATATTGTCAGACACAGTGGGGCCGGCATAACAGGGCATCTGCTGCCCTCATCAATAAAAAATCCCCCCTTAGTGAGGTCCCTCACACCGACGAACACCCGCTGACATCTACAGCAAAATTGAGATATTGCGTGGAGCAGGCATTATAGTGCATTGTTCAAGGCAGGTATTCCCCAGACACTTTGCAAACGTAGGTAACCTCGACACAGCAAACATGGCTGCTTGGAGAGGCCAGAACCGCTCATAGATAAAAGGCATATGATCAGCCACTTTGGAAAAAGAATGGAAGGGAGACAGAATAGCTGGATTGAAAAGATCCTCTGCCAAAGGGCTGCTGGCATTGGACGGCAAGACAGGTATCATGCAAGAGCTTCTGCAATAACTTCTGAAGAAGATTATGGAAGAAGTAGGCACTATTAGAAACAACCTAAATATATGCCACCGGGTGCTCATGAAGGATGGGCGAGAACTGGATGACCATGTCGCGTACCTGGAAGCAATGGTAGATGAGTGCTCTGATGAACTACATCATACGGGTAACAGAATTCTCGCCCTAGAAGATCAATTCTTCTAGATGTTAAGGCACACTCACGCTGCAACAACATATGACTCCGAGATCTTCCTACAAGTTCTGCGTGCCAGGACATACAAACAGTCGTCCAGAATCTCTTATTCATAACAGCGTGACAGACTCACTAATTCCTCTGGACTGGACCGCACAGAGTGGCTGGAGTGAGGCTACAGAAGGAGGCACTAGCAGACATTCTCACTTGTATGTACTTTTAGGATGAAAAAGAGTAAACCACAAACATAGTGCACAAGACAGGATTGATAACGTTTGGTGATCACAAATTACAATCATACCACGATCTGGCCGCATTGACCCTAAAATGGAGTTCAGGCAAATAAGTGATTACCTTTGCTAAAGGGACAAATCGTATTAGTGGGGATACCTGTTCAGACAAATTTTCACTTGGGAGTGACAAAAGCACTTTGTCAGGACCCAGGAGGCAGCATGGTACATTCTGGTACTGGCGGGCGTGGAAAGGCAAGACAGTCGCAATGGGGACTGACACTGGGTGAAAGGAAACAACTGTAATGGAGAAAGTTCTGTCAGAAGTTGTCAATAGGGGACTCACTTGCCGGAAGAAATTGCAATGGCCAAGATTATGGTTTTCTAGGAAGTACAGAAAAAAGACAGCAATCGTAGCAATGAAAGAGAAGACCGTTTGGAGGGGCTGGTCTAGCCAGACTCACCTGAGGAGGAAACTATGCATGCATGGACTTATACATTAAACAGGGGCAAGGAAGAGGCCCCAGCTCACTGGTGGGGAGGGGGGAGAGGAAGGATTACACCACAGACCAAAGGATAGAGAAGTGATATATTTGTGCACGAGAGAAGGATCTGAGTTCAGGTTTCTAAATTCTGCAATTTGGTTTATTTGATTGGGGGAGTAATGGGGTTTAAGGTGATCTGCTCACTTTGGTAAAAGACTCAGATCACACAACACGCTTTAATCACGCAGCACATGAAAGGGAAGACAGAGGGAGATGAACATACCTAAACTTCCTTAAATCTGCTATGCTAGTATCCTCACATATGCAGAGGGGAAGGTAATTATGGGAGAAGATCTAAATATCACCATGGAGGGGACCAAGGATCGATCGCATAAAAGATCTGGAGACTGGGGTGGGACTTCCTATGGTTTCAGGGACTGGCTAAGTGAGGTGGGTCTTGTAGACATCAGCAGAGTAATTTGTATCGAAGAAACAGAGTACACCTACTCTGCAAAACAGGGCTCCTATGCATGACTATACAAGTTACTGGTGTGCTCCCAACTCTTGAGCCAGATGAAAGAATCGACTATAGGGCGCATAGCACTGTCTGATCAGACACCATTGTTGCTGGAGACACCAACAGTCCCCCGAACAGGCTCCACCTGGAGACTCAGTGGCTATCGCCTGTATTATCCAGCAGTGCGAGCTGAAAGAGAAAGGGGATTAAGGATCTTATAACATAAAACAATGCAGAAAGGTCTCAGCAGCTACACTCCGAGACACTCTCAATGCTGTTTTAAAGGACCATTGCATATCAGCGGTAGACCGTTTAAAAAAATTGAGAACTCAGAGTAGGGTCACCTTGCCGGGCCATCTACACCATCTACTTGAAACAGAAACCCTACGTAAACGTACCTTCTCGGAAAAGTTGTGGAGGAAAATTGTGGCACTTATAGCCCAGTTGCGAGCCTTAGACCTTGACAGGGCTAAACACACTCTCCTCAGAATGAAACAGAGATAGTATGCCTCCGGGAACCGAGCAGGTAAATTATTGGTGTCCCAATTGAAAGCTCAGGCAGAGAGAACGTTTGTGCAATTAAGGGTGGGGAGGGATAATCCTGATAGAAGGCAGTAATTGTAAACACTGACAGGCACTTCTCCCAAAACCTTTATGCTGATGAACTTATATCAGCCCATAATGCTGAGGCTATCTTTGACAGGCCTTGGGCAGGAAGCAGTCCCCTGATGATAAGACTATCACACAGGAAGTGGTGATAAGCACCGTCTACAAGGTGAAGGCGGGGAAATCCCTGGACTCAGATGGGTTCACAAACATGTTCTATAAGATATTTACCCTTCACTGACTGCTCTGTTGGTGTGTGGCTATTCAATTAATTTAGTAAGACCAGATCAGTAGTGACTGATAACATGCGGTGGTGGAGATTCTGAAACGGTTCAAGAATCTCTGTAAGCTTCCTATATATAGATATAAAGATCTTCAATGTGCTTTTGACTGCAAGGTTAAATCCTCTCTTGCCAAATTTAAAACACCCTGATCAAGTGGACTTCATCTTAGGCACAGAATGTGTCGATAACACAAAAAGAGCCTCCACATACTTGAAAACTTCCAGAGAAAGAGACGTAACACTGTTCTGTTTTCAATGGACTATGAGAAGGCGTTGATAGCAGGACGTACATGACCCAAGTGGTAAAGTACAACAGGATTTGGTATGTACTTCACAAAGTGGATACTAGCAAGCTACCAATCACTCAAGGTTCACAACAGAGTAAGTAGGACTATCTCAGTACATACTGATATCAAACAAGGAAAGGGGCAGGGCTGTCCACTTTTGCCAGTATTTGTTACCCTCACATGCTCATGTACACCATAAGGATGTCCCTAACCATCCCACTAGCTGTCAGTTCCAGCTATCTTACTAGAACTGGAAATACATGGAACTTTGTCTGGTTTTAAAATCAACCTCTCAAAATTTGAAGTATTGCTGCTGAAACCATCTCCTCTTCAGAAAGATGACCTACCTAGCTTAATCCCAATTTTTTGGGACTCTAAAGTACTTAATGGGAAATTTATTTAGCATTCTCCATGCCTTAAATCACTTCGCTCAATTATTTGAAGCTTCTTAAAACACTGCGGCATGACCTCCAGAAATGGCAAACCACCACTTCTAATGGATGGGAAGAGTAGACATTGTCAAAATGAAAGGCCTCCGGATTCTTCATTTATTCCAGGCGACCACTCGCTCACCAGCACATACGTGCCTTAAATAATTTCAGTCGCTTGTCAGTGGGTTTATCTGCCAAGGACAAAAAAAACGGGTTGCAATAAAATTCCTACTCAGATTGATCTTCCGGCCGGATTAGCACTCCCAGACCCTCGCAAGGAAAGAAAGCCTATGGTAAAAACATTTCAGTGGCTGCATAATTTCAGAGTAGAGCGGCAGACAGATCACACTTGATCTTTTTCCTGCTAACTCCTATGGTTTTGAGAGGCAGACCAAGGCTAAATTTTATGTCGACGTGTTGACACCCTGAGTATGATTCTAGGTGTCATCATCAGGACAGAGAGTTAAAAATAGCAACCCTATACTCCGGTTTGGGCCAGTGTAACATTGAGAGCGCAATCACTCAAGCTGTAGTTGTAATACACAAGAATATGTAACCAACAGAGAGATATCAGCCAAGTAAGTGGAAAACATCCCAAACAAGTCATTGAGTAGCCCATCTGCTTCTCAATCCATGCAGCCAATGACATGTTTTTACCATGTGCGTTCTTTGCTTCACAACTGTTGCACATGATCATCACTTGGGCTCTGCGCTCTCACTGGTTTACTTTCCGTGGTAACCTTTTATGCTTTAATCCTTTCAAATGGGATTTAAATATGGTGTTAGCTTCTCAAAATATACAGTTAAATCATAATCCTTGTGTGTTGGCCTGAGTAACTTATCAGAGAGCCAATGTTTATGGTCTCATACACTGAAATAACTGTAAACATAACCGCAAAAGAAGCTTTGTATATTGTTCAGATTTTATGACCGCAGGTACTTGGGGATATGGGGTTCCCTTGATTATAAAAGAAAAAGCATAGTTTGCCAGAGACAGAATGTTTTCTGTACCTCGAGGTCAGGCACCGGGTTCTCCAACCCCAAGTAGGAGAGGGGCCATGAGGCCACTCACAGCCTTCGAGAGCTGGTTAAAAGATGGTAGCCACAATAGCCACACTATATCGGCGTTGTACAAGTTACATTGGCAAGGAATCAGGGCCAAAAGAGTGGGGAGAGGGCATAACGATAAGGACTGGGGGGAACTCAAGCGAAATGACACGTATGTCCATCCGCAACACCAAGGGAAACGAAATGCAATACAAAATACTCAAGTATTAGTATTGCACTACAAAGAAAGGTGGATCAATGCTGAATGGTGGTTAGGCTCGCACAAGCCACAGAGAGCAGGGCAGCACGCTTTGCCAGTGTTTCAACGCCACACACTTTTCTTGCCATGTGCGGCAGCAGATGATGCCGCCCCTTAGGGACTGTATGCCTGCTTAAGGGACATCTTAGCCATGGAAAAAATTACCCTTGCCATGACAACCACACACTTAGGAAGACTGGGTGCCTTTCTTGACATTTCTATCAAAAGAATTAGGAGAACTTACCTACCCATACTACCTCAAAGTGTTGAAGTTAACCCATGAGAGTCTCTCAACAGAGGTAAAGCCCAGGGTAGTATCAGTTAGGAAAGCATCCTGTACAGAAGGGAGTGCATTCACTACCTTTTGCAATCAGTAGTCCTGGCCACGCAGGGCTAAGGAGGTATGGTGAGTCTCGAGGAGAACTGGGGCTTTTGGGTAAGCATAACACAGTTAAACATAAAAAATAATACAGTGACCTAATGCTACCAACCTAGGAGCGTTTTGCAAATCATATGTCCGCCTTCAATTGCCATATTTGTGCATGGTCTGAAAGGAAAGTGCTAATTCAGGCTAATGCATGGAGAACAAACATTTGCAATGCAATAGGTCTCGCATTTACGCGAGTTTGAGCTATTGACATTTTTCAAAGTTCCAGGTTACACACACACATGCCCTTGGGGCATGTGTGTGCGCAACATGTGTTCACAACTATTTCAGGGTTGCAACAGGGTATCCTTTTGGCACCCTTGAAATTGCATGCGCAATTAGCGAGTACCTATTGCGTACTTGAAAATTGCGCATGCAATGACCCTTTACATCCTATGGGCCTCTGGGCCCACAGGAATGAATGGGAATCAATTCCTTAATTGCGACTCACAATTTGCGAGTCGCAATTAAGGAATTTGTAGGAATTGCAAGATTTTTTGCGATTCCTACATGCATAGGCAATAGTGATTCTTTAATTGCGATTCCTTAATAATCGCAATTAAAGAATCGCTATTGTCTATGTTGATGCTTGTGCCCCTATGTTCACAAGCTTGGCTGTTTTTCAACATGGCTAAAAGTTAGGGGGTGAGGTGGGGTGGATTGGGAAAGAGTGGAGAAGAGTAGATTGGCAAAGAGTGAAGTGGAGGCAAAGTGGGGTAGAATGGAGTGGGGTAGACTGGAGTGACGTGCAATGGGGAAGATTGGTGTGGGGGAGTTGTGTAGAATAGAATGGGAGACTGGAGTGGGGTAGAATAAATTGGGGTGAAGTTGGGAAGATTGGGGAGTGGATTGGAGTAGAGTGGGGTAGATTGGAGCGTGTTAGATAGGAGTAGGGTAGATCGGGGTAGAGTAAAGTGGGACATATTGGAGTGAAGTGGGCCAGACTGGGGAACAGTGGAGTGGGATAGAGTGGAGTGGGGTGGGGTAGATTAGGGTGGAGTGGGGTAGATTGGAGTGTAGTGGGCCAGACTCTAGTGGAGTCATGTAGATTATAGAGGAGTGGGGTAGATTGGGTGAATTATAGTAGGGTAGATTCAAATGGAATGGGATAGATTGAGTGGAATGGGGTAGACTGGGGAGTGGGGAGGATGGGTGGGTAGATTGCAGTGGGGCAGATTGGAATGGAGTGGAGTAGAGTGGATTGGGGTTGATTGGGATAGATTGGAGTGGGGTAGATTGAACTGGGGTAGATAGGAGTGAAGTGGAGTAGACTGGGGTTGAGTGGGGTAGATTAGATTGGAACGAATTGGGGTAGACTGCAGTGGAGTTGGGTAGACTGGAGTGGGATAGATTGGAGTGGGGTAGATCAGAGTAGAGTGGAGTGAGATATATTGGGGTAGACTGGAGTGGAGCTGGGTAGATTAGATAAAAGTGGACTGCAGTGGATTGGGGTAGACTGGAGTGGGGTACTATTGTGGTGGAGAGGAGTAGATTGAAGTGAATTGGAGTAGATTAAGGTGGGGTAGAGTGGGTGGATTATAGTAGGGTAGATTGGAGTGAATTGGGGAAGATTGGAGTGAAATAGACAGGAGTGGGTAGCCTGGGGAAGACTAAAGTTGAGTGGAGTAGTTTGAAGTGGAGTTGGATAGAGTGGTGTGGGGCAGATTGGGAGTAGCGTAGATTGGGTTAGGGTGGAGTAGATTGGTGTGGGGCAGAATGGATGGAGTAGTTCGGAGTAGGGTAGTTTGGGGAGGAGTGGGGAATGATACATTGGAGTGGGATAGAGTGGGGTAGATTGGGGTGGAGTGGAGTGGTTTAGATTACGCTCCAGTGTGGTAAATGTGGGTGGCATGTGGTAGACTGGAGTGAAGTGGAGTGGGGTAGACGGAGTAGAGTAGAATAGAGTGTGGTAGACTGGGATAGAGTGGAGTGGGATACATTGGCGTGGGTAGATTAGAGTGGGGTAGATTGGAGTGGAGTTGGACAGAATGGAGTGGAGTCGGTAGTAGAGTGGAGTGGAGTAGAGTAGACAAAATTGGGGTAGATTAGGGTGGAGTGGGGTAGATTAGGGTAGATTGGGGTAGACTGAGTGGATTAGAGTAGGATAGATTGGAATGGAGTAGGGTAGATTGGAATGGAACAGGATAGAATGGAGAGAGGTAGATTGAAGAGGGATGAATTAAGTGGGGTAGATTGAAGTGGAGTGGGGTAGACTGGAGTACAGTGGGTTTGATTCGAGTGGGATAGGGTAGAGTGGGGAGGGGTAGAGTGAGGTAGATTTGAGTGGAGTGGGGTAGATTAGGGTGGGGTAGACTGGGTCGATTGGAGTGAGGTAGATTAGAGTGGAGAGGAGTTAGATTGCAGTGGAATGTGGGGTGGGGTAAATTGGAATTGAGTGGGGTAAATTGGACTGGGGTAGATTATTGTGGGGTAGATTGGAGAGGAGTTAGTGTGATGAACTGGGGTACATTGAAGTGGGGTGTATTGGGGTAGACTCAAGTGGAGCAGATTGGAGTGGGGTAGATTGGAGCAGAGTGAGGTAGACTGGAAAAGAGTAGACTGCAGTGGATTGGGGTAGACTGGAGTGGAGTTGGGTAGACCGGAGAGGAGAGAGGTGAAGTGGAGTAGATTAAGGTGGAGTGGGGTGGGGTGGGGTGGGGTGGGGTGGGGTAGAGTAGGGTGGGTGGATTATAGTAGCGTAGATTGGAGTGAATTGGGGTAGATTCGATTGAGATAGACAGGAGTGGAGTATTTTAGAGTGGGTAGATTGGGGAAGACTGGGGCAGATTGGGATGCAGTGGGGTAGATCGGAGTAGGGTAGATTGGGTTAAGGTGGGATAGACTGGAGTGAAGTAGAATGGAGTGGGATGGATTGGATGGGGTAGATTAGAGTAGGGTAGTTTGGGGTGGAGAGGGGTAAATTAAAGTTGGCTGGAGGAGGGTGGAGTGGGTTAGAGTGGACTGGAGTGGGATGGATTTGGGTGGCATGTGGTAGACTAGAGCGAAGTGGAATGGGGTAGATTGAGTTGAGCAGAATGGAGTGTGGTAGATTGGGGTAGAATGAAGTGGGGTAGATTGGGTGGATTGGACTGGGGTAGATTGGAGTGGAGTTGGATAGAATGGAGTGGAGTGAAAAAGACTGAGGAAGAGTGGAGTGGGGTAGATTGGAGTGGGGTAGATTGGAGTGGGGTAGATTAGGGTGGAGCAGGCTAGACTAGGTGGATTAGAGTAGGGTAGATTGGAATGGAATAGGGTCGACTGGAACGGAGTTAAGTAGATTAGAGAGAGAGGTAGATTGGAGTGGAGTAGATTGAGGAGTGGGGTAAAGGGTAATGGGTAGTATTTGAGTGGGGTGGGGTATAGTGGGCTAGATTAGGGTACAGGGTAGATTGGACTGAAGTAGATTTGAGTGGAGTAGAGAGGGGTAGTTTAAAGTAGGGCAGATTGGGGTGGGGAAGATTGGAATGGGGTGGAGTGGGTTAGATTTGAGTGGGGTAGGTTTGGGTAGAGTGTGGTGGAGTGGGGTAGATTAGAGTGGTGTGGGGTGGTTTGGAGGGAGGTAGATTGGAGTGGGGAGACTGAAGTGGATTGGGGTATATTGGAGTGCAGTGAGGTCGATTTGAGTTGAGAGGAATTGGATAGATTGCAGTGGATTCTGGAGTGGAGTGGGGTAAATTGAAATGGAATGTGGTAAATTGGGCTGGGGTAGATTGGAGTGGAGTAGAGTGGGGTAGATTGGAGTGAAGTCAGTGGAGTGGGTTGAACTGTGGTACATTCAAGTAGGGTGTATTGAGGTAGACTGGAGTTGAGTAGATTGGAGTGGAGTATACTGGGGTAGATTGGAGAAGAGTGGGTAGATTTGAGTGGCGTGTGATAGATTGGAGTGGTGTGGGGTTGACTGAGTTAGACTGAGTGGAGTGGGGTAGACTGGAGTGGACTGAGTGGGGTAGACTGGATCATAGTGGAGTGGATTGGGGTGGACTGGAGTGGGGTAGATCAGGTTAGAGTGGGCTAGTTTGAAGTGTGGTCGACAGGATTGTAGTGGGGTAGATTGGAGTAAGGTAGAGTGGAGTGGGATATACTGGGAGGAGTGGGGTAGGTTGGAGTGGATTAGATTGGGGTAGATTGTAGCGAAGTGGGGTGGGTAGATTGGGTTACATTAGAGTGGAGTGGGATAGATTGGAGTGGGATGGGTTAGACAGGAGTGTGGTAGATTGAAGTTGGGTAAGAGACGTGGAGTGAGTGGCGCAGACTGGAGTGGCGTCAAATGGCATGGCGTGTCGTAGAGTGTGTTAGAGAGGAGTAGAGTGGCATGTCGTAGAGTGGAGTATCGTAGACTAGAGTAGCACAGAATAGAGTTGAAGGGCATAGAGTGGAGTGGGATAGAGTGGAGTGGCGTTGTGTGAAGTATGCATGGTGTGGTAGTGCATTGCGATTACAGACAACACATTTTCAACTGAATGACTATCACAATTGCACCGAAATACCCCAAATTTGCTACATTTGTACTAATTCTGATATATTCTGAAACATCAGCACTGTTCATTTTCTTGTGTGCTAAACAAAACCATCCTACACCCTTCTCTTACACAGATACTCACTGATTGTCACATACATTCTCTCACTTTGAAGTCCGAGAAAGAAAAGTAAACAACAACCTCCCTCAGAAGACAGAGCTTGACATTTGACCTCTGTCTTTGAATGAATAGCACGTGACAAGATAAGAACAAGATTTAAAGGCATTATTACAGGAGAAGAGATTGTGAAAGAATACAGTAAGCAAGTTTTGGGCAACAGGTGGGGGCGAACTCAGGCTGGACAGCCTAAAGCAAATAAAGCCAGCAAATGTGAATTACAAACCACAAAGCCAATGGTAAGCAACCGGCGGAATGCATTCCTAGGTCAGCTTTCTGAATGTGCCCAAGATGTCTTTAGCAAACCTGTCTGTTAAGCTATGACCTAAAAATTAACCTGGTAAGGAGACTACTGGTTTGACTTGTGTTAGCGGGGATAAATACTTTTACAGCACAGTTTACACACCTGTTCATCTCGAGGTGCCTCAGTCCAGGGCAATAGTCAGTAAGGCAAATGGAAATATCATGTGATCAGTGGGGGTATATCTGCTGCAACAAAGGGAAGCAGAGGTGGTGAGTGCAAGCTAAAGTTGATCTCTGATGTAGTCTGATCAGAGAGCGGACAATTCAACCGCCTCAGGTGCTCAGCGCTTAGTGCAAGCTGCGTAGATTGCCTTGTGATGTTCTGACGCACTGTGCACGTAAGACTGCCGTGGGAGCCTGGCAGCGAGCTATCTGTCTGGCAGCCATCTATCCCCAGGAGTCTGCGTGTCACAGTCAGGAGCAATATCGAGGAGAAGGCTAATTGGAAACAGCACAGTTAGGCTTTCGGGGACTGTCACTCTGAAGCTGGCACTATGGGAATTTCAAAGCCCTACGGCGTCGACTGCTGTTTTAATGCTAAACTGTGAACTATTACCCAGGAGTTCATATTAAAAAGGAGCGATGGGAACCAATTAATCTGAGATTTAACTGCTGTATTTAGGGCACTGATTCAAAGCTCATATACGAGGATATATATTTGGTAAGATATTCCTATTTGAAGATCTGCAGTCTTTCATGTGCTTTTCAGTACTACATTTAGGGTAGAGTCAAATATTATTTAATCGTGTTTCGTGCTAAATAAAATAGCACCAAATTTACAAGTGCTGCAAATAGCAGCTGCTTGAGTCTAAGGGCCATATGTATCAAAAAAGAGTTTTGCGATTCTCAAACTGCGATTTTTAGCGAATCACAATTAGAGAATCGCAAAATGCAATGTATGTAGGATTTGCAAAAAATTTTGCGAATCCTACATATTCCTTATTTGCGAATCGCAAATTGAGATTCGCAAATAAGGAATACCTTTCCATTCATTCCTATGGGCTAGGAGGCCGATTGGAATGAATGGGAAGACATTCTCAATTTGCGATTACCAATTAGAGAATCGCAAATTGAGAATGCAATATGAGGGTTGCAAGGGTGCCAAAAGGGCACCCTGTTGCACCCCTGAAATATGCATGTGTGCACATTTTGCACGCACACATGCCCCGAGGGCATGTATGTGCGACATACGGCCTATTAAAAAATGTGCTTTTTTAAGAAAATCGCAAATTACCACCAATTTAAAGTTGGTGGTAATTTGCAATTCCTTAAGGCCAAATAGCAAATTTCTGGTGCTTCCAGCATTGCATTTAAGGAATTGCAATTTGCAATTCCTTAATTGCATTTGCAAAATAGAGAATTGCTAATTTTGCAATTCTCTATTTTGCGATGGCCTTTTGGGATGATACATCCCAAAAGGCCTTTTCCAAATCGCAAACAGGCCGATTCTGAGAATCTGTCCGTTTGCAAACTGAAAAAAGGCTCGATACATATGGCCCTTAGTCGTTTTTCCCATGTGCTTGCGCAAAGTTTTTGCCGCAAACCACGTAATTATGGGAAGTGGCATAACAGCGTAATTTTGTGAAATTCATGTGGGGGAGCACAATGTTAAATTTCTAAAATTACATGAGATTATGCCAGCTACTGTAAATTTCCTCTGGGAGTATTTATTTTCCATGTGCCGTACCTGGTGCACTTCTGCTCATCTGTTCTTTGACTTACTTTATGAAGGGGCAGCAACAAAGGAGGGAGTACTCACACATCCAGAGGGTATCCTTGTCCCTTTCACAGAGGCTGAAGCATCCGCTACTAGGGTTTTCTCCACTGACAGGGATATAATGAGTACTCCAGAGTAGAGTAAAAAAATTCCTTCCATTTTGGTAAGAGCCGGTATAATATAGAATAGGGGCCTATCACTGAGAATTGAGCGATTTAATAAATAAATTAACATGGAGTGGATATTTTAGTGAAGGAAATGGCCCAAATAGGGTCACCTGGGTCACTCACGACCACATCTCAGCCTTCCATACCAAATGACGAGTCACTCAGACAGTAGAGAATACAAACCAATGTCTGTTTATTTAGATACATTCAGAGTGGAGCCCAGTCTGCCCAGTCGCTTAGGAGTGCTGCAGAGGGACTGACATCAACAAGCATAACGATACATTATGTACACTTCGAAACCAATGAAAACATGGCCACCATGGAATTTTCCAAGGAGCTGCTGCTAGTAAATTACTATGGAATACGTTTGGATTCTAAGGCTGGGCATACATTATCTACTATTCAAGGTCACCCTGCCTGTACCCACCACTAGACAAGTGGGAGAAGGCCTACATGTAATAGGACAGGTATGTGCTAATAAGAACAGTGCATTCATTAGTGTAGAAAAACTCAGGGGCGTAAAACACGCCCCCGCAGCCCCCGTGTTGCAGAGAGGCCCTTGCGCCCCAGGGGCCCCCTCACTCAGCGGAGCCAGCAAGCCTCTTGTCTTCATTAATTAAATGGTGTGTGCACGCCCGGCCCGGCCGCTGAGGCTCTCCTCTTCCTTAATTAATTGGTGCACGGTGCGCAGATGTGTCCGCGTCTGCGCAGTCTTCGGGGTGGGGCATAGGGTGGGGCTGGTGACTATTGTCAGTAATGCGCATTGTGCAGTGCAATTAAAAGTGCGTGTGAATCGTGACCAGTGAGGTGAGGGCGGCTGGTGGCATCCCAGGATTTTAATGGCTGTTGGCGATTATACGTTTGGAGAATATAGAATTGGACATTTGAGTGTCGTAAGAGGATTTATTCCTGCTTCAACCATTCCAAAGACCAGACTCTCATAACATGGATAATACACAGCTCCTTAATTTTTTTTTTTTTAAAAGACGCAAGCAGGTGACTCTGAGAAAGGAAGGTAGACCCAAGAGAAGAGGGAAGTGCAGAGCGTTGCTGGGATGTACCTACTACACACCTTATTAAATATGGGTCGTCCGCAGCTGCTGGAGTTGGGAGGGCCCGGTTACTTTACACATAAACTTTATGATGCACGGGAAATGGGGAGAAGGGGACAATTGAATAAATAATGCGCCGAGAAGCCCCCCACTTTGAAAGACTTGAGCAAATGAGAGTATTGTCCAATTAGGGAGCGGACGAGTGTATGAAAGAGACCCGTGTGGATTGGAGGCGAGCACCTCAGCTAAACCTAGGTGATAAAGGCGGCGGACTGTCCGCCGGATGTGAATGAATGAATGCTTCGGTGCTACAGAGGTCACCGGTGCAAAATGTATGAAACGTGATGGAGCAGTAAGTTAGAATGCGCAAGCCGAGGATGAGAGCAGGTGCCTAGCAGTTTGCCAAAAATGTTTTTCTTTTTCATGACGGATGATTAAAGGCAAGGTGACATTTTTCAAAACTGTGTGAAAATGGCGCTTCATCTGTACTAGCAAGGCGGCATCTATGGAGAACACATGACTCAATTAATGTTTTCAGATCAAAGCAAACCGTGCAGCCTGGTGCAATATTGCAATGAATGTGACAGCTTATTACGAACGGTGGTTTCACTGACAATTAAAAGCACCAACGAATTACTTAGAAGGCTCTTTATTTTATATGCTAACTTATGATGACATCATGGGAATAGGCCAGTCGGGCTATAAGTGTATCCGTGAACAATTTCAAGCTACAGCGTGGCAATTCACTGTAAAATAAGGCAGCAATAGGTCTTCACTGAGCACTGCAGCCACCGCCCGTCTACGATAGCTCCTCTCGCGCCCTCAGTTCATTGGCAAATTGAATCAATTGCATAAAAGAAAAAATATTCTTCTGGAAAGTAAAGCGTTGTCTTGGAAATAATATGAATCTTCTGCAAACGTTCCTATAAATGTCCTTTTGTTAGAAATACAATTATGTTCCACGGGTCTTAAAATAAAGCGAGTAATATCCCAACGCGGCAATTCGGGCGAGTGTTGTCCCAAACACCTCACTGGTGCATTCAGACGTCACATCACCGGGCCTATGCTCAGGATGGGGGGGGGGGGGGGGGGGGTGCGAAAGAGAGAGGAGGCTGCAGCGAGGAAGGACTCAAAGGCTATATAGAGAGCAAAAAGGGGGGGGGGGGTTGATGGATAAAGAGAGAAAGGAGAGGGATTGAGAGAGAGCACGCAAGAGGGGAGAGAGGGATAAAAAGAGAGAGAAGAGGAATAAAGAGAGATAAAAAGAGGGAGAGAGAGCAAAAGGGGGAGAGGAGGGATAAAGACAGAGGAGAGGAATAGAGAGAGGAGTGGAATAAAGAGAGAGGGATAAAAAGAGGGAGAGAGAGCCAAGGGGGGAGAGGGATAAAGTCAGGGAGGAGAGAGAGAGCGTGAGAGGGGGAGAGGGATATAAAGAGTTAGAGAGAGAGAGAGGAGAGCGATAAAAAGACAGAGAGAGGAGAGGGATAAAAGGATAGAGAAGAGAGGGATAGAGAGAGCATGCAAGAGGGGGGAGAGGGATAAAGAGAGGAGAGGGATAGAGAGAGAGCGTGAGAGAGAGGGGAGGGATAAAAAGAGACAGATAGAAGAGGGCTAAAAGGATAGAGAGGAAAGGGATAGAGAGAGAGAACGTAGGAGAGGGATAGAGAGAACGTGGGAGAGGGATAAAAAGAGAGAGGAGAGGGTGATTAAGAGAGAGGAGAGGAATAAAGAGAGGGTGATAAAGAGAGAGAGGGATTAAAAAAAAGGGAGAGAGCGAGAGCGATAAAAAGAGTCACAGAGAGAGATATATGAAAGGACCGAAAATTCTTCCTATCACATCCACCTGTCAGCGTTGGTGCACAGTAGTGGGTGCATGTCCCACTATAAAAATGCAAACAGCACTGCGTCGTGGTCACACACAGAGGAAAGCTCGCCTTCTGAGATATAGTTGCCATAGTAGTTTATTCAAAAGTTTATTAAAAAGACTGAGGTGTTAGGACCGGAATGGTCTTTGTGGTGCTATTTCTGATATTTATGTTTGTTGATTGTCTTCATTGCTTAATTTTGCTCGCAAGAAAATGTCACTCATAGTCGTTGAAATGTCACTCATAATTACACTGAAATTGTGAAAATGTCACACATGGCAATCTGAAACCTTGGCAGCTATGCCCCCAGCATTCTGCCAGTATTTCATATTTTAAATATTGTTCGCTAATATATAGGCTACCTCAATATTCTGAACATTCTTTTATAGAGGCAAGAAGAAATTTATTCAGTTTAACATGACATATATGCACCCCCTTGACACTTTCTTTTGCACAGACAAAAGGGGCATCATTTGAGTAAATCACTTTGTTCATTTTGCTGCTGAGCTTGTTATTGTTTTGCCGGTCACTTAAATATTTGCGCCTTTGTGCACAAACTAAAGGGGCATACTTTGTCGAGACTGGTTTAATGTTCATGCTGCTAAACTTGTTATCGTTTTTACCACTCACGTTGAAATATTTGCACCTTTAGGCACAAATAAAAGGGGCATTGTTTGACTGGACAGGTTTGATGTTTATGCTGCTAAATTGTTATACTTTACCAGGCACTTTGCAATATTTATGCCTTCATGCACAAACAGAAGGGGAATTAGTCTGACTAAATAGGTTTGATTTATGTATGCTGCTGCTTGCTGTACTTGCTATTGTTTTACCAGTCACTTTGAAATATTTGCACCTTCATGCACAAACCAGAAGGGCATTGGTTGACTAAAGTGGTTTGATTTTTGTATGCTGCTGCCTGCTGTACTTGTTACCATTTTGCCAGACACTTTGAAATATTTGAGCCTTCAAAAAAGGAATTCTTAGTTTAACCTGGTTTGATTATTGTATGGTGCTGTAGTTGTTGCTTTGAAATATGTTTCTTTATGCACACACCAAACGGGAACTTGATTGACTAACCTGGCTTCATTTTTGCATACTGCTGGACTTGTTTTTACCATGCACTTTGAAAGTATTTTCACCTTGATGCAAGAAGAAAGTTGTATTGTTTTACAAAAAATGCTTGATTTTTGTATATTACTGGACTGGTGATTGCTTTATTATGCACTATGAAAGTATTTGCACTTTTTATTTTGCTTTACCAACTACAGTTTGCATAGATTGTGATTAGGTACTGGCTGATATGCTTTGTTTTTATGCTACATGCAGTGTTATTTATGGCGTTACTTGCATTTGTCTGTAATATGTGTGCCTTAAATCTTGTATTTAGCATTGTTCACACTACAGAAATAATACATTAAAACAGACAAAACATCTGCATCAATGTTCTGAAGCATCCAAACAGTTTTCTTCCTCAGCCTTCTTTGCCTGCCTGTTTTGCAATGCTTACTAATAAAGACATGATGGTAGAAATTGAAATTGCTTCCTCAGTTCACGTTATTTTCATGCACAACCCTTGACAGTCGCTACTGTGTGGCATGCAGCTAATTCGCCAATCTATTTCTCTTGACTTTCGCAGGATACTGAGTTATATCTTGTGTACTTCTCATGTATATTGTCAGTCGACTTTTTATAGAATTACAGGTTTGGGTTTGTCTTTCAAAGTTTGAAGTTATTGTCCATTAATATCAATTCTATTTCAGACCCTTCATCGTTGTTTTTTGTTCTTCAGCCATAGGCAGTTCCTGAGACAATAGGATCACTCCTTGGCATGGTTCTGATTGGTGCCTCAGTTAAATAATCTGCTTTTGACAGTATTGTTACAAATGGCATAGCTTGTATGTTAAGAGTGTTTCCCCCTTTCTCATTAGAACTTAGAGAGACAATATAGAGGCATTCATTTCAATCTTGGAGGTTTCAAATCAAAATATACTAGATTTCTGGGTGGTAGGGCGAAATGGTAGGTGGTGGGCCGGGCCCCTGCGGGGGCCCCCTCCATGTGCTTTGCATGGGGGCCCCCCTCAAGTTTCGTTACACCACTGAGAGAAGGCTGCTTCTCGGAAATGGCAAAGGATTAGTTTTGATTATAATTCAAAATGGCGGCCATACACAAAATGGTGCCACAATTGCTAACCTTACATAAAACAATGCGAAAGTCTATTTTTCTAATCTAACAGACCCTCCTTTTAGCATGAGCTAAACATTTTGTATAATAGCAAAATACATATAATCAATAAATCATAAGTGAACTGCCTTAGGAGCATTCCATGCCTTCAGCATCAGTGAGGGAAAGAGTAAGGCGTGAGGAAGCCTAAAAAATACCCTGATCTATTTGCATGAGGTCTTCCACTTCCTTTTGAATCATAATTGTTCCATTAGTATCATGAATCGATATTCTCTTAGGAGCGATAAGGGTGGTGCAATAAGAGCAACAAAAGGGGAGACACTGGATCAGGACACAGCCAGAGATCAAAATCACAATAAAATAAATAACCTTTTCAAGGATCCAACCCCAACTACCAAAAACTGATCAACTCCAATTCCCTCTCTCCATCCTTTAACATTTTTTAGGATGTCTAAAATGTGTTGGGTAATGTTCTTTTCCATATTGGCGATCCCGACTACACACTGATCCCCTACTAATGCACACACACCACCACTAATAGCTAATGAGCTCGCCAACTTCCGGCCCATCTCCTTGCTGCCTATGTTCTCAAAAATCCTGGAGAGGCATATCAACATACATCTCACATCTCATGTGAAGACTATAGGTTTTTTACATCCGTCCCAATCGGGATTCCGCTCCCACTTCTCCACCGAAGCAACCCTCCTGGGGGTTACAGAGTACTTGCGCACCTGTCTTGATCACGGTGAGACCGCGGCGCTTATTCTTTTAGATTTAAGCGCCGCATTCAACACGGTCTCACACTCCATTCTTCTGAGAGCTCTGAGAACGGCTGGAGTGACTGGACCTGCCCTTGCTTGGCTGGTCTCTTTCTTAAATCACCGCACTTTTCAGGTTGTTTCTTCCGGCTCTTCCTCCTCTGTTCGCTCATCTGCGTATGGTGTCCCGTAGGGGTCTTCACTGAGCCCTATGCTCTTTAATATCTACGTGAGACCCCTAGCAACCATCGTGGAAGACTCTGGTCTCTCCCTCTACTCATACGCAGATGACACTCAGATCCTTTTTTCCCTCTCCTCGGCCGCAGCAAACGCTCCATCTGCTCTTAAACTAGGACTTAGCCGAGTGGCAGAGTGGATGCAGGCGAACCTCCTGAAACTGAACGGAGATAAGACGGAGGTGCTCATTCTGGGCAAGCAAAAGCACCTCTGGAGCCCTGCACACTGGCTGTCAGAAATGGGCCCACCACCCCTTCCAGTGACCCAGGTTCGCAATCTTGGCTTCGACCTGGACGATTCGCTCTCCATGCGACATCAAGTGGTTAAGGTGGCAGCCACTTGCTTCTCCATCCTGGGGTGGCTCCGTAAAATTTTATGGATGCTCCCAGTATGGACAAGACGCTCGGTGGTCCAGGCTTTAATCACCTCTCGCCTGGACTACGGCAATGTGCTTTACCTAGGAGTTACCTTGGAGCTTCAGAGGAGACTTCAGCTTGTACAGAATTCAGCCGCCCGCCTCCTTTGCAAGGTCCCGTGGAGATCTCCAATTTCCCCCTTTCTTAGAGACCTTCACTGGCTCCGTATCGCTAACCGTGTCAAATTCAAGGCCCTCTGTTTTATGCATAAAATCAAGCAAGGATCAGCCCCAGGTTACCTCAAGGCCCTTGTCCAACAATACTCTCCATCCCGCCTCCTCACATCATCAGCTCATGGCAACTTTCTGATTCTGCGCTTCAAACTGACGAGAATGGGCGGATGCTCTTTCTCCTGCGTTGCCCCCAGGCTGTGGAATTCTCTTCCGGCTACACTGAAACTCGAACCATCTCTGTTAAAATTCCGCAAAGACCTTAAAACCTAGCTCTTCTCTCAATAACAACTGCGATGCGTAATCATTAACTCTACTGGCGCCGGGAGACCCCTTGTGGGTAGCTGCGCGCCCTATAAATTCAATTACAAATACAAATACAAACAGCATATCTAGTTTGCTCAGAATATATCCGCATACTTTCCTATTGGGTGGTGATGTCACGCAAAGCCGCTTACATCCAAAATATTCTCTAGCTCTTTCACCCCTGGCCATAACAGTACAACCAAAGGTAATAATGGAGGAGAGAATGTACCCAAAGATGATACCATTACTATAATTATTCACTTTTAAATCTGTCACTCCATCACAGAAACTCTGCTGTCAATGTTCTTTTTACCCGTCTGACACTTGGCTTACTATACTTACAAGGCACGCTTAGAGGGAGCACCATCCCTAGAGCAACATCATCTGTGCCATTATAAACATTTGAGTAAGTGCCATTAGACAAGAAATAAAATCCCGGGTGTGCATAAAGTGGTCATTCATAATCTACTGGAGCATATCTGGTATTGATTCCAAAGGTGCTCGGGTCCTTACCTTTCGCTAAAGACATTGTATTTTTGAATAACACTATCCCAAAACAATTAATATACAGAAATGCGTCAGTACTATTTATTATCGGACAACAGGCAGGATAATAGCCAGCTTTCCGGGTTACTGTTAAATCTTGGTAGTGCCAGCCCACTCAGGTAACCTTATGTTCATATACAATTGATCACAATACGTATTATTGTCACACCCCGGATATTCCCTTCCTCGTGGCTTCCTGTAATATAAACAAGGGCCAGGATACCCCATACCAAGCTCCCCCCTTACCTCTACGAATTGGGCTGGGCGGGTATACGTATAATTGACAAGTGACATTGGATAAGCAGTCCATAAACTTGTAACAGATTCGGTGGGATAACAAGCTGTGCCTTCTCCCAAAAATCTTGTGTGTGTCTAAAAATACATTACTCTGGGCTGTCCTTTTTGTGCGGACTTGGGAAACAACCATATTCTTAGTACATTACGGTACATCCTGATCACGTTCAAAAACCCAGGACACCCCTCCCAGAATCAATAGCAATAAAATCACATGAATAGCACATAATATCTTTTTCTTGGTAGTCCAAAATATACGTGTGTGAACAAAGGGAATCACTGGCTGCTTTTCATCAGAAACCAATCTGCAAAAGGGATGCATAGCAAATGATGAGACAAGGGGGCAATATGCCAGCAAGAAGAACATACAAGTTCCCAGTGTCCGTCAGAGCCACACTGGCACAGGCTCCTATTGTCCATCAAAACGTTGGCGCTCTTGAGCACTGGCAGTGGAGCTTGCTTTGTCCTAAGCTCGGGTTCCCATGTCGGCCAGGATAATGTACCCCAAAGGGGATACTTTCAACCTATCCTGTCCAATGTTCAAACAGTGCACAAATCTCATAGCACCTTAAACTAACTCTGTTGGTACTATAGCAAAGTACACCCTAACTTACACAGTCCCTCCCTGTCTAATCTGATTTCTCCTTTAGTGCACCGTTCCTCAGCTGAAGGCACAGATTGTACCTAGTGACTCAAGGCACAGAAGGATCAGCGAAAAGGGGCTCCTGGATAGCTCGCATTTCTGTAGGAACTGCTGCAATCAGCACTTCATCATTTTTCTCACCCATTTGGTCTTTGGTCCTGGCAAAACAATACTCAGCTGATGTCTTGCTGCTGCAAGAAACTCATATGCTGGGCAACAAGGCCCCATGTCTTTCTCGCTATGGATATGCTACGGTGTATCACTCCGGCTTCTCCAGGGGGGCATGCGGTACAGCCATATTTATACATCACAGAGTCCCATTCCAAGTCACTCAGCATTGGTCTGACCCCGGTGGCCGCTTCACGGTCATTTCTGGTACTCTGGCTGGGGAACGGATCTCAATCGGGAGCATATACACCCCACCTCCTCTTGGCCAGACATTTATTGACAGACTGATGCAGCTCTGGGGGGGATCTCCCTGACTGTCTGTCTATCCTGGGTGGGGACTGGAATGACATAATGGCTCCCTCGGCTAGATGGCAAGCACGACCTCCGGCCACTCCTCCTCCTAGGTCCAAACTCAATATCTTGACACATACATTAGGGTGGGTGGACACTCGGCGGGCATTCCATCCCTCTGAGGCCGGTTTCACTTATGCATCGTCCGTACAACCCACCCTTTCATGCTTAGATTACTTCTTCCTCCCACGAAGCTATATTCATTGGGTGTCCTATACCTCTATTTTACCGCGCGGCTTGTCCGATCACTCACCAATCCAACTCAAACTCCGCCTGCAGACCAGCCGTGCCCAATATCGTTGGCGCATGTCCCCTTGGCTGCTTAGGGATACCGGGTATCAGGAGATGCTCCATCGGGCCACGGCGGATTATTTCACCTTTAACACTGGGTCTACCCAATCCCCGATTATCTTGTGGGAAGCCTTTAAACCTACCATTCGGGGGGATGATATCAGTTATCGTACCAGAGAAAAGCGGCGCCATATGGCCCAGGTCCAAGACTTGGAAGATAGACAGCGGGCCCTTCAAACTTCGTTAGTGGAAGGTTCCGATGATGGTGCTCGCCGCAACTTGCTCCATGTCCAACAGCAGCTACACCAGTTGCTTACTGACAACGCCAAGGAGGCCTGGCTGGAGACGCAATATAGGATCTACCAGTGAGGTGACAAATCTAGTCAGATGCTCCACAGACTATGCCAAGCGAGGGCCGCCCCGACTCAAGTCCTCCTCCTGAGATCTCCTGTGGGTGACCTATGCACCTCCCCAGGGCCTGTGGTACAGGCCTTTGCCGACTTTTATGCCGACCTATACAGTGACCGCGAGGGTCTCGCCGAACTGCTTCTTGATGCCTTTCTATTAGATATTCCCCCCAGGCGCCTCTCGGACGAGCAGCGAGGTGCTCTCGATAAGCCCATCTCTCTAGACGAGCTGCAGGCGGCCATTGCTGCTACACACCCAGGCCACGTACTGGGCCCAAACAGGTTCCTCTGCGATTTTTTGCAACCCTCATATAGGGAGGGACCCTCGGTCCCCACCTCCTCAGCGCGTTGCACCACGCATCAGAACAGAAGATCCTGCCCCCAGACTGGCGCCACGCCAAAATAGTTGTTTTCCTTAAGCCGGGTCGTCCCCCGGAGGACCCGGGCTCATACCGCCCCATATCTTTACTAAACTTTGAGCCGAAATTACTGGGGAAGGTGTTGGCGGATCGCCTCCACACCTGCATTCTAGATCTCGTACACCCGGACCAATCGGGCTTTATGCCACAACGTTCTACCAGACATAACATCAGGCGCGCGCACACTGCAGTCGCTGAGGCCCACCGTCTAGGGCGCCCTGCGGCAGTCCTGCTCGCCGACATTGACAAGGCGTTTGACTCCTTGAGTTGGACCTACCTTTTTAAACTTTTAGAAGCGGTAAACTTAGGGCCCCGGTTTCGTGCATATGTAAAGTTATTATATTCGGATCTTACAGCCTCAGTTCGCGTGGCCGGCTACCATTCTGCTTCCTTCCCCATCCGCCGAGGGACCAGGCAGGGTTGCCCCCTCTCTCCGCTCCTCTTCGCCTTAGTTATAGAGCCCTTAGCTGCATGGGTGCGCCTGGATACGGTCTATTGGGGATTGGACTGGTCACCTGAATGCGTAGACAGGATAGCCCTGTATGCTGATGACGCGCTGTTCTTTTCCGACCCTTGGGTTACTGGGCCGAGGGTACTTGAGATTCTGCGGGTATTCGGCGAAACGACTGGCCTACATGCCAACCCATCCAAGTCGGTCCTCTTCCCTATATGTGGCGAGCAGGGGAGTCAAACTTGGGCCGCACAACTAGTTATTGCTGACGAGGGGTTTAAATATCTTGGTGTCCACATCACCAGATGTCCCACTGTGGCGTGGTTGCGTAACATTTCCCCCCTGCTCGCTGCTGTACGTGAGGAGACGACGGTGTGGTCCCACCTTCCCTTATCATTATACGGTCGGTCCGCTATTTTTAAAATGGCGTCCTTACCGCGATTGCTCTATAGACTGCAGAATTACTCGTATCCTATCCCCCCGTTGTAGTGTCTCCAAATCAATGCGCTTCTAAACAGATTCCTCTGGGGGGGGGGAGGGGCGATAAGGGTGGCCCTGGCAACCTGTATCCAGTCCACCTACTGCGGCGGGATTGCAGCAGCAGACGTTAGAGCGTATTATTGGGCGTCGCAGCTCCTAGTAATCAATGAATGGTGGTACAACCCCCAAACTGATCCGGCTTATGCGGTGGAACGGCTCTTCCTGGCAGAATACCCACTGCTTTGTCTTCTATACAGTAACTCGTCCTTAGAGGCCCTTCCCCCGGCCTGCTGTACTGTACTTCAGGTCTGGAGACGTATGACCCGGTCCATGGGCTGGTGGGGCATGTTGATGGGCACGGCTCCCCTTTGGCAGGGCACGCATCTCCGGCCGATCTCCACTCTAACCGGATTCCACAGGTGGGATACTATAGGAATCTCTACGTTGGGAGATGTGATGCGTGGGCCCACACTTAAATCCTTTCAGAGGCTGCAGAAGGAGTTTGACCTGCACAAGTCTCAGCTTCGTAAGTATCTTCAGCTTTGCCATGCCCTGTCCCCCCTGATAAGGCACCTCCAGTCCCTGCCCGAATTCCACCCACTGGAGGGTAGACTGTTATTGGGGGATCTAGGAGGACACAAAATCCGCCAAATCTATCAAACTTTGACTACACACTCCAAGACGAACGTACAAAAGACTAGGGCCGCGTGGGAGGCAGATCTACTGGCCCTGACGACTATGATTGGACAGAGGTCCTTGCCAGCCCCAGGTATGCGGCCATCTCCTCTAGGTACAGACTGATTTAGTTTAAATACATTCACAGAATATATTACACTCGTCTTCACCTGTGGAGGATGTGAGCTATTCAGTCCCCTACATACCTCCGCTGTAACACTGAGGAGGGGTCGTTTCTCCACACAGTCTGGGGCTGCGGCGCACTACAACATTTTTGGTCGGGTGTGTTGTCCTGTCTGCTGCGGGTGTTGGGTTGGGACATCCCGGCAGACCCTAGACTTACACTTTTTCACGGCACAGAAGACATCGGGGGTAACAGATACAAGCAACATCTCTTGTTCCTAGGCTTCACCCTAGCCAAGCGAAACATTGCGCAGCATTGGATATCTTCCTCTCCTCCTGGGGTGGCAGTATGGACAACAGCCTTAGACAAATGTATGTCGGCCGAGGTGGCGGTATTTCAGGCACGGGGGTGCCCGCAGAAACATGGGAAAATCTGGACTAGGTGGGCAAAATACAGGGGTATCGACCTGTCCTTCCTCGTACAGCCAGCTAACCCGGACCCTATTGAGCGACTGGTTGTAAGTGACTCCCCAATCTAATGTACTCTTTGGTTGCAGCTGTGGACTTATTCTTGTCATAATACTTGCCTATATTGTTCTTCATGGGAAATGTGGTGTGTGGTGTGGGGTGGTGGGGTGGGTTGTTGGATCGAATGTTTTGTAGATCTTCTGGTGTGACCCTCTACGGTATCTTTTGTTCTCACAATTTGTCATTTGCCTCTCTGATGCATACTGGAGTTCGCCCACTGGTGGTTGTAAACGCAATAAAATTTGTTGTTAAAAAAAAAAAAGGTTGGTCAAACCCACTTCCAGTTGTAAGTTCTTCTTGACCAAGGAAAGTAGTTCTCTGCGGAGTAACTAAACATCTCCTGAGATCCAGCATTGGTGTCTGTCTCCGAGAAGTGAGGGGCCATTACCTGAAGTCTCTGCAGCTTGTTGGAGATCTGTGGGTCTGCCTAGTGCCTGCATTAGAGTAAACTGAGAAAAAAGGAGAGTGCCTGGTACTGCAGGAAAAAAGACTGCTCACTCCCACTCCCAGAGTGTGAAGCAACCAGAAGAGACAAATCATAATGGGAGCGTAAACTGCGCCTTCCCAAGCTCTGAGCGGTTAGCTGGAATCCCTGTGTGGTTTATGTGGCAAATTGATAACCATGGGCAGCCCCCAAGTCACAGCTTGCTGTTCCACATCAATGCAGCATGACCAAAGGGAGCTTTATTGCTGCTGCTGAAACATGCTGTGCAACCTGCGAGGACCTACAACACTGCAGTAGCCGAGTACTTCCAACGGCCTGGAGACTGCAACTGCCGAAGTCGAGAGACTGCTGCCAAAGTCTGCCATTCTGCTCATTCCCAGCAGTAAGATTCAAGATGCAGGCCTGCTGCCCACAATCATGCATCCGCTTTTCAATGCAACGGTGAAGAGCGCATTACCAATTTCAAAGCCAGGACCCAGCAAACAAGTACCACTCAGCTTGAAATTAAAGACTGAGAGACTGTATCTTCAACTCAAAAAGGTAAAAACACATTAGGGAGATAAACAATTCATAGTGCAAACTATTTTGCTAAAACCCAAGCAACACTATTGGTTGTTAGAAAAGTCTAAAAATGATTTCACCCCTGTGCCTGATTCTTGACTATGACCTTTTAATCACTGCCAAAACACTGTATATTATTGTGGGCACCAAAGAACCTGTTGTAGACCGCTATAGAGTTTACGAATTGTTGTAATTGGCTACCGCCCCATAAATGTGTTTGTAGAAGCCTGTAACTGCCCGCCCCTTACGGTGTTTCGCTTTTTATTTTGCTGTGATATTAAAGTACTTTACTTTTTACCAATAATTGTGTTTGTTGTTTGACTGATTGATTTCAGCATCTCTGCCCCACACAACCTCCCAGAGAAGCCTTTGACTGCTGGCCATCGCTACCCAGGTGTAGTTGGCCCAATTTACATAGCCAGAGCACAATGGACACCCCAAGACACTGGAGACAAATTACCACAACCATCATGGTTGCAGCTCGGTAGCCCCCTCCCGCTCTGTACCCCCTAAACGAGGTGTGACATACACCCACATGAAAATTGGTAAACATGATTCATCACAAACAGCTACTAATGTTGAATCAGTGCTGTATCCAGGATGAAACCTAGTCAACAAGCGCTACTTAAGAGTTGAGCTCATTTTAATTTGACGCTGAGAGCGACCTACTATCCAAGCACCACTACTTCCAGTAAGGATTTCCATTAAAATTATTTGGACCAATCCTTGGAAGGTTTGTTGCATGGTTCATGTAAGGAGAAAAAAGTTAACAAAATCTGCCACGGTTTAATAAGAATATTTTCCTAATCCTAGGCCAGGATGGAAGAGATGGCACCCATGGGACCTAGGAGAGACCCTGCAGGTAACGTTTTGCGGATTCAGCACAAATGGCTCAAAAGTGATGCGGGGTAACAGGTCTTCGCCTTAGGGGGACGGATTTGATGAGAAAGTTCATGGACACATGAGAGTAACTTTGTTGTTCTATGTGGCCTTAAAATTTTCAATAAAGATGGGGACCGAAACACATACAGATAAAATAGGTGGAAGAAAATTGTTAACTAAATAGGAAGTTTAAAATGAAATCCAAGAAGCTAATTCCTGAGCATAAAAACAAACAGTAAAATTGGGTGGCCACGTTGGATTAGGAACACATGCATCTGCGGCAAATATATTTATAAAGATAAACTGAAGTCTCCAGGGCGCACACCCGATCCTGAAGTTGGGGGCTCGTAAGCGACATAAGTTTACCCTCCTGGGACTCGTACTGGCTAAACTCTGCATTGCCACACACTGGACTCACCCTATACTCCCCTGGCTGGATAAATGGAAGGCTGACCTGAGTGAGTGGGGTGTGGCTGAGGATTGCGGTCTGTGCTCGGTTCATACTGATGCGCAGAGTGCAATCTGGGGGACATGTTGGAGAGCCTTCTGTCGGATGAAGGGATCGGATGAGGAGGCTGTGGTGTCTCCGCAGACGACAGATATTTCTGCCCCCACGTTGACACCGTAGGGTGACCCATTGACTAAGCTGTTGTACAATTTATGGCTACGCGGCGTACATGGGAAGGAGTGACCAGAGATTGCACTGATTGTGGGACACGGGGTGGGGGGATAGGTGTGGGTTGTTTCTCTTTTCGCCCCCTAGCTATCCCTGCAGAATAGATAGCTCGTATACTTATTTTAGCAGATTGAGACGCTTCCAATCGCTACCCCACGCATGCACTCCACTTGCTCACTGCCCAGGTGGGATGGTGAACTGCCCCAGGAGCCGGGGGGGCTTGACTCATATGTAGAATTGTTTCCTGCCCTCTGTTAAAGGATTTCTTGGGGAATACCGACCGACTGCCTGTCGCTGCTAAGTTTGTTGTTTTTATTGTTATGTTTTTTTCTGCACATAACTTACTCCTACGGAAGTTGTCCTGTGTATTATATATAGAGATGTATGCATTGCAATGACACTCTGGAGCCGAGTACATGGGCAAACATTGAGGCTGCAGTGATATTTTGCACTAGTAACCTGAAATGTAAGATAACGTGATTCTTTTTCGTTGCTCCATGACCCTGTGGGACAACATGTAATGTGATTCTCTGAATAAAAGACGAGCTAAAAAAAATAAATAAATAAGATAGACCTGAAATCAAACAAAATGTGTCTTTTGTTAATTTTGATAGAAACAAGTGTTTTGGGATTTCTTTCAAAGAGATAAGATACAAAATATTATGAGAATGGTTATTTTTGTTATGAAATTATAAGAGACTACACGCAACAGAAAGCAGCCAAAAAATGAATACTGTATTTCTCATTTACTCCAGTACTCCCTTTCCATCCTCCACGGCCGCAGGCAATTCCCGCCATACATTTTGTATAGGCCCTAGCTTGCTGGTATCCTGTTAGACTGATACAAATGCTTCACTCTGGTATCTAAATTAGTCACTACTCATATTGGAGAAGAGTAAATAAAGATTACCACAAAATGTTTTAGTCATATGTATGAAAACACCAAATAAACCTCTGTGACAGGACCTTAAACTGGAAAGAAATGCCAGGTGGGGCGGTCGCTGTAAACCACTTTGCAGTTTTAATAGTGCACGATTTATTTTAATCTTAACTGGCACCACTATAGGGACCCGAATCTACAGTGCCAGTGAAGGAGCTATAAATAAGCCAGATCTACTCACCATCCAAGGTGCAAAGGGCAAAGAGGCCGGACTTGCTAATCTCACCATTGGATCCTGCCGAGAAAACAAATCCTAGTTAAAAACCAACAGGCAGACTTAAAGTATTGACAAGCGTCACAGAGACATAAATTTAACCACATTGCATACAAAAACTTTTTTATAAAGGTATGTCACAAAAGTGGCTCCGGGTTATTACCGCATATTGACATTGGGGTTGTGTGGTTAAAGTTGACATCTTTTCAAACGATTTCTTTTAATACACATTTGCTTGCATGGCCTCATGAGATAATGTACTCAGAAATGGTTTGCTTACAGTTATATTTCTTCGTAGGCATATTATCTTGCCTTACATTCTGAACAAGGACTTATTACACTGTGCGAAATGTCGTTGTTTGTTGTCCGTTCGGCTGTGTGAATACAATCAACAATGACAATAGGACCAAAACTAAGGCACAAAACGAATGGGTGCAGTTTATTGTATAACCAACACTATGCCTCTGTGTAGACAGAGGAGTATCTCGATGGATTGTCAAAGGTCGCCCATGCCTAAATTCTGGGCTGGCTGGAATTCAACACCATCCAGAAGAAGACTGAACTGTTCTACACCAAGGCAGGCTGCTAGATGACACACGCCCGCAGGTAAATGGGGAGTTAGACCACTCCAGGGTAATCTGGAAGAACCTGTACACCCTGTGCTTTATAGGATAGGCAGCGCTAGGTAGGAGTGCAATTATATGTATTCATAAAAACTAATGTAAAGGCACCATGGTTGAATTATTAATTCTGTTCACCATTCTTGTAATGCTGGTAACAATGTTTTGTTCCATTCTATTAATCATTGCAGCGCACGGATTTTATACAAGAGTACAATTGTTTCAATACATTTTTGAAATTCCCTTTTGGGCATGCCCGATTTACTAGCAAAAGGGTATAATCTGTTTCCACAGTTTCTTAGGGGAATTAGGGTTGTCATGATCTGAGGTTGCAGACACCACTCAATGCTCTGTCAGTTTAGGGGCCCAGATGGCACACTGCAAGCTAGTCGGGAATTAAGCCAACATATTCTGATGGTAAGTACGCCCTAAGTGGCCAAGGGTATACCCAGACGTGGGTACCTTACTCGCAGTGCCACTGGATTCAAGCTAGCATGGCTGAAGTGGCTGAAGTGGGGAGATACCCCGAAACAGGTCCCAGGATGGTTGTTTCCGGTACAGGGATGACCTGGCCTGGCAGTTCGGGATGGTCTGTTCCCATTGGGAGGAGGGTCAAGACTGATTTGCATATGGCTGGGTTCAAACTAGGGTGACATGGTGAGCAAAAGAACAATGGATTTAACACAGATCTCTTGACTGGGGATGAGTGTTTAAAAAATGTCATCACTCTGTCCATCATCCTGTTATGTTTGCTATGCTCGCCCTATATAGCCAAGGGTATGCTCAAACTTGGGTCCCTTGCTCGCTGTGCCACTGGTTTCAAGCTAGCCTGGCAGATGGGGGGTGATACCACGAAACCAGTCCCAGAATGATTGTTGCCTGTCTAGGGAGGACCTAGCCTGGCAGTTCGGGCTGGACTTTTCCCATGGAGAGGAGGGTCAAGCCTGATTTGCATATGGCTGGGTCCAAACTGGGGTGCCATGGTGAGCAAAAGAATGATGGATGTAACACAGATCTCTTGACTGGGGGCGAGTGTTTTAAAGGTTTCAGCACTCCCTCCATCATCTTGTTGTGTTTGCGCAGAGTGGACTCAGTCCCACATAGTTTTGAAGCATATATTGTCTAAACGCACAGTCTGACTAAGAAAATTGGAACCGCACAACATTGGTTAATTGAATTATTCACATTTACATATGCCATAAATGAGCACAGTCATGAATTGACTTGACATTTACAATGCAATACAATTACAGCTGTTTGTGAATTTTGGGGACTAAATAATTAACAGGGAAGGCATTCGAAGACTGGAGCTGCTCTAGGGCAGTAAGATTCCCACTAAAGCAAAACAAGGCTGTGACAATTGGTTGGTCATTTAGAAAAGGTTTTTGAACTTATTATAACATTCTTGTCTGATTGTCATGCAGGATTCTCAAACCAAGAAGCTTTTTGTCTTGATTCTGTATCCACCTACTTGAAGCTGAATAAGTAAATGCAGCCACCTATCACAGACCACAGATAACAAAAACTACAAGACAAGGACATTTCCATGTACAGTAATAAGAAACACTGCATATGCTGTACTTACACATGTTAGAAAAACAGGCAGTAAAACATGCCACAAACAATGTAGGTACAGGGAAGTATAGGTACAACATGTGCAATTACTTGCAGGTGGAACTACAAGTGCTGGCTGTGTGCCTCGATGTCTAGCTGACTATGTTAAAACACTGGGGAGAAATGTAAAAATCTTGTTTATACTTTTGAGGTGTGAGGTCTCCGTAAAGCAGACATTTTTATGTCCTTAATCTGTTTGGTTTTCATGAATAAAATATGGCTGCAGATTGAAGTATCTCTAATCAACACCAAACGTTCTATGGTCTCATGCTGTCAATGTTGAAAGGGGTGAGGTAAAAGATACTGCTTACGTGTGTAACATGAACTTGGTGAATGAGGGCCTTGTTGGGCCTTCAAATGGTTTAGAAGGGACTGAAGCACCACAAGATGTAGAAAATGGAGTTAAAGAGGATAGCCTGTCAAGTCTGTCCACATTAACATAATTTATGACATCATAGACGGACAAGTCTATCCTCCCTAACTCCATTTACTACATCTTGAGGTGCTTCAGACCTGTTTAAACCATTTGAAAGCTAAGGATTTAAACCACTGGGACTGTGGATTCATGAAATTACATTGTAAAGAGGATTTTGCGTTTCCCTATATCCCCATTATGAATGTAGTTGATTAGCTTTGAGGGATTGTGGGATGGCACCAGTGTTGCTATACCAATGTATTATGCCAGTTTACTGGAATTCTTCATAATGTATATGATACTATATTGATTCATTTATATAAAAAACATTTTTGCTTACAAAAATATGCCTGTGATGGAGCAAGGAGTCGTAGAAAAGAGACTTGCTCGGAAGCAATCCGCTCCTTTAACTCACTAACAAGTTATTAAATTTGTTTTGTGTTAAACGAATGCGCACCACATGAATACGTGGGTTAGTGAAGCTTGCTTATGTGTTTACTAACTTGGATAACATGAACGAAGGACTAAAACCGCTTTAAACGGGAAATCTTTATTGCACATGTGTCAACTGCATCTACGTACGATGACGAGCTAGCGCTTGGAGGGCTATTCCTCTGCATGAGTTGAAGACACTAAAATGGAGTCTTGAAGAGTCGCGTGCATGGCATCTGCTTAGCTGAAATGAAAACAAGCTATTTTACTAATGCTAATGCTGGAAAAGTATTAATAAATAAAGAGTAGAGGTGGGTGGTACACAGTGCGACCACTTTATTTGTGAAATTAATATTTGTCTTTCTGACTTCATCACTAGTGCGCATTTGGGCCTCTCTTGTATAACTGAAGTAAGCTGAGTAAAAGGAAGACTGCCCATTTACACTGAAAAGCTTATCCCGGAATGATAATTTGGATGTTGAACGGAAGCCAAGGACACAAGTGATATACTCTGGGAACGGATGGTGAAAAGTTAAACGATGTGGACTTGCATTCAGAATGTTAATAAAATGTTGCAAGATTAACATGAACTAAAATTGTGAATAAATATTAATGACATGTAAGCATGGTGTGACGGAGGTTCTCCCCTTGCCTGACCAATCATATTTCGTATTTTTACGATATTGAAACTTTAGTGGGTGGAACATGAAGAACGAAAGGTATAATTAAGATAGCGTTAGTTCATTAGCAGAGCTCTGGATGCTGTCCGGGTAGCGGGAGATGCTGTCCGTGTAGCGGGAGATGCTGCGAGATGCTGATGAAGAGCCTAATGCAGAACCTACTATCCTAATTTAATTGGGTTAGATCAGAAGATCGCGGAAGAATCTCGAGGAGGAAGAGAGTGTCAGAGAGGGGTGCAGCGCAATCGTCGGTATTCTAGAGAGGTCAACTATCCTGTCCTGAATCCTGTCATGAAGTCTTTGTCGCCTGACCTTTCCCGGGGGACCCTTACCAGCTCCTTGGCCATGGGGTTGGTCTTTCACACCATGCTTGGTAACTATAATTTCACGTTATTTGCAGATGTTCTTTTCTCTCTGTCCTCTTCCTTTCTGAGCATTGATCATTGTATGAGTCCGTAGTATATGTTTGATGAATAATCAATTGAATTTTCTCTCCTATGAATGATGGTGATTGTACTGTATTTGTGAAGTGGTTCACATGCATTTAATTAAGATAAAGATTTAAAACTCTCCTGAGTCTGTGGTTATTTACTTTAAGGTATAGAAAAGCTAGAATTATGTTAATTATCACCATCAACTAGTTCAACTGAGGAAAGAACTTTTTGATCAGTGAAAAGTTAGTTAGGAGTAAAAAATAACTAATACTAAAACATTGTGAAAATATAAACTTTGACAAACCAGCGGTTTACTCAATTGTGTGTGTTTATGGGCCCAGGTGAGTATAAGGTAGTAGACTATCTGTTGTTGGTACACCGCTGGATCAGTTTTCTGGTAGCAGAGTTATGGTTATTATTCACTAATTTGGTGATAAATATTGATTATTGATTTATGTTTAACAAAAGAGTTAGCGTCTTGTTTTATATTGTCCAGAATCCCGGTAAAATGACTAGCGGTGGTGACTGGAGCCACAATGCAGTGAAGTTACTCGTCTGCTGGAATAATACTGAGAAGCTACGTAGAGCTGTCAGTATTAAACTAGGGCCTATTTCGTATATAAGCTGAGATAGCAGAGGGTTCACTAGTGAAACTTTGGTCTTATTTCCCAGTAGGGGTAACACTGAAGGAGTAACAGGTTCTCCCGAGCTTGAATGAAGGGTAAACAGGGGTTTTACTTGCAGTGGAAGAGGAGTAATTCTGAAGCTCCAGAATAAGTCGAAATCTATCCTTTGTTTAGTGGCAAAGACAGAGTAGCGAATGTTTTCATGTTGTTTCTAATGAAGTTTTATTTTATGAAGAGTTGAAGAAATATGTTTTTCATATTACCTTGTGAAGGGAGGGTCAGTCGCCGGAGTTGTACTGACATCACAGTGAGCTGCGCTGGGATTGGTGGAAAACAGCGGGCGAGCGACAGAAGCAGATTGTGAAGGAGGGGTCAGTAGTAAGGAGCAATACGGACGTCACAAAAGGCTGCGCTGGCATTGGTCAGACCACGAGCCTGTGTCTGATTGGTTGATAGATAGAAGCCGCGGTAGGATTGGTCAAAAAAGAATCGTATGTTGAGTCCTGATTTGACTGCAGGTGTGAGTTGTGCTGACATAGGACGAGACGTAGGTAGTAGAGCTAGAAGATATACGGAACAAACCTTCCTATATCGTCCGTCTGAAATGTTCAGAAGACGAAAGAAAAATGACGTCAATGAGGAGAATAAAATATTTCTTTAAGGAAGACAAACCTGTAATAACTAGAGAGGGAATTCCAATCCCGCCACCTAAAACGCCTGCTTCATTTATGATGATGGAGAAAGGATATCACACATGTGTATGGTTGGAGAATTGGGTGGAGTATATGAAAGATGATGGTGTTTTGGGCTTTTCCGGAACATGGTACTTTCAATTTAAAGATACTTCAGAATTTGAGAGATAGAATGAATACGTTAGACCCAAATCCTAGAATGACACAGTATGAAGCTTTGGAAGAATGGGAGATTGAGGCATTTGATCATGATTATATCCAGTGTTCATGGCTGAAGAACAGTCGGGAAGCAAGTGTAAGGAGAAAACAAAACACATGAATGTGACATGATATGGTGAATCAGATGATGAATTGTTGGAGAAAATTCTAACTAAAAATCCTCCACCGTACCAAGAAGGACCCAGTAGAGTCACCCCAAGTGCACCGGTAATGGGAACACCCTTAATTCATCAAATTTTACATGAGTCAAAAGACGATGCCCAGCGCAACGCGCAGCGGACGCGCGCAAAGCAAACGGTGAGAGCGAGAGCGAGAGTGCCTGCTGGTTACGTTAGAGGAGCGCCTGGCAAAGGGCCCTCTGTGTTACTAAACCACTGTTAGATTGTTAGATTGGAGCGCCTGGTAAAGGGCTCCCAACGTCGCTATCAGCAAGATTTACATGATATTTTAAAACATTGTTTTTAGTCTTTTAAACATTGTGTTATATTGTGTACATTTTAGAAAATCCACTTTTTAATCACACATTCAATCGTACCGCACTCTTACCGCACTATTACCGCCTTCAGAAGCACATACTCCCCGGTCCACCACCGATTCTTCGGATTGTGTGGAGGGAGTCACGTGCAACAAAAGGGGGCCGGCATTTCCGGTCCAACCCTCCAATCAGTCTAAAGCAAAACGAGTCAAAAGACGATGCCCAGCGCAACGCGCAGCGGACGCGCTCAAAGCAAACGGTGAGAGCGAGAGCGAGAGTGCCTGCTGGTTACGTTAGAGGAGCGCCTGGCAAAGGGCCCTCTGTGTTACTAAACCACTGTTAGATTGTTAGATTGGAGCGCCTGGTAAAGGGCTCCCAACGTCGCTATCAGCAAGATTTACATGATATTTTAAAACATTGTTTTTAGTCTTTTAAACATTGTTTTATATTGTGTACATTTTAGAAAATCCACTTTTTAATCACACATTCAATCGTACCGCACTATTACCGCCTTCAGAAGCACATACTCCCCGGTCCACCACCGATTCTTCGGATTGTGTGGAGGGAGTCACGTGCAACAAAAGGGGGCCGGCATTTCCGGTCCAACCCTCCAATCAGTCTAAAGCAAAACGAGTCAAAAGACGATGCCCAGCGCAACGCGCAGCGGACGCACTCAAAGCAAACGGTGAGAGCGAGAGCGAGAGTGCCTGCTGGTTACGTTAGAGGAGCGCCTGGCAAAGGGCCCTCTGTGTTACTAAACCACTGTTAGATTGTTAGATTGGAGCGCCTGGTAAAGGGCTCCCAACGTCGCTATCAGCAAGATTTACATGATATTTTAAAACATTGTTTTAAGTCTTTTAAACATTGTGTTATATTGTGTACATTTTAGAAAATCCACTTTTTAATCACACATTCAATCGTACCGCACTCTTACCGCACTATTACCGCCTTCAGAAGCACATACTCCCCGGTCCACCACCGATTCTTCGGATTGTGTGGAGGGAGTCACGTGCAACAAAAGGGGGCCGGCATTTCCGGTCCAACCCTCCAATCAGTCTAAAGCAAAACGAGTCAAAAGACGATGCCCAGCGCAACGCGCAGCGGACGCGCGCAGCGGGCGCGCCGCCGGCGCGCCAAAGGCGCGCCAAAGGCAGGCCCGTCTGCGCCCGTCCGCGACGGGCCGGGACCAGGGGCCATACCCCCTGCACAAACAGGCAGCCCCAGCCAAGGTAAAATGAACTACCGCACATATTACTCTAGCGATGAGCTCAAAAGCCTCAACAATAAAACAATCGGTAACCCAGCACTATGTGCACGAATGGGACCTGTAAATACCTCAGGCCCCTTCTGCTGCATTAATTGCAGATGGGAGAGTATCAGCTGGCTCGAGCCCACTACAATAAGTACCCCAAATTTTATCCTTAAATGCATTTATATCAATGCCAGATCACTACCCAGACATGCTATGGACATATGGGACATCCTGACTGAAATCAACCCTGACTTAGCTTTTATAACAGAAACGTGGCTTGATCATCATAGCACCCCCGACATTGCAACTGCCCTCCCAAATGAGTATAAAATACTTCATTTGAATCGGACAGAGAAGAAAGGCGGGGGAGTAGCCTTACTATTCAAAGACTCCCTCTCCTGTAGACAGGAGGTAATCACACAGGCCAACAGTCACGAAGCTATGGCCTTCTCGGTATCCATAAACACCAACATTCTACTAGGAGGAGCTATAATTTACAATCCCCCAGGCAGTACGTTGGATTTTTGTGCCCAGCTCCTTGCACAAATCATGCCAGTCTGCCTTAAAAATAAAAACTTCCTGCTGATAGGTGACTTCAACATACATTATGATAACGGTAACAATGCCCTTACTAGACAACTACTAGAGGATATGAAAATTCTACAGCTTACTCAGAGAATCGACAAGCCCACACATATAGCAGGACACACATTAGATTTAATCTTTTCTAATATAGACACCATTGAAATCAATACTATAAAACCAATGATCTGGACAGACCATTCTCTAATTGAGTTTTCGTTCAAATTATTTTCCAAAAACTCAAAACCTCGAACCTGGACATCATCTAAAACCAAGAGCTGGAAAAGATTCTCGGTCGAAAAATTTCAGCAAGATTTTTCACACACAAATACAGCTATCATCGACCCGAATGACGAAATAGAGTTACTCCAGACCAACATTGGTAAGGCTCTTGATCACTGTTCTGTCACACAATCCCAACACAAAAACAGATCCACTAGATCTGAGAAATGGTACGGACAAGAACTAAAAATAATGAAAAGAAAATGCACACTATACGAACATAAATGGAGACTTAATAAAACCGATGATGCTAGAGCCATTTACAAAAAAGAACATACACTCTATAATAAAGCTATTAGGAAGGCAAAGAAGGAATACTTCTCGCACAGAATAACAGAAAACAAAAACTCCTCGAAAGAACTTTTTAAAATTGTCAAAGAACTATGCAGTCCCACGGGTCTCTCAACAAACCTCCCTCCTTCTCAAGAAAATTGCAATAAAATCAATGATTATTTTTGCGACAAAATAGATACAATCTACACCTCATTTTCCAGCACCAAGTTGAAACACATAGAACCTCAGGGACCACCCTCTCTGCAGGCGAACTGTCTCAATTTCGGCCCCTTCTCAGAAGAAGAAGTGAGCAAAGTCATGTTAGAGGTAAAGTTAGGCTCCCCCTCAGACCCATGTCCTCATTTCATTTTTTCACAACTGACCCCGATAATATGTCCGGCAGTTACAAAAGCTTTGAACTCCTCCCTAAATCTCGCCGAATTCCCCAAAATCTGGAAGAATGCCATAGTGACCCCTCTATTAAAAAAAGTGGGCACTGATGTAAACAATCCTGCAAACTACCGGCCCATATCCCAACTTCCCTACTTATCTAAAATACTTGAAAAATTAGTTAACAGACAGTTGTCCAACTTCCTAGAAACCAATGATTTATTGGATATATCTCAAACAGGGTTCCGAACAAACAACAGTACGGAGACAACCCTCCTAGCAGTAACGGACAACATTAGAACCATGGTAGATCAGGGGAAAACAGTGGCCCTGATACTTTTGGACCTCTCGGCGGCTTTCGATACTGTACCCCACAATCATCTACTAGAAATCCTAGCAGCAAAGGGAATTCGGGAAAAAGCCCTAGGATGGCTACAGTCCTTCATCCAAGATAGGACACAATCAGTGCAGATGGGTAATTTCCTATCCCCTCCCCGGAACATCAAGTATGGGGTCCCACAAGGGGCCTCATTGAGCCCGACTCTGTTCAACATATTTGTGTCCTCACTGGCCAAAATAGGACGAAAATGGGGTGTCGGGATCTGCTCTTATGCAGACGACACCCAACTGATGATCTCACTGGACGAGGAGAATGACCCCAAAGACAGATTACTCAACTGCCTTACTGATTTAGCCACCTGGATGCATAGTCATTGTCTCAAACTCAACGCAGACAAATCTGAAATAATGCTATTTGGCAGACATTCCCAGCTATGGGACAACAGCTGGTGGCCTACAACATTAGGCACCCCCCCGGACCCGACTACAACTGCCAAGAATCTAGGGGTGTCATTGGACACCGCTTTAAGCATGAAAACCCACGTATCCACAATATGTGGTAAAGGCTTCGCACTATTGAAAATGCTGAGGAGAGTCTTTCCATGGATACCATTGGACTGCAGAAAGATCCTGGCCCAATCTCTACTAATGAGTAGGTTGGACTACGGAAACTCTCTATTTGTAGGAATGAATGACTATCTTTTCTCTAAACTACAAACTGTACAAAATGCCGCAGCCAAGGCAATATGCAACAAAAGAAAATATGACTCAGCCAAGAGCTGCATGAGGGATCTGCATTGGCTGCCGATTAGACAAAGAGCTATATTTAAGCTACTTTGCATAACATATAAAATACTACATAATACAGGCCCGTGCATCCTAAAAAACAAAGTCACACTCTATTTCCCATCCAGAAATCTACGTTCTCAATCTACTGCTAGAGCCAGAACCACACGCGTTAAAACCCACCTGGCGGCTAACAGTTGGAACAATCTGCCAGTGAACCTCAGACTAATAACTAATTACCTATCCTTTAGGAAACAGCTAAAAACGTTTCTCTTTCCCAAACCCGACTAAAAACGTAATCATTTTGCACTTTCCCCGCATTACCTATGCACTTTATTCTGCAACTATAGCGCCGTGATATCCCATCTGGGATGATTGTTTGCGCTTTATAAGCACCCCATAACATTAACATTAACATGATACATCAGTTAATAGGGTACTTCAAGATAAAGAAAGAGAAGCATTGAATAAAAACAGGGAGGAAGTAGTACAGAAAATAAGTCAATTTAATTTCAATACTGATGCTTTGACAGTACCAGTGACTATAGGTCCTGTTGTTGAAAACTAAAACGGCGATATGATTAAGCATTCACTAAAGACATGAATTCTCTCCTAGTTAAAACATGTTTTCCGTCTTATGTTGCCTAATGTCCGGACTCCATTTTGTACTGTCATGTCTCCACGTGCTCAGCACGAGAAGAGTCCTATCTTCGTGTTAGTTGCTCTTGTAATCTGCCTAGTAACAGTCTATAAATAGTTCCTTTGTCCGTCTGGCGCATGTCCAGACTTGACCACATCTGTTATCAGTTAGTCCTTGCTTGACCATGTTTTCGCGGGCTAGGTGTGTGTTAACTCCGCCCACATATTGATTCTGTATCGAAAATGACCATAAAAGGTAATGAATTCTGCCTCATGTTGTATCCACCCACTTATGAGCCCCTCTGTTGTGTATAAAAGGGGACTGTGTACGCAAGTTCTTTGTGCTACTCTATGCAATACTGAAGAGTGTTGTATGGATTGTAGGACCACCCTTAAGGGTTAATAAACTTTGTCTTTGTATTTTGCAGTTTCCGTGCCAACTTCCTTCTAGCTTTTGTTACAGGAGAGAGAACCCTTGTATTCTGCGGGCCTAGCTGGGGCCTGTATTTATCAATTGGCGCCCGTCACGTGGGGCTCATCGGCGACTCGGATGCTCGAAGGACTGGTCGTGACGAAGGTGAGGAATTTTGCTGGGGATGTGATCACTGTCAGTGGCGTTTTAGTCCTGGCATCCCGAGGTTTTCTTCCTTCCCTTCCGAACTGACCTTCTGGGTGGCGCCGGTCCTCGACTGAGACCTCTTCTGTCGGTTTTGCTGCGACAGCCGTTTGGGCGAATTTTGGAACTTGGCAGTTGGAATCTGGACACTCTTGATTGGTAAGAACCGTTGTACGGTACTTGCTCCGAGTTTTGAAGCCTGGGTTGGCTATTTGAGTTTGATTTGTGATGACCGGTCATATTTTGTATTGATTACTGTGAGAATATATGCGTTGCAACACATATAGGCAGGTAATGTGGAGATATTTCTCCGGAGTTGTGTAAATTTGAACGGCGCAAAGTTTAAGTGCCATTTTTTTGATAATACTGCATATTTTGCACTATTTTTGAGCATGCCTGCTTTTAGCGCACTCCGTAGGTGGTGCTGCTGTTTCGGAAACAGGTTGAACCTCGAGGAATCTGCTCCAGCCCCCCCAGAGGGGACTCCTAATAGGGATATGTATGTGAAGCATGGTCTTTCTTCTATAATGTACAGCACAGTATGGAGGAAATACACCAAAAAGGATCCTGAGTTGCGCTGGCCTTTGTATGGATCGTTTGATATGCGTAAGATTGAGTATGTGGAACAGTGTATGTGTAAACGGCGTGCTCGGCAAGACATGTTTGAATGTGTACGGTTATGGGTGAAGGAAGTACGTGAGCGAGAGAAACGTGAGAAAGCGTTGTTTGATAAAGAGCAACGGAAAAATGATCATGTGCGAGCACAGGAAGCGAAGCGTCGGGAGGAAAGAGAACTGGCGGAGAGACAAGAGAAAGAGCGTAGGTTGCAAGTCTCGGGTCAATATGTTGTCCGCCAGCCACTTTATCCTGTCCTTACTAATCTTGAAGATGATTTTTATTTATTAAATCGTTCTCCGCCCCCTTATGTTGGCGCGTCCGCCCCGAGATCACAGGAGTCTGGATTGGTTTCGGATAAGGTAGACACGTGGTCTATGTTATCAGTTGAGCGTATGGGTGAGCTTCGGAAAATTTCTCTTCGTGCACTTAAGGGCAAGTTGTCCCTTGCTGAATTATTGGACTCTTTGGAACAGTGGCGGGATAGAGAGAAGTTGTATTTTCTGGAAACCTTTTCTGATGAAGTGATTACTGCCTTTCGGAAATATTCAGAAGTTATTGAGCCTGATGATGTAGTATTAGATGCTAAAGCATTACGTAACGGTGTTTTTTCTCCCCCTAAGGCGCCTGATGCGGTCCGGCGGCTGTTTGCATTGCGGGACGCGGCGAGTGACCTAAAAGAGAGAGCGCGCATAAAGGCAAGGGAGGAGGAGCAGTCGGATCCACGTGTCGGCGATGACCAATCATCCACCTCCCACTCAGATAAGAGCGAATTAGTGCATACTAAACCAATGCGAGAGGCGGCACCTTTGTATGTTCCTCCTAAAGGAGCGGGAACTAGTTCGGATATTACTTCCGCCGATGCGAAGGGATATTTTGTGTATAATTGGGTCTATACCCCCTGGCATAGGGCTGATGTTATGGCATTAAAAAATGCATTGCCTGACCCCCGCAAGAATCCAGCGGCCTTTTATGAAGAGGTCGAAGGGGCCTTGAATTCTTGTACTATGACTTTAGCAGATATAGACCTGTTCTTTGGGCTCATTTTACCACCGGATATGTGGAGATCCGTGCGGAAGGTGGATGATCAGGACGCTTTTAAGGCCAAATGGTCTGAGATTGAGGATGAGGATAGGGAGAGAAAACCCGCGCAAAAACCACCGCGGATTATTTTAGATCTTCCTGCTGCTATCTTGACTAAGTTGAAAACAATTATTCCCCCTAAAAAGATTGACTGGAATATGTTAGCATCGTGTAAACAGAAGGTTGATGAATCAGTCTCAGATTTCTTTACACGCTTTGAGGAGACATTTCATGATTTCAGTGGTCAGTCACTTACGGATGATACGGGTCGACATCTTTTTGTGGATAAATATGTGGCGAATTTATTACCGGGAATAGCAGCTCGTTTAAAAGCGAGTGAAAGTTCTTGGTCCATCTCGTCTCCGGCATCCCTCCTGACTATGGCTCAGTATTATGAGCGTCAGGAAGATGAAGCGAAGGGGAATGAGGAGAAGAAAGCGAAAGATTTGAAAACTAAGGTGATGTTAGCACAAGTATATGGTCCGCCTCGTCGGGGTGTAGAAAGAGGTAGGGGAGGATTCTATGGTTCCCCCTTCGGGTCGGTCAGACGTAAATAGAAATCAATGTGCGTATTGTAAACAGTTGGGTCATTGGGCCAGAGATTGTCCGGTGTTGTATGCATCTCGTCAGGGACGTGGTCAGGGACCACCGAGAGGTAGAGGGGGCTTTTCGAATTTCAGAGGGAATTTTAATGATCGTGCTCGCTTTCAATCAATCAATCAAAGACATTTATAGAGCGCACTACTTACCCGTAGGGTCTCAAGGCGCTGGGGGGAGGGGGGTGCCGCTACTGCTCGAACAGCCAGGTCTTCAGCTTCTTCCTGAAGGAGAGGTGGTCTTGGGTCAGGCGCAGGTCGGTCGGGAGGGAGTTCCAGGTCTTGGTGGCCAGGTGGGAGAAGGACCTTCCTCCTGTAGTCGCTCTTCGTATGCGGGGGACGGCGGCGAGGGCGTGGTTGGCTGATCGGAGGTGGCGTTTGGGAGCGTAGAAGTTGATTCGGTTGTTGAGGTAGCTCGGGCCTTGGTCGTGTAGGGCCTTGTGTGCGTGGGTGAGGAGGCGGAAGGTGATTCTTTTGTTGACGGGGAGCCAATGTAGGTCTCTCAGATGTCCGGAGATGTGGCTGGTTCGTGGGATGTCGAGGATGAGTCTGGCTGAGGCGTTCTGGATCCGCTGGAGTCTCTTCTGGAGCTTGGCGGTGGTACCGGCGTAGAGGGTGTTGCCGTAGTCCAGTCGACTAGTGACGAGGTACCTGGGTGACGGTCTTCCTGGTCTCGGTGGGGATCCACCAGAAGATCTTCCGTAGCATGCGTAGGATGTTGAAGCACGCCGAGGAGACGTTGTTGACTTGCCTGGTCATGGAGAGGGAGGAGTCCAGGATGAAGCCCAGGTTGCGTGCGTGGTCTGTCGGTTTGGGTGCGGTGCCCAGGGCGGGAGGCCACCAGGAGTCGTCCCAGGCTGAGGGTGAAGAGCCCAGGATGAGGACCTCCGTCTTGTCTGAGTTCAGTTTCAGGCGGCTGGTCGTCATCCACTCGGCTACCTCTTTCATCCCTTCGTGCAGGTTGGCTCTGGCGGCGGCGGGGTCGTTGGTCAGGGAGAGGATCAGCTGGGTGTCGTCGGCGTAGGAGATTATGCTGAGGTTGTGTTGGCGTGCGATGGCCGCGAGGGGGCTCATGTAGATGTTGAAGAGGGTGGGGCTCAGCGAGGATCCTTGAGGGACGCCGCAGCTAACTTCGGTGGCCTCTGACTTGTACGGTGGTAGGCGGACTCTCTGTGTTCTTCCGTCGAGGAAGGAGATGATCCATTCCAGAGCCTTCTCCTGGATACCGACGTTGCTGAGGCGCTGTACTAGGGTGCGGTGGCAGACAGTGTCGAATGCCGCGGAGAGGTCTAGGAGGATGAGGGCCGCTGTTTCTCCGTTGTCCATCAGGGCTCGGATGTCATCGGTGGCGGCGATGAGGGCGGTCTCGGTGCTGTGGTTGGCTCGGAAGCCAGACTGTGAGGGGTCGAGGGATCCATTTGTCTCAAGGAAGGCGGCCAGCTGCTTGTTGACGGTCTTCTCGATGACTTTGGCTGGAAACGGGAGGAGCGAGATGGGGCGGTAATTCTTGAGTTCGGTGGGGTCCGCTGTGGGTTTCTTGAGTAGAGCGCTGAGTTCGGCGTGCTTCCAGCTCTCAGGGAAGGTGGCGGTGTCGAAGGATGTGTTGATAATGTCTCGCAGGTGGGGTGCGATGACAGCATCGGCCTTGTTGAAGACGTGGTGAGGGCAGGGGTCGGTCGGCGATCCGGAGTGGATGGAGTTCATCGTGCGGGTGGTGTCTTCGGTGCTGATCGGAGTCCAGGCGTGGAGGGTGGTGGTGGGGGGTGGTTGTTCGGTCGTGGTGTGCGTTGGTTGGTTGTTGAAGCTGTTGTGTATGTCCGCGATCTTGTTGTGGAAGTATGAGGCGAGGGAGTTGCAGAGGTCTTGCGATGGGGTGATGTCGTTGCTTCCTGCGCTGGGGTTGGAAAGCTCTTTCACGATGTTGAAGAGTTCCTTGCAGTTGTGTGCGTTGTTGTCCAGCCGGTCCTTGAATGCAGTTTTCTTGGCGGCGCGGATCAGCTGATGGTGCTTCCGGGTGGCAAGCTTGAAGGTGGTCCTGTTGTCCGGTGTTGGTTCCCTTCTCCAGACTTTCTCGAGGGCTCGGCAGTTCTTCTTGGAGCTCTTGAGTTTGTCGGTGAACCATGGGGCTTTCTTGCTGCCGGGTCTGCTGGGCGGGGTCCTCAGCGGGGCGAGCTCGTCCGCGCAGTTGCTGATCCACTTCGTGAGGTTGTCGGCGGCCTGGCTGGGGTTCGCTGAGCTGGCAGGAGGGTGCTGGCTCAGGGAGGTGGCTAGCTGGTCGGCTGTGATCTTGTTCCAGCTTCTGAAGGCAGCCTGTTGCTGGTGGTGGTGGGTCGTCGTTCTTTTGAAGGTGAAGTGGACGCAGCTGTGGTCCGTCCATTGAAGCTCTGTGGCGTGGCTGAAGTCGATGTCTGTGCTGGATGAGAAGACTGCGTCGAGTGTGTGTCCGGCGAGGTGGGTGGGGGTGGACACCAGCTGCTTGAGTCCAAGATTGGCGAGGTTGTCGAGCAGGGTGCTGGTGTTGCGGTCGTTGTTGTTCTCCAGGTGGAAGTTGAGGTCCCCCAGGAGGATGTAGTCAGCGGAGGGGAGGGCATGCGGGCTGACTAAGTCGGCGATGTCCTCGCTGAATTGGGTGCGTGGTCCCGGAGGTCGGTAGATCAGGGTGCCTCTGAGGGTGGTCTTCGGGTCGGTGTGGATCTGGAAATGCAGGTGTTCGGCGGTGGTCAGGGTGTTGTCGGTGCTGGTCGTGAGACGGATGGTGTTCCTGTGGATGATGGCGATGCCTCCTCCCATCTGGTTGGTGGTGCGATCCCTCCGGGTGATCTTGTAGCCCTCTGGGATGGCGATGGCGATGTCGGGAGCTGAAGAGGCGTTCATCCAGGTCTCCATGAGGAAGGCAACGTCTGGAGCTGTGGTGTCGAGGAGGTTCCAGAGTTCGATGGCGTGTCTGTGGACGGAGCGGGTGTTGAGCAGGATGCACTTGAGGAGGGTGCTGCTGGTGTTCGACTTGGCGGGTGCTGGTGTGAGGCAGGTCCGGATGCAGGTGAACTTGCAGGCGTGGCAGCTGAAGGGTCCGTGGGTGTGTCTCGGGGTGGCTTGGTGGCATCCCGGGGTTCGGCCGGTGTTGAGTGCGTTGAGGGTGGCGGCGTCGTACGTCTGGCGGGTGGGCTGGGGTCTTCGGGAGCCAGGGGTTCGGGCGCTGGGCGCGGGCCAGGCACGGACGGGCGCAGACAGGCTTACCTTTGGCGCACCTTCGGCGCACAATCGGCGCGCCCGCTGCGCGTCAACGCTGCGCGTTCGCACGGTCGCCATATATGGCGAAGTGCGCGGGGGGGCGGAGCAGCTGGGAGGCGGGAGCGGGGAGGGTACAGAAGGCAAAAGGGGCGGGGTTTCGCGGTGGTGGCGGGAGGCGGGGAGGGAGGGTGAACGGCGGCGAAAACAGCGGCAAACAGGAAGGAAATACACAATACAGAAAAAAAAACAGGCAATACAATTTAACAAAGCAGATGACAAGGCAAAAACAGCAGGGGCAGGTTAGGAGAGCAGGGACCACGCCGCTCGGGGGCCGGGGGCGTGGTCACGCGCTGGTAGCGAGGCAGTCAAGGCAGGGAGGGAGAGCACACGCAGCAGCTGGTGGCCGTGCGGCGCGGGGGTGTCCTAGAGCTAGGTCACCTTTGTACCTAACGCACAGCAACGAGATAGACCCAATGTATTTGATCGGCAAAATCAGTATCAGATGTCTGGGACTGACCGCTCTGGGTATCATGATTCGCAGCATGCATAGGATTGCGTCGGATGGGGGTTGGAATCAGTTGAAGTACCGGTTGATCAGAAGGGTCCTTATGTTTCAGCAAATGTTTTGGGTTCTACTGATCGGTTCCTAGTTGATACAGGAGCTACTCGCAGTGCACTGTCCAAACAATTGGTTCCGAGGGCTCCCCCATCTGGCTTAATGGTTACATCGGTAGGGTTTGATGGTACACTCTCTCAAAGCCCTCTTTACCGATCTCTTGCGTTCCATGTTGACAACCTTTCTGCATCCTGTCCGTTTTTGCTTGCCCCGAACACGCCCGACAACATTATGGGTCTTGATATGCTCAAGTACTTCAGAGCAACGATCCGCTGCTCCCCTACTGGAGTACGTGTGATCTTAAACGATAATCACCCTATGACAGACCGCATGTGTGTGGTTGCAGAGGATACTGTATTAGCTTCCCTCCCTCATTCTTTGTGGGCTACTTCGGGTACTGATGTGGGACAGATGGTGATTCCGCCTGTCCATATTAGTGTCCAGGAGGGTGCGGTGTTACCGCGCCTCCCTCAGTATCGCATTTCCCAGGAGGGGGAGGAGGCACTCATACAGATTGTGCAGGATTTGATTAAGGTGGGGGTAGTGGAAGAAGTTCCCTATAATGTTTGCAACAGTCCTATCTTACCCATTTTGAAGAAGGATACGGATACCAGGGTTTATCGGTTTATCATTGACTTAAGGGAAGTGAATAAGATACTGATACCTCAGTATCCAGTGGTTTCTGATATCACGACGTTACTCACTTTGGTCCCGCCAACGGCGACCACGTTTTCAGTTATTGATTTGAAAAATGCCTTCTTTTCGATTCCTATTCACCCTGATAGCCGATACCTTTTCGGTTTTACTCTGAATAATAGGTCTTATAGATTTTGTAGAGTCCCCCAGGGCTATACAGAAAGCCCTAGCATTTACAGTCAAGCATTGAAACGGCAATTGGATTCCTTTGTTCTGCCCGAGGGTGTCGCCCTTATACAATATGTCGATGACATCTTGTTGGCGGCCGACACTCCGGAGCTGTGTGAGAAGAGTACGTTATCCTTGCTTTCCTTTTTGGCATCTCACAATCACAAAGTGTCGAAGAAGAAATTGCAATTCTGTAGACCAAAGGTGACTTATTTGGGTCACCTTTTGTCTTAGGAGGGGCGTGAACTCACACCAGATCGTATTCAAGCAATTTTGGACACGCCAGTGCCTTCCACACAGAAGGATGTGCGTGCATTTTTGGGTCTTGCTTCTTTTTGTAGGCAATGGATATTGGGATTTTCACACATAGCTAAACCATTGTTAGCCCTTTTGACAAAAGACACACCAATTCCTCTTCCCTGGTCAAATGAGTGTGAAATTGCCTTCCAGCAATTGCGACAGGCCCTTTGTTCAGCACCAGTGTTAGGTACCCCTGATTATACGAAGCCCTTTTCACTGTATGTGCATGAGAAAGATGGATGTGCATTATCAGTTTTAGTGCAGATGCACGGCGACAAGCAGCGCCCTTGTGCATATTTTTCGGCTGTACTTGATCCTGTTGCCCGAGCATTGCCTGGTTGTTTTCGCTCGGTTGCGGCGACAGCTGTGTCAATACGCCAAAGTGAGGGAATTGTGTTATCTCATAAACTGTTGGTATTAGTTCCCCATGCTGTTGATGCCCTGCTTAATCAGACAAAAACGCAGCATTTGACCAGTGCCCGTTTAACGGGATATGAGTTGACGCTTTTGGCTCCTCATATTACGTTGAAGAGATGTGCAACGTTAAATCCGGCCACATTGTTGCCGTTCCCGGAAACTCAGTCTGAAGCACGAAAAGCACATGACTGTATTCTTGTGACTGAGGAACAGACAAAGGGTCGTATTGATCTCCAGGATACGCCCTTTTCAGATGTAGATGGAGAACTGTGGGTGGACGGATCATGCCTGAAGCTACCAGATGGTACGACTTCAGCAGCGTATGCAATTACCACATTGCAAACAATAGTGGAGACAGCACGCATACCGCAGAAATCAGCCCAAGCAGCGGAACTGATAGCATTAACACGAGCATGTGAGCTCAGTGCAGGATTGTGTGTGAATGTTTATACAGATAGCCGCTATGCCTTCGGAGTAGCGCACGATTTTGGCCTACTCTGGAAGGAGAGAGGGTTTTTAACGTCACATGGAGCACAGATAATGTATGGGGAGTTAGTTCACAACCTTTTGACTGCATTAACATATCCAAAGAAGATTGCTATAATTAAATGTAGTGCCCATAAGAAAGTGGTTGATAAAGTTGGAGAAGGGAATGCTTTAGCAGACCGGGTGGCACGAGAGACTGCGATGCAGCCTGGTGCTACTGCAATGTATGTTGTGAAGTCACAGGCAGAAAGATGGCACGATGCTAGGAGAGAAGTGCTGGAAATACAGAGGACCGCTTCCGATAAGGAACGGGAGCAATGGTCCAATGATGGAGAATTGGATGATGAAGGGTGTTGGAGAAGTAAGCAGATGGATAAATGGAAGTTACCCACAGCCTTTGTACAACCTATGGTTCAGATGGCACATGGACTAGCGCATGTCGGAGCTTCCGCAATTGTTAAATTACTCACACGAGTTTGGGAGCATCCGGAGATCGCTAGTACGGCAAAGAGGGTAGTGCAGACTTGCATGATTTGCCTAAGGTATAACCCAGGAAAGGGTACACAAACTCCAGCAGGAGGATTTGCGACACCTACTGCACCCTTTGAGGTTTTGCAGATGGATTACATTCAGCTCGAGCGCTGTAACAATCTGAAGTATGTTCTAGTAGTGGTTTGTGCCTTCAGCAAATGGGTTGAGGCATACCCTACGAAAGATAATACTGCAATGACTACAGCCAAGATGCTATTGAAGGAGTTTTTCCCTCGATATGGTGTTTGCAGATTGTTGTGGAGTGATAACGGACCTCATTTTATAGCAGACGTTATCAAGTATGTCCTGAAAGGCCTGGGAATTACCCAAAAATTTCATGCAGTGTTTCACCCTCAGTCTGCGGGATTGGTTGAGAAATATAATGGTACTCTAAAGCTTAAGATCGCGAAGATTCAAGCTTCGACTTCTTTGACTTGGCCAGACGCTTTACCGCTGGCATTATTGTCAATTAGATCAATACCGCATTCTCGGACCGGTCTCACACCTTACGAGATCGTGTTTGGACGTCAAATGAATATTTGGGGTCCACCAAAACCGAGTTCAGTGTATGATGTACCTTGTGTAATGATGAATGATTATCTGGCACAGTTAACGGATAATTTGGTTTCTATTCATCAACAGGTTCGAGAAGCGCTCCCTGATCGGTCCACAGGTGAAGGTCATAATCTCCGACCTGGAGCTCAGGTTATGCTGAAAGTCTTCGAAAGGACGAACAGTCTGGAGCCGAGATGGGTTGGTCCTGAGCAAGTCTTGCTCGCGACGAGGACAGCTGTGCGGGTTTCTAATCGGAAGAACTGGATCCACTCCTTGCACTGTCGTAAAGTGCCGCCTGGATTGGTGGAGCCTGCTGTGTTGACCGACCATCGAGAAATCCTGACTGCGGAGAAAGGCCGTGCTGTGGAACCGAACGACACTGAGGAGCTCTTCCCGGACCAAGTGATTCCTGGAGGAAGAAGATATCACCTCAGACCAAGGAAGTGATTGCTGTATCCACAGTTGTCAGAACGGCCCTTAGGTTAGTGAAACGGAGAGCCAATGTGGCAAGGGGGGGGGGATCAGCCCTGCATTAGTGTAGCGACACCCGTCTTGGCCCGCTGGTGAAGAAATCAACGGCTGCCTAAGGGGAAGAGTTCTGACAACCTTTTAGCTTCAGGAAGATATTGACTTCTTATTACAAGATGGAGAAGAAGAAGATTCTTTGTGCGACGAGCTTTATTATCATTGTAGTTATTGTTGGTACAACCACGTGGTTTGTTGAGGATGTGACTCCTGCCCGTGAGTTGCTTGTTTTGACCACTCCAGTGCCTGAGGAGCACTATTTTTATACCCTTCCGTATCAAGAATTGAAGCATCGTCAGTCTTATTTGAATAACACTTTCATCCAGATGTTGCATCATACCCATGTTGCTACAAATGCTACGAACTGTTGGATATGTGGCATGATGCCAGCTCATCAGAAGAAAGGAGGAACTCCGTTCATACCTCTTCCTTTTTCTCATAATGGCTCTTGTAGAGCATGGTACACTTTGCTTTTTGCCACACGGAAACCTACAGTGGGACGACTACTTTTCAGACTCAATAAGGAATGTCATCAAGATAAAGATGGTTATCCACAAGCGAATGGGACAATATGGGAATGGGAAGAGTATCGACCAGACAATGAATCGATCCCCTACATTTTCACGAATACTAGAGACAATGTAGGGAAGGAAAAATTTGTGATTCAAGTGGCACAAGCTCAAGCGGACCTGTGTGTCCAGAGTGTGGGTTATATTCCTGTTGGTGTTAGTGACTGTATCATTATCCTGAATATTGATGGGTTGAATAACAGTACTTTTTTAGCCTCCCATAACACATACTTTGTATGTGGGAATAAGGGTTATTATCGTTTGCCAGCCGGTTGGTCCGGAGTATGTTATGTAGCATTCCTATTACCTCCTGTATTCTTGGCACCTGCATCTTATCATAAAGATTTGAAGTTGTTGAATAATGTGACTGTAAATAGGTATAAACGTACTCTATCCATTGATGATGTTGATCAAACTGATACTAGCTTGCAGCAGTATATTGATTTTAACTTAGGATTGTTTTTCTTTGTTGGAGCTGCCCTAAATAGTAGGAAAGTTCGAAGATTAACAAGAGTTGTAGAGGCTGTGACGAATCAAACCGCTGCTGCTCTTGGGAATCTTACGGAAGAATTACAAATTACTAGAATTGTTGCATTACAGAATCGTATGATATTAGATGTTATGTTAGCTGACCGAGGTGGAGCATGTAAAATTATCGGAAGTAGTTGTTGTGTGTTTATTCCTGATCATACGCCATCAGTTTATAATGCTATCAATAAATTGCATAAAATTGCAGCAGAAATCCATACAGAAAATGGCACTTGGACCTTTTCTGGATGGTTTTGGGCATTGATCACTACATGGGGATGGAAGGTTTTAACTGGTCTCTGCATTATTGTGGCAATTCTGTTTTCCTGCTGTATCTGTGTCCAGTGTGGCCCTTTACTCTGTTCTTTATGTGTGTCATTTTGTATTCCTGATAAGAAATCTATTGCCAATGTCACCTATCAGAAACATTTAACCAAAGAGGTGGAAGAGATGATGAAAATTGACATATATGATGATCATCCTAATAAGCCGAATGTCTTCAGTAAATGCTGAAAGGGTCGTCTGTTGAAAACTAAAACGGCGATATGATTAAGCATTCACTAAAGACATGAATTCTCTCCTAGTTAAAACATGTTTTCCGTCTTATGTTGCCTAATGTCCGGACTCCATTTTGTACTGTCATGTCTCCACGTGCTCAGCACGAGAAGAGTCCTATCTTCGTGTTAGTTGCTCTTGTAATCTGCCTAGTAACAGTCTATAAATAGTTCCTTTGTCCGTCTGGCGCATGTCCAGACTTGACCACATCTGTTATCAGTTAGTCCTTGCTTGACCATGTTTTCGCGGGCTAGGAGTGTGTTAACTCCGCCCACATATTGATTCTGTATCGAAAATGACCATAAAAGGTAATGAATTCTGCCTCATGTTGTATCCACCCACTTATGAGCCCCTCTGTTGTGTATAAAAGGGGACTGTGTACGCAAGTTCTTTGTGCTACTCTATGCAATACTGAAGAGTGTTGTATGGATTGTAGGACCACCCTTAAGGATTAATTAACTTTGTCTTTGTATTTTGCAGTTTCCGTGCCAACTTCCTTCTAGCTTTTGTTACAGGAGAGCGAACCCTTGTATTCTGCGGGCCTAGCTGGGGCCTGTATTTATCACTGTTATCCCATTATATGGAGATAAAATGAGGTGCCCCAAACCTCAAACTGTAACAATTCCTTTGAATAATCCCAGAAAAGAGGTAGTAATATCTGATGATCAGGCTAGTGAGTGCGATTCAGTCATTTCATTAATGGATCTTCCAATAAGAGAACCTTTAACTGAAACTCCGAAAAGAGTCACATCCCGAAATTTAAAAGAAAAAGGGTCTATGGTACCTTTAGGAACTAGAGGCTCAACAGCGGTCACTCCAAAAGATTTGGAAAGATGGGCACAGGGAATAGAAAAACGAAGCTCAACACCAAAGATCTTAGATATTTACAGATTGAAAGTGGAGTTGGAAGAAATAATAGCTGGAAGTGTGGGAGTTGTTGTTTATATGTAGGAGTACAACCAGAAATGCAAAATTGTTTCATGAGAGATTGACAGAGGTTGCTTCAGAGATTGGAGTGGATATGGGGAGATCAAAATTATTACAGAAACCATATAGAGTGGCGTTTACTGATAAGGATTTGGAGAATATGAATGTGTCCGGTAAAAGACTACAGATAAAAGAGTTAATGAACATTTTGCAGAAGTGGGGAGACATTGACAAGTGGAGGACTAGGTGGACAAGAAAGAAGGAGGAAGCACAAGCAAAGGAAGCATCATCTGCATTCTTACTAAAAGAATCAGAAAAAGCAGAGAGATTGTGCCCCATGAGAGAGGTTCCTGGTGGTGGATATTTTCATGTTCCGTGGAGCAGACAGGATATTTTGTCATTTACAAACGATTTCCCTAGGTTAAGAGAGAAACCCGTTGAATGGTACAAAGAGGTTGAAAGATTTGTGAAGGTTTCGAAGGTTCTGTTGAAGGATCTGGATGGTCTGTTTGATATTGTGGTACCTGCTGACTTATGGACAGAGTGTAAGATCACAGTTGATTGGCCAAGTGAGGAGTATGCTCGAAAACAGGAGCACCCTCAGAAGAGGTGATTAAGAAATATCACCAAGTAATTACTTTTCTGAAAGGGAAAATCCCTCCTAAAGAAACAGATTGGATAAAGATAGCTAGAACAACTCAAGAGCCAAATGAGTCTGTACATGCATATTATGAGCGGTTACTGCAGGTGTTTAAGCAGTATAGTGGCTTCGAGAACATTCGTGATAAGGATATGGGACATTTTATGTATCGGTTTGTCAATGGTCTGAAACCAGAGATTAGTCAGATGATTCAGCAGCACATGTTGTGCTGGCAGAGCAAGACGATCGACAAGATTTTGAAGTATGCCAAGTATTGTGGAGATGACATTGAGGCAAGGCTTAGAAAGCTAAAAGAGAAAATGATGTGGGCACAAGTGAAATTGGCAGAACAGCAGGAAAATGAATTAAATACCCAGAATGATAATCAGGTGAAAGAGCAGAATCCGAATGATCAAGCGGCGAATGGTGATAAAGTAAGAGGACGAATGAATAGAGAGGAAGCGAAGAATAAGTTTCCTTGTCATGCGTGCGGAAAGCTTGGACATTGGAAGAAGGAGTGTAAGAATATTCAGAATAATAATGGGCCAAACCAAAATTTAAATCCACAGACGCAGAATGAAGTGATTATGAATCAGGCGCAGTAGGTAGTTACTCCACAGTATCAGGTGCCACAAGCACCTATGCCAAACTTTGTGAACACTCAAAAATACAGTGCGGATGCCGGATTTCACGAAGGAAGTGGTAAGAAAAATTCTGTGGTTACACAATATTTTTTTACAGAATGATAATGACGAAGCAGACTTTGTGCAATGACGGTGCCTGAGGGGGGAGGAAGAGGCGTGCGTGCTTGGCGCATTCTTGCCGGTAGATCAGTCAGGTCCATTTATTGATGGGAAAGTGGAAGGTAGTGATATCACTTTTCTATTGGATACTGGTGCTACCCGGTCTACTGTGAGAACAGCAGACATCCCAGACCTACCCCTCTCGGGAGTATCTATTTAAGTTGAAGGAGTGTCGAATCAACAAATTAGAAACCCAATCACAAAACCGATGGAGGTATATATTGGAAATTTTAAAAACATGCATCGGTTCGTAGTTTGCGATTCCAGTCCATTAAATCTATTGGGAAGAGATCTATTGTGCAAAATGAACTGCACCATCTACTGTACACCAGATGGTGTTGCTTTCCAAACCCCTGATGAAGACGTTGTATACAAAATGATGCTAGCTAAACAGGGTGCTGAAGTAGATGAGATGTTTTCATTGATAACTGAAAGTGAATTGCCAGAAGAATTGAGAACCACAGTGAATCCAGAAATGTGTGGGATTTTACACGAGAGATATAGGGCAGATGTCAAATGTAGATCCAGTGAACGTGACGGTGAAAGAAGGTGCAGTTTATCCAAACACATGACAGTACAAAATGAGTCCAGAAGTGAAAGCAGGAGTTGCTCCAGAAATTGACCGAATGATTAAACAAGGCATTTTAAAAGAAATAATGGGTAGTCCTTGTAATTCACCAATAATGGAACTTAAAAAGCCTAGTGGAAAATACAGCATTGTACAGGATTTGAGAAAGATCAACAAATTTGTAGTGCCTTGTTGCCCCATAGTGCCAAATACAGCAGTGATCCTTTATCAGATACCCTGGAATGCAGGCTGGTTTACAGTAATTGATTTATGCCAAGCCTTTTTCTCTATTCCTTTGCATCCAGATAGCCAATATTTGTTGGCTTTTAGGTTCGAAGACCGTGTCTTGGCATGGTGCCGAGTTCCTCAAGGGTATACAGAGAGTCCCTCAAATTTTAATCAGATCCTGAAAAAGTGTCTAGAAACATTGGTCATGCCCAGAAATTCAGTTTTGTTTCAGTACATTGATGACCTACTGGTGGCACCAAAGACGCATGAAGATTGTGTCACTGACTAAATTGTATTACTCAACCATTTGGCTGAAGGAGGACACAAAGTGTCTCCAGAGAAATTGCAGTTTTGTCAACAAGAAGTTCAATATTTAGGCCACAAAATAGAAAGAGGAGTCAGAAAAGTTATCCCAGAGAGAATAAAGATAATCAAACAAATGCAACTACCTCAGACACAAAGGGAAATGAGAATGTTTCTTGGAGTAGTTGGGTATTGTAGGCAGTGGATAATCAGGTTTTCCCTGCTGGCAAAACCATTGATTCAGTTGACTCGGAAAAGAGCAAAGGGTCCGATTGTCTGGAATGATGAGTGCGTGGAAGCGTTTGTGAAATTGCAAAATTGTCTGTGTGAGGCCCCTGCCTTAGGCATGCCTGATTATACGAAAGAATTTGCACTGTTCTGTTGTGAGAGAGAAAATTGTGCACTTTCAGTTCTGATTCAAAGGCATGGATTAAGCTGACGTCCAGTAGCATATTTCTCTGCTACTCTGGATCTTATGGCTTCAGCTTTACCTGGCTGCTTAAAAGCAGTAGCTGCTTCTTGTATGAGTATGGAGCAAAGTGAATCAATTGTGATGGGACATCCAGTTAAAGTTTACGTCCCACATTCAGTTGAGATTCTTTAAACAAGAACTTGAACACAGCACCTTACCCCTTGTCGGATAACTAAGTATGAAAGAGTGATTCTGGGAGCGGAAAATGTGACAGTAATAAGATGTACAATAATGAATCCTGCCACATTATTGCCAGACCCATGTTGTGAAGAAGTGAAAGATGAAGTGGATCATGATTGTCTGGATGTGACTGAGATGTGTACTAAGCCCCGCCCGGATATAAAAGAAGTGCCCCTGAAAGAGCCAGATCATGAGCTATTTGTAGATGGGTCATGCATGAGAACAGAGGGAGGAGGATTTAGTGCAGCTTACGCTGTATGTAAAATATTGGGGGTCATTGAAGCATCCTGTTTACCGGGAGTCAAATCTGCACAAGTAGCCTAATTGGTGGCCTTAACAAAGGCATGCAAAATTTGGAAAAATTGGAGGATAACAATATTCACGGACAGTCAATATGGTTTCGGGGTTGTGCATGATTTTGGCCAGCTCTGGTTGCAGAAGGGATTTCTGACTTCTTCAGGATCTCCTATAAGAAACGGCAAACATGTAAAAGAATTGTTGGAAGCAATACAATTGCCAAAGAAATAACAGTGGTCAAGTGTGCTGCTCACCAGTCAGGAAATGACTATGTGGCGGCAGGTAACAGATACGCTGACCAAATTGCTCAATATTGTGCAAGAAATAACATGGCACTTAACAGAAAAATTGAAACAAATGAGATCAGCCGCCAACGTATGTTTTTCTCAGCTCTACAAACATGAGATGAGGTTAGACAGTTGCAGGATGAAGTTGAGGCAAATGAAAAGGAAATCTGGATAAAGTCAGGTTGTTAAAGAAGGACAGAAGATGATGTATGGGTATACACCGATGGCAGACCAGTCATGCCAGACTCCATACTCTCTCAAATGGCAAGAATGTATCATGGGGACACACATCTTGGTAGGGACGCAATGATTAGATTATTCAGACAGACTTGGTATAACCCAAAGTTCAGGGTAGTCGCAGAGAGCCTTTGCCAAAGATGCTTGATCTGTCAGCAGTTGAAGACAGTGGTCAGTTGGGGAAAAATTGGAAAGGCAGAAGGACCATTCACAAGACAGCAGCTTGACTTCATGTAGTTGTCTCCAAGCAACGGAATGAAGTACGTCCTTGTCATAGTGTGTCTGTTCTCGAGACGGGTTGAGGCATACCCCACAAGAAGAAATGGCAGTCTCACAGTTGCTAAATTACTGTTGAGGGAGTAGATTTCTCGTTTTGGTTTCCCAGTCACTTTGGAATCAGATAGACGACCTAATTTTAATAATGAAATAATTTGATTAATCTGTGAAGCATTCAATATTGAACATAAACTGCACTGTGCATACCGTCCAGAGGCTTCTGGAGTGGTTGAGCAACTAAATGGCACAATCATGTCAAGGTTAGGAAAAGTGTGTGCATCAACATCACTGAAATGGCCAGATGCATTGCCTCTTGTGTTGATGGGACTCTAAAGTATTCCTGACAGAAAAACAGGATTGAGTCCACATGAAATACTCATGGGAAGGGAAATGAGACAAGCATTTATTCCTGGACATAAATTGATGAATATAACTGATGATCTGGTATTGGACTATTACAAAGGATTGGCTGACCTAGGGCGTTCTGTCTCTCACCAGGTTGGAGAAGATGCAGTTGCCAGGCAGCCAACACAGGCGCATGATTTGAATCCTGGAGACTGGGTGGTAGTGAAGAAACACGCCAGAATGTCGTGCCTAGCACCCAGGTGGAATAAACCACGTCATGTCATACTGGTCACTACCACAGCAGTGGAACGTGCAGGTTTACCCAATTGGATTCATGCCAGTCATACCAAAAGAGTTCCAGGGCCTACTGAAGAAGAACAGCAACTGATTGAACCAGTTGAGACAGCTGAAGGTTGTGAAGTCGGAAAATCCAGAGTGATAGATTCTGAAGTGAGAGACGAGGAACAACCGAACACAAGTCAGGAGGGATGGATACCAGTGACTGACATACCTGAAGTTGTTAATCAGACAAGAAGAAGAACCAGATTAGAGAGACAGGAAAGTAGTGAGGATCTGATAGGTGTAGAAGAACGCGCTCAGGAAGAAGTGAATAAAGCTACTCGAGACCCTGAGCAGGACCAGACAGGGAAAGAAAAATATACTGGGGCAAAAGCAAACAGAACTATTCAAAGACCTGAGCAGGGACAGACAGGAAAAGAAGAACATGTTCAGGCAACAGAAGAACAAATTGAAGTGAGACCTGAACAGGACCAGTTAGGGGAAAAAGAAGAAGTTCGGGCAGAAGAAGAAAAAGATCAATTTGAAATAAGATCTGAACAGGACCAGATAGAGGAAGAAGAACAGGTTCAGGCGGATGAAATAACAACAATAAGACCTGAACAGGAACATGTAGAGAGTGATTTAGAAGAAGAACAGATTGTGCCTAGACATACTGAAAATAAAAGAACTTTAGAACAAGATGGAGAGGGTGAAAGTGCAGTTCAGGTTAAAAGGTTCAGAAAAGGTGATAACTGGCCAGGTGGAGTGAAAAGATTGAGATACTATCTGAGAAAAACAAGAGAAAGACCAGAGCAAGTGAATGAGGTTACTAGTCAAACTCAGTCTAAACAGTCAATTGTGAGAAATACACGAAGAAGCCCAAGACTGAGAATTTTGAACAACAAATACAAGTCCACTGAGTGGACCTATGTATTATTAGAAGAATTTGAGAATTTAGATTTGAGTAAGGAATCAGAAGAAGTAGATGTTGCACAGATTGATGAAAGAAAATTGAGGCCACCTTAAAAACAAGACTTTGAATTTCCATGTGAAGAACGAAAGAGAAGAAAATATCTTCTCAGATTAAAATGGCAAAATATGAAGCCACTGAGCAACCAAAACCGAGTTTAAAATAAAGATGTTGTAGAGCTTGCATATGTAGCATTTTATTAGTGATCTTAGTAAGGTTATTTCTAACAGTAACAGTGCCTTTAATGATGATAACAAATAAGAAGAATGATACAGTTACTAATGAGAAAGCAGCTACAATAAAAGGAGATAGGGTAGAATTAGAAGCAGCAGATGAGACAGATTTTCATCACACAGTATTAGATAATGATGTCTTTAAATGTTTTTACAAAATTGTTATTTCAATATGTAGATACAATGGAAATTAATGATTGTTATGTCTGTATGAAGTTACCAGCGTCAGTGTCAGAGGGAGTTACCTACCACCAATTACCTTTAACACATGGTATATCATGTAGTGTTCTAGCAAGTCTGTTTTATTAAACCGGAAAACGTCAGTATTATTATTCAAACCTGGATGTAGTATTTCCAGAACTTCCTATTCGAAAGAATATGAATCTAGTACTTAGTAGTCAAGATGCACAGTTCATGGGTGAATTCTTCTTAACAATAAAATCAATAGATATAGCAAAAGCACACAAGAATAATTTAACATGTATATTACGTGAAGAAGAGAAAGTGTTTTTGAATTTAGTTGAGGGAAGGAGACAGGATTTTAAAAAGAAAGCCGCTGAACAGAAAACTCATGTACCACCATGGGCTTGGAAAGAGGGAATTTATTCAACTGGCAAGGCTCATGCTGCAATGTCCCTGGACTTTGTAAAGAAAGGAAAAACCTGCCTCCACAGGTTAAAGACAGATTATAATAACGTATTTATTGGTTCCAGTGAATGTGAACATAACTTCCTAATTTTGGGAGGTTGGGGACTAAATGGGGGAACTGATCCTGTATTTCCTGGGGTTTATTACGTGTGTGGGAATAATACTTATTATAAGTTGCCTGCACGGTGGTATGGAAGCTGATACTTTGGGATGGTATTACCGAAAATGTATCATGTAAAGAGAATCACTGGAAACAATGAAAACACTAATGGACTAACACGGAGAAAGAGGGGTAGTTTTTCAGAAATAGTAGGTGATATATCTGGTGAATTGATACCTTCAGTGGGAGTCATTTTGAATTCACATAGAATTTGTAAACTGTTGACAGTAATGGATCGTCTCTCGAATGATACTGCTGCGGGTTTCTTGATGATTAATACAGAAATGGTTGCAATTAGATCCATGGTTTTACTAAATCAACCTGCGCTTGATATTTTTTACTAGCAAAAGAGGGCGGAGTCTGTAGAATGCTGAAAGTTCAACATTGTTGCACTTACATTCCTGATAAAAGTAAGGAAATCAGAGGGTATATTAAGAATATTAAAAAACGTCATGAAGATTTGAAACCACTGGAGGTTGACAGTGTATGGGAAAGACTAACAAAGGGTATTTCTTCAATAGGGACTTGTTTTTCTGATTTAGGGGAAAGTATTTAAGGTCAAATAATTCTTCCAGTAGTTGGTATAACGATAATTGTTTTAGCAATACTGATTTGGTGTAAATGTTGCAGAAACAAAGGAAAAGGAAGAAAATATTAAGTGAATGGGAAAAGAAAGAAAAGAAAGAGGGAATACGAGGAAATACAAATGGAGGAAATGAAAGGGAGAATATACAAAAAGATGTAAGATTTAGAAAACAAAGATGAAAATAAGAAAGATAAAGAGGATAATGAGAAATGCTAAAAGTTGGCATCTGAGAAGGGATGAGTAATTTTGTGATGGCTCAAAATGGCATCAGAAAGGGGATTGATGGAGCAAGGACTCGTAGAAAAGAGACTTGCTCGGAAGCAATCCACTTCTTTAACTCACTAACAAATTATTTAAATTGTTTTGAGTTAAACTAATGCGCACCACATGAATACGCGGGTTAGTGAAGCTTCTTAATGTGTCTACTAACGTGGATAACATGAACGAAGGACTAAAACCGCTTTAAACGGGAAATCTTTATTGCGCATGCGTCAACTACATCTACGTAGGATGACGAGCTATCGCTTGGAGGGCAATTCTTGTGCATGAGCAGAAGACACTAAAATGGAGTCTTGAAGACTCGCGTGCATGGCATCTGCTTAGCTGAAATGAAAAAAAGCTATTTTACTAATGCTGGAAAAGTATTAATACATAAAGGGGAATAGAGTAGAGGTGGGTGGTATACAGTGCGACCACTTTATTTGTGAAATTAATATTTGTCTTTCTGACTTTATCTCTAGTGCGCATTTGGGCCTCTCTTGTATAACTGAAGTAAGCTGAGTAAAAGGAAGACTGCGCATGTCCACTGAAATGTTAACCCGGAATGATGACTTGTATGCTGAACGGAAGCCAAGGAAACAAGTGATATACTCTGGGAACGGATGGTGAAAAGTTCAACGATATGGACTTGCATTCTGAATGGTAATAAAATGTTGGAAGAGTGACATGAACGCGTACGGGAACTAAAACTGTAAATAAAAATTAAGGGGATGGGTTTGCGAAAAGTAGTGGGACTGAAATAATTAATGACATGTAAGCATGGTGCGATGGAGCTTCCACCCTTGCCTGACCAATCATATTTTGTATTTTTATGATATTGAAACTTTAGTGGGTGGAACATGAAGAACGGAAGGTATAATTAAGATAGCTTTAGTTAGTTAGTTAGCAGAGTTCGGGATGCTGTCCGTGTAGCGGGCGATGCTGTTGCTGGGATAGATGCTGTGAGATGCTGATGAAGAGCCGAATGCTGAACCTACTATCCTAATTGAATTGGGTTAGATCAGAAGATCGAGGAGGAATCTTGAGGAGGAAGAGAGTGTCAGAGAGGGGTGCGGCGCAATCGTCGGTATTCTAGAGAGGTCAACTTTCCTGTCCTGAATCCTGTCCTGAAGTCTTTGTCACCGGACCTATCTCATGGGACCCTTACCAGCTCCTTGGCCAGGGGGTTGGTCTTCCACACCATTATTGGTAACTATAATTTCACGTTATTTGCAGATGTTCTTTTCTCTCTGTCCTCTCCCTTTCTGAGCATTGATGAGTCCGTAGTATATGTTTGATGATTAATCAATTAAATTTTCTCTCCTATAAATGATGGTGATTGTACTGTATTTGTGAAGTGGTTCCCATGCATTTAATTTAGATAAAGATTTAAAACTCTCTGTCTGTGGTTATTTACTTTAAGGTATAGAAAAGTTAGAATTATGTTAATTATCACCATCAACTAGCTCAACTAATGGTCCATCGACCAGAGGAAAGAACTTTTTGATCAGTGAAAAGTTACTTAGGAGTAAGAAATAACTAAGCCTAAAACATTGTGAAAATATAAACTTTGACAAACCAGCGGTTTGCTCAATTGTGTGTGTTTATGGGCCCAGGTGAGTATATGGTAGTAGAGTATCTGTTGTTGGCACACCGCTGGATCACCTGTGTCAGAATTCATGGTTGATAGACCTTAGGCATGTAATAGGATCATATTTTGAACAGATACATTATTGAGTAATGTATAAATAACTCCTCTGGGAACACCATTATATGTTGACTATGATGAAACATGACAGCCTCCAGGGTGTGCGAGGGCTTTCAGTTCTGATCATAGGGATCCCCCCCACCCCTCTGGGTCCTTCTGATCAGTTTTCAAATCCATCTTTGAGCACTTTCTCCTCATCCCCCACCGCAAAGGAACTGCACCCCTCTTTGGTGTGAAGTTCTTTTGCTAGACTCATAAATATTGTGCACAGGGGGTGGCATCTGAATAAAAGAAAGGAGTCAGTTCCTCTATGAAATGAAATGGCGATTTATAGAGCGCAAAATAATCACCCGAGGGTGTCAAGGCGCTTACTCGTTAAGACCAGATTTTGACTAAAGGATTCGCATGGGACAGATGTACTACAGAAAGAAAGAGTATGCAGTTCCTCAGAATAGAGGGAGAGTGAGAGTGTAGGGAAGAGACCGTGTAAAAGAGGAAAGGGAGTTCCTCTAGTCGGAACTAGGGTCCTCACACACCAAGCAAGCTAGGTGTCATGCTTCATCATATGGACCTGCTCCTCGTCGGGTCGGCGCTGCAATACCCGACGGGCACCCTTAAAGGGGCTCTTTAGCGGAGATCTTCTGTTCCTGGCCGTATGGTGTAGTGCGTGTGAGGGGTCTAGTGGTGTAGATGTGAATGCGTGTAGGTGATTAAAACAAGTTGGATAATCCAAAAATAGGACTATCCACTTGATTAAAAAGCAAAAACAGAGTGGCAGCTAGCTGACGTGAGGGTTCAGCTTAGCTATGCTCTTCTGTGATAATCAAGTGGATAGCCACTCCTAATAAAGTCCTATTTTTGGATTATCCAACTTGTTTTAATCACCTACACGCATTCACATCTACACCACTAGACCCCTCACACGCACTACACCATACGGCCAGGAACAGAAGATCTCCGCTAAAGAGCCCCTTTAAGGGTGCCCGTCGGGTATTGCAGCGCCGACCCGACGAGGAGCAGGTCCATATGATGAAGCATGACACCTAGCTTGCTTGGTGTGTGAGGACCCTAGTTCCGACTAGAGGAACTCCCTTTCCTCTTTTACACGGTCTCTTCCCTATACTCTCACTCTCCCTCTATTCTGAGGAACTGCATACTCTTTCTTTCTAACGATTAACCGGGCCCGTATGCTGGACCTCCTCTTAAAAGCCCACTAGTCCCTCCTTTTGATAACACAGATGTACTACAGGTCACGGTCTGACTACTGTTTTAGTCGATGGGGAATCTCTCTTTCAGATCGTAATGCCCTCACACACCTGTAAGGGTGTCATGCTTCATATAGGGCGCTCCTTGTCAGACCGGGGCTGCAATGTCTGACGGGCCTGGTGGCATCTTTGGCAGAGTTCTTTTGATCTGAGAACGCCGTATGTGAAGGGTGTATGTGGGCTAAAGGTAAGTGATTAATGGTGTGTATAAAGTGACTTAGTGATTTAAAATAGGCACCAGATCCTGCAAATCGTTTGTTGGGCAACTCGTCTCCACTCACCTGCGAGGTTCTGTGGACCCTGGACTCTGCTGGCTGTTTCTGCTGCCCTGCGCCCTGAAGTGCTCCTGGTCTCCCGCCGCCGCATTCACAACGTCCGCGGCCGCAGTGGGGAGACAGGACTACATGTCCCAGGAGGTTTAGCGGGCACACACCACCTGATGTACAGCTGCGCGCCAGGAGGCGCTTAAATTACCGCCACCGCTCCGGCAGAGCGAGTTTCTTTTCCTGCAAATCGTTGTTGGGCAACTCGTCTCCACTCACCTGCGAGGTTCTGTGGACCCTGGACTCTGCTGGCTGTTTCTGCTGCCCTGCGCCCTGAAGTGCTCCTGGTCTCCCGCCGCCGCATTCACAACGTCCGCGGCCGCAGTGGGGAGACAGGACTACATGTCCCAGGAGGTTTAGCGGGCACACACCACCTGATGTACAGCTGCGCGCCAGGAGGCGCTTAAATTACCGCCGCCGCTCCGGCAGAGCGGGTTTCTTTTCCTGCAAATCGTTTGTTGGGCAACTCGTCTCCACTCACCTGCGAGGTTCTGTGGACCCTGGACTCTGCTGGCTGTTTCTGCTGCCCTGCGCCCTGAAGTGCTCCTGGTCTCCCGCCGCCGCATTCACAACGTCCGCGGCCGCAGTGGGGAGACAGGACTACATGTCCCAGGAGGTTTAGCGGGCACACACCACCTGATGTACAGCTGCGCGCCAGGAGGCGCTTAAATTACCGCCGCCGCCCCGCGACGCGGGATCGCGCGCGGGTAGCGCCGGGTGAAGCCCGGGACCGTCTGTGGCCGTCCGGGGCCGGAAGAGGCCGGGCCGGGCAACACCTCTTGGCTCTGGACTTCGGGTTAGTTTGGACTGTAAATCTCACTATTAACGAGTAGTGTTTTAATCGTTACACAGTATTCAGTCATAAGCTACATAGCGTGTTGTATGTTATTTTATTCTTGTATTTTTTAGCATTTAGCTATCATACCTAGAGGGATTTTTTTTACCCGCATTATACTAGTCTGCTAGTCCCCAACTGAGTTATGGGGAAACATACTAAACCCTCTTTGAGTCGGCCCATGACCAGACAATTAGCTAATCTGAATCCTCCGCTGCCAAGTTTGACAGCGATAGATAAAATGTTGCAGAAAACAATTGGGGTGGTTGCTACAGCCATTGAAAATACGGAAAGACGGCTGTCCATTACTCCTGCATTTACCATGGAACCCCCACATGAGGGCTCGGCTGATGTGTCCACATATCAGGTGGATATGGAAGCTATGACATCTATGCTGCCATCTTTTACCCACTTACCTTGTGCACAGGTGATTGCAGTTGAGCCTGAGCGCTCGGAAATTGGTCCATTATCTTCTTCTTTTGTTTCTATAGTGGCCCCCACGAAACGGGTAAAATCAAAGAAAAATAAACAGAAAACAAAACAAAGGACCTTCAACTCTGCCCCCCCTGATCCTGGCCTTGCCTCTTTAGACCAGATCCACCAACCTGCTACTATTAATCCACCGGTTTGGGCTTCTAATTTATTATTAGATCTTCAATCGCACATTGATCACTCCCTAAACCTTTTCCTAAAAACCCTGTCATCTAAAATAGACAGGCTGGTATCCCTTGTTAATACCAAAGGTATAGGGCCACAACAGTCACACCCTGATCCATTGCCCATTTCTCGCTCCATGGTAGGCAGTATTACCCAAGCTAAGACTACAAATCCTGCTTTCCAGGGCCAGCCTAGTGCCCGCTTGCCCCCTACTTCCTCGATTTTATCCCAGCCCCCTTTGGCTCTACCAACTGCCCCTTCTCCTTCTGTAGGTTCTCCTACTCCCCGGAACGCTCCCCGAATCTCTATTGCTCCATCAGCATGTGACCAGCCTCTGAGCAATAAGGAACACAGCCCACGGGGTCCTGGGGGGGGTAGGACCCTTCCTAGTACGGGAGGGAATCTAGCCCCTCGGAATCTGGTTAATTTTCTGCCATTTGTACAGCTCCCCCCCGAGTCTGCCCCGTATGTGATTGTGCTCACAGGAGTTCCTCCGTTACCTAGTTCTAAGGGGGAAACCTACTACGAATTAAAAAACAAAGTCACACATTGGTTGTCCAAAAATAGACCACTGAATGGAGCCGGTAATGGGGAGATCCTGTTTGTTCGTAGGGTTAGTTGGCTAGGGACCCGCCCAAAGGACATTAGTGGGGATTGCGTTTTGATCAACTTTAGGGACCCTGGAGTAGTGGGACATATACTGGATTTCGTCGGGAAGCTTAAACTAGGTTCTATTGATACTTCCCATTTGGGGTATTTTTATCCTCATCCTAATATCCGGAGCACGGTAGGACTCTCACACTCCCACCATCCTACCCATAATTTTTTATTCAATATCCCGGTTGCTAATCGTTTTGATGTGCTTAGTTCCGTGGATTGACCATCATCCGGAAGGAACACCAAGGGTAGGCACACGCGTATAGAGGGGAATTTTGGTAGAGAGGTTTATGGAGTGGCGAGGGATTCTTCCCTGACCACATTTGGTATCGGGAGTCGACCTACTTCCCTCCCCCTTCCCCATTTGAACAATAGCCTTATGGAAGGATACCCCGAGCTGGGTCTCCTTGAACATACTGCCTCGCATGGGTCCTCTGTTTCTCCCCAGTTGGTGGCCGGTCCTTGTTCCACACCCTCTCGTAGACCACTAGTAGGGTCCTGGAATGTGGCCGGACTAGAGACCAAACTCTCTGACCCTGAGTGGGGAGAGCTAATGGACCAATTCGATATCTGTTTACTTCAAGAAACTTGGCTCCGGTATAGCCCAGCGAGGGTGGGTCACGCAACTTATTCTATTCCCGCGGTCCAAGGTGCAAGGGGTAGACCATCGGGGGGGTTAGTTATTTGGGTTGCAACCCATTTAGGTTGCTCTGTAAAATCAATCGATACTAAATCCCCTGATATCTTGTGCCTGTTACTTACCTTCCCTGCCGGATATTCGCTGGTAGTCCTAAACGTTTACCTACGCCCCTATCCGGCTCAGCTGGGGTTGTCAATTTTGGGAGCTTTGGATGAGGTACTACACTCCCTTCCACCTACATCGCACAAATTACTAGGTGCGGATTTTAACTGCCACTACGAACCTCTCCTCGGGATTCCTTCCCTTACCTGTGATGAGGACGAACACTATAAAATCCCTGTCCCTACCATCTACTCGGCCAAGCGTCTCCTCCCTTTAGCCCTCGAGATTAATAAGTTAGCTATTGCACATTCCTTGAGGGCTTGTAATGGTAGATTGTGCCCTGACACACCGGGAGCCTTCACCTTCAATAGACCCGGGAGTTGTTCAACTATCGACTATATCTTGGTGAACGTGGAATTTTGGGGCTATTTAGCAGCATTTTCTGTTATTCCGCGGGTCGATAGTGATCATAACCTACTGTCACTAGAGTTGATAAGCAATATTGGTGGCAGTGCAAGCCTACACGGTCAGCCGCCACATAATAGCGAGAACTTGGTTTTAGCTGCAGGTGGTAGACGGATTAGGTGGGCAAGGGTTGTGACCGATGAAATAAAGCTTGCAGCCTTATATAGTAGTGTTACTCGTTCCTTGGAGGCGGTTTCCCTCATATTGAGCCCTAACGGGGGTATTGAACAGAACCATCTCCTCGATCTCCAATACATCCATAATGAACTCCTCGGTGGCCTGGCCGGTTTTTTCTATAGTGCCTCTGTTTCAAGGCCACGGGCCCCTAGGCCTGAGCATTGGTTCAACAGTTCCTGCAGGCTGGCCAAGACTGCCCTGATTAAGGAGGTAAAAAACGGCACACTGTCGAGTATCCGGGTTGCAAGGGCTTTTTATAAAAATTTGATTAAGGAGGCTAAATCGGAGTGGGAGGACCTTAGGTGGCAAAACATGAAACAAGCACTAGCAGTTCATGACTCGAGGGCCTTCTGGAACATTGTTCGAACTGGTTTAGCAGCTTGTAGTCCCGCTATCATTCCTAACCTTAGTGAGGAGGTCTGGCTCGCCCATTTCAAACCCCTATATTCTTTAAGTGCCCCCTCGGGAGGATCTGTCCTGGTAACCCCGCCTAATTTTACTCCATCGAATCAGAAGGACCAAGAAGACTCTGTGAGTCGTTCTTTCTCCCTCTCAGAAATAGAGCTGGCTCTTAGCACCCTAGCTGCAGGGAAGGCTCCGGGGCTTGACAGGATCCCCGGTGATCTGTTTAGAAGTGAACCAAATGTTTGGGCCCCTTACATTTTGGTATATTTCAATGCCATTTTGCAGGGCCTTGAGATCCCGGATACCTGGTTGGGAGCGGAAATAATACCCATTCATAAAAAATCCTCCCCCCTGGACCCAGTCAACTACCGCCCCATTAGTTTGATTGACGTCCTGCAGAAGCTGTTTGCCTGAGTCCTCTTAACAAGGTTGCAGTCCTGGATGGAGGATCATCAAATTTTATCCTCGCTCCAGGCAGGGTTCCGAGCAAAGGTTTCTACCATCGACCAACTGTTCAGGCTGCAGTTGATCTACTGGAAGACAGTCAGTATGGGAGCTGGTAATCTTTATTTGATCTTTGTGGACCTTCGCTCCGCATTTGATTTGGTCCAAAGGGAAAAACTGTGGCTTTTGTTATTAGAGATGGGTGTTCCCCCCTACCTTTGTCATTTATTCAAACGCCTACACCAAGGCACTTACGCAAGGGTGAGATATGGGAGATGTGGGGAAATTTCAGGGCCTTTTCCGGTTGAAAAGGATGTCCGGCAGGGTTGTGTCCTGGCCCCCACCCTTTTCTCCCTTTTTATCAACGGGATGATTGAGCATCTCCTGCGCTCCGCTAATTTGGATTCTCCTATCCTCGCGGGGCGTAGGATACCGGCCCTTATGTTCGCGGATGACACGCTCTTGTTATCTAAATCTTTCATGGGCGTCCAGCGCACATTGGAGGCCTTTTGCTCTTTCTGTGAAAAAAGGGATTTGGAACTGAACCTATCCAAAACAAAATTTATGGTTTTTAGCCCCAAGTCAATCAACTGTCCCCACCCTAAGATGGGAGATGTAGAACTAGACAGGGTTGCTACTTTTGACTATCTAGGAGTGACCCTCAATGATAAAATGAAATGGGGGTCTCACATGGCAAATGCAAACCTGAAGCTAGCTCAATCAGTGGGGGGTCTACTGAAGGTTTTTAATAACACCTCTTCCAAACCTCTGGGCCACCCCATGGAAATCTATAAATCCCAAGCAAGAGGGGGCGCGCTATATGGCGCTGAGCTTTGGGGGTATTCTACTCCTGCTTCTTTAGCGGTAACTGAGAACTCCTTTATCAGGCGTCTTCTGAAACTACCTGTAAGTACCCCCCTAATCCCCTTGAGATGGGATTTAGGCTTAGTTCCTATAGAAGAAATTGCCCTGAATCGCCCTCTCCTGTTTTGGAGACGACTTTGGTCAACACCCGAGCTTGCAAGCTATAGGCTTGACCTGGCCGACATATTGACAAGGGGGAAACTGAATAAGATTCCCTGGTTAACATATGTTAAGACCTTGTGTTATGCCATAGGGAAGGGGGACCTTTGGACTGCCCCGGAAGAGACAAGCGGCACATTATCCAAGAAATCCTTGAATGAGGCCTTGTGTCTCTATCGGAAGGAATTGTTATTACATTCTTCTCTGGGTAGGCTCACTGACATCTTTTTGGACATTAAGTCCAGCCCCCAGTACGAAACCTTCCTGGATGTTATCCAACCCCCCCTGGCAAAGAAACTCTACATCCAGTTTCGTCATAGTTCGTTACCTTTGAGGGCCCTCACCTATAGATGGTCTAACGCATCTGATCATTCAAGCATGTGTCCTGCTTGTATTGACACTTGCGAAACTGAGATGCATGTTGTTCTTTTTTGTCCCCTTTATATCAAGGCTAGGAAGAAATGGATTATTCAGCTATGTAAGTCTAGGGGCCTTAGGGACTTCCAGTTAGTCTTTAGGATTTTAAAATATGATACCACTCCATTGATAGTCTTTGCGATGGCTAAATTTCTTTTTTCCATGTGGCTCACCGGGTCCAAAAAGATGATCACTGTCCCATAACCCTTTTGATTCCGGCATGGTTATTATTGCAATTCTAGAATCTGCCGGTGTTCTGAGATTACTTGGGGTTTTGGTCACAGTCTCAATAACTGGCTCCTTGTGGAAATAATCTATCTTGTTTTCTGTGCAAATTTTTTAGCATAAAGTTTTAATGTTTTTATGGCTTGCACTCTATGTATATCTGATTTAATCGAGTTTTATTGTACAGAATTATTTATGTCTTTTTATGGCATCATGCCGAAATAAAAGCTTTTTGACTGACTGGCTATAAACGTTTTAATTCAGAAATAGGACCGGGACTAAGTAAAAACAATGGGGCTACCAAAAGGTCTTAAGGTACCAAGGTAGCTGTTATGTGTATGTGGTCAACATGTTTCATGTCATCAAGGCTCCAAAATCGAGCGGCACTTCTTCAGGACCAAAAACCTATAAAACTGAGTGGTCCCCAAGGGATGAGGACCAAAAGATGACTCCCCAATATATGGGGATGTTCGGTAGGTGAATGCCAGGTCCCAATTCAGGAACCAGCAGTGTCTCTCCACCTAGGCAGAGGGAGTCAGAAAAAGGGGAGGAAAGAAAGAGCGACATCAAGCGGTACCGTCAAAAACAATGTTTGACAGATATATAAAAAACCTTGCACCCACAGTGGTGGGAGAGGTACAAAGCTAGGTAGAGGTAGATATACCTATCCTAGATACATATCTCATGTATATAGAAACAAAAGTCGAAAATAAAAACAAACAAGCACAGGAGATATTGATGTTGCCTACAAAGACCAGATAAACTATCTGTATCCCGCCCCCAAGACGGGGGAGAGAGATAACATGGTGAACCTTACCTCACTTGGTGGATAGTATTAGTTCTTAGATGTGGGGGAGGGGGCCCGACCACTGGAAGGGACCAGCTAAATAGTGAGATATGGGAAAGAAAAAACATAGCAGTCCAACAGTAAACATAAGGTTTAACCAGTATACACTGTCTACAAGAGAGCAGTGTCTCTAAAACATAAGTCTGTCTAGAGCCAAGGGGTGTTTAATCTGTGCGTATGCAGGCATGTAAAACGCTTATGGACTAAGGTGAACGATGGTCATTAAGAGGGTGAATACGCCTCTCAGTGGTGCTGGTGTCGGTGGAAGGCGCCTATGCCAGTATGCATAAGACAGGAATAGGGCGCGTAGGGCGGAGGCTAAGTGCCGCTAGTAATAGAAATCCTCATGGTTGATCAAGAGACCGATACCTGCTCAACGATCATCAGATATTACAGGGACAACAGTGCCACAGTAGCAGAGCAGCAGACTGAAGTCGGTGTGAACCAGTTGCGCTTATGTAAGTCTGCTGAGTGTCAGATACTAATGTTGGGATCGCGTTCGTAGGCGTATGTCCCTAAAGATCGGAAGTCCTAATGTAGCTTTGCGATCTAGGCAAAGGGAAGACAATGCTACAAAAGGCGCTTAGTGGAAGTTACAAAAGGCGCTTATTGAAAGTTACGTGGTCTTACAAAGTTACCGGTATTGCTGCCTGTATCGTAGTTAAACCAAAGGCAGCGCATGCGTGTAGTGATGCCAAAACGAGGTAAATGTTTAGTTTACGGCATGCTATTGGGATATTCACTTACCGGGTCGTGTGTGTGCGGGCAATGCTGGTACTCAAACGCGTCTCTCCGACGTCTGGATATGACCAGCACTGGAAAACCGCCGTCATTTTAAAGGAGACAGCCCTCGTGATGCTGAACTCAGAAGTCTCGCGGTGTCATGGTTCCGAGTTGTGTCGCCATCTTGTCTAGACCAAACAATGCCTGACTATGTGAAAACAGTATCTGTATCACGGGGTGGTAAACTTAAGACTAGGGAAACAAACCGGTGAGACTGCATCTTTCTCAAGTAACATGTTATAAAATCCTAATACGACACAGTGCTATAAAGGTGTCTATGAAGTACAGTGTATACCCGTTAAGAGTTTCTAAGGTGCAATCCCTAGGGTAATAGCCTATCAATCAATCTAGATGGCAAACTGCCAGTCGGTCAATGAATGTGGCTATCCTGTGTGTGATTCTTAAAAAATATCATATAATAGGGGAGACATAAGGTCTTTTTGTGTCTAAGCTTCATGAACACAAGTGTTCAGTAATCAGGTATATGGAGGATGTAGGTGTTATTCATTCCAGGGAAAGCAAAGTAAGCTTTCTATAGTTCAGTCCAAGGAATATCGTCGTTGAGACCCCTGTGCAGCGTGGACAAATGAAAGATCGATCTTTGCTGTTTCAAACAATTTCTGCGTGGTCCACATAACATTGCTTTCAATCACTGTCCAACTCATTTCATCTGCCCTATGCGGGTGAGAGAGATAATATGTACAAATTTTTGTAGTTGGTCTGCCACACCGTATGTTGCTGCGATGCTCCATAATCCTTGTTTTTATTGGGCGGGCGTCATGCCAATATACTTTAAATGGCATGGGCATTTGATTAGGTATACACAGTTCCTTGTGTTACAGTCGGTGTGGGTTCTTTGTGTCCAATCTTTGCCTTATTCCAGGACTAGTTCTTTGGTTACCTTTAAGTCACACACCCCGCAGTGGCCACATGGATAGTGTCCACGTACTGGTGTAGTGTTCCGCAGGGTCCCCTGTGTGTTTCTCTGATTGATTTTAGGGTGGGTATGAACCAATAGAGAGCGAAGATTGCTGGTTCGCTTCATAGCAAATCTATGCATTGGAATGGAAAGTTTGCCTGTGGAGAGGATCCTCCAGGGTTTACGGATGATCCTTTGGATCTTGTTGGACTCTGGTGTCTATGTGGTGACACATGTCATCAGGACTTTCTGGTCTCCATTGTTTGGGCTCCAGCAGTGCCTCTCTGTTGTTATTGACTGCTCTTGTGTTGGATTTTTTAATGACATGCACAGGGTAGTCACGGGCTGCTAGGTTAGTGCTCAGAGTAGCTTCTTCCTTTTTGTAATCCATAGTTGTCTCACAGTTCCTGCGGAGGCGTAAGAATTGGCCGAACTGCAGATTGTCCGTAATGGTAATGAGGTTCAGGACATCTCTAGTATCTTGTAGGTACAAGGGTATTTTCTTAACCAAAGGTTGCAGGAAAAAGTCGCCGAACTTGCTGAGTGGTTCCAACAGCGAGCCGATCCCTTACACTATCGGGCAGCCGGGGGGGGGCGTGACCCCCTTGTGGATTTTTGGAAGGGTGTAGAAAGCCGGAGTCTGAGGTTCCGTGTTCACCAAGAATTCAGCTTCATTTTTTGAGATCCACCCCTGCGCTTTTGCAGAAGTCACAATAGCTTTTATATTGGATAGTAGGATTCCGGTCGGGTCTATTTTGAGCTTTTTGTAATGTCTCTCCGGTGAGAGCTGTCTGAGTCATTCTTGATCGTAGTCGGTTGTGTACATTAAGACGATTGCGCCTCCCTTGTCGGCCGGTTTGATAGTGAGTGTAGTATCCTCGGTGAGATGTTTGATGGCTGTTCTTTCTGCCGCGGGCAAGTTGTTGTAATGTTGTCTATTGGGGATGCTATCCACTTCCTTAATTACTGCTTGCTCAAAGGTGAGCACCTCATGCGGTGTCATGCCTTCGTGTGGTGTGAATTTGGAGGGAGCTCATAGGCCAGTGTCATAATGTTCTTGGTATTCTTTGTCTTGAAAGTAGACTCTCAGTCGCAACTTTCTGAAAAAGTCATGAAGTTCTTTATGTAGGCGAAATCGATCCATCTGTGGAGTAGGAACAAAGCCCAGGCCCCTGTTGAGGACTCTCTTTTCGATGGGAGTGAGATTTCTAGTAGAAAGATTCACTACTAGGTCCTGTTGTTCTTCTTGCTCCTCAGCTCCATATGTTCCTGTTGTTGTGGAGCCAGTTGGTCTTGCCATTGGACCTGTTTTTGGGTCCCACTTCGCCTTCTGCCTCTTCCCCTGCCCCGTCCTAAAAAAGGCTGCTGGTTCTGATTGTAATGCTACATCGGTGGGGGGATGTGGTACACAGGGTTCCAAGGTGGTTGTTGCCCAAAGAAGGGGACCATTGGATATCCATACATGGGTGGTTGTGGTGCTCCCCAATTCTTTTTGAAGCTTGAACTGCTGTCATTGCTCGTGGTACTGCTATTAGAGCTAAGGCGTTGTCTGTTGTCAGAGGAACCCCCATCCGAGGAGTCATCCCCACTGGGTATCTTTGATGTATGGGTACACTTTTTCTTTATCGAATCTTTTAATGTCTTTTTGCAGTTTAGAAATGTTCTGTCGCATGACGTGGTTTTTATGGTCATCTATTTCACCATTGATTTCTCCTAGTCTGCTTTTGAAGGCAGTGATGTTGATCGTTGCTTTAAGATTATTCTCTGAAACCGTGATCTCAACTAGTAGTTTGTCAGCAAGACGTTTAGCAGTGTTGAAAATTAGTATGAGTCAGTCCCTGGTGCATTTGCAAGCCACCAGGGACCACTCTCTTCTAAATCCGATGTCCTCCAAGAAGATCCTCGGAGCGTTGGTAACCAAAAGTCCATTAGGGGCTATGTTTGCCGTTAGGTATTCTGTCATCATAGCGTCGTGGAGCGCGAACTTAGTCTGTAATTTCTTCTGATTGGCTATGGAGTTCCAATCGTCGGTGGTGCAACTGGAGGGATTACCACCATCATGTTGTAGTAAAGATGGTGCACGTAGAATTTCTGACACCATGTCAGGGGGTGGCAGACAGGTGCATCTGGAGGGAGCAGTACTGCCAGTTTATCAACTTAATCTGCCTGAGTTTTAAAGCACACCACACAGTAATCTGTCTCTAACACTGACAAAGGCAGACACGGACTCCACCCTCTGACGTCGCTGTGCCAGTGGACGTGCCGAGCACCAAGGGAGTAGCGTGCCTCACTTGCACTCGTACTTGTGTCCGCTTGCCAGATTGCGCGTGTGGGAGCTGGCGGACATTGAGGAAAGAGGAGATGAATTGGGCAGCAGCGTGCAGCTGCGAGAGAGGAGACACTTCGTCAAATTCCATTTTTTTGTCATATTGTGAGCATTTCAAATAACCTCTCGAAATATCCTTTTATATCTTACAGCGGCTGTAGCCATTATAGATGGAGTCTTCGCAATCGGACTCAACCAATACGATATGACTGAAAAGTGGAATTTGAAAACGGAAAGGATAAGCTTCACGATCACACTGAATGAAGTTCTGAGGAAGCGAAACTTCTTTGCAAAACACGTGTTGGCTGGTTGTGTTTGAATATGTTATGAAGAACTTTGATCAAGTATTTGGAAGCTTGGATACTAATGTTACAGCAATTGAAGAAATAACTTTTTCACGTGCTTGAAGAGAAGATGAATAAAAGACTTTATATGGATACTGGAATCTTGAGATGTGCTTTTCTCAGCTCATGAACTAATATATATATATATATATATATATATACATATATATATATATATGACACACAGCATCTCCAGTTGCCGGAGCCCCCGACCCTACAGGGCAGCCTCTAAAACATGGGCATGGAGCAGCCCATCATATTAATAGCAACGAAACAGAGGCCCAATACTGGTGAAAAGTTGGTTTATTCAGTCTTTACAGCACCACTGCATACTCCCAATTTCCTCCTAACATTTCGGCCTCCTGGCCTTGCTCACAGGTGGGAGACATGACGTTCAAAGCGCCATTGAGGCCGAAACATTAGGAGGAAATTGGGAGTATGCAGTGGTGCTGTAAAGACTGAATAAACCAAGATATTAGTTTTCTATTTACGACAGGCAAAATTAGACGCATCATATCAAACTTAACTTTATCTAGGGCAGCGGGACCAGATAATCTGCTAGCTGTAATTATAAACACCCGGCCAGACTTGTGGGCAGAATTATTTTCCCAAATGTTTAAGGATATACTTGAGATGGGACAGATACCTGAAGGTTAGAGAGGGGCGATTATTAGGCCATCCACAAATCGGGACTTATAAATGTACCTAAGAATTATAGGTTAATAACTTTGTTGGATGTAGGAGAAAAAGTATTTTAAAAAATGTTATTGGAACAACTGGGCAGAAGTAAACCATATTGTGCCCCCAGAGCAGGGGGTCTTTAATAAAGGGCACACTACCATTGATCAATGTTCTCCGTCTGGAGCATCGCCCGAAGGTCAGTGGAAATGAAGGGCGGACTATACTTCCGTTTCATCGACTTCCGGGTGGCCTTTGATCTGGTGGACTGCAAAGTCTATGGGAGACTAACAAGGTGGGACATCCCAAAGTATCTCTTCTGTATAATCCAAGAGCTACATAGCTATAACTGGACACCGAGGTAACCCTGACAGAGAAAGTTTTCAGCACTGAAACTTTTCAGACACTCACCCCCAGTCACAGATCTGGGTTGAATCCATCATCCTTCTTTAGCTCACTTCGCATTCTCAGTTCAGACCCAGCTATATGCAAATCAGTCTTGACCCTGTGTCTTATGGGAACAGTTCAGCCCGAACTTCCAAGCAAGGCCTTCTCTGAACCGGAAACAAGCATCCTGGGATCGGTTTCTGGGTAACACCCTTTATCAACCACTACAAAAAGGGGAACCCCTAAATAAATAAAGGTAGAGCAGCAGGGGATAAATCAAGAGTAAACAAGAAGGAGTCTGCTGTACCTATATATTTTGACAATATGCAATTAAGTCAGTTTCTAATAAAAACCACTCTAACTAGACCATGCATATAAATTATGCCACAAATCAAATTGCCATATTTTTACTTTTTTATTTTCAAATTAATTGAAAAAGTTTTCTTAGATGCATAAATCATATATTGAAAAGAACAATTCAACTAACAAAGGACATAATAATCCTACGAACAAGAATGCCCATGGAAGATCTGAGACACAAATTATTCAAACATTCTCTCTCACACTTAAATCCATTCAAACCATGACAACATACTACACATACATCCTAAAATCTGGAAAGTGAATATTCTCATAAAATGGAGCCACCTCGTTATAGATGTTTCGCTCTTCGAAATGTCCCATGTACGGACAGGCGACACTAGGGGCACAGGCCGCCCCCATGCTGACTCCTTGTACTTGATGGTAAAAGTCGCCGTCAAATTCAAAGAAATTTTCTTCCAGAACGATTTCCAAGCATTGAATCAAGAATGTGTTGTTATGTAATGATGTCACTGATTGAATTTTGTTCTTAACTACTCTCAGGGCATCTCCTTGTGGGATGTTAGAATATAAGGACTCAATGTCCATGGTGACTAATATTTCTCGTTCTGGGTCATATCGTAGGCCTTCTATTTTGGAGATGAAGTGTCCCGTGTCCTTCACATAGGATTGGAGCGTGGTAACTAAGGGTTGAAGGAACCGATCGATGTATTTTGAAAGTGGTTCCGTTGCCGATCCTATGGTGGAAACAATAGGTCTCATTGGGGGATCCATCTGATTTTTGTGAGTTTTAGGTACTCCATAAATGATGGGGATCCGGGTATGCGTAGGGGTGAGATATTCCGCTTCTTTTTCGCACAATAACCTAGAAATAGTTTATTTTCCATTTTTTGTTTATCATCCAACAGGTCCCATGGATATCGGACACGAATAAGTTCACGCCCTGAAGAAGGTGTTACCCCGGGAAAGGGGGTGTCACACCGAAACGCGCGTCGGCGTTTTGAATTGATTTGTCCGTTATACAGATTCATTGAGACTTTACATTTTCAAAAGGATAATCCCTTGTTTCTCTTTTTCCCCATTGAATATTCACGACCATAAACCCCTACCTACAATATATTAATTCTTGTTTTTTCATGGAAAAAAAAGATATGCCAACCACGTTGGGCCTCTGAATTGTTCACTTTCCAGATTTTAGGATGTATGTGTAGTATGTTGTCATGGTTTGAATGGATTTAAGTGTGAGAGAGAATGTTTGAATAATTTGTGTCTCAGATCTTCCATGGGCATTCTTGTTCATAGGATTATTATGTCCTTTGTTAGTTGAATTGTTCTTTTCAATATATGATTTATGCATCTAAGAAAACTTTTTCAATTAATTTGAAAATAAAAAAGTAAAAATATGGCAATTTGATTTGTGGCATAATTTATATGCATGGTCTAGTTAGAGTGGTTTTTATTAGAAACTGACTTAATTGCATATTGTCAAAATATATAGGTACAGCAGACTCCTTCTTATTTATTCTTGTTTAACACCCTTTATCAGCCAGGCTAGCTTGAATCCAGTGGCAAAGTAAGTAAGGGACCCACGATGATGGATTCAACCCAGATCTGTGACGGGGTGAGTGTCTGAAAAGTTTCAGCGCTCTGTCCATCATCTCCTTGTGTTTGCTGAAAGCATTTGTAGCCATGATTTCACCGCAGTTCCAATATGGAAGCGGACTCTTATATCTAAGCAATAAAATAGATATTGAAGAGGGTAAATGCCTAAAACACTTACTGTCACTACCTAGATCGTCCATGATCCAGGCTATAAGAACAGAGATGGAACTTGTATCATGGAATATAATGGCAAGTATGGCGTTGATAAGATTCTGGATGCGCCCAAGCTCGGGGGAAGAGCTAAAGATTTCTTCATGGTGTAAAAAAGAAATACAGCATAGTGAATTAAAATGGGCCAAGGAGGTTAAGAAAAGCGTGGTAAACGTCTGCAGGGGGAGATGAGAATTAAGCTACGCATGCAAGACTTACAAATTGAGACTACAAAGAGTGAGCTTAGGGCTATAGGTAGGGAATTATCCAGAGTCTACGACAAACAGTACCTTGAGGAAAATCAGTTCACTTCATGTTTAGCTAATGGAAAAAGTAAGTAGGGTACCCGTATGTAGACACACTACCAGATAGCGAAGTGTTAAGAATCAGAATTAACCCTTGGTCTGCTAATGAAAAGATAAAAACAGTCATGATTGATCATGAGGGGAATTGTACATGTGGTCCAAGCACTAAATGCAATATATTGCACATTTTATAGGATTGCTTTAAAGTCCAGATAGTGCGGAAAAAGCTTTTATGCCCAATTTTTTTAAAATATGAGATTAGAAATCATCCTCAAGCTATGGAAATTATAAATGAAATGCAGTTTTTAGATATAGCTTGTGCCATGGGGAGGTTTATGATTGCTGCTAAAAAGGTTTACATGGGCATATAGATTTATTTTAATTTAGATAAAGAAATCAGGTATACTTGAGGGGTTACTGATTTTTACAAACTTTTTATAAACTGTATTAATTCAGCTGTGTTTTTAACTATCTATATTAACTGATGCGTTAATTTGTTGCCATTTGTAATTGTCTGTCTTGATAGAACTGTATGACTGTAGATAATGGACAAAGACTGCAGGCACTGTGCTGCGATAGCAAAAAGTGTTATGGCTGCAGACACTGTCTGCAGTTGGTGACAGCAGACCCAGTCCTGTGACATCAGACAGTGCTATGACGGTGCCTCATGCTCAATAATTATAATCTATCAAGCCCAGAACTATCTATAAATCTAGTCATGATATCTTTATATGGTCTTAGCAAAATAATTTCTCTTATTAAATTTAGCAAATCTGAAAAACAGGTATGGAAATCATGCAAGTGTGCAATAGATCGTTCAAATTGCACTTCTGCACTTAGAGAAGAAGAGAATTTGATGCACTTTATCTATACATGTACTTATCAGAGTGGTGAAAAATGTTTATTTATGTATACAGAGTTGGCACTGGTCACCAGGGCCGGCCTGGGAACCGAAACCGGTCCTGGCAAACTGCTCGGCCGCCCCCCCTGGAGGAACTGAAGAGGTGCGGCTGAGCTGTTTGCAATGGCCGGTTTCGGCCAATTATGTTACCAGGGGCCGATATTACAGGCCCGCTGTAACAAAAACGGCCCCCAAGGGTCCCAAAACTGGCCCCCAAGGGTCCCAAAACTGGCCCCCACCCTGGCAGCCCAAGGGGAAACGCTCGGTGGCCGCTACGGCCAGTTCGGCCCTGCTGGTCACTTCAAAACACGAGAGAGTGCACGAAAAACTGTCAATGCTTCACTACGAGAGACAGACAGGGATATGATCTAGAGCAACGGTTCTTAACCTGTGGTCCGGGGACCCCTACGGATCCACAAACCATAATCAGCAACTGCTCAGAAAATTAAACAGTATTAACAGATTAACACATTGTTTATAAATGAAGAAGCAAAATGTCAAGTTGAACATGTTAAAACATCCTATAAATATGATGGAATTTGAAATGGGAGGCTAAAAATGTAGTTTCTTTCCACAGATTGATTTGCAGGAGCAGTACAAGTGCATCAAACAGAATATCCTATACACGATGAGTGGCAATTTGTATCTAGAAAAGCTCCAACCTTTTCATTAAAATTACAATTCTGTCTTTTGTTTAATGATGGTTTGTGAATTAAATCAAATATTTAATCATTTTGGATTTGTTTGATGAATTCTTGTTTCTGTATTTTTGCGTTTTGTGTTTCGAATCAACAAAAAAACTTATGCTGGGCTCCCTGGCTTCCAGTAACGCCTCAGTGGGGGTCCTCGGATTCCAATAATTATTTGGTGGGGGTTCTCAGGTTCCAATAATTATTAAGTGGTGGTCAACACAAGTAAAATGGTTATGAGCCACGGTTCTAGAGCTATGAGAAGACATCTGATGCTTTTAGCTGCGGATACAGAACCAAACTATTAATTGGCTGAATTTGAGAAGAGAAGGAAACGCGTGCAAAGGTAGGCGAATATGTGGAGGCGACAATGATTTCTGTGCTGTGGTACTTGAAACAATGTCACCCTATTTCTTTTCAGCTGTGTGTTCAATACCTAATGTGTATTTGAGCGGTTTAAGAACAGTATCAACCTGCACAAGGCAATTTACATGCAAAGTTAAGTGAAGGGTCCCCTAAGAACAGTTTCATAACTCGTGGGGATTATACAAGACCAAGTAATATGAAGTTAAAGTTTCTGAATAATTTTATTTTCACATAAAAGAAAAAGACAGACACAAAAGCAATAAATCATATTTCTGAATGATCAGAAAATCTCTCTGGGCCAAATAGTTCAAACTAGGTGCTGAGGTTCTAAGTTAGTAGGCCAAGACATCCTTCCTCACCAAAGATGAGGCCTAAAGAGAGGCCTTACATTTTATGGAAGGGAATATGGCACTTTATAGTTTTAATGATTTACAGAATTAAAAAGGTTTAACAAACAAATATGAATAATGAAGCGGTCAGAATGAAGCGTATCTTTAGAGTGGAAACAGCTGCATGGAGGGTGTCCAGGTGCTACAAGATAGAAGATAGGTCACGATAGATGGGCCACAGCAGACAAGGTGCCCAGGGCTGAGAGAATAGCCAGGCCTTTAACTTTTTACGGAAGACTCTGAATGCAGCTCAAAAGGATCCAGAAAAGAAAACGACCCACTACACCACTTTTCACTCCTAGCATATGGTAGCGCCAAAAGTGACGCATTAGCAAGTCGAAGGGTAAGAGGTAAACTTAGACCGGGTACATACACAATTGACGTTCCTCATAGAACAGGTGGTGTGAGAAGCGCAGGGTCTTGAAACTGGACACGTTCGTGCCCTAGAAACCAGTGCGGCCCTCTTGGGTAAAATGGAATATGACAGCGGAGGGGTTGGGCATTTTGAATCTGTGGGATTAGTTGAAAAGCCATTTTAAGGCAGGCCAAGATAAAGCACATTGCCGATGCGTGACATGATGAGAGCACAGACCAAAGTTTTTGGAACAGATTCAGGAAGGTGAAGGGGGACTGTCTATAACCAGAACAGTCTAAAATGGTAGAAATAGGAGGATGTGAAGGAGTTAATTTGCCTGGCAAAGTAGAGGAACGTCTCCCTCTGAGCTCTGGGGTATTTAACTACCTCTTTAGGAGTCAGGGCAGAGCCTAACCTCTCAGGTCACCATTCGGCAGTAAGTCAGTTTGACTCCCCATTCAGTTCGAGTGGCGACGCCTCGATGAATTTACTACAGACAAAAAAGAATATACAAATGAAATGGTGTCGTATGCAACTGCAAACACGGCGACCCTCGCCCTACTAACATTTAACCCAGGCGGTAATCTGCTGCGTCACGCTGTGCTTGCCGTGGAACCGCAGCCTGTTGGTTATTATCGGCCCTCACGAGGCCTGCGGTTGCTCAGCAGACTCCGCCGCCGCCTGTCTGTTTGTACTGCCCGACAGGTTGTTTTTTTCCTGCCCGCTTACGAGCTGCGCTATCCGGCCTCACTTACAATCTAATGATTGCCTTCCCTTCACACCTGAGTGCGCCCAGCTGTCAGCTGGAGGCCTCGGGCGCGCGCTGACGGATGAGCCCGCCCTCGTGCAAACACTTCCACGAGCTGTGCGCAGTGCAGGCGGGCCCGGGCCTGCCCTCGGCTGTGCTCGCCGTGCCGGAAGCCATGGTCTGTCGAGATCTCAGCGGTAAAGGCCGCAGTCCATACTCGCCTCAAAACATTACCTGCAAAGAAGGGGATCCCACTGCAACCCCTATTCGGTTCGTGACGTAGTATTAGTATTGCATGAATGGGCAGGCAGGATAATAGAACACAAAAAAACAGATATCGCATGGATGACAGAGAGGGAAGGGGCTGGAATAATACAAACATTTAATCCGGTTACCAATAAATTGGGGGTTAGGGTGTGGGAGCGCTCTGGCGGCCCTTAACGTTTTGGCGCATCCGGTTTTGAACAGGTGTCGAGCCTGGGTTGCACAACGCCTGGTGCGCCAGAATCCCAAACCTTTTTTGAAGCGGTTGGCGCCCGTCTGTCTGTCTGTCTAGCGCAAACGTTAGATACGATGGGGTGAGGGGTGCCGCAAATAATAATGACCGACTGGGTGACGGCTAATTCTCAGTACATGGAACACCAAAGAATCCACACACAAAGATCTCCAACTGACAGCAGCAGGATTTTCCAGATGCACGCTTGGAATATCACCTAAGCAAGAATGGTGTCTGAAGTCGCCCATTCACCAACCCATCAGAGGCGCAACTAGAGCCAAATTTCGGGGGGGGGGGGGAGGGGGGGAGGGGTCTGGCTAACAAAAAATTTCGGGGGGGGGGCTGAATCTTTAAGCAATAGGCAGAGTGGGGCTGCAGGGGCTCTTAGGAGGGGTGAAACAACAGGGGGGCCTCATTAACATGCAGATGGTCTTTTAAAGACCTGTGGGGTGCGGCTGGGTGTGTACCCGGGAAACTGTCTCATCCTGGTCTGCCACACACGACGGGGGTGGGGCGGGGGAGCGGGGGCTGAAGCCCTTTGAGTCCAATGGGTGTTGCGCGCCTGCAACTCATCCACCTGTACATTACCTGCTCATCAGCCCTCTCGTCCCAGTCTTAACTACATGAGCATAGCTCCTCCCACCAGAAACTCCCAAGCAACTAAAAACCCATCCCTTCCCTCCAGGCCACACCCACACCCTGAGGCATATAACCATGTGACCCACCAATCCACATCCTGTTTGTTTTTTCTGCGTAATGACTTCCTGGCAACATCGTCGTGGGGGGGTGTTGGACCTGTCCCTCCTTTCGGCTGAGTGTGAAACGGTTTGCTTGGCGGCCGTTTAATTCCCCTAAGGTACCTGTCATTACATGTACGTTTGAGTCCCTGCTTTAGCAGGACCGTGGGGTTGGGGGGTCCGGACTGCCTGGTGTGGAGTGGTGACTCCCTGCTGTGGCCTCCCCTCTTCCGGGTTCGTTCCCTGCTCTAGCGGGAACACCCAGGGTGGGAGGGGAGGTGTGTTGGGCGCGGCTGGCTTCTCTGCGCGCCAGAGCCGTGGCGGTTTGGCTCCTCCTCGGAGGTGTGTTGGTGGGGCTAGGTGCTCGTCTCGTTTCTAGCCCGTATTTCCCTTTTTTGTTTTATTTCCTGCTGTTTCTGCATTGATAGGGGGTGGTCTGCGCCTCGTGACACAAGCCCGGGGCCGGTGCTTAGGAAGGGTTGGTTGGTCTGAGGCCTAACGCATCAGTCGATTGAGCCTTTGCTTGACCTCGGGTTCAAAGCCCAGATGAGCCAATCAGCTCTTCACTCCACAGAGGTCAATAATTGAATACCGTAGTGTTTTAAGAAAAGACGGGGCACTGTATACCAAGGCTGCGTAGCCTTGGTTTGACCCCAGGCCTCTTGAACCTGCCACGAGTCTCTCCCTGTCCCTGGATTTAAAGGGCATTGCGTTTGTTTGGAGCAGTGTGTGCCTGATCGTAGTTAGGGCTGCCTGTGCTTTCGAATGAGCGTTTCTGTTTGGCAATACGGGGGGAGGGGGTGGCGTCCTAGTGGGGGGTTCCCAGTCATTTGAGTCAGTTTTCTCTGACGTGTAATTCCTGGACAATGTGTCACTGTGGCCTTATGGTTATGGTCTCTGACTCTCGCTCCATAGGATATGTGTTCAAAACCTGGTGTTTCTATTGTTGTGGTTTCTGAGCTACAATTATTATAAATGTTTTCTGGCCATGATCTGCATGGGCTGGTTCCTGTGGCTGGGGCTTCTGGGCTCCTTCGGGTTCCTTCCGGTTGGCGCCTTTTTAGTCCTTTCTTTTGTGTTTGTGTCCCAGGTGGGCTGGCCTATTGTCCTGTTGGGGTTTGGAGTTCCCTGATTGGCCCTTATGGATTATTGCTTGCTCTGGGGTAATTTGTTGGGCGCTGGTTACTCTGTTCTGTTCACATCATGGAGTAGAGTGGTTTGGGCATGTGTGGGCTCCGCTGTATGGAGGAGGTGGTGTTGGTCGCTGGGTCTTCTGCTGCGCCTTCCCTAGTACATGTGCAGGATGCCGCTGCTGACTTAGATCCGGACTTTGTTTCGGATGAGACCAGGGGCGGACCTTCACGGTATTCTGCTACATGTTCGGGACTCTTTGGGGTTCCCTAGGCACTTGGTTGGTGGAATGTCAGTAGACTTCTTTTGCCAATCACCAGTTGATGGGGCTTGTAGGCCTCTCTATTCCTAAACTCTGTGAGTAACATGCTAGAGGGGGAGTGGAAGGATGTTGTCAAACATACCTTTCCCCGGTTTCTGGTGGTGGGGTATCCTTTACAATGGTTCGCTGTGGTTTCCTGGATGTGGTGATGATGGATCCCTGCTGGCTGGTGTGGCATCTCAGCCTGGTGATGTCCGTGGATGCAGTTCCTTCTTATCCTGTGGTCAAGCGGGTTGAAGGGGCCCTGAAGCGGGCTTTTGCTGCCTCTGGTCTTGCAGTTCGGTCTGCGACTTGCCCCAGGTTTTGGGTTCTGTCGCTTCTGTATGACTGTCAGGGTCTTTCTGTGCAGTTCTTCCTGGATGTGGATCCCTCAGAATCTTTTTTCGTGTTGAGACTGCAGTTGCGTTTCCTGGCGGATTTGTCCTTCGATTCCCTTAGGACGGCGGCAGAAGCTGGGACCTCTGTGGCTGCTTGGTGGCTGTTGTGGCTTTGGAAGGCGGTGCTGCTCGGAGGGCTACAGTGATGGAGCCTCCCTTTATGGGCTCTATACTGTTTGGGGTTCCAGTGGAGGCCTTGTTTGGTATGACGGCTGAGGACAATAATTTGTTGGCTCCATCCCCGTTTCTCGGTATGGGATGTTTGCGGGTTGTAAGCGGGCTTTTAGGCGGAGTTTCATTCTAGATCGGCGGCCCAGCCCTTTCGTGGTGTGGAACAGGCCGGGGTGTCCCTTCCTTCCTCATGTGCCGGGGGTCAACGGGGTGCTTCCTTTTCTTCTAGTCCCTCCTTGTTGGGCTGGGCTGCTGGATGTGTTCTGTGCTGCCCCTTTTCCCAGTTCTCAGACAGTGTGTCGGGCTCTATTGTAATGAGTTCAGGATTTAGCTTCCGATGGGGCTGTGTTGGGGGTGCCTGTGAGTCAGCAGTGTCGGGGGGGGGGGGGAGTTTACTCGATCCTGTTTCTGTTCCGGACGTCATATGGGGTATACCGTCCTGTCCTAGTTATGATTGCTGTAAACTTGTCTCTCCCTCAACGGTCCTTCATAATGGTGTCTCTCCAGTTGTTTCTTCTCTTCCTGTCGGGGGGAGGGGGGTCCTGGCTTCTCTGGTTCTCCTGGAAGCCTACTTTCAATGCCGGTATACACGGCTTCATGTTGGTTCCTACGTTTCGGTGTGGGAGTTGTTCATTACCTATTTTTGGTATTGCCTTTTGGACTGTCGGCATCTCCTAGGGTGTTTGCTGATGTTTTATCGCCCTTGGTGGTTTTGTTGCTTGCTCAGGGGATCCAGGTGTTCCCTTCCTTGAACGGTTGGTTGATTCTTCCTCTTCTTTCCTTCCGGCTCAGGCACTTTCCCTGGGTGTTTGCTGGCTCCTTCGTCGGTTTGAGTGGATTCTAAACTTGGAGGATTCCAATCTTTGCACCACTCAAGAACTACTGTTCGTTGGGAGGTTTTCAACGCCACGGTGGGAGAGGTGTTCCTGTCGGTGCCCCGCAGACTGGCTCTGTTGCGCGACCTGCGGTCGTTGTTGGGGGCTCAGTCTTCCACTGCTCACCGGCTGCTCCGTGTTCAGTGGCTGTTGTCTGCTGCTGTGGTGTTTGTTCCTTGGGCCCGTTTGCGCTCGTTCCCCCTGGTGTATTCATGTCCTGGGGCTTTTGGATCCGGCATCTCTGGCTTGTGAGCTGTTGATTCGGGGGGGGGAGGGAGTTGAAGGCGGTTCGGTTGGCCTGGACTCTTTTCTGCCGTGTGTCCTCCAGAGGTTCATGATGGTGCGGTCGGAATGTGCGGTGGTGGTGTGTTGTGTCATCTGCCGTTGGAGTGCGTGGATGGCTTCCCTTGCCTTGTTGGCAATGCTGGTCTGCCGCTGGGCGGATTCTTATCTTGTTGTCCCTTACGGCTTTACATCTGCCGGGGGTATGGTTCTCGGTGGCGGCTCGCCTGCGCGGGATGTTTCCCTCCCTGTCCGAGATGTGCCTGACGAAGGTGGTGGTTGGTGGCCTGTTGGCCTGGTTCGGGGTCCCGGAGGTGGACCTATTTGCGTCTCCGAGGATCACCTTGGGGTGAGGTTTGTTCTCTGGTTCGGTCTGACGCTGTCTGGAGGGTGGTTGCCCTGTCCTTCTGGTGGGAGGGGGCCTGCGGTGTGCTTTTCCCCCCCCGATTGCTCTGGTTCCGCAGGTCCTGCTGCAGGTCGGACTGGGTCGGGACTCGTTTGTCCTGGTGGCCTTGGTTCCCTCTGCTGTTAAGGTTGGCAGTGGGGCCTTGCTGGAGATTGCTGGTGGTTCCTTGTTGTTTCCCCCTCTGTCTCAGGGGTGTCCGGTCCGCCTGTGGCTTGCGGGGTGGCTGTGGTTTGGCTGAGCCTCGTGGCTTTGGGGTGTTCTCCTTCTGTGGCGGAGTTTATTCAGCGGTCCGGGCGCCCTTCACCTCTCATGTCCTATGCCAGTCATTGGTTTCTTTACTGGATTACTGTACGACACGGGGTGGGTCTGCGTTGGATTCCTGTGCATGTCTTGGATTTCTTGGAGGTTGGCTTCGACTTGAGTCGGGCTGTGTCCTTCCTGAGAGCTCTGTGGGTGGCTGTGTGGGCATTTCGGGGTTCGGACTTTAAGACGGTGGTCCCCTTGGTGTCCCGGTGGTTGTGGAGTTGTTACTTCCTGATACCGGTCTTTCGTTCTTTTGCTCCTTGTTGGGTTCTCCTTTGGTTTGGGGTCTCGCAGGGGGCTCCTTTTGGGCCTCTGCAGCTCGGAGGTTCTGGTTTTGCCTGTTTTCTGTCCTGCTCCTCTTTCTGGGGTTTAGGTGCGGCTGCTCTGTTTGGCCGTTGTGCGGGCTCTCGTGAGGTGCTTCCTTCATGTTGTGCCTTTTCGTAGGGTGGTTTCCCTTTGTGTCCTTTGGGCTGGCTGATCAAGGTCTAATGCCTTATGGGGCTGCTCTCAGTCAGTGGCTGAGTTGGCTGTGTGGCCTGCGTTTGAGCTTGTGGTGTGTTGGCGCCTGGGTCGGTTCAAGGTAGATCGACTCGGGGGTGGCTGCGTCCTGGGCATGATTCCGGGCGGGGCTTCCATGGCCATGTTCTGCATGGATGCTGGTTGGTGTTCTCCTCACACTTTTGTGTCCCATGATCGTTGGGTGATGAGTGGGGCTGTGTCTCCTGGGTTTGGGGATGTGGTGCTGTGTTCTGCTCCGGTTGTGTGACTTTCTGCTGGTGCTGATCAAGTCTGTTTTTGCTACTGAGTGAAGCCGATTCTTGCTTTGGTATCTGCTCATGTAGTTAGGACTGGGACTGGGAGGGCTGACGAGGAGGTAATGTCCAAATACTTACCGGTAATATTCATTACTCCAAGTCGTAGCCCTCCCGTCCCAGTCCAGGTTCCCATCCCTCCCTCCCTGTTCGGCTTCTTGTGCTTGGTGGTACAGGATGTGGATTGGTGGGTCACATGGTTATATGCCTCAGGGTGTGGGTGTGGCCTGGAGGGAAGGGATGGGTTTTTAGTTGCTTGGGAGTTTCTGGTGGGAGGAGCTATGGTCATGTAGTTAGGACTGGGATGGGGAGGGCTACGACTCAGAGTAATGAATATTACCGGTAAGTAACCGTACATTAATCTCGCTGATTAAGCACCCACTCCAGAGGTCTGTCTGTAACCTACATATCACTCATGCCTTAAGTGTACATATTCTGTGGGAGTGGACAGCTTGTACAACTGCCTCTGCTGGATCTGTTCAGTGGGAAATGAGTTTGTACACAAGAGGGCTGCATGCTTTTGACACGCTCGTGCCTTGCCATGTTCTAGAGTTATTGTTTGATGTAGGCATGAATGAGCGTGAACCTTTCTTCACGCTTATGTCCATTTTCATATAATGCTTCCATCATTTGCATATTGCTTTGGAGGTTGGTGTAAACGGTGTGCACGTGGAGCATCATTTGTATTGGGGGCTTAATGGATATTTAATGGTGGGAATGACAATTGTTGTTATTACTATCTTGGACTTACCGCTGTCAACATGTCGCATTATAAAATAAAGGCTTGGATGTTTACAATTACTGGACCCTTCATTACTGGTGATAACCCAGCTATTGCACCTTGGCACAAATTGGGGCTTGATATGATTGGTCCTTTTGGCGTTCTACCTAGACAAGAGGCGTTTGGTATTGCTCTGATAGATAGCTATTCAAAATGGTCTGAAATTAGGATGGTGAAGGCTGTTACTTCAAAGGTGATCATAGAATTTTTGGATGACATTTTTTGTAGAGAGGGCATTCATCAGGAACTGGTAACCGAAAATGGTCCTCAGTTTGTTAGTAAACAAATGGAGAAGTGCTTGCAGAAATGTGGAGTAATTTACAAAAGGATTGCTGTTTTCCACCCAGAAGCTATTGGTTCAACTGGGTGGTTAAAGAAGCCATCCAAATTGCTGTGAAGGGTGGTTTGAGTTGAAGGAATGCCTTGCAGTCTATGTTGCCAACCTTTTTCACCTAATTCTATTACCTTAGCAAGTCCTTTTGATCTATTAAGAGGGCATACACCCAGAACCCGCTTGGTTCCTTGGTGGTCAAAAACAAGAAGACAGTGTTAAATGATCTTGCTGAAGTACGTTTCAAGCAAATACGAGGGTACATGGACATATACAAAATGAAAGAAGATCTAAAGAGGAAGGGTATTCTTGGGAAACAAGTTGTGCAAGTGGGTGATATGGTACGTTTAAGGAAAGGTATTTTAGTAGGCAAAGTGTTCTCTAATTGATCTGATCCTGTATGCAGGATTCATGTTTTTAGGAATGCTGTACGTGTAGAAGGTGGAAGTGTGTGGAATTTTGGCAGAGTTTCATTGTTCAAGAATGAGCCTATATCATCTGACAAACATGCCACTAATGTTTTTTGGATGTGCCTGGAGATGAAGATGTTGGGAAATCTCGGTGGGATGGGTTTCTCAATGGTACAAATAGGGATTTGTCTAGTGGCAATTCCAGGAGTGTAAGATTAAGACATCCTCTAGTAATATTTGAAGACTGGTCTTACATTAAAAAAAAGAAAAAAATGTAAAGGGAGGACACGTGTTGTACACACGAGCGCAGCATGCTTTTGTCACGCTCATGCCTTGCCATGTTCTAGTTTGGTGTAGACATGAGCGTGAACCTTCTTTTGCGCTCATGTCCATATATATATATATATATATATATATATATATATATATATATATATATATATATATATTCACTGAAAAAACCATAGGTTTCACACATGTTATAGTTAGGTGGATATTTCACTCGTAAAAAAACAATGAAATTCCCCCGTTATAGTTAATTCAGATAACTATAACTCGCGCGCCCGCAATCCTCTGCTCATGACGTCACATATTACATCACTCATGACATGGTCAGTTGCATCACTCTTGACATCATCCTTGTGATAGAGTGGCGGTCGCTCGAGTTATAGTTATCTGAATTAACTATAACGGGGAAATTTCATTGGTTTTTACGAGTGAAATATCCACCTAACTAACATGTGTGAAACCTATGGTTTTTAAAGTGAATTTGCAAGGTTTTTTAAATGCTAATTCCCAACTATAACGTGTGTGAAACCTATGGTTTTTTCAGTGAATTTGTACAGTTTTTTAAATGCTAAGTTATGTATGTATTATTTTTTTTATATATCTATTTTACAATAAACTACGTATTAATTTTTTTTGTTGGTTTTTCACCGTGCGCGCACGGTGCGCGCACCCCCGCGATTTTGTTTAAAAAAAAATTTAAATGTTTTTTTCTGCCTTCGGGGTCCTTCAGGGACCCCCTGACAAAGGCTAGGGGGTCAGGAACTCTCTACCCTGCCCCCTTTTCCCGTTCGCCACCTTCCTTTTCCACTCTCGCACTGAAAACCAACAAAATTGCGGCCGGCACTTCCTGATTTCGACCGATTTGAACGTTGACTGACATGTAACAACCAATCAGAATTACGCTCGCGCACGTAAGGGTGCGCGCACGGTGCGCGCACGATGCGCGGCTATAGATATGTATGTGCTTTTAACTGCAATTTTCTCTGGAACTACTGAACAGATGGACTCCATATATGCAAAAGGCACATCCCTGACCTGAGGACTACCTCTCTGCCAAATTTCAAGTAATTCTGTTCAGCCGTTCGGGCTGTACCTTCGACTAAAGGTCCTATGGGAAAATGCATGGGGAAAACACGTTTTGGGACCCCCCTTTTTTCTCGGCCCCCGCTTGACGAATCCCCCCCGAGACTTTTAGGGTAGGAGCTGAGCGGAGCGCCCCATTAGTTTTGAAAATTTCGCGAAGATTCGTCAACTGGCGCCAAAGTTATTCAAAATAGAATTTTGAGATTTCCTATGGAAACACGGCCCTAACTATAGCCATCTACTGGCGACCGCCAGTAGATTATATATATATATATATATATATATATGGAATGACAGTTGTTATTATTACTATCTTGGACTTACCGCTGTCAACACGCCGTGCTGGAAAATAACTGCTTGGATGTTTACAATTACCAGACTCTTCATTATTGGTGATAACCCAGGTCTTACAAAATGGATGATTGCACATATTGCCTTCTGTGAGAGAGGGAAGCTTGCTTTTTTACTGCCATACTGTCCCTCTTTTTTGAGTAAGTAAAGCTTGCATTGATGCTGCCTAATTTGCACCTAACTTGTGATGGGAAAAGCTTGTGCCGATGCTACCCTAGCTGTACCTTTTCTCCGAAGCTTGGCAGTTGCACTGTTTCTGTCTAATGTGTACCTGTGTGAAGAGAGTTGTGCTGCTCCTATCTTGAATTTGTGAGAGAATCGTCACATTCCCTCTGCTACTGCCATTTGTCCTTAACTTATTTGCATTAAGGAAGGTTTTACTGGTGTCTGTTATTCCTTTATTTGTGTTGTGAAGCTATGTATGTAACTTGCGGGGTGGGGAGCACGGGGTGGGAGAACGGGGGGTTAATAATAATAAAAAACAAAAGGAAGACTTACCTGAAGCTGCCGGCTGCATCTCTGGTCGCGCCTGTTGTTCTTCTTCCGGGTCCCAGCAGACACATGGAAAGCATCACAGACTCACAGAGCAATCGCCGCACTGCTCTCATGATATGAGAGCAGCGTGGGGATTGGCCTAAGCGGGCTGGTTTGACATTCCGCTCAGGCACAGGTAGTATGAGCTGTTTCTCCAACCTGGCAGTTCAATACAGATGGGTTGGAGAAACCGAAGGATGCATGTAAGTTTGGACAGCCATCTCACATGCGCACTTAGAAGAGCAGGAAGCAGTCCTCCTCCACTTTCCCATGGCCAGGGCCCCGCCTCCCTACACATACTGGCTGAGCCAGCTGTTGAAAAATAAAACAAGGCTAGAATATAGTTTTATTTTTAAGCTGCTGGCTCTGAGCCAGTGGAACGATGCTCCTCCGCCGTTGCAGAGGAGCCGCCCCAGAACTTTCCACTAAACATAAGAATGAACAATTCACATTGCCAATGTTTGTTTTAACGCAAGACGTGAGTAAGAGAGGGAATACTTATGTGTTATGCAAGAAACAAGAGCAGTTTTTGAAAGGAAATAGATGACTTTGTAAATTTTTAAAACTTAGCTGACTTGTGGTCCCATGTAATGGATTTCACCTCCAGCCAATTCTGGCATTTTAACCAACAATACTTTGTATGCTGGGATTTTGAGCCTATGATTTTAAAAGCTAAACTACAAGTCCCGTGATGCAAAATGCTGCTGTTGAAAAAACAAAAATAGATGATTGTATCCTATGTCAGGATGCCAAAGCACAGAGTTGTGACAAGCAAAATAATATGTAGTTTCTAGCTTTCTGCCTTTTTTTTTGCAGGTTTACAGTCCAGTGCCTGTGGAGGGAAAGGTAGTCAGTCAGATGCAAATTGTTGCATCTCACTGCTAACAGGTTAATATTAGCACTCCTTGGAAAATAAAATACATTATTTACCAGAACAATGCGAGAAGCAGCAGTTAGATGTGTTTGGAGACACAGAGAAAGAAAGGACAAGCATTTGCAATGCAATAGGTCTCGCATTTACACGAGTTTGAGCTACTGACATTACAAATAACAATGCCTTTTATATTTGTTTTCGTTTTAAAAACATAAATAAAAGGCATTGTCATTTACAATGCCAATAGCTTTAACTCGTGTAACTGCGAGACCTATTGCATTGCAAATGCTTGTTTTAATGGTTTTATTAATCTCCGTGAGACATCAGAGCGCGGCTGTGGGAACAACTCACCAAAGAGGCTTCTATTGGGAGGGGGTGTCTGGTTGTTCGAAATTCTGGCGCTGCGTGTAAACAGAAAAGCACAAATAAAGCTTTACTCGTGAAAAGCAAACATTTATAGTAAAAACACAACTGAGTGTTTCATAATAATTTTAATAGCAAAACGCGCTGCTTAAAAAGAATAAAATGGGACAGAGTAGAGGCACTGTCAGACCCGGGAGGGTTTGAAATGGGGTTTCAGCTGGGGCAGTGGGCACGGGGTGGTTTTCTCGGAGCGCTTTAGGTGAGGACCAGTTTCAGTACACAATGGAAACATTGATGTATTTTGTAACATGCTCACTTGTACTTTTTCTCCTTATGTATCATTACTGCTCCTATTGTGAAGCGCTCTGACACCTTCGGGTAAAGTCCGCGCTATATAAAACGCATTAAATAAATTAAATAAATAAATAAGACCCTTTACGGGCGCTGTGCTGAAACGTACAGCATGGCACCCGCCTGAGGTGACATTGCAGACAAAGTCCCGAGGCGCATAAGTCACATTTGGTTGTGTAAAAACAAGCTTCAGAGTTTGTTTTGGTTTGGTGTGGGAACGTGATTGTGCCGAAAAGATCGTCTATCATGTGAGAACTGTGCCTGAGGTTTCGGGTGTACGTATGTTTTTGCTCACCCGATAGACGATTTTAGCCGACTGCTCAAAGTGAAAGAAAGCATGGCTCCCATACTCAAACATTGCACGCATTGTGGACCGTGAAGCGGGCGACATGGTAATAACAAGCAAGTGCGGGGAGGATGTGGGCGGTAGAGACAGCAGGGAGGACAGGGGCAGCAGTGAAGGGATGGGTAGGAGGGTTGAAGTAGCAACACGGAAACAATACAGAACAAGACAGTTGAGGGGTTCAGTAGGAGTAAGAGATGTGTGAACAGCTGGAGCTACTGGTGGAGTGTGGGTGTAATAAAAACACGTGGAAAACGCTATTTGTAGCGACGTATTTATTAAAGGAGCGTTTAAAGTACCAAATTTAATGTCGTGTGGACCGTACTTTAAACCGTGGTGGTCAGGAACATTTGGAACGATACGTGAAAAGTAAAACTGCAGAAGTAACTGAAGAAAACGCCACCTCATAAGCGCCTTTAGCCCACTTGGTATTTTAGGAAGCAGTGACAGGGTATGCATCAAGGAGAACAAGCACGGCGGAGCGTGGCGCGCGCGCTTGGCGGGGGAGCGCATTCCATGCGGGGGAGCGGACCCTTTGAAGTGCGATGCCAAAGCGGATTGCATGGCGGCACGATGCGCGTGATTGTGCGCGTGCTAGCCATGCAATCCGATTTTCGGAGCACTTTGAAATGCCCCTTTACAATAGTCTCGCTTTGCGATCGCTTACGCGATAGCAAGGCGAGACCTAAAAAAGGAACTGCTCCCCCTCTTTAAGCGCATTCTCAGCCTAGAGGTTGGTGCAATTTGGTTACGAGCTGACAAAACTACTGTGTAGCATCCTTTGTTAAACAAGTGCAGCACGTGTTGCAGGGGCTGCCCCACGAGTGCCGCCAGTGTGGGAGCAGAAAATATGAAGTCACAAGGGTAGAGTCATAAAAAGTGGGGCCTAAAGGTAACATACTTTTATTTATTTTTTATAAGCTCTGCCGCAAAGAAATTGGTAACCAGGAAATGTGACAGTACATTTGTTGTGGCTTATTTCATTGATCACAACGAGGATGCATTTTAAAATATCTTAGGGGGTTAAGGCACCTGCTACATAAATCTGTGTATGCCCAGCAATTTTGAAGGGTACTTGTAATAGTAAAGAGTCTCCACTCCTTAATGCTCTTGCTGGAGAGATCTATGTTTTGTCTAGTCACATTATTGGCTCAAAGTCCCAAAGCCAGTTAACATGCCTGCTGCAAAGTATAGGGCTTAATGCAGGCCCTTCAGCGCAGAGGGGCCGAACCCATCTAAGGTGCCACCAAACCATCAAAGGGGCCCTTATACAGTCAATGGGCAATAAATATCTGTTAGATATAGGAGACTCAAGGGTCCCTCATCCAGGGCTTTAAGTGGGGGGGCAAACCTTAAAGGGGTGTGGCCTAAGTAGGGGCGTGGTCTAAATAAAGATAACTAGTGTAACAGTACCCCCTGCTCTGACAAGCCGTCAGCTCTAGGACTCTTCAGAGAACAACTGCAGTATACACAAACACAGACATGACACTATATATTCCACCTAACCTCAATGCAGGTAGAATTGTGACACAGGTTGATGAAGCACATTTACTTCAGTACAGCCTGTCATACACCTCAATTCACATCTACCACAACCCAGCTGGGCCTGTAAACACGGATTAGAGCACTCCCTACTTTACTCGCCATGCAGAATCCACATAAAAACTATGCTTATTTATTTGCAATCAGTACTATTACATTATCATTCTTTTAAATGAATAACCTTTTATTGCATTTTTGTTTATCGTTATCAACAAATATTATTTGCATTGATATTAATAATAGCAGTAGTAATGGAACAATAATAATTATAATAAGCAGGTTAGACAATATTTACTTAATAAAATCCAATATACTGCGTTTTTATGTGATCCGTACCACCGTTTCTCTTCCCCATAATCACCTAATTAGCAAAGCATGATAATATATATATATTTCGCCTCGCACTATTCGTTTTTCATAATAGTATAATGGAAGCTGGACTGTGACGTGTACCCAGAGGAGCCACAGTGGGCTGCTCGCTGCCCGCTTTCTCTCTCCCACAGGGCCGGCGCTAGGCATGGGCAGCTGCCCAGGGCCTAGCACTCAGCCTACCAGCATGGGGCCCGCACCGATCGTGTGCCCTGTTGTTTCCCTGTCTTCTTGCAATTAGGGTCCATGGGAGGGGTCCCCTCCCTGGGCCTCTCAGGGATGGTGTCTGGAGGCCTAGGGGAGGGAGACCCTTCCTTTTGTCCCAATTGCAAGGAGACTATTCGAGACACTGCGGGAGGCCCATTGTTCAGGATTTTAGCGCCACCCCCAGTGTTAACTCTCAGCACACAAGCAATTCTTACACCCATCAGGCTGAAGATGTGAGAATTGCTTGTGGGGGCGCTAAAATACTGTACAATGGGCCTTGTAGTGTCCGGCGCGCGCGAGGCGTTCTAGCCTTCCGCGCTGCCGGGGTGCGCTAGCGCTGACGTCAGACGCTAGCGAGTTTAAATAAAGAGGCGTGGCCTCGACGCGTTAGTCGGAGCCGCGTGTGCAACTAAAGAATACCGGCTCCTGTGTCTCTGTTAGCGCGGTTGCGCAGCTATGTAATTTAGAGCGTTTAAAACGCTACACTGGCGACGAGGGGTGTCTAGAGCCCTGATGTGCTACTTTTGTGCCCCGCAGCATATATTTTGGCCACCCATGTGCCCTGGGCCTGTGTGCAGCCCCTCCTCATGGTGACCCGGCTGTGCCTGCTGCTAGGCCTGGTGGGGGATGCTGCAAGTGCCCTGGAGGCCCATTCAGCCATCGGCAGGGACTCTGTGTGCGCCCTGGTACCCCAGTCCACAGCCTGCAAGTGGTATGTCTCGCCCAGGCGGTGCCACGCCTGCTCCACGAGGTGCCTGACGACGACTGCGCCCTCCACCGGATCGGGCCTACGCCGGGTGAGATCGCCCAAGCCCATGAGCGCCTGGGGAGTCCCGCGGATGACGTCGGGAGGTAGGCGCGCCCACCGGTTGGTGTAGAAGCGCGAGGGAAGTCAACGCGCAACGCCCAGATGGGGTATAAAGGAGAGGGAGCCAGCTTCCACCGCGTGCTGCGCACGTGCCAAGATGGCGTCGATTCCCGCCATTGAGCCGTTTGCCGTTGACGGTGCCCCGTCGTCCCTTGCCCCGCGCTTGAGGGATTGGACAGACCGTTTACAAATCTATTTCGAAGGGGCTGGCATCGCGAGGGAACGGCGCAGAGCGCTGCTGCTCCACCTAGGAGGCAAAGACATCCACCGAATATACAAAACTCTCGTGGAAGCCACGCCGAAAACATACCACACACTGCTGAACGCGCTCAACGCCCATTTCGAGCCCATGGCGAACAGAGACTATGAAAGGTTCATCTTTCGTCAAGCCAAACAGGAGGCGGACGAGTCCCTGGATGCGTTCCATGGCAGGCTGAAGGAGTTAGCCAACACGTGTGGGTTCCGTGACGAACAGGAAGAGATCCGAGGGCAGATCATACAGGGGTGTTACTCGTCCAAGCTTCGTGTCACGGTCCTCCAGGAAGACGGAAAGCCCCTGGCGGACATCCTTACTCTCGGACGGTCGAAGGAGCTATTGCAAGCGAGGGCCTCGCATATGGAAGCAGCCCTACATCGCCCTGTGAAGACGGAGCAAGTGCAAGTGGCGGAAGCGGTAAACGTAGTGCAGCCTAAAGGAAGGCAAACCGGAGGGAAACGGCAACCGGAGGCAAAGAAGAAGGACTGTGGGTACTGTGGCGGCCAACCCCACCGCATGCAAGACTGCCCGGCCAGAGGGAAAAAGTGCGGCGCCTGTGGGTGGATGAACCACTTCGCGGCGGTGTGCCGGTCCACCAGAGTCAAGAAGGAGGCGGCCCATGCGGTACAGGAAGAGGCAGACAGTGAAGACATGGACGACGACACCGAAGAGTACCCGGTCCATTATGCGTTTGCGATCCACCAGCCACAGAATAAGAAGCGCAGACTTCCGAAATGTCGCATCCTAGTCCAACAACAAGAGGTAAAGGCGACAATTGACACTGGGGCCTCCATCGAGTTGATGGCCGCCAATGTCTACCACCAACTGCGGGTCAAACCCCCGCTGCGAGAGGCGAAGATTCGGGTGTTCGCGTACGGCCAGAAGACGCCCATTCCCCTCATCGGGTGCTTCAAAACAGAGCTACAACATGGTGAGAGGAGCATCAACACCACCGTTTATGTCACGGAAGAGGGCAGTGGGATGCTGCTGAGCGGGCAATCGGCCGAAGAATTGAGACTGATCTCGTTTGCCATGGCAGTCCTGGAGGAAGAACTGGATACCATCATGGAAGAGTTTGGAGAATTTTTTAACGGCATCGGGTGCCTGAAAGGAAAGGAAGTATCCTTACACATCGACCCGTCGGTCCAACCAGTGGCGCTGAGGCACCAGCGAATCGCTTTCCACCGGAGGCAAAAGGTCGAGGAGGAGCTGGAGGCCCTGGAGAGACAAGGTATCATCGAAAAGGTCAGTGGGCCAACCCCGTGGGTATCCCCGATCGTCATCGCCAGGAAGCCGAAGCAGCCAGGACAAGTCCGCATCTGTGTGGACATGCGCCTCCTTAACGCCGCGGTCAAGAGAGAGCGACACCTGACGCCCACCATTGATGACATCCTGGGAGAGCTGAACGGGGCCAGGTGGTTTTCGAAGATGGACCTACGGTCAGGCTATCACCAGCTACCACTTCATCCGGACTCGAGGTACATCACCACATTTTCCACACATGTGGGCCTCAGACGGTATCGGCGCCTGAACTTCGGCATCTCGAGTGCCGCCGAGGTATTTCAAAATACCATCAGAGAAGTGCTCAGTGGGCTCCCCGGCGTACTCAATGTGACCGACGACCTGCTCATATACGCATCAACCATAGAGGAACACCACCAGCAGTTGAGAGGGGTCCTCAAAAGGATTCAGGAGTCAGGATTGACCCTGCACCGGGAGAAGTGTCAGTTCCTGCAGAACAAGATCAGTTTCTTCGGGTACACCTTCTCGGACCAAGGGGTGGCCCCAGACCCGGACAAGGTGAAGGATGTCCAAGATGCCCCAGCTCCGACGAACATCTCGGAGGCCCGGAGTTTCCTGGGCATGGTCAACTTCTGCGGCCGCTTCATTCCGGACCTCTCCAACCTCACCAAACCCCTCAGGGAGCTGACCAAGTCGTCCACCACGTGGCAGTGGGGCCCGGAACAGGAGCAGGCGTTCCAAGTAACGAAGGCGGCCCTGTCCGCGGACACTACCCTCTCGTACTTCGACCCGGCAAAGCCCACCAACGTGGCGGTCGACGCGAGCCCGTTTGGGTTGGGAGCGGTCCTGACACAACTCCAGAACAACGAGGAGTGGGCCCCCATTGCCTACGCCAGCCGGTCCCTGACCGAAACGGAGCAGCGTTACTCGCAAATCGAGCGAGAAACCATCGCCAACCACTGGGCATGCTGGCATTTTCACATGTATGTGTATGGACATCATTTCACGGTAACAACCGATCACAAGCCACTCATCCCTCTATTCCAAGGGTCGTCCTCGAAGCCGCCACCCCGGATTGAAAAGTGGATACTCCAACTACAAGGGTACGACTACCGGGTGGAGTACAAACCAGGGGCCACGAACCCGGCGGACTATCTGTCACAGCACCCGCGGAAAGCCACAACAGAAGAGAAGGAGGAGGCCGAGGATACAGAGGAGTACGTCCGGTATGTGACAGAGCGGTCACGACCCCTCCCAATGAGCCTGGCCGCGATCATGGAAGCCTCAGAAGGTGATGAATGCGTGAGAGCAGCGGCGGAGGCTGTCAGGTCGGGAGATTGGAGGACAATCCAAGCCTCGCTCAACAGAAGGACGCCCCAAGCCAAGCTGACACTGGAATCATTCTTGAAAGTGAAAAGTGAGCTGTCCGTTGACGCCCAAGGATGTCTTCTGCGGGGCCCGAGGCTAGTCATGCCGGCCAGGCGGTGGTCATGCCGGCCAGCCTCGCTCAACAGGCGGTGGACCTCGCCCACAGGGGACATCAAGGAATGGTAAAGACAAAGGGCAGGCTCCGAGCCAAAGTATGGGTCCCAGGCATGGATGCGATGGTTGAGCAGACGGTGAGAACCTGCACGTGGTGCCAAGCCGCAGGACAGCCGGAACGCCCTCACCCGGTGGCGACCGAAGATAATCCCCTGAGACCGTGGGAGTGCGTGAGTGCCGACTTCGGACATCTCCCCGATGGACGGTATGCGTTGGTCATCATCGATGATTTCACCAAATACCCAGAGGTCGAAATTGTGGGGAGCCAGATAGCCACTGAAGTAATAGCGAAATTCGAGAAAACCATCGCCACTCATGGCATATTCGGGGTGGTCAAGACTGACAATGGACCGCCTTTCCAGGGGCAGGAGTTTGCAGAGTACCTCAAGAGCTGGGGGATCCATCACCGCAAAGTAACACCACGGTGGCCCCAAGCCAATGGAGATGTTGAGAGGTTTATGAGGACACTCAACAAAACCATTCGCATCGCCATGGCTGATGGATCTCCATTGGAGAGAGCGATATACAGTTTCCTGCGGGAATACCGGATGACCCCCCATGTCACAACCGAGGCAGCGCCAGGAACAGCCACCATGGGAAGAATCGTAAGTGACACGATCCCACACCACCCTACTTGGGTTCCGGCACAAGCCTCAAATGAAAAGACCCTAGCCAATCGGATGCGCTCGAATGACCACGCCAGCCAGCGAAGGGGAGCTAAGGAGTCCAAGATACAACGGCAGGATCGAGTGTACGTGAAGGACCGCTACCCAGGCAGCAAGTTCAGACTTCCTTTTGAACCACAACCATGGGTTGTCACCCGCCGGACAGGCACGATGGTGACCGCTCAAAGAGGAGCTGAAACGGTCACGCGAGATGTGTCGTTCTTCAAAAAAGTCCACCCAGGAACACCTTCACGTCCCGGGGCCGAGCCAGAGGGGCCGGACCCCGACCAGCCGAGCGGAGATCAGGAGGGGGAAGACGGTCGGAGTGAGGATGGTGGCTCCCAGTCCATCCCAGCCACCCCGGGGGGTAATCCGCCTGGCGGCTCCCCAGCCCGGGTAGAGCCTAACACCCCAAGACGCAGAACCTCCAATGTGGCCCTTTCCAGAGGCGGCCCATCCCGCTTCAACCTGAGGAAGAACCCGGCACCGTCATCCCAGCTGGCGGACTATATGGTGTAACCTGTAAGGACTGCCAGACTGGATACAGACTCATCGTTGATTTTTCTGGTCTTATGTTTTGCTTAATGTTTATAAAGGTTGGAAGGAGTGTAGTGTCCGGCGCGCGCGAGGCGTTCTAGCCTTCCGCGCTGCTGGGGTGCGCTAGCGCTGACGCGTGACGTCAGACGCTAGCGAGTTTAAATAAAGAGGCGTGGCCTCGACGCGTTAGTCGGAGCCGCGTGTGCAACTAAAGAATACCGGCTCCTGTGTCTCTGTTAGCGCGGTTGCGCAGCTATGTAATTTAGAGCGTTTAAAACGCTACAGGCCTCCCGCAGTGTCTCTGAATGGTTTCCTTGCAAGGGGTCACTTAAGTAAATTAGAGGGGCCTCGCATATTCCCTTTTGTCCCAGGGCCCCGCAAATCATAGAACCAGCCCTGCTCTCCCAAGTGCAGGGGCGTCAATGAAGAAGCACCGCACGTGCATGCTGCCGCCCTATTGTGGATTCTGGAGAAGGAAGTCATGATAAAGAGTTCGCATCAGCTAGCTAATTGCCACGTATATATTAAAAAAAAAAAAAGCATCGACGTAGTCTTATTTTTGCACAGAAAATAGAGCCCAATAGAGACCCATTTCGAGGCCCCCTGAAAATAACTGCCGGTGCTCAGACCTGGCCCACTTAAAGCCCTGCCCTCATCCCATTCTGCAGGGGGTCCGTCACTTCGCGTTACACGACTGTGCAAAGTGCACTGTGTAACATACAGTAGATAGATTTTAAGTGAATAGGTAAGTGGGCTACTACTTTTGAGATCGTTTTGTTAATTGCTTTCCATAAGTTACAATTCTAATATAACAAATTGAGCTATGAACCAGCACCAAGGAGCACCATACAAACCACAAAGCATGGGTTTAGAACCTTACAGATTTGCTTTCTCAATCGGTCATTATTCTAAGGTTACAAAATGAGTTTCTTTGATTAGTAATAAACAGCCTGAGTTAGAGTTCGGCGGACGGGAGACCTATCACAAACGTGACGGATCTCCCGTCTGCGATATTACAAGTGCATTATATCCAATGGCACTTGGAAAACAGTGGATGGGGAATCAGTAACGTTTGTGATGGAGTAACTTGTCCGCCGAACTCTAAATCAGGCCCAAAGTTTGCTTAGTACAGAACCCCGATCCTTGTGTTACTTTTTTAAAAATCCTGACTTCGTGTTTCTCCCTACATAATCGTAATATGCAATGGCTACCAGCAAAGACGATATCCAACTCCTACAGCTTAAAACCATCACTGCATTATGTAACATTTCCTGTGCATTAACACACTTGCACAACGTACTATCTTTGTATAATGTGTCATGATGTAAAGTGCCCTGACACCCTGTGGTGATGATTAGCTCTGTAAAAATACAAATACAAAAAATGCTATTTAAATCATTAGTTGGGTGATCACTCATACAGAGAGATACTGCTGAACTTCTTACAATGCTTGCATATCTCTTATATAAATGGGGTCAACAATGCCAAAAACCGGCCTCCAAACCACAGTTTCTCTTAAGTACATGAAGTGATAACAAGTTGTGTATCTTTGTTTCCATCCATTGCATTGGTATCTAGGTGATAATCTGTTGGTAGCTGGACAAGGCTGATGGCCCTTTAAATCAGGCCTTTGTTTTGACCCCAGCTGGAAGTGAAATTAAGAAAGCCCCTTCACCGCCTAGAGGATGCTGCTGAGAACAGTAGCAGAGAACGTGCGGGTGCTGCTAAATGTGTCCGACTGTCAGGAAATTAAACAGAGACAAATTCAGCATCTTTTTGCTGGGGCCAGCCAGGTTCCCATTCAATAAAAGGTGCTGGATCCCTGATCCAGTGGGCTCTACCTCATTTCATGCACTGTAGAGCCAGAATACATATGCCCGAGGGTGCATGCATTCGTACCTACTGGTGCCAACTGTGACAAGCCGAAGGGTTAATTGGCTCGGGTAAGCTTCTAGGCCAGAAACTGGTACAATCCATTTTAGGTAAAGTGATCTAGAAATATTAATCTCGGGTAATAAAAAAGAAGAATACAAACATTGGAGTAAAAAAACTGGGACAGGTGGAAGAAAGTAGGCATCATGGGCTGGCCACTGTAGTTCTGCAAATCAGGCGGTTGGGGGGGGGGTCCGCATAGTGGTGGATTTGTTAGTTTTGTCACGTAATCTATCATCTGCTGCATAATTTGCAGATTTTAACAACAACAAAAATTCTAGCTCAAAGGGATCAAAAGCGATGAAAAATGTGGGGAATAATGTTGCTGCAAAGTGTCAGGCCATTCACAAAGGGTGACTTTCAGTTGCTCGTTGCTGTACTTGGATGTTAAACTTCTACTGAGGTGAAACCTTTGCCCGGGCAGCGTTCATATGTGCAAAAAATGAAAAATAATGAAATAATACTATCACAAAATGTGGCGCATTTTTTAAAAATCAGTTTCATCACATGTTCATAACATTAGCACCAAAGCATCACCATCTGTCATCTCTATTGTACATACAATGCGGTTTTACAAATTATTTTCTGCTCTTTAGTTGTCCCGTCCACCCACACATGCAATTGCTGTGTTTATGATACATTTCTTTTTTCTTCAATAGCATTCTCTCTCAAATATTCAACCGATAGGCCCCAGATGTCCTTCAGCTTTGAGGCATGGAGTTCCAGGTTCATTTTACAATATACCATATCATGGTCCGATTTTCAAGTTTAGTACATTTGCTGAAGATATTTAAAATGAATAATGCGCAAGTTGCAGTTAGGTGTAAATAGCTCTGTTAATCCAGAGCAAGACCTCCACTCCTCCAGGTGTTAGAACTTCATTCCAACGTTCAAGGGTTTTAATGGGGGTATGCGGACTCTCCTCCAGCACCGCCGTGTATCATTTGGTGACTAGCTGGCATCGCGTGGTGCTGGCCAGAAGTACCTGCAATGTATGTCGCACTGGGGGTTCCTCTGGAAATAAGGGGTATCATTCCTGTATAGCTGCCTAAAGTGTATAATATACAAATATAAATAATGACGTTTTGTTTTGTATATAATACAAATCGTCAACTGTTATAAATTTCCCTTCTGGGTGTGTATATATAGCTAATTTTGTCTAGTCCTGCCTATTTAGTGCCTTAAGTGGACCTTGCTCTTGAGTTACCGATAGGGCTAAATGATATCCTAGTGGAACAGATGGAGTGTATAATGGGAGTGTTCTTTTGCTTTCACGCCTATGTTCTGCAATGCAAACATGGTGCAATTTATCATGTTTATTTCAGTATGCTGTATACCTATTCTCCTGTGTGGTAGTATCTTAGTGCGTTGGGGGAAGCATCCACATCATCCACCGCTAGGTGTGTTGTGTACATGTGCGCATAAACAGTATAAGAATAGTTCTGTTACTCTGCAATCTCCTAGCTGATATGGCATTTGCATCACCTCCCATTTAGTGCGGGGTTGTTTTCCTGCCAACACCAATTTTAGCAGTTGAGTGCGTATCATATTAAAAAGGGCCTTGGGTAGTACGATAGGTATATTGGTAAACCGATATAAAAGCACAGGAGTACTATCATTTTTATGAGAGCTATCCTACCGATAGGGACAGAGGCATTTTGACCCATTTAGTGATTGGGGCCTCCAGTTTTGTGACTGCTCTTCTATACTTTTCCGGTATCACCAGCTCTGGGTCTGTATGTATCCATATTCCTAGATATATTCGCCAGTATCTTCTCATCTATATTAATGAGGGACAGTGGGTTATAGAATTTGTAGTTCATTGGCGGCTTATCCGGTTTTAGTAAGGCTATTATTGTCTCCCGCAATGTGGTGGGGAGTACGCCCTTCTGAAAGGCCTCCTTATACATCTCAGTGATATGGGGGGTTATCAAGTCCGCAAATTCTTTATAGAATCCGGAAGTTAGTCCATCCGGACCTGGTGCTTTCTTATTCGGTAGTGTTCGTATGACCTAGAGTATTTCTGCTTCTTCTATAGGTTGATTTAGATATTCCCTCTGCCCATTCGAGAGCCCTGGAAGTGCCATGTCTGAGAAATAATCATCTAACCCACCTTCATCAATGTCCCCCCGGGAAGTGTACAGTTCTTCATAACATTTCCTAAATTGTGCTAATATCCCCAATTGCATCATAATGATCCGACCCAGCTGAGTCTGTTCTCCTAATCGTAGGATTTTGTATGTTAGGCGATGTTATTCTGGTGACCAGGTTATGGCCTTGTCTCCCTCCTTCTCCATACGCTCTGGCCACATTGCGTTGTGCCAAATACTATACCTCCCTTTGCGCCAGGTCATCATATTCTGTTACATGTTCTCCTATTTCTGCTAGGATTTCTGGTTTGGTACTCGTTTTCGGATTTCTTTATGGCTTCTTCTAACTCATTCAATTGTCTGAGTATCTCTTTCAGTTTACCCACACTTTGTGCTGATACATATCCCCCTTATTGTGGTCTTGAATGCCTCCCATAATGTGCTCTCCTCTTTGACTGAGCCCTTGTTTACGTCAAAGTAGATGATAATAGCTTGCCCTACCATGCTTTTATATACCGGGTACAATAGTGCATCTGCCCTGAACCTCCATGTAAGTTGCCTAGGTGTATATGGTGGTATTTTTACTTCAAGTTCTACCTGGTTATGGTCAGACAGAGTTCTAGCCAAGTGTTTTACTTTAGTCACCCATTCGTTCACCCCCCATTGTCAAGAGCCAGCAATCTAGCTGGGACCATGGTCCATGGGCAGATGATGCAGGGATTCAACACGTTGTAATGTCTATTTTGTCCTTGAGACAAGTAGGCCCAACCCCCTACAGCACAAACCCTTTAGCTTCCAGTTTACAGTACCACATTATGGATCAAGGAAGGACATTGTCTACAGTTAAGGTAATATGTGTGTCCATGTGTTAACACTGTTCAAACTTGTATTTATGGTTCATTAATGCAAACCCTTTATTATTAGGGTGAGCACTAAAAGTAAATGTTGGCAGCTCTGCGTGCACTACTGACGGTGGTTCCAGTATAAACGTGTACACACGTTTTTAAAGTTTAGTAATATGAGGCTATGTATAATGCTCCCAGAATGCTCTCTGATTATATGCAAATATTTGCAGAAGCTTGAAAGCAACAGTGATGATTCTTGCTTTCAAAATAAAATGTTCACAAACAAATGCAAGTAGGAAAAAAATATTTTGCTAAACTACTGTAAGATTTTAGGTACCATATCTTTGCAGCATCATTTAGTAACATGTTGATGTATGCTTGTATTCCCCTAAAAATATTTATAATGGAAAATCAGTGTAACCAGTTAAAATACGATTGTGGGAAACAAAAATAAACAAGCATTGGCAAAGTCAGTAGGTCTGAAATTGGTGGTCAGGCTTTTGGTTTTGTCAATGCGTTTCTTTTTTAGGCATAGTTTTTGTAAAACCTTATCTGTGTGGGAGCTGCAGGGCCCTCGCCATTCTAACAAGCATTGGCAAAAGCAAAAAACAGTTTTTGGTCTCAAAAAGCACACATTTCCACAGCAGTTCCAGGCACTGAACAAAACTACTTTGTGTGCCAATATGCTCCTTGTAATAGAGCAGAATACTGTCACTCACAGTGAAGCCAGCTGATAGACCGAGAGAAGGAGAGAGAGAGACATAATTTTACTAAACACAAAAGGTCCCCAGGCCTAATAGAGGCCCAATTATTAAAGAAAGTCTCAAAAGTGCATCCATGGTGTATATCCTTGCATTAAGTGCATATATACAGTCTCCATGAATTCACAAGAATTTACAGAAGTAGGCCAAGAAATAGTACTCCTAGAAAATATTGGTGAATTGCATTTTAGCATGAGCAAATGTGCATGTGTAGATTTGCTCATGTGAAAATCTGAATGTTTCAAGTTCACTTTTCCTCCAACCACTTTGTTCCCAACCCTGAAGAAGTTTTACGTCTGCCACTGCCAGGAGTAAATTTCCAACCTTTTTCAGTATGGGAAAAGAGTAGAAAAGAGTTGGTGAAAACCCTTAAAACATGCAAGTTACTAGGTTTGCACAGACTCAAAAGGGCATTCCAACCCTTGAACTATTGCTTACCACTACCTTCAGCCCCAGTATGTAGACCTGCAGGAACGTAGCAACATAAGGGAATTGCTAGTATTCAAACCCTCCTATGGTACAAGCCCTGGCATAATTAGAGAGGCTTTATCAGAACTCTTGCATAATGAGATTGCTGCCGTAATTTGTCGCCACATTACATGGCACAAAAGGGACAAGTGGATTTTGTTACAGGACAAGTAGATTTAAGAAGCAACCTGCCCCATGGACAAGTAGATATTTTATTAAATTCCACACCCATGTGATGCATGGGTGCCCTCCAGCCGGTCTGGGTTTGGTATTCTCCAGGTGTCCACCATATCAAATTCCTCTAGCCCGTCTCATATTATTCGGATTGAACGTCTGCCTTGTCCCCCATGTGTTGCTAACTTATCTTTGAGTGGATCGAGATGTATGTTGAGATCCCCATCCCATAAATTTCGGATAGTGGCAGGGAGCGGAGTGTATTCCAGCTGCCGATATAAAAATCAGGGTCATCTATGTTCGGACCATAGACATTCACAAGTGTAATTAGTGTACCGCATAAAAAACCTTGGAGTATGGCCTTCGCCCAGGAGTTGGATCATTAAATACTCTAGGGAGGATCTACTGCCCCTACATAAGGCAGATAAAAACTCTACCTGCCCCTTATTAGATCTTCAGAGTGAGCCTAGGCAATGTCACCAGTGTAAATTACACATGAGTTTTGCTAAGGTTAGAAATAGTTCTGCTGGTACCCAGTATAAACATTTGCAACTAGGAGCCACAAAGGTGTTCCTGGGTATGCTCATCAACGCATGGTCCCTACCAAAACATAATACAGAATTCGCTGAGATGGCATGCTCATATCAGCTCGAGTTGGCATTCATCACTGAATCCTGGGTGGACGAATCTTCCGACCCAGGCCTGGGTTTAGCATTCCCAGCAGGCCACTCAATTCTTAGTGCTGATCGAGTGGACAAGCGGGGTGGAGGGCTAGCAATTATCTTTAGAGATGATCTGTGAGTTTCAAGGTCCTCAGCGGGAAGCTCCCCAGATTGCGAAATACTATCTTTTCGGATAACATTAAGTAAACATTACATGCTTAAGGGCCTTGTTGCAGGGATTCTGCTTATACACAGAACTATGCGTAGAACCCCAGGACCTCAGTGAGTTGTGGTGTACCAGAAACTCACCTCAGAACCCAGAACCCAGTATCCGGCTAGCATAAGTGTCCCATTCGTTATCCGAGATTTAGCTCGGAGGTCCCAATGAAAAGACAACCCAGAACACGCGACTCAGTACATACTCAGGAATGGTGGGAATCGGAAATACCTGTTCGTATATTATTCTCACATCAGTCCACAACAAGAATCAACAGAGACACGGTGAAAATAAAAAGAGTTTATTTTTATAGACCACGTGTCCTAAGATGCAGTACTTTGGCTAATACAAGCAGACAAATGATTAAAATCAAAACCATTAACATAGTTACAATTCCATAGAATATAAAAGGGGTGATCATATTATAATGACAGTGGATACTACCACTTTCCCTTTACTAAGAAGCTAATATTATTATTAGTCTAACAGAAGGTCTCTTAGGCTTGAATAGGGGACCCCATACCTCAAAGATCAGCTTAGTGAAATCACATCACAGGAGCATCAGGAGACTTCTCGCAGGAAGGCTCGTCTTCGGTCTGAATAATAAACATGATGTCCGTGATATTAAAAGCACCAACTTTCAGGTATGTGCAGCTGCTCGTGTGTTATGGCTAAATAGTGGGTCGATCAACCTAGAGTGGAAAACATGCATTGTCTAACAACTCAGACTGTTTGTCACATCGTGTGCAGACCAAGGTCGTTTCGCAGAGCTCGGGATGATAACAACAGATTGCTCTCGTGTGAGGCAAAACTCGAGTCAGCAATTCGTTTAAGCAATAACATGTAAATGCAGTGTCGTGTGCAAAAAGCGGCAAGATGGCTTTCTAACTTCTAACGCGGTTATGCTAACTTAACAATGTATGTACGTATTAAGGGAGTCCTTACTACAGCCTTCTTCTATAAGGACTCCCAAGGTCAAGAACCACCTTTGTGAACACCATTAGCCCTTTTATAGAATCTAGTACCGATGCATCCGATTTCACAGTGTTAGGAGATTTCAATTATCATTTAGAAAAATTGGAGGACCACGACACAACCTCACTAGTCGATACCATGGCTAGCTTCTCTTTGACACAGATTGTCGATCATGCTACCCACGACACAGGGCACGACACAGGGCACATCTTAGATGGCACATTCACATCAAATCCATTTCTGAAGTATTGTCTGTCCCATGGTCTAACCATAAAGCGATAATGTTCTCATTGAGTACTGATCAGCACACCTCGAGACCTCATAACTCGTGTCATATCTAAAAGTCGTCATTGGAGGAATATTGACCCCCTCGCTCTGCAAATGTCCCTATCCTGCTCGAAGCCAGACCTTTCCACTGATGCCCACAGATTTTCCACCTGGATTAAAGCTGCAGTCGACCCCCTAGCCCCAGTGAAGACCTTTGTTTCCAGGCGGAAAAATCCATCAGAACTGTGGTTCTCTGACAAACTAAGAGCACAGAAACAAGTCTGTAGAAGGATAGAGAGGCACTGGAGAGCAAATTACGACCCTACAGAAAAAAAAAATAAATATGCACAATCTCTGGCAGATTATAAAAAAATGATAATGGTTGAAAAAAGTAAATATTTTTCAACAAAAATCCTACAGGCAAAACACTCTAGTAAGGAGCTTTTTTCTACAGTTAAAACATAGCCAAACAACCAGAGCCACCCAGGATGGAAAGTAGTGAAGAATTTTGTAATATATTGGCACAGTCTTTTATGGACAAAGTGGAGATAGTGTACAAATCCTTTAGGGACCAGGATAATACCGTATCTGTGAATACCCTAGCAGTCACATCTCCTTCCCCACTCTCTGTTTATTTCATTTTTTCCTCCTTTCATAGAACATATCACCCAGGTGGTAATAACTTCCATATCGGGGGCTCCATCCAACCCCTGTCCTCCCAAAATACTGCACCTGACTCCTGAAATGGTCAGTGAACAACTAGGTATAGTATTCAATGAGATAATCTATTCAGGCATTTTCACTGATGATTGGAAAACAACATCAATCCTACCACTCTTAAAAAAAAAACAATCTCGTTCCAGCCGATCCCAGCAGCTACCGACCTATCTCCAGATTACCCTTCCCGACTAAGGTGATGGAGATAATACTAAATGCACAGCTCACAGCATTCATCTCCTCCATGGACCTCCTAGATCTCTCACAATACGGGTTCGACCTGCAGGGTGCAAAAATAAGCCCTGGCAAAGCAGACTCGGCCCTTCATCGTTTCGAGGTTCACAAATAGAATATAATCAAGTTGGGTAATGGTGACGTATCATTTATAGTATTATAAAAGAGAAAAACTATAACAGCAAGCAATATGATAACTATTATGCTACTATTATGGTATCCAATTCTTAATATAGCGCACGGCTCATCTCCGAAGAGGCATCTCGGCGTTACAACAGCAGGTAGGTGTGGTAAAGGCAGCGTGTAAAACAACCAGGTTTGCAGGTGTTTGGGCATATTTAAATGACTAAAGGAAGTTTATTCCAGTGGAACATGTTTTGGTTACAGCAGCGGCTTCATTTGAGCGTGGGGGCGTTGACCATACATGCCAACATTTCAGAAGAGCAAAGTTGGAGATTTTTGGAAACAAATCGGGAGAATGGGGCCTTGAATCGGGTTACTGTCATTTATGGGCTTTGGAAGTGTGCTGCTGTAGGACTGGACATTTGAAATGCAAATGCACGTTTTTTTCTTACCTTTCAGAAGCATGGAGCGCAATGGCAGGCAGAGAGAGTGATGCAAGTGTTGTTCACTGGCCTGGCAGTGCATAAGCCTTCCCCCCCCCCCCCCCATGTGGCAGCCCGGGCTGAAACAGCTTCCTGAGCCGTCCCCCCGAGTACTTCACAGGTCTTTATAAGACCATTCGCTTGTTAATGGGGCTTTGTTGGTTTTTCACCCCTTCTAGAGACCCTGCATCGCCACTCTGACTATTGCTGGGAGAAATAGCACGTTACGCAATACCAAGCCCTGTCGGCTGAAACCCGAGGAATCGGGTTTTTGCTTGCAGGAATCGGGAGGCGGGAGACCAGCCTTGAAATCGGTAGTCTCCCGCCTGAATCGGGAGGGTTGGCATGTCTGGCGTTGACCTGCCACACCTGTTGCCCCCACACACACTGCCAATTGATGGTGCCAAATCAAACTGCTACTTATTTAGTTACTGCGGCCGCAGCGTGTTTTACATATCTGACTGCCCGTGTCTGTATAGGGCAGGGTGTGGCCATTCCTGCTGAGAGTGAGAGTATGCAGCTAAAGCCTGTTGTGCCTCCTACCGGCCCATTTCGTTATTGAATGCAAAAGTCATAATTCTGACAAAACTACTCGCCTCCCAGCTCATACGAGTGATCACTTCACTTGTCCATCCGGACCAATCCAGTTTTATGCCAGGTCAGAGTACCGCTTTCAATTTGTGGCTTCTGCAAGCTGTTCTTGGTCCTACTGCTGAGCATGACGTCCTTGAGTTGTCATTTTACGCATGTATAGCATTCAATACAGATGAATGGCCGTTCAAGTTTGGCCCACGTTTTGTGGGGTTGATACTGACCCTCTTGCCCAGGTGACAGTGAATGGAGCAACATCTAGCATGTTTCGACAACTAAGTGGCACTAGGCAGGGTTGCCCATTATCCCCCCTGATCTTTGCTCTGGTCCTGCAACCACTGGTGACCTGGATCAGAAGGGACACCCTAGTGCAAAGACTTCAATGGACAGTTGAATAGGAAGACAGAATTTCTCATTACTCTGATGTTTTACTCCGAACCAGTCTTCACTCTCGATAGAATTAGCCATATTCTCACACTGTTTCGTCAATATTCGGGCTACACTATCAACTGGGATAAATCCGGGATTTACCTTCTCTTGGGGGCCGCACCACGTCTACACCAAGACTGTGCAGCCCACTTTGTCACAGAGGGGTTTAGATATCTAGGGAGCAATAGAGAGGGAAACCCGCACTCTTGTGTGATGGTGGTCTTGCATGTGTTGCCATTAAAAAGTTAACTAGGGGCGTCTACGAGGAAGGGAAGCTCTGCCTGATATACAGCAGTATTACTAGGCAGCGCAGCTCTCCGTTGTTAATCATTGGGTTCATCTTCCATTACAGGAGCCAGCCTACCGACATAACCTGCAGCCAGAAGGCTACCTCAGAGCCATCTATGGCGTGCAACATCACAAATCCTTTCCCTATCCGACAGCAGTCACACTCACCCTATGGCACACGGCACTTAATGCTCTAATACACAGGCTACACCCCTCTGAGTCAATGCACAACTGGGGACACAACCAGGTTTCGAAAAATGTGACCTTATTAGCCTCTCTAAGGTGGGGGACCTCTAGGCACATGGAAGAGTTATGAGCTCCAAGACCAGTATCACCTAGCACCAACTGAAACCTATTGCTATTTGCAAATTCAACATGCCCTGCAAAAGGTTCTGCTGGGAGGTGAGGACCTCCCCAAATCCTCGCCACTAGAAGACAGATTACCAGCTGAATATTTAACTAGCAAAGCAATCTCCCTCACCTACCGAAAGTTGGTTAACAATTCCCCAGACACCTTGGGACGCCTCTCTGAACACAGAGAGAGATCTTGAAGGTATGAGGGTAATGACTAGCCTGAAGCGCTGGCATCCCCTTGGGAGGTAGCCAAACACTCTAGGTTCCGTCTGGTACAACTAAAGATTTTACAACGATACTATTATGCATGCACCACCATGGTAAAAATGGAGAGGGTAACATCCGCATTATTGTCACAGGGACTGAGGGCACATAGGTACATTTTGGAGTGAGATCTGAGAAAGTGGAATTATTATAGAGGGGAGGGTCTGTGTGGCCCCCACTGTCACTGCTAATGGTGCTGCAGAACATTTGGGTCGCACTGTATGTGGCTTAGGGTTTGGGGGAAAAGGAATCGTGGAGTCCTATGGTCTGTGAGAACTGTGTATTGGTTAGACAATGTTTCTGTGCTATATAACATTTCATTTGTAGAACTGTGTTACTTTTCACACGTGTGCCGTAAAAGCAATACAAAGATTTACAAAAATACATTTGACTCCAAAATCTTAAAGAAGACACAGAAGGAGATAGCATTTACACATGTCTAACAGAGCTGTGCATGAACACCCTCCTTGCCAACACAGAGAGCCAAGTATCATAAGGATGCACAGAAATGGAAGACCCTCTAAAGAACCAGGGAACAGACTGCAAAATATTGTACTGAAGCTGGAAAATAATCGACAAAAAGACAAAATACTCTTGATGGTTGGGAAAACATGAGCACGCTCTGTTTAAGGGGAATAAAATGCTTCTATTTCAAGACCGGTCTGCTGCTACGCTGTAACGATGGAGTGAATTCAGGACTCTAACTCAGGAGTTCCACGGTTTTCAATCATGCTTCCTTTTCCGTTGGCTTGGGTCAGACAGAATGGAGTAACAGTAGACGGGGGGGGGGGGGGGGGGGGGCGGAGTGTGGGATGTGAATCTTGAGCCCTGGGAGCAACTCTGAGCACAAGGCCTAAATAAGGAGCCTGAGAGTTCACATGGAGGATCCTGAGGAAGGGCATTTGGGGTAAGAGCCCCTAAACCTCAAAGGAGGAAAGCCAGAGAAGTATACCCCTGACTGATGTACTCTGGACTACACGAGGCTGATCACATGCCAGATACTCGATCACCCCAAGCAAAGCACACTTATGGGCAGCTGGATGGTTGTGTGCTAACCTATCTGCATAACCAGGGGGGGAGGGATATGGCAGGGAGCACTCAACACTTTCCAAGGGTGTCAATTGGAATTCAACATATACTTTTCACACGCTACATGTTTAATAGCTCGATTGGTCACGAATGGTCCTATTAAAAGGAAGAAAGGATCATACACGGCACTGATGGAGTGCATAAACAGAACAGCAGACATAGCAAATTCACAAACAGAACTCCCTAGACCGACGCACATATCAGTAACTGTCCTCAAATATTAAAGGACAGAATGCTCCTAATAAGAGGCAAAAAATCTGGCAAAATATCACACCTCTCAATCTTGACACAATATTCTTTCAAGCGATTTGCCTTTGACCAATTTAGAATGTGGCAAAAGAAATAAGCCCCCACTAAGACTGCAGGATGGCGACAATGTGTAAAACCCCATTTCTCCAAACCGATCAAGATCTTTCAGGACAGCAAAGGCCGCTTCCTTCTAGTAAAATTGAAGATGGGTCTTAGTAACATAACGCATATTAATACCTGTGCTCCTAAAACAGGGCAAGGTAGGTTTCTTGAGAGAGTAATGGAGGGGGTATAGGGTGAGGTAATTATGGGAGGAGTTTAATTCATTGTAGGATTCTCAGAGAGACAGACCAGGTGTGATGAAGGGTGGGGCAGGGGTGGTCTGCACAACTTTGAAATGGAAACTTTGGGACTGGAGCCAAACAGACGTATGGGATTACATGTTCTTCTCCCATGTGCACTGCTCTCACTCCCAAATCGACGACTACCTGTCTCTCGGTGCTTGCTGCACTCTTACCCGTCAGTCTGGCCTGCAGAGATTTCAAACTGCACCTCTTGTTGCATTAGAGTGAGACAGCAGAGAAAGGGGGCAACCGACAGACCTACATTTACAATGTGTCCAGAGTTATTCAGAGACCACGCAACGAAAGCAAAGATTATAAAAACTTGAGGATTTTTTTAAATGAAAATGACAAGGATACTTCTCTCTCTACAAAGGGGCTTTTACGGCTGTGGTGAGAGGGACAGCAATTGCCAGGACTGCTAGAGCTACAAGAGAAGACTAGCTACAAGAAAATAAGCTAACACTGGAGCTAAGGAAGTCAGAATTGCATGACAAAAATAACCCTGCGAGGTTACAGCTAACTAACAGGGCAAAGCCTACATCATTAAAACAAAAGCAGACATTCGACGAGAAAGCTAACAAGTTAGGCACCTTACTTGCAAAAAGGCTCTGGCTTCAAACGGAGAGATCAGGAGGGTACCTGGGTGACTTACTGAGGCGGGTAAGAACCCTTTAAGAGATTATTACAAAAAACTCTATAGCATGGGTACAGAGAGCAAAACAACAAGCATTTGCAATGCAATAGGTCTCGCATTTACGCAAGTTTAAGCTATTGGTATTGTGAATGACAATGCCTTTTATTTATGTTTTAAAAACGAAAACAAAAATAAAAGTATTGTTATTTGCAATTTTAATAGCTCAAACTCGCAGAGCAAAACCTATTTCATTCCAAATGCTTGTTCTGAGTAGGCGGAAATCCTATCTGACAGCAGCCCCAGTTCGTTAGTTGCGCTTCTGCGTGTTGTCCTTCCAGTGTCAGGCTGCTTCTCGCGGTGATGTTCACCAGTCGAGCTGCCTCGCCCCGTGTTAGTTAACTTAACTCTGAGGGTGGTTCAAGGGTTACACATGTGATCCAGTCAGATTGGCAACCTGCTGTTATGGTGAGAAAAAGAAACCGAAAGCATGAAATTGTAATGAAATGTGCGATTACACTCTGATTGCATGTTAGGCTCGGACCCTCTTCATGGCGCTTGCCCCTTTCCACTGAAACAATTATAAAGGTAAAACTTCTCTCGAATAACTGGTCTGCGCACTTGTGTAATTGACGCTAGCGTCGCTCTTCTTTTTTTAATAATGTGTGTTTTCTTGCCACGTTCTGCTGTACGGAAATAGGAGCTTTGAATTATTAACGCCGCTTCTCCGCTCCATCCCACAGAGCCACCACCCCTGGAGCGACGTCACAGTGGAGCCCCGGCGTCCTAAAATATGCTCTACCTCCCCATGCGGGCTGCCGGCAGAGGGACGGGACGGGTGTCCTTTGCGTAGCAGATGCCGGGGGAATGGGTAGAAGCAACGGGCAGAAGGCAGACTGAAGGAACTGCAATGCCAATGTCCGGCACCACACCACGTACGAGAGGAAGTCTGCATCAGATGGAGGCAGAATCATAACATGACATGCATTTGTGAAACACGTTATCCACAGGGTGTTACCCTGATTAATACTATAGTATGCCTTATGATCGCTGTATTTATTTTTATTTTGGGTACACATTTAATCATACGACGGATACTGCTTCTCCCACTCGGGATTTTAAGTCAGAATTTTTCTTACCGTTTTTCAAAATTTTATGTTGGACCAATCGTTTTTACCTATTGGCCATATTAACTGTTTACAGCACCACTGCAACTCCCGGACTGGAATTGTATCTTTGTGGAGAAATCACACACTTGCCCAGTGTGAACGTAAACAAAGTTGGCCCCTTGCAACATTTTACCTTCAGCATATGTGTGTGGAAGTCCCCTTGCCAGCCGTGGGGAGCTGGCATGTTTGGGCTTCAGCGGGGTTACTTTTCTTTCTCATCTCGCCGTTTCCACGCAGCCCGGATTAAGTCAGCTTGACTAGAACCTCCTTTCCTCACAGCACCCTGGGCTTTGCAGCTTGCAGTGTTAAGTGTTTCATTTCTGGGGTTGCTGGCTGAGCCCTCGGAAAGCACAGCCCCCGGCCCCCTCATGCTCCCTTTCAGAGGCGGTCAGCTCCGAGACCTAACAAGAGCGTTTGTATAGTTGCAGCGCGCAGTGAAACTAAAAGCTGAATCAAGCACGCGGTGGGAGAGTGTGAGTGCGCGGTGGGAGCATGTGAGGCAGTGAGTTGACGCCATGCGCGTGCACATCGCCTGTCCGTGCACGCACATGGTTTGTCTCCCTTTGCGCACCAAACCGACAACAATAGTCTTGCCAAGGCGAAGCAGTGCATGCGCTGCATTCACTAGGCGAGACCTAAAAATAAGTGAATACCTGGAAGAGGGTCACCGTAATTAAGCCAAAGAGCCAAAAGCCCCCCACAGATATCACCGAAACAAAGAAGACTATAAAAGAGATGCAGCCACATAAGGCGCCAGGACCGGATGGTATCTGGGTACACTTTCATAAAACCTTCCAACCTCAGATAGCCAAACCACTAACATAACTATTTAATCCATTCCAAAACGAGGGTGGAATAAATCAGTTGATGAGAAAGCAAGCAATCTCACTTGGGAAAGACTTGACTGAATGTGCCACCTTCAGACCAATAGCTCTAATTAATGTGTGTGTTAAAAAAATATACAAAAAATTAGACAAATAGAATAGATAAATGGCTAACAGTTCGACCAGACACAGACCAAGTAGGCTTTATCCCGGAGAGACATGGCTGAGATAATACACAACAAAATGCTCATCTACTTCAAAAGGTCTTGAGGAAAAAAGATACTACTGACCCACATGACGTTAGATGCTGAGAAGGCATTTGCAAGGGTCAGCTGGAGATTCTTAGAGGCAGTCCTAACATGTACGGGCCTGGGGCCTAATGTGATTGACTGGATCATGGTGAGCCACCAGTCGCCTTGGGCCAGAATCAGGGTCAATGGTAAAAAAAAAAGAAAAGACAATTGATCTATTGAGAAAGATCAGGCAGGGGAATGCCACGCTTCTATGCCATAGTGTTGGAGCTTAATGCGACTAATGCTGACATTCCTGAGGGTTAGGGTGGGTCTCACACTGTGAAGAGAGAGGAAACAGTGACGGGAGAAGAACAGAGAATCCTCTGTGCACATCAAGGATCTCTGATTCCAGGAGGATTACTGGTCATTGGGGCGTGGGCTCATTGTTAGGAAGATGGTGGGACTGATAAAGTTGGCACTACCAGAGAAACTGATAGAGAAAGGATTTGGCTTTGTTGGTTTGAATCTTTATGGGGCATGTTTCAGAGGAGGCTGACAGCCAGGAGTGAGTCCCCGTTCTTCCCTTGGCCTGAGTGGTGGGTCACTCCGAATTAGAGACATGCCTCCTGTGGCAGACTGTTCCTTGGACAAAGGGCAGTGCAGACAAGAGAGCACTTCAAAGAAGATGACACCCACAACACGAATTTCAAAGGCCAGATAAATCAAAGATGTGTCTGGATTTGGACTATAAGGTAAGCACCGTCTCATTAGGAGAGAGAAGATCGCCATGACTTATTAGCTCTGGGAACCAAGACTAGGGTCCAAGGATTGTCAGTCTCCCTCATCGGTGAGAGACATCACCCAGGGAGCGAAGACCATTTGCCCAGAGCCTGGACACCAGCCCTCTGTCTGCCTGAGAAGACCAGAGCACTCAGTGAGGAGGAGACTGCCTACCCAATGAGGAGGAGGAAGAGCACCTAGAGGATGCCTGCCAAGACCAGCGCACCTAGTGAGGAGGAAGCGCGCCTCCTGCCATGACCAGCGAAGCCCTGTGAGGGGTAGGAAAGGGCCTGGAGGCAGCAAGGCTCAGCTGGGATTCCTGCGACTGGATCACCGGGAACAAAGTATGAAATGGGTTGGTCCGGTCAGGACCACAACAGGAATGCAGGCCGCCCCCAATGATCCTGCAAAGTTGGGGGTCCCCTGTGCTGCCAGAAAAGGGGACCACCATAATGTGCGGGCCATCGCCCGTGTGTTTGCCAGAGTCAGCATCACCCATGTGAGTAGGAAGGGGGCTGCCATGAAGTGCTGGCAGTCGCATGTGAAGGTGCCAAAGTCAGAGACTTCTGTTGACCAGAAGGAGATCTCTGGGTAGTGTGGGCCATCATTTGTGTGTGTGCTGAAGGTGGCAACTCCTGTGTTGCCAGAAAGGTAGCCACCATGAGGATCAGGCCTTCATTCATGTGCAGACCGAGGTCGGAGGCCTCCATGCGACCAGGAATGGGGCACCCCATGATATCATGGCTGTTACCAAGGTTTGTTGAGCCAAGGAAGCAGGAAGCTACACCTACAGTTTGTTGTAGCCAAGTGCAGATGTCAGACATCAAGGCGGACCGTCCACGGACTGAGGTTGCCTTCACTTCAGCGCGGAACGACCGTGAGAGGTCGCAGGCTCTCAGTAGATGAATACCAGACCTCGCAGAGAAGCGTTGTTGGTCTCCCACGATTGACGTTTGCCATGGGGATCGTCTGTCCGGCCTGCTTAGGACTTGCACAAACTTAGCACCTAAATGCTTCTATACCTGAACTCTTAAGGTAAAGCATAAGATTTTGGGGTGTGCTGGATTAGTGTGGGCGGCATCAGGGAGATGCCACCAGTATAGAATTGGGACTAACCACCCATACTAGAAGAGAGTAAGGGACTCAGGATTTCATCTCAGAGAACGTTAACACACTGAACTTAACAGAGCTGCATGTATACTTAGTGTGTTATACATGCTTTGTGTGTTAACAGTAAATACTCTGTTTTTCATAAATGCTTGTATTTGACTGGACAATTCATTTGTTGCTACTACTGTAATCCCTTCGAGAAGAATTTGACTGCTTGACCCGTGCTACCACTGAGAGTCAAGTGCTGGACTAGGTAGTACTTGGCTCAGTTACTCAGAACCCATAGTTGGCTGGGTCCCTGGACATTAGGACTACAAGGCCTTAACCCCCACCAGTGGGCCCAGAAGCTTTGTCTTGCCCCTGGCCCACTGAAATGGGTTCTGACACTGACATTAACTGACTCCGTGACATCACTTTGAGAGCTTCTGCTTGAACTTGTACATTTGAGAAAGCATCCAGTTAGATCAACAGACAAGAATCAGTTTAGCTGTTCCCAAACACATGAAACAACAAATAATTAAGATCTATTCCTTTCATTGGTCCACAGGAAAGATCAGATACCTGGCCATACAGCTGAATGACTAGCTCTCGGGGTTAGTATGCAGTAAACAGGCATCCATTAAAAAGGAGCATTCACGAAGACGCAAGAAGGGGAGATCATTATACATCTCCTAAAAATGAATGTCTTGCCAAGATTCCTTTATCTTTTTCAAGTGCTGCTAGCTTCAGTCCTGCTAGCGGAGTTGAAATCCCTGCAGACAAAGTTGATTGGTTTTGTTTGCGGGAGGGGAAGGCCAAGATTAATAAACGTATTCTGATGAAACCAAGAGGGATGGGAGGGTTTAGCCTGTCCGTCAGATATTACAATGATATGCACCTGCAATTTCTAGTTGAGTGGTATTCGAGAGAATCGGTTATGAAATGGATGGGGCAGTAGTAGGCATGCCCCTATGGGCCTAGCTGGCAAAACATTAAAGACCACAAAATGTGTACTTGGCCCTACAGGTTAACAGTACAAAAGGCTTGGGAAACAGTCACCAAAAAATGGAGATTCTCCTCTTTTCCTTTCCCAAATACCCAAATACATGACAATTCTGAATTTGTACCAGAGAGCTACTGAAGGAGTACTTTAGGAGATGGCAGGATGGTGAATACAGAATACTCTACTCTATTTCACCATTTCATTTATTGCAACACTGAAGATAGACAGGCTACAATATCTTCAGCTCAGGCACTGGTTGTATAGCCAATTAGCAAACAGTTATACACTAAACAGTTTTTTAAATAAATGAATATATGCAAGATTATCTTTCTTTTGTTCTTTATTTTCTTTCTTTAGAGCCCAGCCAACAGGTGTCCCCCATGACTTCTTCAGGGCTGTCTTCTCTTCAAAAGCACGTTTAACACTTTCTAGCCGGTTATACTTCTGTCCCGGCACCGCTCTGTATAATTCTCATTTATGTCATAACGTATTACATTTCTCAAACGTAGATTAATTAATTAATTCCATGTATACATTTCGGATGCTCCCAAATCTGTCACGAGGACGCTCGGTACCCGTCCACCCCGCATTTGTATCTCACGACGGATCGTATTAAATCTTAACAAGAATGTGCTTGGGACTTGAATTGTTTACATGTTTTGAGACCTTTTGGTCTTAAGTAAGGAGGTTGAGTGTGTTCTCCTATCTTTGGAGCACTACTGCATATATAATTATCAGTCTCGGGAACAGAGAGCGCCAATAGAAACCCGGACAATCAACACCCTTGTATATATATATCTATTAACCAACAGGCAGCCATAACAAACCTGAAAATCAAAGAAAAAAAATCGTCAGGACACATTATGATCTGGTGGCCTGATTACATGCCTTTCCACTATCCTTGGAAAGATCAGAATAATTTTGCATGGCAGTACCTAGAAAGATGGAAGGATGCCATTGACAGTGGTAGCTCAGAAAAAGGGTGTGAGAGAAAATGGTGGGACCTTCCTAAACATTTTAGAGACATATCATCAATGTACTTTATCAATGGTATGTGACCACAGAAAGACTACACATCATATATCCTGAAGCAAACCTTACTTGCGGGGGATGTGGGGCAAAAACAGATACGATGCTACATATATAGTGGAGCTGTCCCACTCCCAAAATAATGATTTTTTGGAAAGAGGTCATTAGTCACATTTAGGTGCTCCTGGGGTATCACGTTTTGTAAGATCGTGGTCTGATATTGCTGGGCGTACTTCATGAAGACTCTGAACAAGTGCACATTACTCATAGGGCTCTCCAGAGTCACTTTACAGGACATGTGCAGCTAAGGCACTAACAGCTCTATATTGGAAAATGACTGAAGCCCTAAAGCATCACTCGGTAGTTCTAATATACTGTGGTAATTGCTAGTACTTGAGAAACATCTAGTACTCCCAGTACTTAAACATTTTTGGGATGTGGCTTCGAACCCCATCTTTCACCAAATGACTTCACAGTTATTTGGATTCACTCTGGCCTCCAACCTCACTCTCAAGGAACACATTGCACACAAAAAAAAACAAAGACGGCTGGTACCATCTCTCTCTCTTCTATTCTCTCTTCAATTTCTTCTGGATAGTAACTCGGAATTGCTCTTCAAGCCCTCGTATTCTTGCATCTGTATGGTGGTAACACCCTGGTCCATGGTCTCCCAGACTCCACACTTATACCGCTTAAGGGTATTCTACACGCTGAAGTACATCTCATCCAATGCCTGAATAAATATGATCACATCATCCCAATGCTGAAAAAATCCCATTGGCTTCACCTGCTGGGCTGCAACATCTTCAAAATCTGATACATCTTTATGAATTTGTCACAACCAGCATCCCTCTCATCTTGTAGACAAGCTCACCATCTCTAATGGCTCGTCACATCTTCAGCCATGACACTATCAGACTACAGACTAAGAAGTGTTAAAAAGAAAAAAAACAAGGCAGTAGGTGTTTTCCATCTATGCACCCAGAAGCTAGACCAACATCCCCGTATCCATCAGAACCGCCACAACGCTATTCCAATTTAGGAAGGAAGTGAAGGCACACCTCTTTAAAGAACACTACATGACAATGCACTAATAACAACAAACTAACCACCTCTCTTATCACTCCTTAACATTATGCTTGTCTTTAACCTTGTTCATCGTGTTGCTGCTTTTTGGCCATGTTCACGCTATAGAAATTCCACATACATACATACTTTGAGAAGGTGTATCCAGATACAGGGGTAGGCGGGTCAGGCCAAAGGTCTGTGAAGTGATGAAAGTAGAGGAAGCTGCTCAGGTCTTACATTCTCTGTCTTTATTTATGCCAAAGGGGAGGGAGGGGGATATCATTTTGGGATAGATAAGGCCATTGCATTTTTGTTGTGATTTAAGTTGACTTCTATATTGACTTTGGTTGCTGAACAACTCTAATTAAAAATACTTGGAGGCAGAAATTCAGGAGTCTCCCGCCAAAATTGGGTTGAGACATCTGCATACGTGTATTCAAGCAGACAAAGGCAGGCATGGATACATCAAGACATGGATCTTTACTCATCATTAGAGGCCAGTCTCTTTTGGGCGCAGGTCAGTGCTGCTTTATTGATCTCGGGCCAGTGCTCCGTCTGGTCACTCATGCTCCCCATCCAGGAAGTGATGATGTTAGCTTTAATTCCTCGTCGGAGCTCACACAGTGCAGGAGAGGCTCCACCTGTGTTAGGAGGGGTAACTACACATCCATCTTCCAGCGACTTCAGTAAAAACATTTCACTTTGGTGTAAGTAGTGCTGATAAGAAGGTGAGCTCCGTTTAGGGCTAGCTCTTTTGGAGGGCTGTGAGGGGATTTCAAGCGTGACCCAAGTGCAAATGCAGCTTGGTGGCCCTCCTTTGTGAAGACCTGGCAGACACTTGAAGCACACGCTTAAAGTAAGGTGCACTGTGGAGTGTTCCACCGACTAGGACCTGGCAGCACGGGCTGTCTGGACATTCTGCCACTCTGGAATTTCTTCGTAGACTGCAGTCTAGGGGCTTGCATTCAGAGGAAGATGGGCAGCTAGTACACACATATATGCCACAATTTTTCTAGGGCTGATTTCGGATTTAATCAGGTCCTGCAGGTGATGCGTGAGTCACCAGTTTAGAGTGGATGCAGCAACTGCGCTACACAGGGGTGCTTTTCATATGGTGCACATACACCCCAACCCCCCTCACTCTCCTCTTACTCATTTCTCAGAAGTCCCCCTGCAGCAAATGGCTTTGTAGGAAGGCATTATGTCAGTCCTAAGGACTGCAGTAGAAACCTTTAGATGGAAGATTACCTCAGCCTTATAAAATAGGGCAAAAAGAACAACCTTGTGAGAAAATAATTTTCTCCCACTAAGAGATACCACCTTTAGAGGAGACCCTGACAATTGCAGTACAGATGTGGTAAACCTGACAGGTCTTTCCAAAGCCGACAGGGACATCAATGAAGGCTCTTGACAAGAAAGTGAATATCAGTGCTTTTAAAATGCTGACATTTGAGCCCCAGCTAGAGGATCACAGCTACAAGATCTATGGGCGTGAAGTTAGAACATCAGCAATTGAGCGTGCCGCATAAAAAGAAGAGGTTGAAATAAAGAAAATGGAAGCTATTGAGGCCAAGTTCTGAGTTCAGCTGAAGTATATGTCCTGCCACGAAGTTCTGAAGGGCAAGGGGGAACATCTAGAGAACGACAGAAGCTGTGGGGTGCCACCAGGTAATAAAAGCCTCAGTTGACCCATGCATGTAAGTGCGTGGTATTTTGTAGAGTGTGAACCTAGTCAAAAGACAGAAAGCGCTGTACATGGTAAGAAGGAAAGATGAGCAATTGGAGTAGATTGGCACTGAGTATGGAGTTGGACTGTTCTTTATGGTTTACAGTTTTTGTTGGTTAAACAGGTATTGTTCGCATGCAAAGCCTTGGTTGGTGGTTGGCGTTATGGGAGTCTGATGCAGGTGGCTCAATCACCCTTCTCGCCCAATAGGAGGTATTGTGATGTCTGGGTGACCAAGAGAAAGCTGAACAGGAGAGTCATATGTACTACCCTGGGCTCTCTGGACTCTGTCCCGCCTTCTCCAAGAATTGTACAGCCCTCTGCAGACTAGTGCATACAGGCCCTGTTCACCAGCACGGTGAGTGTGGGCGTGGACAGTGGTAGACACCAGCTGCCCTAGTCATCTTAAAAAATCTGAAAAGAAGATTTCAACCATGGTGTCTCTTTGAGCCTCAGGCCAATTATCGGAAACAAAAGAGTTCCTTTTCTTCCTCTTCACAACCCTCCTGAGTTCTGGAGTGCAGTAAGATGAGGAGCATGAAGCAAGAGGAAAGTCTCTCTCCAAAGAACTAGTAGAGATATTCTGCTGCACCTATGTAAAAAGATCCACTTAAAGCGACTTGATCTCACGAAATCTGCAGCAGTCCACAGCTCGTCATGCCCGTCACTTGTCAGGTAGTCCTTGTCAGGAGTGAATAACATGACGTCAACGATATGTCAGTCCCAAGTTCATGCACATAATGCAGAATTTCGAAAAAATGCACACGAGTCTGACGGCTATGTCCAAAGAGGCTATTGTTGGGGATAAACAGGAAAGTTGCTTATTTTATTGCATTTAAATAAAGCGCTATATAAGTATCAAAACATTAAGGGCCTCATTACGAAGGTTGCAGAATCGGGACTGTCCGACCTCTGGTCAGCGGTCCCGACCGCAGTATTAGGATGTGACCGCACACTCCCATTACTCTATGGGAGCTTGTGCTGCAGTCGTAAACCGCCCGCAGCACAAGCTCCCATAGAGAAAAGGGAATTTTTGTTAATCCCTGTAACGCGTGGCAGGCACCACACGGTGCCTACCACTCGGTGCAGGGATTGACAGTGGGGCACCATATGTGCCCCCTCAGACCCCCAACCCGAGGCTGCCTCAAGAGTGTCCTGCTAGGGGCCCCCAAAGTAGCTTTCCAACATGCGTTTCATGTCGGGAAGCCCGATTTGAAAAGCCTGTGGGAAACCAACATCGTAATCCCAGCAGCGGAAACGCCGTCCTTAAAGGATTACGTGCTGGTTGCAACTAGCTGACGTGCTACTCGAGCCCATAGGAAGCCAGCCGGTATGACCGGCTAGTTTCAATTCCAACCGCCGTATTCGTAATACAGCGGTCGGAATTGAAACCGAAGATGTTGACCGATATCAAAGTTAGGGCCTAAATGTTTGATGCGGATTGTTTTTCAGTTGAGTCTGGATAAATTCTGATCTGGCTGTGTGTTGTGTGGGTACTTATTAATGAATGAACCACACCTTAGCACCTACTTGGTTTTACAAAGATGTGGCCTTATAGCAGAGGAAGCATCACCACAAGGGCAACAAGATGCAGGATTCAATGTAACTTACATTTTTTCAGTTTTAAGTCTGGGGTTGAGCTGTAATTTACGGAGCGTCGATAGTATAATCCCTAGTCAGGACTTTAGGGCCCAGTCCACAGCTAAGATGGAGCAGGCTACGCTAACTTGTGAGGCATGATGAAAGCAGTAGGGTAAATTCTTGCCAGATATGGCACACAACTCTACTCCCATTTGAGGTGCAGCTTTGGCTAAATGTGCCTGCCTCAATAACAGTACATCGTTATTGGAGGTGGATGCAGCAAAGAGGAAAAACGTTCTCAAACTGCGTTTTGAGGAGCACATACGATTTTTGGAGTGTATTTGGAGGCTGTCCCACTCAGCCAGACAGGAGTTTAATAGTAGCTCCATGGCTTTCATTTTCATGATTACAATGAATAAGACTTACAATTGATCACAAATTAATTATTACAAGGGGGTTCTCTGAGTACAGCAAAGGGTCCGGTCTATAGATAAAGATTAAAATTCCTTCTATTTCAGTGATGGTTGGATGGTTGCAAAGGAATGATGAAGATCTGGATCCAGCTTCCTTAGAAATCTCTTCCAAGCAGGAAACTAAAACAAGTGGACATAAGTATTTCTTTTTCGCTGTCGTCTTTCCTCATGACTTTCAGCATCAGAAAACCAAAAGCGCCCTCAGCCTTTTTTTTTTTTTTTCTAATATCTTAACTTCTTCTACCTCCTACTATCCTTAGAAGAGATATTCTGGCAGTCAGTCTCCACCTCTCTGCAAGAGATCTTAAGACAGTTATGGCAGAAGATTACCAGCAATGTCAGTGAAGTCAACAAGACAGATTAATTGCATCACACTAAGTCTAGGGTGAGTGGGGATTTTCTGGGAAGTTAACCAGGATCAACTTGAGATGGCATGCCTCAGGAGACACCCCATAGAACCACCATAGAGGTGTTTTTGACTCATGCGGTTAGCGTAGTATCAAAAGAAATTGATCTAGTGGAAAGGAGACTCTCCCTGTCTAGGGACGGCCCAGCTTGCTTTCCCCTCCTCCCCCAACTTCACCAGGGCACAGGATGATTCTGCCACTCCATCAGGTTCCAATACTCTTGGGCCAGCTAATACACAGCTGGGGAACAAGGTAGAACCCATGGTCTTGAATTCCCCAAATAAGAGGAGGGCCGTCTCAGTCATTGGTATAGTAGACCTGGGGATTCACTCCTGCCAAAGCCAATTTTAAAGAATAATGGGAAGAAAGGGAGAGCGGTTAGGAAAGGTTCTGTAGTCGCTCATGCGGGCACCCAAACACCTCTATTGATCATGTTAGGGGGAAGTGAGGGGGAGCAGGTTTGATTGATGGCTTGGACTGACGAGATCCTCAGGGGGTGGGTCCCCCTTATCAGGATAACGGGGGCAGGATTCGAGGTGGCCAGATAACATCCTACCCCCTTTCTAGCCTTACTTTCCCGTCTTCCTCTTTCAGCTCCCTCGGCATCAAAGATCCGTGCTGCTAATCCGGGGGAGAGTAAGACTAACACTTTGGCCCCCCACCGAATCTTGTTTCTAGCAAGGTAACAATTCAGCTCCCTCCCGCAGCAGCTCCCTACGTCGAGGTACTGGCCAGTGATGCCCCTTTAAAATCTTTAACATCAGAGACTTATCCTCAGCTGAAAAATAACGTTTTGCATTGGCTTTCCAAGCACGTCAGAATTGTTCATTTGTGCGAAGATTGGGTTGGTTGGGCCATTCACCCAAATCTCTTGTAGGTGACTGTGTGATTATCAACTTTTCTAACAACTTGCGGGCAGAAGTGCTTTTAGACCGTTTCGGAGGGGGAAAGGGCATGATCTAGAGATTATTTTACTCCCTTTGGGCTTCTTTTACAAGTCACCTCCCGATCTCCAGGAAGGGGATTTAGAAACCCCAACGGTTATGGGCCTTGGTATGCATTAGGCTTCGCCTCCCTTTTTGTGTCCCCTCCTCTCACGCTAGCTAATCATTTTGACCCCATGGCTGATTAAGTGTCTTTGGATTGACAGGAAGCCACAGGTCTTGCTCCTCAGTGTCCAACCCCTCCGTTTTGACCAGTGTTACATCTGCTGATTTTAATATGCTGAGGGGCCCGAGTTGGAACATCGCTGGTATCAGAGACAAGCTGGAAGAAAGGTGTATCTTGATCTCCTAAATCTGAACAATATAATTTGCCTTCAGGAAACATGGCATACAGATAGGTTGCTTGTTTTGGAAGGATTCATGCGGTTCCTTTCATTTGCCCTGCCCTCTGCCCATGGTCGAGCCAAAGGAGGCTCGGGTACCTTTATTAGACTATCCCTTAACTGTAAAACAGAAGTTGTGGACTCTCACACACCAGCTATTTTAGGTATCCTATAGACATTTCATGATCACTTAAGGATTCTTGTTGTTAATGTTTATTAATCATCTAGGGGGGACCACTTAGCAGTCAATGAGCTCAGTTTCTTATTAACATGTCTATCCAGTACTCAGGTTTTACCTAATTCTCCTGATGGGCGATTTCAATTTACAACTGTGTGAAGATTGTTTTTTATATGGGGACACGTCAGAAGATGAGGACTTGGTGAATGGTGATCAGATTTATTTGGAGCACTTATCCCTGTGTGATAGGTTTAACTCATTATTTTTAGATCATTCTCTTGTGAGTCTCCTGAATCGACAGGAGGCTGGGAATGTGACTCATATCAAAACCTTTAAGGGAACCAGGACAGTATCCTCTATTATTGACTATATACTAGTTTATTCTTGTCTTTTAACCTCTTTAACTGTCATGCATCCCCAGAGTGATCATAACCCCCTTCTGGCACATTTCAACTGGAACGGATCTAAGGACAGGACAGTAGTTCAGTATCGTGAACCGGTTGTCCCTGTCGCTCAAGGGTGTAGGCTTAAGTGGGCTAAGGTGGTTCTAGAGGATTTCTTAAGGACTCTTATATCCACCTGCATGCTGGATTTTACCATTTGTCTAGATGAAGAGACTCCAGTCTCTAATATCTTGAAGGCTTTTGATAATATAGCTGGGTGTATAAAGACCACCCTGGCCACACCATCAGCAGTTTTTTCCACACCACCTTGTAGGTGATTTGACAATGATTGTAGTAGGGCCCACAGAGATCTTATGTCCGCTTTACATAGAATGCCCAGGGACGGGGGAAATTAGGCAGGCTAGAGCTTCCTATTGGGTGGCGCGCAACAACAGTAAGACATTCCATAAGTTAGAACTCTGGAAGAAATTGATGGGAGCCTGTGCCACAAGAGATTCTGCAGAGTTTTGGAGCGTGCTGAACCACCCTATTTTTGCCTCTGATCAGATCCGTCCAAGACTTTGATCATTCCTTTACAGTAATGGCGGGATCACTTTGGGGCTATCTACCATTTGGATGAGAACAGTGATCCTGCGCCATATTGGGGGAAGGTGCTGGGCCTGGGCTTTCACTGGATGGAGGTTAAGAAAGCTATCCAGGTCGTACCTGAAGGTAAGGCTCCGGACCCAGATGGTATTCCGGGGGATCTGTTCAAATCGGAGGCTGACTTATGGGCCCCCTTGCTTATGCAGCACTTTAATGCAGCTGCTAGAGGGAAGGTGCCTACTACCTGGAAAAGTTCAAAACATTAATACCTGTTTTAAAGAAGGAGTGTAGGACTGATCCTACATCTTTGGTGGACAGCGAGGTCAAGGTCCTGGGAAGATTTTTGTTGGACCGTTTGGCATCGTGGGCCAGTGAGGGGAATATTCTCATTAAGATTCAGTATAGGTTTAGGCCCGGCTGGCGGACAATAGATCAGGTCCATAACCTTAAGTTGTTGACAACTAAGTATACTAGAGCAAGGGGTGGGTCGATTCATCTGGCCTCCATGGACCCTCGTTCAGGCTTTGATCATGTTAACAGAGTTTTGCTGTGGGCCGTACTTGGATCCATAGACGTCGAGCCAGCTCTGCTTTCTTTCATGCATTAGGACATTTCCGCCATGGTTAATTTGGTCCGGAGGAGCTGTGCACCTTGCCCCTGGAATTGAAGAGAGGGGTGCGCCAGGTGTGTATTTTGGCCCCCTTTCTCTTCACTCTTTAAATTAATGGTTTGGAGGCAGCTTTGTTGAATCAAGAACTACATGTTCCATTAGTAGGTGCTTGCCGTTCACCAGTTCTTTTATATCCGGGTGATGCTGTCCTCATATCTAGAACTGCCAAAGGATTGCAATGACTCAACGAGCTGTATGTAGGGTATATGGAAGGTCTGGACATTACCACAAATTATTTCAACCCTATCTCTAGGGTATAGTACTTCTCTTATTTGGAGATTCTCCTAGACTCCAGGCTTTCCTGGCAACCACTGATGAGGAAAAACTATGGAATTTAAAAATCGACTACTGGGGCTATTGCCCTTTTTGCTAGACGCTTCGGCCAAACTAATGTAGAGGCTATGTTAAAGATCTAGAAGGCCAAATGTGTGACACTGGCCAGCTATAGTTGTGAGATCTGGAGTTATGCATCGTGCCCTCTGCTTCAGGTGGATGAAAACTGTTTTCTTAAGGGCGTCCTCAAAGTTCCTGCAAGCACTCCTTCAGAAATGTTGCACAAGGAAGTGGGCATTGGTTATATAACAGACTGGATTGCCCTTCTTTTCTAGCTATCAGTCTGGTTGAAAGAAGAGGTTTCGCTTAATATGCTCATAATACAAGACTGAATGGTCTTGGATGGAGCGATGAGTATTTCTTGGTTAGCCTATATTAAGCTTGCTTTTAAGTCTTTGGGTCAACCCGAGCTGTTCTCCAGCCCTGAAGGGGTAGTCAGGAGGGATATTCCCTGGGTAAAGTAGGCTTTTTACGAAAGCGCAGCTTCAGAGCCGGAGGCCCCAGCACTTCATAAGCGCTCTATGCACCAATTCATCATGATTAAGACAGTACAGGGCATGGAACCCTATCATCGTTGGAAATGTCTGATTGTTATAGGAGGCTCCTCACTTTTTTTTAGGTTTAACATTTTATCAACTTTTGTTACCTAGAGGGGCTTGGTGTACTGCCTCAGATCTCCCTCCTTGCTCCTGTGATAATGTGTCCCTCCCTGATACTCTCCATATTATGTTATGACCCAGATTCTACCGGCTGCGCCATAATCGAGTCCGGCCTCTTCTGTTGAACCAGAATCTTAATCAAGTGTCTTTTTATTTTCTTCAGATGTTAACTGTTTAATATTAGTTAGCCCGTTTTTTTTTTATCAGGGGTTGTTAATGGGAGCTGATAACGTATTATAGATTGCTGGTTTTAACGGGAGAGCTGTCTTTTTATCTTTATTTGATATGTTTTTATCTTTTTTTCTGATTTTATGTGTGTATTGTATTGAAGTGTGGGAGATTTTGGATTTCGATCCTTTAAACTGTCCGATGTATTTCCTACGTACTTTTATGATGTGAAAGCAAATTGAATAACGTTATTACTTACTTACTTACTGGAAGAGCCCTGCCCCTTCAGGGGGAATACTTGTTCTGATGTGTACAGGAGTGTGATCTGCATTCATAACCATGGATTACATCCCCTGTACAAACGTATTTTTTATTAAAATGGGTCAGAATCGAGCATAATTGGAAAAGTGCCCTATCATGTATCATGAATCTCTGCGGTCAGTTGACTGCGGAAATAGGGGAGCCAATTTCCTGACCTGGTTCACATTCATATTTAAACCTGCTAGTGCTGGTTAGCCTGCCTGCTGACAGAACCCGAGTCACGAAGCATGGGTGCCGAGCAGCTGTGAAGGTCCTGGAACAAGCGGGACCTACTGGCCATGATGACACAATCTGGTAGAACCAGTCCTGCAATGCTTCTATTGAATTGGGTTTCATAAAATTATCTTTACATTCTGAGCTTTTCAAGTTGGAGCAAAGACTGTAGAAGAACGGCAAATTTAAAATGACGGCCATCAAGTCCATATCGAGCTGTGGCCTCAACAGCCCTCTTCTTTCCGTATGATTTTTCCACGTTCGCAGAGCAAAGCAACTCGAATTCTTGAAACCATGCCTTCACATTGTGTGATGTCTGAACCTGAAGAAAAATTTCATAAAAACAATGCTTGCAAGCGAGAAGTTAAACACTCACTTTGCTGACCTTAAAACTTCCAACTGCCGGTTTCCTCATTTTGGAAACTTCCCACATTGCGTACTGCTGGGCTCATTTGGCTTCTGTTCTTTATTTTCTACGGATATTTTCAAATTTTTTCATCTGTACCTCTGAAATCTTTACCCAATATCCTTTATTCTTGCTTGATTTTTAGCTTTTACTTAAACCTGGTGTGGACCTTCAAGTTATTTATTTCTTGACTGTAGTATTGTTTTTATGTGCTGCTATTCATAACACCTCACATATATTCTCTGAAGACAGCGTTGTTTTTCTGCCCTAACTACAAAGGGTGTGCTAAGGTGGCCTTGAAGAAACCTGCAGTCAGATATCCATTCAGGGAGGGACAAGGCACAAGTTACACTGTCTCAACCATAGGGTTGAAATCATTTGACACTGATGCCCTGGGGCTGTCCTTCTATGGCACTTTTTTCTGGGTCAAATACATCCCTACCACACTTTACTCTCAGGGTAGTGAGGACAAGCATTTCAAGGTGTCCTGGTAAAGTAGTGTATAAACTCGACAATCACACAACAGACAGCTTTATGTAAATGTCCCGTGTAAGGTGTTCCTTTCTGAAGAGAAGTAATTTAATCACACCAAAACACAATTCAGTACACAGAGACATGGTATAGCACTCCCGGATGTTCACTACTCAATCTACGGGGTTTACTCTACCAAGACCACAATTGTTTTGCACAATAGTGTTATGATTATTACGTTTTTTTCCTTTCAAGTATCCCTCTTTTGAATGATATAGATATCAAACTAGAAAATGCAGTTATTCACGATATTAGTCCTTGCCACGTGATAATCAAGTCTGCATGAATAGGTTCATATTATTTTGTTTGCATCAAATCTCTTGTGCTAATGATTGTTTTGAGCATAGAAAAGGTTTCATGGAAATTGGTAAGTTTGTTTCACGTTGATTATTTTTCAAAACAAAAGCATGGTTTCACAGAAAGTAAGTAAGTGAAAGGGCGCCAAGGCCCTCCAAAGAGTCAACAAGGAACAGTAATGTTAAATAAACTAAGAACAGAGTGTGAGGAGGATTTATGCCAGAGACTCAGGACAAAGCCCATGCAGAAGCGACCATCTTCCTTTGCTGAAGACTGCGGGAGGTGCACTCAGCTTCCACACTGTGGGCTTATCGCCTTCATTTCAACGCAGGCTAAAATAGCAGACATTGCGATTTCACGGAAAATTGGCTTCTTTGTTCAAAGGAGATATGCCAGTGTGGTTTATCTTTGAAACTCAAACTAGGCCCTTTCTTTGTTGCTAGGGTTAGTTTAGTTTGCCATAGAGGTGAGGGTGGGATTGCAAATATTAATATGAAGCAAGCTTTAGGATTCAACCAGTATGCTAGAATATTTTTTGTACTGGTCACCGTTCTGGTAAATGCTGTGGCTACTGTTTTGCTGATTCGACTAATAGTTACCATTCGTACTGTATGCATTAGGACAGAAGTTTGATTTAAAAAAATCCCTTGTATCCTAGTATTCTTGATTATGCCTGCCCATGATGAAAGAGGGTTTGGCTTCCAATAATTCTGCCTGTAACTGCATAGTAAAACAGCAAAGCTTTAACTCAAGTTAAGGTGCTGGCCCACTTGGCCATAGTCTCTGACCCGTGGGTGAGTCCATACTCCTGGCAAAGCATTTCTGCTTTGTTGATCGAAGTTTTATTAGAAAGTTATAGGAAAGTCCCAAAAAGCAGTTCTGGTTAGCAACTTTACAGTCCGTGTTCTCAGTCGATGCTGTTAGCCGTTCCTCGATACTTGCCTGGGGTGGTCCAGCATGTGAAATGCAACTGAGCTTTGGCATGGATGTGCACATGTGCACGCATCATCCAGGCTCTTTTTGGCTGCCCACACATTTCTCTCTACATTGGCTGGCAGCAGCTCGACGAAGGGGGCATCATCTTTGGCACTTGCGCTGGAGAGTACACACTCCCTAAGGAAATGCAGACTTTAGCACAATGAAGGTAGTGTCATCACAGCTCTTTTGGTCTCCTTGTAGCGGCCATAGCAGTGAGCACTAGGGTGAATCTCCTGCTTGACGAACGCGGTCTTTAGTTCAACTGGGAGGGCAGGAGCCCTTCCACTTCATGCAAGTCTGGGACACACCATTGAGTAAACTAGCTTTTCTATACCGCTCCTCTTCTAGGCTCAGTGGCTGGGCTTCTCCTCTGGCAGCAGGCCCCACGGAAAAAGGTTCTCTCCGTTACCTGCTCAGTTGGCAGGCAGGCCCAGGTGATGGACAGACGCACAGCTTTACCCCCAGATGAGCAGTTTTATGTGATGCTCCCTCCCCTCCGAGAGACAGGCTATCAGCAATACCAGCCCTGAATCACAGCAGCTCTTCGGGCACCCTGCAGAGCAGAAACACCCTTGGTCAATAAAGCAGGTTGTAAATGTAACAAAGTGGGAAGGTTTAGATCCCACGTATCTACAGAGTCTTCAGCCAGTAAATGTGGAAGCACGGACTACAGTTTAGGAACATGTTTGGGTGGTTACTTTTCAGAAAGTCATTTTTAGGTCTCGGCTGCGAAGGCTGCGCTTGCGCAGTCTCGCTCCGAGATTTAATGACTCTGAGAAGAGGGGCTTGCACCCGCCCCTCTTCTCCCCTGTTCTCCATTGGCTGGCCTAGTAAATGCTGGCCAGCCATTGGAGAAGAGGTCCCGTCACTCCAATCATGCCCCGTCCTTTTCGGATCGGGGGGCGTGTTTTTTAAAGAAAGTCTCATTCTCTCCTCCAGCCAATGGCTGGAGGAGAGAAAAGACAAACACGCCCCCGAATCCGAAAACGACGCTGCGTTTCTCCGAGGCATATTTGCTCTGCCTCGGAGAAAGGCGGCGGTGTTCCTGGCGTCCTCTCCCCCTGCTGTTGGCTCCACACATGAAAATAGATTAATTACGCAAATCTTACCTGCACTCAAACGCGCGCTTGCAACTCCGAGGAGGTTCATTTTGCCCAGGTAAGTGAAGCGCACGCCACGGACTGCTTTCTACGAATTGGCCAGCACCCTGAAATGGAAACCATTTCAAGCTCAACACGTAAGCCTGGGCGGAATGAAAATCCACATCTGCGGATTCATCAGAAACTTTCCCATGTAAATAACTGATGTTACTATGACCCAGTATGACCCAGTATGTGGTACTCAACTAACCAACTTCGAAAGGCTAGAATGCTCATTTTGTCTTGCTGGGATTCGAACCTGTGACCCACAGATCACTGCATTCAATTGCTAGTGCCCATTGTTGAGATCACTTGTTGAGATCACTTGAGCCATCCAGGAAGCACTGACGAAAATCTTTGCTTTTGAAGCAGGCAATTAGTTACCAACCAACCAATTCCTAGGCAAATCCAGTCAATAACAAAGGCTAGTAACTGGCCCCAATCATCGACAGTTAGCGTTCGTCTGTAACAGACAGACCTGCAGTACTTCTGGAACACAAGCCAATAATGAGTTTCACAGAATCATTATGGGAACATTTGAGACTCCAACTTAAGGAAAGCCCGTAAATCATTCTCCCGGGGGAGCAACAACCCTCCCGGGGGAGCAACAACCCTCTTTCCAGCTAAACTTATCTTCAGACCTGTGAGCAGGATGCGTGCAACAGGACAGGGCTGGTCACGTCATGCTGGCTACCGTGGTCATCTCGGCCTCAAAAATGGACTTTTTAACGGCAATTTATTTTACTATTAATGGTTTATGGTTAGTGACAGCTTCACGTTCCCGTGTTTTTCTACGTGTACAGTGAGGGTGTCCCTTGTTTGTAAGCACGCCTTCCGTCTTCCGGTGTCAGTGAGTGACATGGCGTCAGACTGGAATGTAAGCAGGCAGGCCTCTTCATGTTGACAAGGACCGCTCGCATTGCCATTACCGTGCCGGCCAAAGTAATTGCCCTTCTATGTGCGACAGGGAAAAGCGCCAGGCATTTCTAATCTTTCTAAAAAAAATAAAAAAACAAGGAATGTTCTAACAGTTTGTGGCTCAATGACGCATTTTAGCAAGACCAAGTTCACAAGGGCCCACTCTACAAAGAGCCATATATTTCAGCCTGGCAGGAGTTGTGTGTGTTAAAGTGTTTGCATATGTCCCCTTTGGCCTGCAGCAACAGGGGGCACTTTTACAACTTGTTATGCCTGAGAAGGTATGCATAAAACGTGCAGACAAGCCCCCTCCAGCCCCGCGCCATACTGAAGACATTACAGCGTTGTTGCGTCTTTGGCCCAAACACAAACAGAATTCGCACGTTTGAAGTTCCCGTCCCAAACAATATATATCGAGCTGGAGTCTCACTTCCTTCTAGGGGTTCTGCCTCCCAAGTGCGTGTGGTGTTTAAAAAAATCATTAAATTATTTCATTGAAGCACAAACTTCAGCCAAAGCAAAGCGTCTGCTGTATATATGTCACCAACCCCGCCGTCTGAGTGTCAGGCAGAGTGAGCTGAAACCACGAAAAACAAGAGCATGGCTGCATATTGTACAGATCATACCGAACATACAGGCGCAGGCATGAACCGGGACATGCGTGTGTTTTACACACGCACTCAAGTACCTCTGACGTGATGAACATGACTACATATGACACGGATCCCTGGTGTGGAAGCGATCACTTATGGGTATTGATATTACACACCTCAGAACCGCTCACCCTACAACACGTGCAGAAGAAACAGGGGCCTAGCTGCATATGACATCCACCAAACAGTACTGTGTAATGGTAAACAGGATAATGGCTCCACACGTAGACAGAGCAGACACATGACTCAGGATGCGCACAGTGAAGAACAGGGGCACATCCGAGTAAAACACAGGAAGTCCCTGTGCTTTTTAGGGTTACTGGATGACTCTGTCCTACGGGGCATTGCTTTTCGAGTCCTGCGCGTTCCTTATGCAAATTGTTGCCTTTGGCTGTACTATTCAAATGTCTTTAATTGGGCGGAAAATAAACGACAGCTCCCATAATGCACCGATCTGCTCAAATTATGGCCCGAAGAGGAAACAAGGTGTCCCGGTGACATGGGATTCTCTAGTAACAACACCAGGGGTGCACATTCCATAGGCGCACCAGGATCTATTTCCCCACACCAAGAGGGCGGCAGGCATATTGAACAGGGTCACCCCATTATGGCCCCTTTCTTCCACCTAGAAGCCTCGCCAAATTGTTTAGGCGGCTGGCTAACCCCTTCTAAAAATGCATGTAACATTAACTTTATGCAACGAAAAAATATACCGACTGTACTCACCTCCTGCAGCCGGAGGCAGTCAGGAACCCCTTGGCAAGCTGTCGGCTCTGACTGCCTGCTTAGTTGGGGGGTTGCTTTTCAGAGCCGTGCCCCTCCCACCCGGTGTACTTTCAACTAATGGGACACAGGAGGCTTCGGGGAGGGCAGGACCATTCATGGCGCTTGGTCTGGTATGTGAGCTGTGGACACACGCGCGCGAGGCAGGCCAGCAAGGGCCGGGGAGGTGGGTTAAACACCGCACACCATTATTGAACACGTGCTAAGGATCGCATTCGGCGTCACCGACCTGAGGCGTTTACTAAAACGAATTAATTCACCCATTCATAGCCCAATTAAAGAAAAATGTAACGTGCGGCAACATTTATTTAGTCATATAGACATTACCCAAAGGTTCGAGCGCTTTATGATGAAACAGAGATCGTTAGACCACCTTTTTGACCTGTCACTGGGCAGGGAATACTCCTGAAGTACACGACAAAATAAACAACTCAGCCAAAGACTCTCCACTAAACATCCGCAGACTGTTCCTATTAGTATATAGGGCTGCACCGAAGCACCGTGAGTCCTAAAAATCCCTAATAATGCAATTGGAACTGTTTACATGCACTCTGTGTTTGTCGGTGGCTTTGTGTGTGTGGCTCTGTGTGTGGGTGCAAATGCAATAGGTCTCGCATTTGAGATACATTAAGCTATTGACACTGTAAATAACAATGGCGTTTCTTTAAATGTTTTAAAAATAAAAACATAAACAAAATTAATGTCATGAGCAGTGCCAATAGCTCTAACTTTAACAATGCCGAGACCATTGCATTGTAAATGCTTGTTTTTCTTTTGCAGTGCAGACAATTTGTTTTGCAAGGCGATGGCTCTCACAGCAGGTAGGAAGAAGCCTGGTTTTAATTTCCAACGCCACCCTTGGCCTAACCATAGCAAAATAGATACTGTCTTCCACGGCAAGACCTGGGGCAAATCAAATCCAGTGTCTTTGGAGTAATCCGGATTTTTTGCATCTTGATGGTCCTCGTACCAGTTGTTCTCTTATAAGACTGGACAATCACATGCCCAGCTCCATAGCCCCCATTATCGCAGTCTTTGCCAAATAACTGATAAAGGACATGAGCTCTTCCAGAAGGTAGCGGCAGTGTGTCAAAATCAGAAAGGTGGTTAAGAGGTTGCACCTCAGATAAAGGAGCACGCGGCCAAGGTCGGGCTGCACTGTCTCGGCATCAGGCAGCACTATCCAGTGTGGGTGGAGACGCCGGGGAGGGTACCACAACCGAAGTAGGTCTGAAGCTCTGAGCGGATCCTGAGGGGCCATCTGGCGCTGTGTGAGGGCCCATCAGCAAAGCCCAGTTGGGAAGCCTCTCAGCTCCTTGTACCCGCAGGCATGCCAGAGGGAGCCAATAATGTGCAAAAGGCCTCAGCATTGCTTCGTGTATGTCTTCTATTTTCTACGGTGTCACTGACGGTTCCAGAAATTCCGCTCGCCATGGAACAAGAATGTGAAAAATGTTGGTTCTGTCGGGTACAGTTTTTTTTAAAACAGCCTGTTGCAGGTGCGAGCTAGGGAGCAGGATCGGGAACGGGACCAACCTTTAGACCTCGACCTATCCTGGCAGGGGTCTTGCTGTGCTTCAGATGATTCAAGGCACAATCACTGCCAGCCTTGGACGCAAGACAAACCACACGTGCGTCAGTCACAGACATTTGTTTGCGACATGCCCCACAAGGTGTAAACCATGTAGATTTGGGAGGTGACATATTTCTGTTGCACACTGTTTTGACAGATGTTTCGTAAAAGAGTCTCTATGAGGTGAGGGGTAACTCCATATCTGTGTCTATTGGTGGAAAGAAAGGATCTGATGTCAGCATGCATGTGTGGAGACTATATGAGGCCACATGTCACATCAGGCACAGAACGATAACGCAACTGGTGCACAGGGCTACTGCTGAAGATTTTCCGAATCGACTCTGATACCTGAAGAATATGCAAAAGGTGAGGAATCTGCGGTTCAAAATCTCTATCAGAAAATCTACATTTATTGAGATATCCTGGCCAATTTACCTACATTTTCTGAAACCATTTGCAGCCTGCTAGCTCCAAGCTAGTTTCAAGGTAGCAGACAGAAAACAGACTGTGCTTATAAAACCAAATAAAACATGTAATAAAAATATTAGCTTTGGCTTCATCAGGCTTATTGTGGGATGGCGGACCGAGAATGGAGGAGGGAATTTGGAGTCATCCTATTTTTCCCTTTAAACGTTTCCAAGCGCTACCAGTCAATCAGATAAATGAACATGTTTCTTTACAAATGCGTTCTATAACGTTGATGTATGTAAATTATGTAAATGGGGCAAAGAGATAAAAAATGCGAGTCCCCTCAAATCGTAGCAATCGGACACAAATGACAATGCATCATTCTTTTGCATTTTGAACAACATGTTTGATGGTAAAGGGTATAAACACGTCCTTACCTCATTTGGATAACACTTTCTAGGTGTCTAGGCGAAGGTGTAATTATGGAGGGAAGTGGCCCATACGCTTATATATAATCCTCAAAATCCATAGTCATCAAAGTGCACTACAGACAGTTAACTAGGGTCAGTTTACATGACCACCAGTAATTAAACAGGAGACCACGGACGTGCCAACAGTGTAGGTGTCGATAACAGAGTTAATTACACATATTTCAGGAAAAAGAAAAAATCAATACAAAAAGGGCAGATTGGAAGGCAGTAGGCACCAGATAAATGTCATGAGGCCTTCGAGAGGTTACTCTTATTGACTTGCCACGTGTTTCTTCCTTTACCTTTGACTACAATGCAATGCTTCACAAGCTTTGGTAGTAGGTATACCCGGTTACTGAAGTTTTCAAAATACGTAAATAAAGTTTCAGAAAAAAATACTCTTTCCAAAAAGTCACCAATAAGGTACTGGGTTCTTTGTGATGATAATCTCGCCTAACCAATCCCACTGGAAGGAGCAGCGGTCTGCATGACTGCTCTGGTGAATACAACACCAGATATCATTATTCAGCCCTATATGCCATTAAACTGTTACTATGGCGAAAGGCAGAACATAATGCAGCTGGGTACAATTCACTACCACCTGGCTAAGAGTAGTGCCATTTTCCAGTGGCGGTGGTGCTCTGTAGGTGTGGAGGGGCGCCGGAGTGGATGGTTTGACTCACTAACAGGCACTGTGATAAATGCCTTTAGTCTCGATGCTAAAGCTCTCAGTCATGGCTGGTTAAGAGTGGTTTATTTATAACGGGCCATGATTGAGAGCTCTGAACTTGAGGCGGAAGGCAGTGTGAGTTTCTCACAATGCCTGTCAGTGGGTCAAAAAAGTAGATAATAATAATCTATTTACTTACCCACACGCCCTCTGTGTTCTCCTTGTCTGAAGTCCCAGCGCGAGTCTTGGAGCTTCAGCCAACTCCCCTCTACCACTCTAGACACTGCTCTCATGCAGCTGACAATGTTCAGCAACATGAGAGCAGCACCTGGATTGGCTGGAGCGGGCTGGCTCGACGCTCCTTTAAACAGAAGAGCTGCTCTCCAACCAGCAGTCTAAAACAGCTCAGGTGGAGAGGGTTAAAGTGCGCATGTCACAAGACAGCCAGACGAAGTGACATGCGCACTTTTAACAGAAGTGGGCACCTCCTCCATTGCTGCAAAACAGTAGCAACGGTCCAGCCCCTTCCTGACTCTTGGCTTGGGTTAACAGCAGCTGTGAAAAATAAAATGTTAATAAATTCACTTTATTACTGTTTTATTTTCCACCTCGGCTGCTTTTTCAGCAGGGTCAGGGGGCGGGAGGCGACACTCCTCTGCTCACATGGAAGAACTGCTGCCTCCTTATTCCACTACACTACTAACAATAAACTCACACTGAGGCTGCTGGTTGCTAACGGTAAAAACAAACCAAGTTGGGCCACAGTGGGAGCGCTGCCATATGTGATGTTACTGAACTCATAGGGATTGTGGAAAATCCAACCATCACACAAAGAACAAGTGTAGCAAATGAGCCAGGCCCATTTAGCAAGAAACTGGTATAGGTGTAGAAAGTAGCTGCTGGTGCATTTTGGAGCACACTGTCAGAAACATAATAGTAAAGCATGGTGTGGCATCACGCTGTCAATTACTGAAGATTTTCTATTGAAATGGTCAATAAATGAGCATGGACATGCAGTTTTAGAAATAAAACGATATATCGTACAAGTGCTAATATGTGGAAAAGTTGTTTCAGAAATATTTGTCATCTGCACATCACCAAGTGGTGTCTTGATTTATTTTGATCCTTTGTTTCCATCCCACTTCAGAATTTGTATTTTCATCACACCCCAGCGGTCTACAGCGCCACGACGCCTCAGGGCAGCAGTGCGCTTTACAAGACACATACATACATACATACATACATCAGAATTAGAAAAAAATACTTACTTTCTGTTTTCTTACTTATTTATTTTGAAGCGGTTGTACAGCTAATAATATATAGGTATTTAAATGTTGTTGTGCAGTAGAACAATATGACATCGTACAGCCTTTCCTTTCACACTAGCAAAAATGTCATATAGTTCACTTCACAAAATCTTCACACTTTTCAGTACGAGAAAGACGTCGCCATTTTAAAAGAATTACCAGTAATGTGTCAGATTAGACTGAAATTGGAACTCTGTCTTTGAACTCACAGCAAATGTGACAAAATAAAAACAGAATTTAAAGTACTCCTTGATGCTCATTGACCTGCTCAGTTCCGACATGGTTAATTTGGGGGCGCTGCAGCACCCCGCACCCCTACTTTCAGCACCTATGAGTTAGGCTGAAAAACTGAGTGGCAATAGCCTAAGAAGGGTCAAGAGACTGCAAAGATGGCCGACAGAACAATTCTCCTTCAAAATTCTGTTGAATAAACTCACCACGTCGATTAAAAATGACCTAGACACCAAAAAAGTATGAAAAAGTGAAGAAAACGTCCTGGGGTGTCCGGCCCTGATGCTGGAAAGGAACAGTATGATCCCAGACTGGCTCCAATAATTGCCATACTGATCGTCAAGTAAACATCGAGAAAAACTAGATTTTGAGGATATTGATCAGTAACTTTTAACTGTGCCAGAAATTAGAAAAACTAGAAAACAAATACTCATGAAAGTACATTAAATTGTAAGAGGTAACATTAATATAGTAGTCGTGAAACACTTGTTGGCCTATGTTGCTCTGCGTATGTTGATGACCTCCATCATTTTGAGAATAAAGACAACGATTTAATGAATTTTGCCCAAGGTTCTATACTTCCATTAAAGATGATGACCTCAACAGCTAGTCTGTCATGATCCACTTTTCATCACCTGTTTGCCAATAATACAAGCACAGCAGACCTGACCTTCATAGAGCCAACATTAAAATGAAAAGTGCCGCTCCTACTAGTGCTACTAAGTACATGTTTGACCTTGCAGGGGTCACACAGAAACCCCACTTACCACTACATAAAGAAATCCAAAACCAGAGCTGTCACTGGTGGACTGTGGCTTCAGAGGTGACGTTTCATAGCCAAAATATAATCAGCCAAACATTGATCATTTTCATGCCGTTTTCTAGAATACCTACTGCCTCATGATATAACATCTGAGTGCAGTTGTATTATGTGTGCGCTGTGAACATTTCTTGGTGAGATATGGGGGATCGTTCTATTTCAACTACTCAAGAAAAAGGTCGCGGGAGTGTGGAGGACCACTAGCCATGGGAGGGAGGAAGAGGGGGGACTTAGCTGACAATGTTGTAGGTTGTCGACACGTAGAGTCCGGGTAGGACGTAAAAAACAACTTCAAAAATATATGCTATAAAAAAACAGACTGAACAAATAATGAACAATCATACAAAAACATGCACTATCAAAACTGCCATCTGTTTTTAATCCCGCCATAAAGCACCAACGTCCCCTTATCAAGGACCTTCCGCAACCTGCAAAAATAACTGCTAAAAGTGGAGTCAGAATAGGCGAGATGCGAGCCTGGGTGGATCCGGAAACGCGTAACAAGTAGATGTATTGTTTGGTAAGGTGTTCATGTTTGCAGTATAAATGTTTGACTTCATGTTTGTAGTATAAGAATTTGAGTCCTCGTGTTTACAATTTACGGGTTTAAAAAAAATAAAAAATCTTTTTTTTTTTTTTTAGAGTTTTATATAGCGAAAACTAGACCCGAGAAATCGGGTATCGGAGCGCTTTCAATGAACACCAGTTTCGGTACAGATGGCACATTCATTTTTGTTAGGCACGTTGTTGGTTTTTGCAGTCTACATTTTAGCATGGTATATTTTCACTCCGCGTAGAGTTTTGTCTGCTTATTAGGCGTTATTCACTCATGCCTATCATCACTACGAACAGCGATAAAGCACTGGCTCTACGAATTTAAAAGGAAGGCAGGGTCAGCCATACCGCTCATTTGGTGGTTACAGAAACATGTCCAAGGAGGTGAGAGTTGCAGCATTCTGGGATATCGACTATCCTGACACTTAGCTCTTACACATAACCAACCAGCTTTAGGGAATGCGGGAGTCACAACTCCTTAAAGTCTGGTTTCTACTGATTGTTGTAGATCACATCAAGAAATGTATTATCTCAGAGTGCATGCTATGTGAAAACCATACTTCATTATTGTGCACTCTCACCTAGGAAGACCGCTGTCCTAGCTTCCAGAAGCCACAGAGCCTTGGTAATCTTGGTCGTTACCATGACAACTCTCGGGTACCATCTTCCCAGCTATTTTTGGTATTGTATGATCTTTTAGAGCGTTTCCGACTGGTTGCTCCCGATGGCCTCTCTTGAGATAGCCACTTCTTTCCTAAAGTCCATAGAACTTGCCACCTCCAGGACCCTGCAAGCAATAATGCAGGCTGGCAGGAGGTCTGGATTTAGAAGGGAGGTCTGGAGACCACCTTACACTGCTGCCATGTCCCAAACTTATTTATTGCGCAACTTATCTCAAATCTATTGTTTCTGCACCATGTTAAAGGTAGGTCGGCTGCTTGGTTACTGTGCACTGATCTATCGGTTTCATAGCCAGGCCAAGCTGTGCATCACTGCTCCGATCATAGCACAAACATTATCCACTTCTTGGCTCTTTTGCAGTTTTTCTTCCAACCCTAGTAATAGTATATCTGTGGCTGGTAGAGAACGCTATTAGTGCTTAATCATTCACCTTGCTGCAGATCCTGGCAGCATCCACCACCACGTCTATAATGGCTTTGCAGGGAAAACGCTGCGCATCAGTTGTCTATAGCCAGAAGGCTCCCAGCACAAGTCTGACAGCCTCCCAGACACTCTCAGTCTGAAACTATTCACACCTTTATTAAAAAGCATTCATCAACACACACAAAAATAAACTAATCTTTCATTAAGTCCCTATCGTGTTGGAATATCACTGTCTTTTGTCTTCATTTCCAGAGAGAACAAACACTGTAATACAATACAATAGCAAAATTAAGTCGGAGAGCGTTAAATAGATAAGAAAATTCAACAATATTGCTAAAAAAGAAACAAATAATACTGGTAAAAATCAAAAGGGAGACGGAACTATATGGGTGAAAAAGACAGATCTATGACAATACCTAAAAGAAGCTCAAGTCAAACAAATTATAATGAATAAAGGCTTTAAAACTGAATAGCAGCCGCAGAGCATCCGACGCCATAAACGTTGCCTAGTCTTGCATTTGCAGCAGCTCCTTGTGTTCTTTGAGAAAGATTCCTAAACTTGAATATCTAACAGGCTAAATGTAAAGAGGCGCAAAATCCAACAATCCAAAGCTCCTTTTTTAAAAAATTTTTTACTACTAAGAGAATGTTTTCCTCATTTTAGAAAAACAGCCTAATTGTGAGATACATAAAGGTTCTGCATCTCATTCCACTATATACTACAAATGTACACAGCTACCGATGCTAATGCTCTTGTGAAAACCAAGCTAGATCCCATTTTTAGCTTAGAGATTCGTAGAAACAAATCTTTTAATAGTTCATAATCACTGTATGCAAGGAATTAAGGGCAACAGTCCAATCAGTATTAGTCAGTGTATCCAGGTAATGTACAAGTTATTGTGTGTGTGTATATATATATATATATATATATATATATATATATATATATATATATATATATATATATATTATCTACTGGCGGTCGCCAGTAGATAGTTATAGTTAGGACCGTGTTTCCATAGGAAATCTCAAAATTCTATTTTGAATAACTTTGGCGCCGGTTGACAAATCTTCGCGAAATTTTCAAAACTAATGGGGCGCTCCGCTCAGCTCCTACCCTGAAAGTCTCTGGGTGATTAGTCAAGCAGGGGCCGAGAAAAAAGGGGGGTCCCAAAACACGTTTTCCCCATGCATTTTTCCATAGGACCTTTAGTCGAAGGTACAGCCCGAACGGCTGAACAGAATTACTTGAAATTTGGCAGAGAGGTAGTCCTCAGGTCAGGGAAGTGCCTTTTGCAGGTCTGGTGTCAATCTGTTCAGTATTTCCTGAGAAAATAGCATTTAAAAGCATATAAATATCTATACGCACGCACCGTGCACGCACGGTGCGCGCACGAAATTCTGATTGGTTGTTAGATGTCAGTCAACATTCGAATCGGTCGAAATCAGGAAGTGTCGGCCGCCATTTTGTCTCTCGACTGAAAAGGAAAGGGGGAAAAAAGGTGGAAAACGTGAAAAGGGGGAAGGGAAGAGAGTTCCTGACCCCCTAGCCTTTGTCAGGGGGTCACAGAAGGACCCCCATGGGAGAAATAAACATTTTATCTTTTTTTATAAAAATCTCGGGGGGCGCGCACGGTGCGCGCACTGGGCACAGTGCGCGCAGTGCACTGTGCGCCCAACGCGTGCGCATGGTGCGCGAAGCGCACCGTGAAAATCCTTAAAAAAAAAATATATTAATAAATACATAACTTAGCATTTAAAAAACCGTACAAATTCACTTAAAAAACCATATGTTTCACACCGGTTATAGTTAGAAATTAGCATTTAAAAAACCTTACAAATTCGCCTAAAAAACCATAGGTTTCACACAGGTTATAGTTAGGTGGACATTTCACTCGTAAAAAACCAATGAAATTCCCCCGTTATAGTTAGTTCAGATAACTATAACCCGCGCGACCGCCACTCTATCACAAGGATGATGTCATGAGTGATTTCATTGACCATGTAATGAGTGATGTAATATGTGACGTCATCAGCAGTGGATTGCGGGCGCGCGAGTTATAGTTATCTGAACTAACTATAACGGGGGAATTTCATTGGTTGTTTACGAGTGAAATGTCCACCTAACTATAACCTGTGTGAAACCTATGGTTTTTAAAGTGAATATATATATATATATATATATATATATATATATATATATATATATCCATCCTAATGGTTGTTTAACCACATATCTCAAATTAGCAAAACATTTATGAGTAACTACCAGAAAAGGAAACACATGTGGGCGTGGTCTTCTCCCAATGATTAACGCAGCCTGTACCAATATACTGCTGTAGTGTACATGCTGTGCACATTCATTCCCCCAGCTCAATGCTAGGCCTGCCCATAACCTTCTCCATGTAATAACTTGGTGATAGCTCTACAAACCACACTACAGGTGCTCCTGGACTGAGTAGCTGCTATTTAGAGGCTGCGGACCAAACATTAAGGAGAAAGGATGCCTGTTTTTTAAGTGTCATACATGGGTTTTGCTCTTCCCCGTTCCTGCAGGATCCAGATTGAAATATTATCAATGAAAGGACTTAGGCAAGAGGCGGGCACGACTCAGTTTGCGATGAGAGCTTGAATTCGCTGAACTATCTGTAGGTACCAGTTTGTCCAATCGGATTTCAAGCTGGTCTGACCTATCGAGGGTGTCCATAAAACTTGGCTTGCACGTGAGACTGAAATGTGTTTTCAGGACCAATGGGAAATTAGAGTGGGAAGAGACTCCACGAATCAACACACAGAAATCCTTGCAGTGGAGCTGAATCTACTAAGAAATTCATTACTTAACCAATTCTACATTTGAAATAGAGTTGCAAAGATCTTTCCAGGCGAGGCACTATGGTCGTTACATTCTTTCATTTATTTTATTTTTGAGAGTATTAGCACAACACATTCAGGCAGTGATGGATTCCACAAGCCTGACGATAGGTCATAATGCAATACAGAAGTTATATGAATAAGTATTTACGAATTGGCGTAAACAGCAGACAGCCAGTTTGATGTTTGTGAATGCTCTCTATGTTCTTCATTCTTTTAATCAAAATATTAAGCCACCAACTTATTTGGTATCCAGCACCTTGAGAAGGTCATCTGCTTACCTGGGATTCCTTCCTTTAACACAGGCATCAGCGTTACACTGTGCCACCATGCCTGATCTCTCATTCCCTCATACATAAACACCTTCCTAAATGGCCCACATTTGCCTCGTACGTGGCTCAATCTGATAGTCCTTTGTGGTTAGGTGCCTGAAACCAAACATTCAATCTTATATGTAATCTTTAAATGTGAAATAAAGGTGAAACTATTGGATTCAGGTGTTTATAAGGCTTTGATGTCCACTATTACACTTATTTCATTATAAAAGCTACTAAGACCAGCCACGCACTCTCCACCTTTTGAATGAAAATTGCACAGGACAACTTTAATACTGCATGTATCCACATTCACAGGCCAAGGGCACTTGAGCTGGTAGTCACATCTCTGCAGCTATCTATGTGATTGGATCCTCATATAATGCAAACTTAGGGCCAATGGATCACTGTACAGGGCCAAAGGCAAACAATATAACCAGTAAGTATTTACATGGTGGGGGGCTGAGTGCTTCGGAGTTTGGAGGACAACCACAAGAAGATGCATCAAGTTGTAGTGTTCTTTGAAAGGCGTCATCTGCTCTTTCCTGGATTGAAGTAGAGTAGGGGTGGTCCTGATGGATATGCAGATGTTCCAGATCCAGGGTGTGTAGATGGAGAGGTCATGTTTTCTATTTTAGTCCTTGTTTGCATTTCTTCGTCCGTAGTCCAACGGTTAACTGCCTGCAAGTGTGTTAAAAGCTGCCTAAGAAATAGCTTTCTGATCACCCAGATATACTTGGGTGCCGTTCATGATCGATTATTAAATTATCTTGTAATTGCATTTAAATTGCGCTTACGATGCGTGAAAGTGCTTTACGGTAACCTAAAGTTAGTGGTTAAACCAGTGGTTTTTAGTTACTGTGATGAATTAGAAGGTTGTCGAGTAAGTCTTGTGCTCCAAGGAAACTGAAGCATTTCCTCCAGTTTGTAGTACTAGGTTAAATTAGTAAAAGCTATATGTAATAAATAGAGCTCATGAAAGTTAAAGCACATGGCATAAGAAAATACAGTGGAGGAGGTTAAATATTGTGAGTTTGCAAGGAGAGGCTCCAGAGAAGGGGAACTGTGATTTATGATAGGGGGTGAGTAGACAGGTTCGAAGGCGGTTGGGTATGGCGTGAATGATTCCTCAAGAACGTTTAGATTTGTAATGAAAGGGAATGGTTAGTTTACTGAATATAGTAGAGAGTAAGGTAGTATGCAGTGTTATAGAGTAGGGTACACTCAGTACTAGGGCTGGCAGAGGAGGGAGTGTAGGGAGAGTTTCATTCGAATAGATAGAGAAGAGAACAACCCCTACTTATCAATCAAATTAATTTATATACTGGAAGAAGCCTTTTTACGGTCACAAAGGACCAAATTCTGCAAATCGGGCCATTTGCCACCTCAAAACAGCTTTGTACACCTGGTCCAAAATCCTTTACGTAGTGGATGTAACTTGTTTTACAATTCTTAGCATCTGACAATAAACGTAATACTACAATAAAAAACAATATGACTTTTCAAGATAATTGTGAACCCTTATCGCTCAGGGTTTAATCAATGTTTCCGTTGGTTCAATGAAACTTGATAGGGCGTGAGTAATAGACGGAATCTAATGGTATTGGCATCGTGGTCTGGATAAGATGCCAGCAGTTCTTAAGGCAACAAACACCAAGAGCAGAGGAGATTTTCACGTAGTTTTGTTTGTTGCGCATACTGATGAATCTTAATGATCTTGTGGGTAGACTTCCTAGAAGCCACGTGAATATAGTGACGATGAGATGAGACATGATGGACCCCTGGGGGATTTAGCAGGTAATGGGGAGCTCTGAAATCTAGAGGTACCCATGAGGATGAGCTGGGATTGGTTGGATATGTAGGAGGGCAGCTAGTGTAGGACGTCCGTGAATTTCATTCAAAACGCTAGGATGTGTAAAAGAATGGGACTGTTAGCTGGCACAAAGTCGGTTGGGAGATCCAGCAATATCAGTTGAAATTTTAAGAGCGACCATCTGCTGTAGTTATCAGCAGCAATTACAGTAGGAGTGTTGTATATTATTTAGAAGGTGGCCGATTCAGTTTTACAGATTATCCTGAAACAACATTGGCAGTTCTGAAGATGGTTGGCATTAACATGATTTTGCAGTTGTGCATCGGCTCCTTTTGTGATGATCCTACCTGTAAAGGGGAAGTGAGTGATGGCAGTAGTTGGAAAGGTCATTTGGATCTAGAATGAGATTCTTGAGGAAAGGGAAGATCGAGTCAGTCTTGAGGGCTTCTGGGAAGATGGACTGTACAAGGGAGGCACTGATGGTAAGCAGGGGGTACACGAGCTTCTCCAGTGAAAGCTTTGATGAAGGATGATGGGGAAATATAGTCTTCCAAGTAGGTGACTTCAAGGGAGTTAAAGATGTGGGTGAGGTCTGTGAAAAAGAGAAAGTTCAAGTATGACTATAGCAGGATGCAGCATGGTAGGGGGTTACCCTTGGTGTGGGTTCAGTGCTGTTGGATCGTCTGTGTTTTTTCTCTCCTATAAATTTGGGATTTTCCACTTTTCTTGGATGTTTTTTGTTATTCCCAATTCTGTGTATCCAGCAAATCATGTAGTGCAGCTTGTGTTAGATTATCCAACAGCAGCTTCTACTAAAGGTTCTCTTAATACAATTCAGAAAGCAGATCAAACCAAGTGGGTCTTTAACAGATTCGCTGCCAGATGATCACATAACTTATGAGAATAGCACTCAAAGGAGATGTGATTCTGCACTCACTTGGCAGATTTTAGAATACCAAAGCATGTCTTATTGTAAATTATAATGAAATTTACCTGCTTGATGTGGGAAATTGGATGATTACACAATGAGGAGATATGCTGCAGAATTGATTTGAGCTATGGCTGAGCACTTAAAATGAAACCAATATTGTTTTTAGGAAATATTGGCTTGCCCTTTGTAGCTTGTTGGAAAGAGCAAGGGATCTTCATGAAAAAAGTGGATCATATATGGCTCAAAATGAATTTAAAGACACATTCCACAAAAAATAACCAAATCTCAAAATTTAATGTTAGTTCACATGGCCCCCAGGGTCACAAAAGATCCCTATTACCCGTGGAGTTCCCAACGGTTCCATAACGTCTCCGGTTATCTTCAACTTTTACATGGAGCCGCTTGGTGCTCTACTCACCAATAAAAGCATCAATATTTACGAATATGCCATTGATACACAAGTCAAATTGAAAGTCTCCTCTGCTTCAGACATGCAATGCCTAAAACACTGTCTGCACAGTATGCAGACCTTGATCAAGTGCCTACCTGAAGCTCAAGCTAACCAAGATAGAATTCCTGTTATTTGCCAAGAATAATAACCAAGATACAGTACAAATCTGGCTAAATGAAATGAACGTTCACAGCTTCAAACTCCAATTTTCACTGAATGCCAAGTCACTTGGATTCACCCTGGACACCAACCTCACCCTAAAGGGACGCATTGCTAAAAAAACAAAGATAGCCTGGTACCAGCTCTCTCTTTTATAAAGAAAGTGAAACAGTTTCACCGAGAAAGCAACTTTATACCTGCTGCTCAGGCCCTCATACTCTCACATCTGGATGGTGGTAATGCGTATTCCATGGCATCCCAAACTCCACACTAGCACCCCTTAGAGGCATCACGCATGCCGCAGCACGTCTTATCCTAGGCCTGAAGAAATATAGTCACATCAGCCCCATCCTGAAGGAATTCCACCGGTTTCCCTTGAAAACCCATGCCATCTTTACAACTAGCTGCATCATTTACAAAGCCATCAGGACCAGCTCTCCCCTTATATTGCAGACAATCTCGTCATCAGGACACAATCATACTTCAGAGTAAGAAGTGTAAAAAAGAAAATGAAAAGACAACAGAGCTTTTCCATCTATGCACCCAGGATCTGGAACAGCATTCCTATATCCATCAGGACTGCTGCGCTACTTTAGGAAAGAGTTGAAGACTCGCCTCTATAAAGAACACTACAGCACAATGCATTAACCGTCCACAACCCAGCTTCCTTTCCTCTTACAGACTTTATGATTGTCTTTATCCATAAACAGTGGTCCACTGCCTTTTGACTATAGAATTACCATATACATAGATACATACATACATGTTAATGAAGTACTGTTGACAAGGTCCTAGGCACATTTTGAGCCAAACTTGTGATGGAACAAGATTGAATATAGCTGTCGGTTCACCATAGTCATGTGCTAATGAGGACATGCACTTAAGCATCATTTGTAACTTCTCAGCAAATGAAAAAGATCAAGAAAGTGTTAACAGGCTGCAGTCGGACATGGCTGGAAACCTCTTTGCCCTGGTCCCACAGTAACCTCAAACCTCACTGTCAAAAGCTCTGAGAAGGGTCAACTATACAAATATAGCTGCCAAGGCTGCATCTTTTTCGGGTCAGCTTAGCATTTTATCTCTCTCCTCCAAAATTAAAAATTAACTTTACCCCAACTTTCAGGAAAAGTTATACAACTTCTTCCCTTGTGCTTCAAAGTCTCAAAACTTTCAGGTAACACTTCTTGAACACTAAGTTGTGAAAAGGCTTCCCACAACCCCTTATTTCCAGTCACTGTTGGTTTCCTTTCCAGGTTTCTAAGCTTTCTCAATCTTGGATATCTTCTACACTTTCTAGCTTTAGGTGAGTGCTTCCAACAGCAAGCAGACTAAGAAAAAGAAAAGACATCTAGTCGTCCCTAATCGCAAGACCTTAACCCCTTTGCCCTTGCAAGTCAGCAAAAGGTATCTTTCTTAGTCTTTGGAACGATCCTCAAAAAGGCCAAAGATGGTGAAAGTGTCTCCAGTCATTCACCATGCAGAAGACATTCTTACAACCAGCAGGTAGTCGTTTTTTTTTCTTTTTTCACAGTGTTTTCTATCATCCTTTTCCCACCCAGGTTTTCCCACAATGTAAACAGTTCAGTTGCTTTGGTGTGAAAGATATCACCAAACGCCTTGTGCTACCATTAACCAACATGGTGGCTACTAACGCTAGAAATATTTTTATCTGGCTCTGCCCAAACGCTACCCAGTGCCAGCCATATCGAGTCTACAGAGAATCAAAGAAAACAACCTAGCCCTTCTTGGCAAATCTGCTCCCGACACATATGTGAAAAGTTCCTCTGAGATAAGAAGTCCCCTTCCTCACAAAGGGAGCAGTCGTCAAGGTTCTTATTGACAGGCAGATGTGGCTTGGTGGTGGCCTGAACAGCAAGTAAACCCAATGGACTGAAAAGCCTTTGATGTTTGGTTTTTTTACAACACATTTTATTAAACTTTTGTACGTTGCAGACAAGGAGGAACAGGACTGAGTGAGGCATACATTTCAAATTAAGGATGTTACACTGATACCACTTATCCCACATTGCAATATGTACATAAGAAAACAAAGAAAAGAACCGAACTGTATAAAACCTTCCACATCCCAAGATTATGCTCTGTGTCTTGCTCCCTCTCTACCCCCCTCTACTTATGGGTCCAAGCTTGCTTACTATTATGCAGTTCATGCCATATGACATTATTTCACCTTCCAATCTAACCTAGTGTGCGGCTCCAGGGGTAAGCTCCTGTATTCAGCATCTGTTTGTCATATTTTGGTGTGTTTCTGTGGTCACCCACGTGTGATGAAAACTGGGAGTTCTAATCCCATATTGAAGTCCATGCGCCCTTTTTCCAAGCTCCAATGTGTGGTGGGGTATCTGCCTTACTAAGTCTAGCGACATCTCGCTTAGCGAATATGAGGCCTAAAAATAATAAGTGTTGTTTATATCGGTTTCCCCCTATTCTAAAAGCCTCTGCTGTTTAGTAGTCCATCTCACCTCAAAAATAATGAGGTGTGTTTTATAGCCATTGAGATGCAGGAGGCTCTGACTGCGGAAAGGAATAAAGCCATCTGCTTACACTCAAGGATTTAGGAAAGTGCACAGATAACTTTACAAAAGTCATATTAGCAGTGTAGCTAATATAAATCTGCTGACTCATGTGTTTTTCTTATTCTCGATACCTCACTGTGGTTTGTAGCTATTTTCTAACAGAAGTCAACAAAAATTATAAATTTTCAACTGCAGAAAGCTGTAGTCTCTAGGACAAAACATGAATTCTAAACCCATAATACCATTTTAAGCATGTAAATATATTATATTTCATACTCAAACACATCACTCTTTAATGCATGAGTTGACTTACAAAGTGTTCAATCTGGTGTGTACTTGCAAAAACAGTGCTTGTTTTCTCTTGGATATAGGCCTAAACCTGTGCAGATACATGGCTGTTCGGAATTCCAACTTCTATTTTGTTCCAGACATGAATGTGAACAATGCTTTAAGTTTCGCCAATGGGATTAACAGATTTTCTTGTGAATTACTAGCAGTAGTAAAAGTGTGTATTACATGTAATAGATACGGTATCATTAATGCTTCTTGCTACAGGTGGCAGCTACTCGAGGAAGGCATTGATGAGGAGACATGAATGCGTTCTGTAGCATAACAGGCCGGGTAGGTACTGCATTGTTTGCTTGCCGCAAATGTGATATGTGACAACAGTAAACAACATAATAAAATCAGAAATGTGGGGGTCGGAGGCAGACACAGTATAATCGGCTGATCAAATTCTGGGCCGGGAGTGAAAGCAGCATCACCCTGGCATGGTGCGAGGCAAGAAAGTGTTGCAAACATAAGGCAAATTTAAGGAAGGATACTGCGAGTCGGAGATCGTGCTGGCGACGTGATAGGACGGAGAAGCCATTCATGAAAACAAGGGGTGGCTCATAGGGTTGTGTGCACTCCTGTCTGGCGGGAGAAGCAAGCGGTAGGGCCAAGTCTCCGTTATTAGGTAGTAGTGGCACTAGGAACGGGAAATAGTGTATGAAGTGGCGTGAGTTTGATTCACGACGACGCTTCTGGCAAAAGGTTTAAGAGGGAATACCACCCTAAAGCTGACAGGTCTAACAGATAGTGACGCTGATAACATAGGCATAGATGAGCCTTTTCTGTTTAGTCAGGAATAGCAAGAGCCCAATTTACTAATTTAGATCACATAAAACATTTCTGCATATAAGGTATAAGGATTTTAAATAAATCCCAAAAGTCTGCGTTTTAAGACATCACCGTGACCCCGGTCTGTGCGCAAGATGGACTGAAAGTAAAATATCAGCCTATTCACAGGGGCAGCCCTTTCTTTCTTAGAAAGACGCACGCGAAGGCCAATAGCGTGTGAGCCGAGTTGGAAGTCCTTACTAGAAGCCTCGCAGAGCAGCGCATGTGGAAAGGGGGGGCTCTTGGCCCCCCCGCCTGCATGGCAGTGCGGCGACCTCCCCCGGACTTCTCGGTGGTGGGGCGTGTTCACTGGGGGCGCGCCCTACCACCGATTGGCTGCCTACGTGACCCGGATGTCGTTAATCGACATCCGGGTCGGAAGGGAGGGGGGGGCGGGCCACTGGGGGGGATAAAGCGGCGGGGAGCGCCCAGGTGACCCCCTTGTTCCCATCGGACGTGCCCCGGCGCTCGGGGCGGAAATCTTTTCTTTTTCTTTTGTCTTACAGGTCGGCTGGCTGGACCGGGACTCTTCGGCGCTGGACTGCCGCCTGCTGGGGGAAGCTGCTTCGTGCCTTCGTTGCGTTGCCTTGCGATTTCGTGTTGACGGAGCGGAGTTGCGGTGCGGGAGCCTTCGGAGGATCGTTGTGGGGAAGCTGGTGCAGACCCGGCTCGAAGGAAATTAGCGAGGTCCGGTGCGTCGTGCTGGGTCGAGTGCTGCGGTGCAGGACAGAGGTATTGCGAGGCAGCGGGTGGGGTGCGGCGGCAAGCGCCGGCAGAGCGGATTTCCCGCCCATTCTCTACTGGTGCCGGTTTCAGTTTCTGGCGGCACTCCTGGGTCCTTTTTTCTCGTTTTACCGGCGTGGAGGGCACGGCCGGAATAGGACATTAGCAGAGCATTGTGAGAGTACTGGTGGCGCACATTACTGAAAGAGTAGTTGCAGGGGGATACAGGAAAAGACAGGGTATTAGCACTACTGCAGGAAGTGTTTAGAGACAGAAGCACGCGCAAAGAGGTTTAAAGGCTTTCTTTAACGAGCTCTATAGAGTAGGTTGTTCTCAATACTGCTCAAAGGGTGTGAATAATAAGGGCGCGTGCCTTGGTCTGATCGCTAGTATACGTTCTGTGATTGCTAAGGTAGGGGCAACAGCCAAGGGCAGTGGACTGGGCAGTTAAAGAAAGTTAGAGCTTGTACATACGTGTTTAACTTTACACAGTCTGCTTTCACATCTATGTGATTTACAACTCCCAGGAATTAATACAATTTCTATTTTAGGTGTGTTATTACTGCATTCCTGCAATTTCTCGTGGTAAGCCCAGAGTGGTGGCCAGCGGTTGTGGTCGCAGGTCAATTCCGGCTGGGAGTACGCAGGATTGGAACGGTAAGAGGAGAGCGGGGGGCTCGCATTACATTGCTTCTGGTAGCCGCCGGGTGGGTCTACGTTAGAGTTTACTCACCCCTGACAAACCGGATAAGCCGGGGCGTTGCGGTTACGGTTGCATGGTGCTTACAGCCCCCTGTATATCCTCCATCTGGTGAAGGTAATAAGCATACTTACGCCTGTAGTAGGGTATTAGTGTAGGGCGGTGCACCCAAGTCATGCCGGGGTCAATGGGTGGTGAAGGGGGGTCCAGGATGGAGGCTATGTTGCAGGCCATGATGCAGGAGATGAACAGCATTAATAGGAGATTGAGTAAGGTGGATGAATTGGAGGCCCGCATGAATGAAAGGTTTACTGGCCCCCCGGCAGCGGAAGGCACCCTTGTCCAGAGGGGATTTTGTTAGCCCGCCCAAGACGTCTAAGGCTAAGAAGCGAAGGCGCAGTGCCCCAGCCCCAGTGGTACCGGTTTCGATCCCACCCGCGGTTTCGGTACCCCTTGTACCTGATTCGGTACCCCTTGTACCTGTCCCGGCACCCGTTACATCGGCTCCTGCCATGCCGCCGGCGCTACCTCCTGTGGGGCCTACTTCCCCGCCCGTGCTACCGATCCCAGTGCCGGGTCTGCCGCCACCGGTCTCTCCGTTGCCTACCATGCCAGTGCCACCGGCCATGCCCCCCGGGGCGCCCGTAGTCCCAGCAGATAGCCCGGACTCGGTCCCGCCTGAATTGGTATCTCAGATAGCGGCTTTATTGCCTTGGCTAAAAAAGGGGGGTGTGTTACCAGCGTCGTCAGATCATGCAGCAGAAGCAGCACAGTTGGTAGAAAAGATTAAATCAGCAGCGGCAGCGGATAGAGCTGCGGTTCCCCCCTCTTCTTCACTTGCAGGTTCCAGCCCCGCCCAGCCGAAGGCAGATGGTGGTCAACCGGCCGCGGCGCAGGAAAATGGTAAGGAGGTGGCACTGCCTCTCTTGGGTGATGGGTCATTGCCCTCTAGGAGTGAGAATTTGGCACAACATGTGTCCCAGGCAACGAAGGAATTGATTTGGGCGGGAAAATATGTTTACATTTTTTCATTGCTACTGGATCACAGGGAGATGGAACAGGCAAAGACACTAAAGGGGTGGATGCATCCAAGTGAGTGGAGGGCACAGTGTGCTAGATTTAGGGTAGAGGAATCTTTGCTCAATTGGGTTAGGGCTTTCGCAGTGTTCACGACCATCATGGCCGAACGGCCTCCTAATGTGCAGGCGCCATTGGCTTGCTACCAGAGTAGGATTGTGGGGTGGAGCGAGCAGTACCCGGGGGATGCCTGGAAGGAGTATGATGTCAATTTCAGGAAAGCTAAGGAATTTGACACATCATTGGCATGGGACAAGGTGGACTCTGTGTCATGGCATAGGCAGTTCTCAGGGAGCTCTGCCCCACTACAGTCCACCACTGCGGTCAGGGGGTACTCCACCAGACCCCAACACCCCTTTCGGGCGGCTCAGGGGAGTGAGGTCCCGGGTAGGGGGGGGGGGGGGGTTTGAGAGGAAAGGGGTGTGTTGGGACTTTAAAAAGCGCACCTGCACGAGGGCCCCTGGCACTTGTAAATTCAGACATGCATGTTCGATCTGCGGTCATCCCTCCCACCCCGAGTCATCTTGCAGGTCCAAGCAGGGCAACCACAGTCAGAGGGGGAGGGGGAAGCCAGTGTAGTGCAGATATTCGGGATATCCCAACCCCTATAGATGTTTTGGCAATGATCCCTTGGTTGAATAGGTACCCGAATCACACAGCGGCCACTCTACTGCAGGAAGGTTTTTCTCAAGGTTTTAGGATCCCGGCAGGGGGCTACACAGGTAGCGCACATTGCAGGAATCAACTGTCGGTGCAACATAACCCCGCAGTGGTGGCTGCTAAGATTAGTAAGGAACTGTCCCTGGGTAGGATAGCTGGCCCTTTCCAGAAGGTGCCTGTCCCCGATTTTGTGTGTTCTCCACTAGGGGTAGTACCCAAAAAAGAGAAAGGGGAGTTCAGATTGATCCACAACCTGTCGGCTCCGAGAGGTGCGTCACTGAATGATGCGATTGATGAGGGGATTTGTAGTGTCAAGTATGCCTCATTTGACCAGGCAGTTGATTTATTGCGGGCACTGGGGCCAGGGGCATTGATGGCAAAATCTGAAATAGAATCTGCCTTCCGCCTCCTCCCAGTCCATCCTCTGGACCATCATCTTTTAGGTTTCACTTTCGATGGCAAGTTCTATATGGATAAATGTATGCCCATGGGCTGTTCTATCTCATGTGCTTACTTTGAGGCGTTTAGCTCATTTTTGGAATGGGTCATGAGGGAGGTGACGGGGCACCGGCAGGTTATGCATTATCTGGACGATTTCCTTTTCTTAGGTGCGGCGGGATCTCAGGAGTGTGCTTGGGCATTGCAGGAATTTTGCGTGCTCATGCGGGCTTTTGGGGTCCCGCTAGCGCCGGGGAAGACGGTGGGCCCGTCCACCTGTTTGGAATTCCTTGGTATCGAAATTGATTCCGTGGAGGGATGCTTCAGGTTACCCAGGGCTAAGGTATCTAGCTTTAGAGCAGCCCTACGGCAATGCCTACGCAAAGACAAGGTTACATTGCAACAGCTACAGGAGGTGGTGGGGCAATTGAATTTTGCGCTTCGGGTTATCCCAATGGCACGCCCTTTTTCACGCTCTATTGCCCAAGCTATGAAAGGACTACGGGAGAAACACCACCACACGAGGTTGTCATCTGAGGTTCACCAGGATATGCTTATTTGGATGGCATTTCTGGAGTGGCAGAGTAGTGTGGCCGGGTCCTCCCTCCACATCGGCGGAATTGGGCTTATGGACGGACGCTGCTGGGAGTACCGGCTTTGGCGCCATTCTGGGTACCAGGTGGGCCGCCCAGCGGTGGCCAGCGGAATGGAGGACACAGGGACTGACTACCAATATTGGCTTTCTGGAGCTTTTTCCGATATGGGTAGCATTGATGGTCTGGCCGGAACACTTATGCAACCAATCCGTGGTGTTCTGGTCGGATAACATGACGGTTGTGGAATGCATAAACCAGCAGGGGGCACGCTGTCCATTCATACTCCGTTTACTGAAGGAGATTGTGTTGCAATGCTTAAAATGGAATGTGGTTTTCAGAGCCAAGCATGTCCCTGGCATCCTCAATAATGCAGCTGACTCCCTTTCTCGCTTTAAAATGCAGGTTTTCAGGGAACATCTTCCTGCGGCAGATCCCCAGCCGGCGCAATTCCCGGCAGTACTTTGGCAGATTGGTGCCCCAGATTACAGGACCTCGTGGTCGCTAGCTTAGCCCCCAGGACCAAGACAGCTTACGAAGGGGCGTTTTTGTCTTACCGGGCTTTTTTGGGGCAGGAATGGGAGGCTAGGTGGGCCCAGGAGGACAGCTTTGCAGCTTACCTAGAATCAATGCACAGGGAAGGGCGCTCAGTGGCGACTGCGAACAGACATAGGGCGGCGGTCTCCTTCTTTGCGCAGAGTAAGGGTATGCGAGATCCCACTAACACCTTTCTGGTGCGCAAGGCCTTGAGGGGTTGGCGCCGTTTACAGGGTTACCGGGGCGATAGGAGAAGGCCCATTGGATTGGCACGGCTGACGGCCTTATTGGGGGCGCTGCACAGTGTTTGTAGCTCCCAGTGGGAGGTTATCTTGTTCAAGGCGGCATTTTCCCTGGCCTTTTATGGGGCTTTGAGGGTTGGGGAGTTAGTTGCTGGGTCAAAAGCTGATAGAGTGGGGGGACTACAGTGGGCCGGGGTGGAGATCAGGGAAGACGTTATGAGAATAACAATTCAGAGATCAAAAACCGATCAGGACTCTCGGGGTCCCACCATAGTGCTCCATCGGGCGCGGGCCAACCCCTGCTGCCCGGTTTCTCACGTGGAGGCTTTCTGCAGGCAGCGGGAGTGCACGGCGGGGGACACACTGCTGTGTCACGCCGATGGTACACCATTGACTAGGTACCAGTTTAGGCGAGTCTTGGAGCTAACGGTCAGTCTGGCAGGGTTCGATCCAAGGGAATTCGGCACCCACTCATTTAGGATTGGGGCAGCAACTGAGGCAGTGGCGAGGGGTCTCTCAGTGGAGAATGTGAAGACACTGGGGAGATGGTCGTCTGAACGTTACAAGAGTTATGTACGAATTGACATGTTGTGACAAGATGGTGCTCACGCCCGGTATGTTTCTTGTTGTTTGCAGTTTCTCAAACCTGTCACGCAGGGGAGGAACTCGTCACCGGGCGACAACGACCGACATCGGCACAGCACAGAGGACACAAGAAATTGGTGACTTGGATTGTGGGCCACTCTTATGTTAGGCGTGCGGAACATGTTTTTCTTTCAGGAGACCGTAGGACGAGTGCAGCGCAAAAGGGGTTGGATATATCATTTTTCGGGAGGGGGGGTTTATGCCTCAGCCAGTTTCGGAATTTTTTCCAGGGACTCTTAGCTCAGCAGCGGCCCCCCCCGTCAGTGGTGATACTTCACCTGGGGGAGAATGATTTGGCAAAATTGGGGAGGCGCGTGCTTATTGAGGAGATCATTTCCACTGCGGGGTGGGTGGCCAGGGCTTGCCCGGGTTCCACAGTAGTTTGGTCGCAACTTATTCCTCGGTGGCAGTGGCGAGGGGGGGTCTCGGTCAGGGCGTTGAATCACTCGGTACGGAGGGTCAACACACAGTTGGACAAATTATTTCGGACCTCCCAGTTGCAGACGATTCGACATGGGTGTATCTGGGGCGAGCATTTTTACTTGAGGGACGGGGTGCACTTGACGGAGGCAGCGAACGTCTTGTGGTCTAATAATGTCTGGGCCTGGTTGGAGGGATTTTCAAAATAAGCGCGCTCCTGGTTTAGGTCTGGGTAGAGGGGGAGGCCAGATCGTCGGTTAACAATGCTGGCCTGGGGCGGTAAGGTCATGACCGGTGAGCAACTATTTGAAGGTCTGAGGGGGCGGGCATCATCCTACGGAGGTGCCCGCCCAGGGGGAGGGGCCATTGGCCCCTCCTAGAACTTCAGGGGCAAGGTAACTGGTGCTTCAAAGGGGCGCGGGTTGGGGAGTCACGCTTTCCTTAGGCTGGTAGCCACCCCGCGCGCGCATACTCATGACGTCACCGGATGGCGCAGAGTAAGGGCCCTCCTTTAGTGGGTAAATGAAGTTCACGGCGTGGACCGGGTAATTACCGGGCCCGGCTGCGCATGCGCACACCTGTAGGGGAGGCGCAGCTAGTAGGACCTGACACCGGTTAGCGACCTTGCCATATGGCCCAGAAATGTTAGGATACAAAAATGCAGAGGAGGATGTTAGACTCGGTTAGGAAACAATCTGTATTAGAGTCTTTGTTAAGGATAGTCACTCACACCTGTTGACAATAATGTATCTAATGTCCTGCTGAATTTTTGTATAACTGTTTATCATGCAAATTTAAAATGTATTGTTTTTGTACTTAATAAATACGGCCGGGGGGTCTCGCGACCTCCCGCCTTCCAAAGATACCACGTCTAGGTGCTGTGTCTGGGGGTGGTGTGGTCATAGGGGGAGGGTGGTAGCCAGTCACTGACCATGTGGAAAGGGGGGGCTCTTGGCCCCCCCGCCTGCATGGCAGTGCGGTGACCTCCCCCGGACTTCTCGGTGGTGGGGCGTGTTCACTGGGGGCGCGCCCTACCACCGATTGGCTGCCTACGTGACCCGGATGTCGTTAATCGACATCCGGGTCGGAAGGGAGGGGGGGGCGGGCCACTGGGGGGGATAAAGCGGCGGGGAGCGCCCAGGTGACCCCCTTGTTCCCTGGACGCTCCCCCACATCGGACGTGCCCCGGCGCTCGGGGCGGAAAACTTTTCCCCACCCACCATCCCTGGAGTACGTGGTTGATGCGTTGCTAGACCAACTAGCGGGCATTGGGCGCGTGAAACTGTTATGAGATGTTAGTTTCTGATGAGGTTTTCTTTTAGGACTTTTTCTCCCATTGTAGTGATCAATATGGTATTGTGCAGTTATGTTCTTGACTATGCTTTCTTGTAGGCCTTTTTCTCCCAAGGTAGTGAATGATACTGGATTATGTGTAACTGATGCAGTCGTGTTTAGGCCTTTTCTTTCCCTTGTAGCTTTATGGTGTTATACATGACGTGTGATTTTAGTCAGTGTAGTTGTCCTTTAGAATTTTCTCCCATAGGTCGTCGTATTTATTAGGTATGGGGGGCATGCGGTAAGGTCATGACCGGTGAGCAACTATTTGAAGGTCTGAGGGGGCGGGCATCATCCTACGGAGGTGCCCGCCCAGGGGGAGGGGCCATTGGCCCCTCCTAGAACTTCAGGGGCAAGGTAACTGGTGCTTCAAAGGGGCGCGGGTTGGGGAGTCACGCTTTCCTTAGGCTGGTAGCCACCCCGCGCGCGCATACTCATGACGTCACCGGATGGCGCAGAGTAAGGGCCCTCCTTTAGTGGGTAAATGAAGTTCACGGCGTGGACCGGGTAATTACCGGGCCCGGCTGCGCATGCGCACACCTGTAGGGGAGGCGCAGCTAGTAGGACCTGACACCGGTTAGCGACCTTGCCATATGGCCCAGAAATGTTAGGATACAAAAATGCAGAGGAGGATGTTAGACTCGGTTAGGAAACAATCTGTATTAGAGTCTTTGTTAAGGATAGTCACTCACACCTGTTGACAATAATGTATCTAATGTCCTGCTGAATTTTTGTATAACTGTTTATCATGCAAATTTAAAATTTATTGTTTTTGTACTTAATAAATACGGCCGGGGGGTCTCGCGACCTCCCGCCTTTCCAAAGATACCACGTCTAGGTGCTGTGTCCGGGGGTGGTGTGGTCATAGGGGGAGGGCGGTAGCCAGTCACTGACCATGCGCGCTGGCTCAAGTGAAACCTAAAAAGCACTCGACTTTCAGCGGCAGATGCGCGCCCGAGCTCTGAAGGCACAGCCTGCTCCACAGCGCAAAACTCGGGGTCCACATCGGCAGTGCGAGCACAGGTCAAGGCGTCCTCCACCAACACACAAACCCCAATGAGAAACACTTCGTACAATTTTATTACAAACTCACAAACTTTTCTCAAATATTCCACCAAGCACATCAGTATTCTTAAGTCCCTCACATAGTTGATTAATGTGGGCGTTCTGCCATGAAAAAAAAGCTGGGGGAAGATAACTTTTTCATTGTTATCTGCCAGGGTTTGCAATGAATACTTGCAAACTCTCTCTCAACATCCAAAGTCTTCGCTATGGCTCCAAATCAGAACATGGCAAAACTATTTTAACAAATTTCTTCCAGCCAACAATAAAAGCATCAGAATTGGCCAGCGTTCTACGTATCGTCTGAAAACAGCAGCACGCGTGCCTCTCCCTCGCTGTTACAGCGCATTTACCAAGTGCATGAACACTGAAAGATGTTCGTGATGGCTTGGATTAAGGTGCGTGCTTTCCTGCACTATATAGTTCCCCAAAACCGGGAACAGGACTCGGAGCGCAGTAATTCACAACAGGTACCTCCGCGGCTCTTTTCAGCATGGATAGTTTATGCTCAAACTCTAACGCCTATAGAACGGCTTGTCTGACGAGTCTGCCCAGTGCCCAGATACTAACAATGAACGTGGACTGTGAACACTTTCTGTACGGCTGCTAAATACATTGCTTGGCTGTACCTACTATTAGGGTGACCAGAATTTCATAACAAGCACTGGCCTCTGCAACAAAAAGGAGAACTGGAGAGAATGCCTGCTTCGGTCTGGGGGTGGGAGAGTCGGGGGTAGTGACGGGCGACTGGTGAGTGCCATACAAGAACAGGATTCACAAGGTCTCCACTGACACCAGTACAGCGCGCTGAGCCCACTACACTCGGGCAGCACTGTGACTTTAAAGCAAGGGTTTAGCTCTTGTTTGGTCTCGGCTCTAAGGCGGCATGCATGCATGCACTGTCTCGAACCAAGACTTGCTGTATCTCCTTCTGGGCTTCCAGCCCACCCATAGACTTCGCATTTGCTGCAACCATCGTCGATCTATTTTTAGTTCTCCCCATTTGTGAAGGGCATGCATACGTCATGCCTCTTCCGTATATTTAGCCCTCCCCGCCCAACTATGATAAACATCTATAGCGACCATTGTTAGCCATTATTTAGCGACTACTTTATTATTTTTTAAACTGGGTAACTCATCCCACGACACATGTTTCAGCTTTGGCGTCACTTAATCTCCCCATGCCATTCTGTAGGAGTATAAATTGAACTGGAACTGCAGGAGCCGACTGCCCTACTTACGCATGCACACGGAAAACAGGTTGTACACAGGCAGGAGGGGTGTAACCTCCCCATGCTGTGAACAGATACAGTGCTGGCAGGGAGCAGCCAAACAAGCGTCCCTTACACAGACTAAACAGGTGAAGCACACTTTCCTTTCACAAGCAGAGAGTACTGCAGAGAGAAACAACAAGAAAGTCACTCGAGTTGAGCACGCAGAACAGCTACATAACAGGCGATACAACTGAAACAGCACATTCATGAGGTGAGCAAGCTTCCGTCACCTAGGCTCTGTACAGTACACAACGCAGCACTGCAAGAGTCTATCACGCACAAAATAGGAACAGCACAGCCATGCACCTTCTGTTGCACACACAAAAGAGTCAGAGCTCAGGCACAGCAGTGAAAGCCATATGCACATTCACAGAACGTGTAGACCAGGAAAACACACGCTTCGACCGGACTGGCAGAACAGGCACAGCACAGTACAAATCTCGCCTCACACTGCACACATGTGCCAGCTTGTAACACTGTCCACCCACTGTAGCTCATTATGGATCCCACGCGTTCAAGCACTTGACGCTAACCACTTAGTCCTTGGCCTCTCTGCATAGACTACCAACAGGGTATCTTTCTTTGTGAGCGTTGCCTGATGAAGAACGATGCTGTGCTATGATTCATTCCTTTGTTTTGTGACACAACACAATAGTCCAGTTAAAGTCAGATTACAGCAACACTGCGTGAGATGGATTTATCCTGGGACTTAAACCTCTTATTGTGAATATTCTTTTATACTACAAGGAAGAAACTTGGAATTTAATATACTACCAATGGACTGTATGATATCTGAATATTACAAATTAGCCTTGAGAAAGCCCTGGCTCAATCTGCCATATAGGGCGAAACACGTGTCGGCTGTCCCCTTTTCTTAAACATCCTGCCATTAACCATGTTCAAAAAAGAGCGGAATGGCTTCAAAAGGTGATAAATGGAAATAAAATATCTTCCTTCACTAAACTTTAACTGGACTAGTGTGTTGTGTCACAAAACAAATGAATGAACCTAATGAAAAAACAGACCATTTGAAGGGAGGAACATATGCTTATACCCCTACCCCTAAATGTCAATACAAGGCTAAAAGGTGCAGAGTCTTGAGCTACGTTCCTCCAAAGTCCCATAGGATTTCCTATCCAACACCAGGATCTCTGGACCGACCTTTCCTTTGAACTGTGCTATGATTGTGGCTTTTCATCCCCCTTGCAAATGTGCTTGCCCCTGTGCTCTCTCTCGCACTTGTTTTTTCACAGCATCTGAATCCATTGAGCCATTGCAGTTATTCATAGGGACCCAGTTACCTCTCCCCGTCCAAAACCGGCTCGGCACACATCAAAGGTCTACAATATGAATGCCGAGAATTTCTGCTCTGCTACTGAGAAACGAGCCGTTTCTTTAACACAGATGTGTGGTGTTGTGCATTGTGGCGGACACCTAGCAGGCAATGCGCCCCGTGACATGAAAATCCTGGGTTGGGCCAAACTACGGATCTTTTTTAATTTTCCAAACAGTGTGCGTGTTTGGTGCATGTTTAAAGTTAATCATTTAAGCAGGACATTGAAACATTATGAAATGTTAAAAATATCCATTTACAAGTAAAGCGGAAGTATACAGCCATATAATGAAGGGCAATGAAGTAGGATAACAAGCTTGGTTACTGAGGACGAAATACAATAAATAAACATGTATCAAATGGATAAATAAATGAATAATTGCTAAAATAATATTCCCACTCCAACCTCAGTCTAAACATTTCTTTCTTTAGTTTACTATAGTGATAACTTGCAAAACCGAGCACAAGCACATGAGTAAGGTACCAAAATTGCTGCTACCTCTATGTGGTGTACAAGACTCTGTCACCCGAGTCACTGACTGGTATTCTGATGTTTTTGACAGTTTGGTAATCAAAGTACAGGCTTATTTCATATGTGCGAAGAATCACATAATTCGCTCAACCAAAGGAGCTAGCATTCAAAGCAAGAGCTGCTGAAGTGACACCAATGTGCAGCACTTTCTGCAGCGAACAGTTTTTACAGGGCAACCAAACTTAAGTAGTGTCAATAATAAAGTGCTTTTTGCATAGCCCTAATTTGGCACTCCCATTGCAGAGACTGATTGGATATGCCAATGCTTGGTTTTTTTTTGGTTTCCCAATCCTTGCTTCAGAAGCTTAAAAGAAGTTCCACCAAAGTGGATAAACACAGTACTTTGCCAATGGGAAACTGATAAGAGAAACACACAAGGAAGAACAGGAAATAGAACACCTACAACCAATAGAAACGAGGAAAAGTAAAGTGACAAGGACCAGTAAGAAGTAAAGTAAGTCCCTTTTAAGATATATTTAATACAATTGGTTTCGCAGGCGCCGTGCAGGCGAAACCTAAAAATGACCTCAGTCAAGCTTTCCTCTGAAACGTGACCTATGCATAGCTTGTTCCACTTGGAAGTTGTGTAAAAAATAAATCAGTGGATATTTTAAGTAAAAGCATACACAGATGGGAACAACTGGCCTCAACTACCCACCAGAAGGCAAAATCTGAGGTACCCAGAGCATCAAAAAACAAAAACAAACCAAATTAGGTGGGGCATACAGCAAAAAGATAGGGTTCTTGCATTTCACAAACCTAGATCTTTTTATATAAAAAGGTAAATGTAGTATACCCGTTTCTCTATTCTAATATATAACCAATAGATCAATTTGAGATTTAAAAAAAGGTAACTGTAAAGAACAATAATAGTTCGGCTAAAAGATTTGCTGATTACAGGATACCACAACGGTATCCAAACTAAGTTATCATTATCTAATAAATCTAATGCTAACATTAAGAATAAGGACTATTTTGTGTAACTAGAAATCATTTGACAATATCTCTTTACACAAGTGGTGGTACTGGCTCTCTTTTACTGGAAGCACAGATAACTTCGCTACAATCCAGTCTGCATAATTACCAGCAAACCATCAGCTCTGGGAGACACTAGATATGCGCTTAGTGGAATACAGACAACATTGAGGGGTAACACAAACTCCCTTCACTCATTTTCACCTCCTACCTCACTCCAGGTACAGGCCACCACTTGTCCTCTTCAAATGGCTCATTCCCTTAATTTACGACAGTGGACAAACCACAGTTTTCAAACCTTACCGATGATAATAGCTGGTGAATCTTTACTTACCCTTTCTGTCTATTCTACTTTATCTTTCCCGCGGGTGGGGCTCAGTGATGAACCCTGAGGGACTCCTGAGGTGATTTTCATGGGGTCAGAGAGGAATGGTGGGAGTCTGATCCTTTGGCTTCTTTCGGTGAGGAATGATCGGATCCAGTCCAGGGCTGTTCCTTGTATGCGTGCGTCGTGTAGTCTGGCGACTAGTGTGAGGTGGGAGACGGTGTTGAAGGCCGCTGATATGTCGAGTAGGATGAGGGCTGCAGAGTGGCCTTGGTCCAGGAGGGTGCGGATGTCGTCTGTGGCGGCGAGTAGGGTGGTCTCTGTGCTGTGGTTGCTTCGGAATCTGGATTGGGACGGGTATTTAAGCGGATGAGTGGAAGAAGCCCTAAGCAAAACCTTTGCCAAGGACTCACTGGTCAGAAATATCTCCCCTCCACAAGTGGAGCTCTACCCCTACATAGGATAGTGAAACACCAGCGGGTTGAGTCCAGCTGCCAAGACTACTTTCCATATGGTAATACTTCAAAGGCTTCTGTAAGCTCAGAAATCACTGTTCGCTAATGAAAACTACTGGACAACCTTGAATTGGTGGGGGAGCGACCCTTGACTTTGTTACGTAGGTCGGTCCCCCACCACACAGCTCCGCCTGTGTCCCCTGATCCTGCCCCAGCTGCCGCTGCTGTACAAGTTGAGGCTCTCCTCCACCCGCAGGCTATCACCTGCGCCTCATCCCTGGTGGCCAGTGGTTTGCCTTAGGTTTGTATCACTGTCGCTGTCTTTCCCTGTACTGCCCATACTGTCTTCTGGTGTCTGTGACCGCTGTTGCCTGTCTCCCCCCTGTGCCTGCATTCTTATCTGTGTCAGTTTTTCTTGCTTTCTGTTCCCCTCGTTGCCCCTTCATTCTGTGCCCTCTTTTGCCTTCTGTTCCCCCTCGCTGCCCCTCGCTGCCCCTGATTTGTGCCCGTTTTTCTTGCCTTCTGTTCCCCTTGATGCCCCTTCATTCTGTGCCCTCTTTTGCCTTCTGTTCCCCCTCGCTGCCCCCGATTTGTGCCTGGTTGCCTTCGGTGCCTTCGCCGCTCCCGTTCCCGCCGCTGCGTGCCCTGCGTCTCCGCCCCCCTCACTGCCCATTCGCTGCCCCCACCTCCCATCTGCTCCTCCCTCCCACATCCCCATATATGGCGGCCGCTGCGTGGCCGCTCGTAGCGGGCGCGCCACTGGTGCGCCGAAGGCGTGCCTAAGGCAAGCACGTCTGCGCCCGGACCGCGCCCAGCGCCAGAACCCCTGGTCCCCGCACCTGACACGATGACCACCGCCGCTACGATGCCAGCACACTCCACGCTCTCAACTCCGGACGGACCCACACCTGCTTCAAGGCCGTCCCGAAATGCACACACCGTCCCTTCACCTTCCGGAACTGCAGCTACACCAGCCTCAGAGCCGCCGAACAACCCGCCAAGAAAGACCTCAACCGCCTCCGATGCATCCTACTGAACACCCGCTCCGCACGCAAACACGCCGTCGAGCTCTGGGACCTGCTCGACACATCACCCCCGGACGGCGCCTTCCTGACGGAGACGTGGATGAACAACTCCGGAGTCGAAGGAGTAATCGCCATTGTCCACAAGAACAGTATCAGGGTCTCGACCAGCACCGACACTCTCAGCACCGCCGAACACATGCATTTCCAGATCCACACAGACCCCAACTCCACACTCAGAGGCAACTCGTCACAACGCCTACCCACTCCGCTGGCCACACGCTCGACCCAGTCTTCTCCGCAAGCCCCCACGTCTCCTTCAGCCACACCACCGAACTCCTCTGGACCAACCACCGCTGCATCCACTTCACCTTCCAGAAACCCACCGCACCCAACAGATCCCTCGCCGCTGCTGGAGAAAAATCACCGAAGACCAACTACACGCAAACCTCGCTCTCAGCCCACCCACCGAACCCTCCAACACTGACGACGCTGCCCACAGCCTCAGACGCTGGATCGACGACTGCGCCAACACCCTCGCCCCACTGAAGAAACCCCCCCCCCACCCCCCCACAGAGACACCAGCAAGAGGGCCAGCTGGTTCACCCCAGAACTCCTAGCCTCCAAGAGAGTCTGCCGGAAACTAGAGAAGAAATGGCACAGCGAACAGACTCCGGAAAGCCACGCAGCCCACAAGGACGCCACCCGCAACCACCATCGCCTCATCAGGACTGCCAAGAGGACCTCCTTCAAAGACTGCCTCGACAACAACGCACACAATAGCAAGGAGCTCTTCAACATCGTGAAGGAACTCTCCAATCCCAGCTCCAACACCAACGACATCCCGCCGTCGCAAGCCCTGTGTGACTCCCTCACCACTTTTTTCCACCACTAGATAGCAGACATCCACGACAGCTTCAACACCCAGGCAGCCCCAACAGACAGCAACACAACAGACTCTCCGCACACCATTGACCACGACCCCCTGCTAGCCTGGGCCAGCGTGAGCATCGATGACACCATCAAGACCATGAGCACAATCCACTCCGGCTCCCCGTCAGACCAATTCCCACACCACATCTTCAACAAAGCCAGCAGCTCCATCGCACCCCACCTGCGCAACGTCATCAATCTCTCCCTTGAGACCATGACCTTCCCAGAGAGCTGGAAACACGCGAGATCAACGCCCTACTCAAAAAACCCAAGGCAGACCCTAGAGACCGCAAGAACTTCCGGCCCATCTCTCTGCTCCCGTTCCCAGCCTAGGTCATCGAGAAGATCGCCAACAGACAGCTAACCCGATACCTCAAAGAAAACAGAATCCTGGACCCTTCCCAGTCAGGGTTCCGCAGCAACCACAGCACCAAGACCGCCCTCATCGCCGCCACCGACGACATCAGGACCCTGCTGGCAGACGGTGAGACCGCAGCCCTCATCCTCCTGGATCTCTCCGCCGCCTTCGACACCGTCTGCCACCGCACACGCCTCCATGCCGTAGGGATCCGAGACAAAGCTCTGGAATGGACCACCTCCTTCCTCTCCGGCAGAACCCAGAGGGTCCGCCTCCCCCATTCCGATCCGAAGCCTCCGAGATCATCTGCGGCGTACCCCATGGATCTTCCCTCAGCCCGACACTGTTCAACATTTACATGGCCCCGCTCGCACACGTCGCCCGACAACACGACCTGAACATAATCTCCTACGCCGACGACACTCAACTGATCCTCTCCCTCACCAAGGACCCCATCACCGCCAAAGCCAACCTCCACGAAGGAATCAAGGCCGTCGCCGACTGGATGAAGATCAGCCGACTGAAGCTGAACACGGACAAAACGGAGGTCCTCATCCTCGGCTCCAACCCTTCAGCCTGGGACGACTCCTGGTGGCCGACGGCACTGGGGGCAGCCCCGACACCAAACGACCACGCACGCAACCTAGGAATCATCCTCGACTCAACGCTCTCCATGACCAAGCAAGTCAACGCCGTCTCCTCCTCCTGCTTCAACACCCTCCGCATGCTTCGCAAGATCTACAGGTGGATACCGACAGATACAAGAAGAACAGTCACCCAGGCCCTCGTCAGCAGCAGACTAGACTACAGAAACGCCCTCTACGCGGAACCCCGACCAAGCTCAAACGACTGCAATGCATCCAAAACACCTCGGCACAACTGAGCCTCGACGTACCACGCCACGGCCACTTCACCCCCCACCTGAGAAGAGTGCACTAGCTGCCCGTCAAGAGGATATCCTTCAAGCTCCTTATCCACGCCCACAAGGCACTCCACAAGACCGAATACAAATTGCGGTTTGACAACCAGAGGGTCTGAGGGAAAATTTTATAAAGACCACACAGGGTTTGTTCCTCCAAAAACAGAATCAAAGACCAAGTGAAACCCTGGGGTCTATCAAAAGTTTAGAAATTGTAAAAAACTGCTACATCAATATTGGATCAAATGATACCAAGTATGAAAGTGAAACAACACCTAAAGAAGTAAATGGGCATATCCCTTTAAAGGACGAAATCCCTCACTCACCAAAGGTGACATGCTTCATCATTGGGATTCTCCATCCCAGAGGAAACTCCTAGTACCTCTGGGGGCTACAACTCCCTCACTGTGAGGGAGGAGCTCAAGGATGTTTTGATGGTGAGAATACTAGGATGTACTAAATCCACAATGAAGAGCTGATGGTATGAGTGAGAGCGCAGCGCAAAAGAAAAATTTATATTTTTGATATTTTTAGTTTTAAGTGTAAGTGAAATTAAAACTAGCTCAAGAGCGTGAGGCACAGCTTTATTCGTAGTATATGCTTGGCTAGAATGAAAATAATAGTGCACCAGCAGTCAACAGATGTTTAGACCGTGGTGATGGTGAAGTTCGTCAACATGTTTCAGCCATAGAGCCTCTAATAGGGCACGGCTTCAGGCTCACTGAGGCGCCGGTGTACCGACGGACAGAGCGGTGCCCTTTTCCTGAGCGGTTGCCAGTGAGAGGTGGGCTGACTTACCCAGTATTCACGGGTTGTCTTCACCAATGATGCACGTATTATAAGAACGTGGACCTAGAGTATCCTTTACTTGGGTTCTTTTGCACGCAGTAGCTTATTCTAGTCCTGATGAAAGCCGTGCCCTATTAGAGGCTCTATGGCTGAAACATGTTGACGAACTTCACCATCACCACGGTCTAAACATCTGTTGACTGCTGGTGCACTATTATTTTCATTCTAGCCAAGCACTCTCACTCATACCATCAGCTCTTCATTGTGGATTTAGTACATCCTAGTATTCTCACCATCAAAACATCCTTGAGCTCCTCCCTCACAGTGAGGGAGTTGTAGCCCCCAGAGGAACTAGGAGTTTCCTCTGGGATGGAGAATCCCAATGATGAAGCATGTCACCTTTGGTGAGTGAGGGATTTCGTTCTTTAAAGGAATATGCCCATTTACTTCTTTAGGTGTTGTTTCACTTTCATACTTGGTATCATTTGATCCAATATTGATGTAGCAGTTTTTTACACTTTCTAAACTTTTGATAGACCCCAGGGTTTCACTTGGTCTTTGACTCCACAAGACCGGCCCAGCCTACCTCAACAGACGACTTTCCTTCTACATCCTCAACCGCCAGCTCCGCTCTATGCCGACCTCGCACTCGCCACCGTCCCACGCATCCGAAGAACAACCACCGCGGGAGATCCTTCTCCCAACTCGCCACCAAGACTTGGAACACCCTCCCACTGAGCCTACGACAGACCCAAGACTTGCTGACCTTCAGGAGGCTACTCAAGACCTGGCTATTCGATCAGTAGCGCCCCCCACACCTCCCAGCGCCTTGAGACCCTCACGGGTATGTAGTGCGCTCTACAAATGTTTGATTGATTGATTGAATTAATTTTAATTGAGTCAAGAAGAAACAATACAATCTGATAACAATAGATGAATTGTGGTGGCACACTCCATGTAAGCTTATTGCTAACTTTGTGGGTCTCAGTTCTTGGCCTGAGACCAACACATGAGACAGGAAAGTAAATGGGAAGGTTATATCTCTTGGGCAGATGGCCACAGGGAAGCAGAAAGGCAGACATTTGCAAAGAACTGAAAACAGAGCATAACTCTGGTCTGAACCCAGAGATTCAATATGTCAGAGAGAGGGCAGCAATACTAGAGTAAAGTGATGGCTCCAAAGTATAGATTCACAGCGATTAATCGGTACTTTGAGCAAGCGGGTCCACAACACATCTTTTATCAGAACACCTAGAGACCATTCAGTTATTCTTAATAACAAACCGAAGATCATCTACGTCCTCATCTTTGCCCAAAACACGTTTAACCTTTTTAAAAAGAAAGAACTGTAGCCCATGCTGGCTAGACAACTTCAAGGATGGTTTTCATTATTATTTTCAGTAAGAGTTTAAATGGTAATACAGCCATGATTACTGGATGGTAGCTGCCAGAGGTTCTTGTTTTACACCATATAAATAAAGATTTCACCTGACTTCCAGAAATGTGTGAAATGCTCTGGCGACAGAGTAAAATCTTTTTTTAGGGGCACGATCCAACATTCTTTTATGCTCAGGTTTCATGCCCCATAGCCATGATACTTTCTATTTATAGTTAAGACACCTGACGGGCCCAAACGTGTGATGCTTCTAGCGATGGTAGCGTAAATGTAGTATGTGTTGTAAGAGCAGTGCTAGGGGTTCCAACAGTCAAGCCAAGGGTAGCAGCTGCTACCACTGGTTACACTTTGCCTACGTCCATGAACCCTTGCCTCTTTTGAGAGGAAGGTGCTACAGTGCCTAATGTAACAAAACAGCACCAAAGTAGGACCTCAGACAATGCTGCACTTTGGTAGGTCCTAAGTGTAAATCGTCAGTTCAAGGCCATCTCTCAGCAGTAATAGTAGATTAGTCAGACCATGCTCCAGTGCAGCATGATAGTGGAGGACCAAAATGAGATCATTACTCTCTACTTACAATAGTTTTTCAGCACATAATCATGAGGAGGGAAGGGAAACTGGTACCACACCCCCGGCCCATAACTAAGCTTAATCCACATCCCCCTTTTTATGATATCAGTAAGTAAAATTACCCGCCTCCTGCGCATCAATGAATGCAAACATAACAGGCTGGTGCTGAGATTCCATATACTCATTGAAAAGCAAAGCACATTTTTTATGTCTCGCTGAGCTCAGCGCATGCGCTGGCTTGGAGAGACATTTTGGAGGTGAGTTTTCAAAGTGCTGCTGGCTGGCCTAGCGCTTGGGTTCACGCGAGCGTGCACGCGCGAACCGCTAGCCTTCAGCAGCACTTTGAAAACTCGTGCTTTAGCGCGTGATTGTGATCACTTTCGCTTTCAGAGCGATCGCGATCACTTTCGCTATTACGGCCGCGCGGCGTTACTTTTACTGCCGCGCGGCCAATGCTTTCGCTTTTCTCTCTCCTTTCTTCATGTTTTCAATAGCTGGGAGGATGTTGATTTTAGCTTAGCAAATCTTTTGCTGATTCCGTTATTAGAAACGAAAAACGATTTTTTTTGCACACTCATTTCTTTGGAAACAAAACAATATTTTGCCATACTTTGGCAGTTCTGTTCAGAGTAAATCACAAATACTTTACAATTCCCAGCTTCTGTGGAAAATAGACACCACTTTGGCCTAGCCGTCATATGTGGAAATAGTAGAAATAATGTAGACATAAGCACATACTGTCACAGATGTCACATGAATTAAGATATGCAGAATGTTTAGTTTAATCCAACCCTCTCCACACAACCCGGGCACATGGCAAATACATCTGTCTTGAGTTTTGGAAAGGTTAGCTAAGCATATACCGTAACATGTCTGTTGCATAAGTACACTTGCACTGTTTCTTATCTTAGTCTGCCTGAATTTAAATGTATTCAACATTATTTATATGCGTGCAGATGACAGCATTTGACCATGGATGTCCATAATATGCCATGGATTATCATCTTTATGGCATGGCTAGCATGTTTCATACAAATTACGACCATTTGTGCAGGATCAGCATGTTATCAGTGACTGCAACTATTGTGCTAGGGCCAGCACTTTACCGCAAATTACCACCTATATGATAAGGCCAGTATGTTGCCAAGGAGTATCATCATCGTGCCAGAGCAACATTTTATCACATTATCACCCTTATGCCAGGGACAGCACGTTTCAAGGGGTTACCACCATTATCATTGGGCAGCATGTTCCAGGGATTACCACCATTGTGTCAAGGCCTGCATTTTACCAGGAATTACCATCATTGTGCAAGTATGTTCCCACAGAGTACTACAATTTAGCCTGTGCCAGGAGATTATCAGGAATTACCACCATTGTGCCAGGGCCAGAATTTTTACCGGAATTACCATTACTGTGCCAGAATTTTGTCTGGGATCACCACCGTTGTGGCAGGAGCATCATCTCGCTATTGATTACCTTTATTGTACCATGAACAGCATGTTGTCCAGGTTTACCACCATTGTATCAAGGCAGGCTGTCAGAGGGTACCACCATTGCACCAGGGCCAGCATTTTACCAGAAATTAGCACCGTTGGGCCAAACTAGCATGATGCAGGGATTACCACTGATGTGTGAGGGCCTATATTTGACCAAAATTACCACCATTGTTCCAGCATTTTACTAGGAGTTACCACTATTGTGCCAGTGCCTGAATGCTGCCTGGAAATACCACCACAGTGCCAGGGCAGCAGACTGACAGGAATTACCCCCATTGTGCCAGATCCAGTATTTTATGGGCAGGCCTAAAGCAAAACACACCCTCCTTGCCTGCACACAGACATTCATGGGAGCAAACATACAAATACAGACGTGCACTCATGTACACATAGATATGCATGCACGCATACAAACACACACATATAGGCACACACAAAGAAGTGCCTACAGGGTGCAGAAACAGCTCGTTTAGTAAGTAACATGTTGTACAATGTAACTTTCTGAATTAACAGTAGATTTTGCTTCAATTTGTCACTACGATACAAACAGTGGTCAGATCGGGAGAAGCAACCACAACAAAAACAACAGAAAGTGATAGTATCACTTTCTCTTAGCACTGCATGAATTAGCACACGTGACAGAAAATTAATGGATCAAAATCCGAATAAATCGGAAGTAAAAAAAGGAGATTAATACAGACATGAACACTTCAACAATTTTTAGTTTAATTTTTTTAGTTGAGATTTTAGAAAGCATGGTGATTTATGCATATCAAATATAGACATTTAAAACAAACCTATCGGCGCTCAAAGCTACCAAAGAATTGTAATAGTATCAGAAGGTGCTCAGGGAAGGTGCTCGTCAAGAGTGTGAAGAAAGGAAAAAGAGATGTTTGTGATCCTTTACTTAGCCAGATTTCTTTATCTAAAAAAGCCTGTTCAATTTGTTACTATGCAGCAACATTGAGGCAAAACCTAACAAGCATTGGCAAAACCAATGTCTTGCCTTTGTGACCTGTTGGGTTTACCAATGTGTTTTTAACCACGCTACACAGCATCTGCGTTGTTGTACAGGTCTGCTAAAGTAAAAAAAAAAAAGACAAAGCCTTTCCCACGAATGCCCTTGTGCGCCCCAAGCTCGCACGCGCTTTTTTAAATCCGTAACTAAAAGGAAAAGACAATGTGCAAACGTTTTTAGGTCTCGCTGAGCCCAGCGCATGCGCTGGCTCGGAGAGACATTTTGGAGGTGAGTTTTCAAAGTGCTGCTGACTGGCCTAGCGCTTGCGTTCACGCGAGAGTGCACGCGCAAACCGCTAGCCTTCAGCAGCACTTTGAAAACTCGTGCTTTAGCGCGTCATCGCGATCACTTTCGCTTTCAGAGCGATCGCGATGACTTTCGCTTTTACGGCCGCACGGCGTTACTTTTACTGCCGTGCGGCAATGCATTCGCTTTTCTCTCTCTTTTCCGTTGCTCTCCCGCTTGCTGTTTCTGCCCCCCTTCTGTTTGTCTTTCCCTGTTGTCTATCCTTTTGCGCCCCCACTTCTGTTCCTCTGCCTTTCCCTCTACTCCACCCCCTTTTTTTCTGTTGCAGCTTTTATGTGGCGCGACCTCAACTTGAAGGTATTGGAGCGCTTTACCTAAGCACCGGTTTAATTACGCAAGGACACATTCATTTTTGGTAGGAAGGGGGAGATTAAGTGATTTGACCAGAATCACAGGCTGATGAGCCGACGCCGAGACTCAAATCTGTATGCCCAGTTCCAAAACCAGCTGTTCTGTCGTTACGCCACATCTTCGCTCACCTTATCTCTTCTTTCACTGCCCCACAGTCTGCTGTTTCCCTATCCTATGTAAATAAATTCCGAGACCTCGTCTCCACTGCTGTTCCTGTTACTGTAGTTTCCCTGCTGTACCATCCCTCCGCGCTGCCTAGCTCTGCTGTTTCTCACACCCTCCCTTTGCTGCTTCTCGACCCATCCTCTCTGTTGATTTGCCCTGTCCTGCTGTTGCTCTTCCTTTTGCGCCAGTCACCTGCTCTGTCTCTCCTCTGGTGTTACCCTTTAATGTTCAATATATCTTTCACTCTTCCTCTGCTGTAACCACACTTTTCTCTTTCTCTCTCCCTTCTGTTTATATCTCTCTGCCCTAATGACTCTCCCTGCTGTTATTATTTATCACTCCTATTAGTGTTTCAATCTCTTCCCTCCCCCAGAAATCTGTCTGTTTTTGTCTTCGATTTCCTATAGCTGATTCTCACTCCCCCTCCTTGCTGTTTCTCTTTCCCATGCTGTTGTTATGTTCGCCCGGATGCTCTTTATGTTTCTTGTGTCATTCCTCCCCACCCCTCCTTTCTGTGGGCTTCCTCACTCCTCATTACTAATTTTTCCACTAGCTCCTCTGTACAGCTAGCCCACCCATTGCTAAAGTCCATCTACCTCTCCCCACTGTCCACTCATCCCTCTTTGTTTTCCCCAGATTTCACTTCTATCTACCCATCTCTATATGCTGTCCACCTATTCTTCTCTGTTTTTTCCATTTACCCACTGTACAGTCAGCTCATGCATTTCTACTGTCCACCTATCCTAACCTATAGTCCACCCACCTCTCACTACTGTCCATCTATTCCTCTCTTCTGTCCTCAGACCACTCAACCTTCCACCCATATCTTCTGAAACATCCACCAGTTCCTCTCTGGCATCCACCCATACCACTCTACTGACACAAACTTCTCTTCAAGTCTACCCATCTATCTATGCTGTACACCTATTCTTCTATGGCAGCTACCCATACCATTTTACTTCCCCAAACCTCTCTTCTGTCTACCTATCTCTCTATGCTGTCCACATACTCCTCTCTATTGTCCACTCACCCTTCTGTACGGTCACCGATACACTGCTAAAGCCCACCCAGCAGATTCTACAGTAGACGCATCTCTCTCTGTTGTCTACCCACACATCTCTTTTCTCCTTTGAGGCCCCTACGTCTTTCTACCCTTTTGCTGCCTTTCTCCTTTGCTCCTCCAACCCTCTCCCCTTCACCGCCCTTACTTTATTCTCTTCCGTTCTGCTTACCTCACTCCGCTCATTCGTACATTTTTTCCTCCCTATTAGTTTCCTAACTTGTGTCCACCTCTTTTCTCTCTTATATTTTTTCATCCCACCCTTCATTGGTTCTCACTTTACTCCATTCGCAATACCAATCTACTTTGTTGCATCGCTTCACTATGCATCATTCTACCCTCCTGCATTTTTTTCCTGTCTCTCTCCTGTCTATCTCTTTCTGTCTGCCTCTATGCTCGATTGCCTCTCTTCTCTCTGCTCCTTGCATCTTTCCCATTATTTTTATGACTCCGTACCTTTCCTTTGCCTCCCTTCTTCTGGACGTCCCTCTCTGTACACCGTTCTGTATCGCTTTCTACCCTTCTTTAAATTAAATCGCTCCCTGTTGACCGGTTTATTCATCCTCACCAGTGCGTGTCTCCAGTGTCTACCCAGGTTCTTCCATTAATGCCCCCTCCCGAGCCTGTGAATCTCACCCTCTTCTGCTTCTCTTACTCACACTGCCGTTTCTCCTCCCTACCAGATGTTTGGCTTATTCTTTCATTTGCCTTACTCGAAGGTGATTTTATCCCCTGCTGTTTTTCTTACGCATCCCGATGTCTCATTTACTTTCTTATTTTCCATACTCTTTAAAGGGGATCTTCCACCCACCGGTTTCTCGTGCTCTCTCGCAGCTAGATGGCTTGCTTATTCTCCCATTTTCTTTACTCAAAGGTGATTGTACCCTTACCTCCTGTTGTTTTGCTTATTATCTTTTAATACTTTGCCGCCTCTCGCTGCCCCCTCTACCAGTATCTTTGTAGTGCCTATATCTGCCTTTTCGTTATTTTCGTGTCTGTCTTCACCATTTTCTGTACTCCTTCCTTGCTTTCTCCGCTAGGCCTTTCGTCTTCTATTTCGCTACCTTTCCCTTTGTGTTTACGCTCACCTCTTCTCTGCCATCAGCCTACTAACGTTTTCCCCTCATTCCCTCCACGTGTCCCTCTCCACCATTGGCTCTCACCCTCTCACTTGGCAGGGTTTTCATTTCACAGCTAACACACACAGCATTTGTTTCCTGCCCATGCACTTCCCCCTCACTTCACGTTCACAGATTGTAGGAGAGTGGCATCGACTGCATAGTTGCCCCCAACTTTTTGCTGATGTTTTGACTGTTTTTATGACTTTAGCCAGGCTGTGGCCCTGCTATCCAGGACCCCAGCCTATCTGCTTCCTCTGTTAAACGATGTGAGTACCCTAGGTACTAACCAATTGGATGCTGAGGGTGCCCTGACAGTCCCTTGTAGATGGTACCCTAGGTACCCAGGGCATGGGTCCCTCAGTAGGCCTACCAGGGCTGCAGCACTTATTGTGCTACCCTGGGACAGCCATACAAACTGACACCACCAGACCACTACTGTAGTCTGGGTAAGGTGGTGCTAGCACCCCTTACAGGGATATAGGTAGCCTATATCCCACCCCATTACAACACATGTACTCTCATGGGTCACCCCTATGGCAGGCCTTGCTAATCCTACAAGGCAGGGTGCTAAGGTATGTGTGAGGGGGGACCCCTACATGAGTAGGACCTCCCTGCAACCTTTGTAAAATCATTGCTGGGTTGTTTGTAGTGTAGCCATACCATATACTCTTAACCGCATTATAAGTCTATCGCGATAACGCGATAACTTGAGAATGGCTACACAGAACCATATCGTGTTTGGTGTCAAACATGTAGGAATCATACCCCCAGTCCAGCCATGGGCATGAGGGTACGATTCCCCCCTGCTAGAGGGGCGATATGGGAAAAGCGGCAGAATTGAGACACCAATTTAAAAGTGCACATGTAGTACAAAATGGCTACTACCCTCCACCCACACGACTCTGGCTAGCTGTTGCTGGGGAAAACCCCAGCCTCGCCAGCTGGACAATAGGGCTCCTGTGGCAGGGAGGTGCTAGCATCTCCCCGGACAGGATAATGTGGATTGGAACAGGGTGGGTGCACCAAATGTCCTTTCAGAGTTGCACGTAGGCAGCTGCAGAGCCCTCATTCTGCATACACCACTTTGAACCGGTTCAGGGGCATCCTGCCCCTCGCCCAGGCGGGAAACACACAAAGGGGAGAGGGTGTAGCCACCCTTTCCCGCCTCACCACTCATTGGTGGACACTACTCTGGACACTCCCCTAATCTTGGGGATAAAGGTGAATAACGTGGCCTCAGAGCCTCAGATTAATCTTGAACTTTACAGTCTTGACCTTCGACTTGCTGCTGCCCAGCTGACGGAAGAAATCTCCCTTGGGATAAAGAAGTTATCCCCCTGCTTGGCAGGCACCTGAAACACTGCAAGTGACCCGGTTGGAACCTCGCTGCTCCTATGGACTTCGACGACTTCCAGAACTCTTGAGGTGGGTTTCCAGCGCATCCCAGAGGCCAGTGAGTGTGCTCAACGAGTTTGGGCACCATGGACCGCGTGGGGGCCGAGATCCCCAATACCCCAGGACACCGGCCACCTCTTGCGTAGCACACGACCCTGACCAGTGGGGAAGTTGTGCTTTGGCCCATTTACGAGCCAACCACTCTACAGCAATTGTGCCAAAGACCAGCGCCCTAGCCCCCTCCGGTGGCCCGTGGGTGCCCTTTTACGCACTCCAAATTGCCGCCTCCCGTGGTCCCTTGTCTCTCGACTTGTGGGCCCCAGCGGAGGTCTATTTCTACAATCAAGAGTTCCCCTGGTTGCTCCAGGCCCGCTCTACAGTCTCCCCAAAGGAGACCTCTCCCAGACCTCGTGGGTCTGTACTGTAGCAGATTTGTTCATCTTGCGTGGGTTGCGGTTGCCAAGGCTTAGTGGATCCAATCCGGACACTAACACCGCAGCGACCCTCATCCGACGTGGGACAGTCGCCCTCCAGAAGCTGGCCTTCCTTGAAGCCTCCCGGAGCCCGTGGCTGCGGATCCAAGCTACACCACTTCGCACCTGAAGCACCGGACATCAAAGGGCTCTTTGCTTTGAGCCTCCTGGTCACTTTGCCGTGACCCAGACTCTGTCCCCTCTGCTTTCAGGTTCTTCTCTACAATCTTCACATCTTTGATCTGCACGGCATCATCGACGCTTTTGGCTAGCAGCACTTTTGAACATTTTCCTATAGAAAATCAGCCCGCGACCCGACATTGAAAACGATCTATGCACCCGGCTTCCCTGGGGCAGGTAACAGTGGTATCTCGGTACTCTCGTGGTAGTGGGCTCCTCAAAAGCTTAAGTCTAAAGTTTTAACTTTGTACTCCTGCTAGAAGTGACTTTAATCTGTGTAATTTCAACCGCGACATTCTCCATAGGCTATAATAGAGATCCCGATAGCAGCTATTTCCACTGCACGTGCCTCCCGTGGGTCCCCTTCCTCATAACCTGGGGTGGATTCTTAAGGGGCCAGCGATCCTAAATGCCCTAGGAATTGTTGTGGTTCTTATACCACTTTTTTGATATATGGTTTGGTCCCCCTCGGGGCCCTGTGATTCCTGTGCTATTTATTGTGTTTATAAATGCTTGTTTGAATTGTAACTTTGCCACTAGCCTCATAAAGAGACTGTGGGATTCTGTCTAGAATAAATACATATATTTTATATATATATACCTGTGTGGGCTACTCTTTCATTTGGTTATTCAAGAGGTTATTATGGTAAAACAATAAGCTTAACACTCCTTCAAGACTTAGCCTGAAGGCTGCTCTCCACCGCTACCACTAGGATAGCTTTCTTTAAAGGTTGTCTTAAACCTATCATCAATAAGAGTCGAATTGGACTGGTGCAAGGTGTCCCTATAACTAGGAGACAGCATATGCCAGGCCAACTTCTCACACAGATGTATCTCATCCACGGGCTGAATTAGACTCGGAGACAGCTTTATTGTCCCTATATGTTTCAACAAAATGGGTCCTTCCCCTTTGGTCTCTGTGTTTTCACCCATGATCTAATTTAAGAAACCTTTCTCACCACTTATCGATGGCACACACAGCGCTGTTGAGGGTTCATTAAATAACAAAAGGTGAAGGGATTATTAAGTTCAGTGTCTGCATCCCGCATGCAAGAGCCCGAGTCCGGATAAAAAGATACAAGAAGAAACAAGCATTGGCATAGCCAATAGGTCTCGCCTTTGGGACCTTATAAGTGTTTAGCCATGCAACAGTTAAAGTTGTTGCACCAAGGATATTGTACTGCATAACTAAATACATATAATGTTCCAAAGGCGAGACCTATTGGCTATGCTAATGCTTGTTTATTTCGTGTGTTTTTTTTATAATGATGGCATCACTAGCAAGCTCTTAAAAGACAGAACTCTCTTGAAGCCACCCACAGAAGCGGTGGATAAGGAATTCTGTCGACTGAGAAGAGATCTCAAATTGGATATTATTATTATTGCAGTGCTTATTTTGGAGCTCAAACTTGTAGGCAGCAGTATCTTTTATTTGACTGACATAACAGGCAAGCTCTAATGTACTATTCCATCCTTACATTTTAATAAGGTGGTCAAAAAAGGTGGTCAAGTTAAATGTAGCACTACCTATAACGGATTGTTTCCTCTTACTGGCTTTTAAGACCATTGTGATCGAAGTTTTAAATGAATAGGAGCTCATTGTCCCCACCCCACATCATAATAGAACCACACCAGCTCACCTACAGGGCTGCATATTCTTACACAGGTGTGGTGTCATCTGCAAGCAGCAACTACCATCACCTCACCATACAGGCAGAAAAAAAATCTACATCTCAGTTGGCCAAAGAGAAAACATGAGGCCCCGCTGTCCCTTAACTGGGTACATAGACCATTATGTCACCCATAAGCCACTTCAAAACATGATAGCGAATTGAAAAAGAAGAAAGCGATGTACAGAGGAATGACAGAGATAAGAAAGAGAAGAGGTGATAGTAAAGCAAGGAATAGAATATTAGATCATGCAGGTTACTTGGACTGCGCTCAACACCCCATGAAAGCTGGTTCAAAGCACGGCGAGGACATGAGGGAGAGAATGTAAGCTTACGCTAGAGCGGTGGACCTCGGACCTGGGGAACCGGGTTCGAGTCTTGGCAACGACGCTCAACAGTCTGTGATTCTGGGCAAATCACTTAATCTCCCCGTGTCTAACAAAAATGAATGTGTTCATCTGTAACGAAACTGGTGCTCATGTCTCTGATACCCGATGTCTCGGGTCTAGTTCACACTATATAAAACTGCCCCCCAAAAAAGAGAGGAGTGCTACCCAATCTTTTAACATGGCAAACTGCCAGTCCCGATCCAGTCCATTTACTTAACTTACCATGGCTGATGCTGCCTATCAGATGGGTAGACACATTCTTGTTATGAATCCGCCCGGAGGTCTGGTGAAGGACAACATCTCGGAGTGACACCTCCCTGGAAGGTACGGAGCCGGAGGGGAGAGACAAAACGGGTCATTATCATCTCACAAAAGCAAACCTTGCGCGTCACATCTGATTTACAGTAGAAGAGAGAGAACACAGAAGTATGCAAAGCTGCGAACAGAAGTCATCACAGTAGGCAGAAATGGTCATTTTTGGCTTGAGGTTTGTAAGAGGCCATAAGAGGCCCCTCCAACCCCTTTATAGGAGACACCTTGGCCTACATTTAAATATTACTCTAAACCCCCCACCCCTTAGGTGACCTGATAAGACCATGCGTAAGAATGTAATGCTGCACTCCCAGGCTTTTATGTTTAATACCGCATTCATTCTGGAAGTCTCGGTCTGGGTTTCCATCATTTAAACCAAATGGAAGAGGCTACCAAATTATTCTGACAAAAGGAAAACCCAGAACTATTGAGCTGCGACCTTGGTGACGTAGGGACAAATGGTAAGCTTACCACCCCAAGAATGCCCACTTCCAAATATGATCATATATGGTGCAAACAGCAAGATTTTCAGGACATCACATAACAATTATTTACATACTAAGAATTTACATAAGGGGGTATACTGAAAACGTGGAATGGATCCGGTCCTGCCGTACACCCCCTGATACAAGTTCTTGAAGGGAGCAGCTGGACTTTGTAGCTCTCCCTCCCCACTGCTAAGCCCCTGAATCTCAGTTTTAAAGTTGACTTTGCTCATAAATCGTGACTGTGCAACCTTTCTCATACAACTGCTGTGGAGGCAGGCCGCTGATCTCTCTAAGAGTGCTTACGCCTCCTCGCTCCTGCAGCTCATCACAGCTTTTCTCAGGAGTGAATGTTCTTAAATGCATCAATAAATTATACCAAAAAACATTAGCTAAGCCGCAAAGAGCCCGTTTTCCACTCAAGGTCACGGTGACATTTCAAGCCGCTGCTCCTGCTGCTGCGAGGCGGCTGAGAGCATCTCCCACAAAAGCACCGGACTCCTTGAAACAGGTCAAGGCGGCGAATGGAACACTCTCTAGCACATTTAATCTCACTGTTAACCAAACAATGTGTTTATTTCTTTAAAATATAGAATTCCATTCCATCAAAATGTTCATAAAATAGCAATATATCATTTTTAATCAGTTATCCCTAACAGGACCTGTGCCACTACATATTTCATGTGCAGTTTTTGGCATCATTAAAAGCACAGACACAAACTAAGAAAACTTGCTCATCACGATTTAATCTTGCGAGTACAGAATCCTCAATTAGCCCCTTATAAATTGCCTGTTCTTGGAAAGACAGCTTTTTTCTCATTCCACAGCATCCAGGCCTTGTGTGGTACCTTTCCCCTCTCTGCTGATTTACGGATTCAGAGGGCGCCCTCCCTGCGCCGCACAACATCTTCCAATAACACTGGTTTCAGCCAATCATTTCTAAACGCTTTGGAAAAGGGGCTCAGGGAAGACACATGGACATCCTCTTGGATAGTATTTAAATGGCTATCAGGTTACCAAGGCAGTTGTCTCTTCTTTCACTACATGCATCTATAATGTAATGATAACTAATCAAATCTTAAATTAAGGTTCCTCAGATGTTGGGGGACATCTGGTCAAGATTGTTTTCTGTACCCGGTAAATTTTATGATCAATTTAAGCAGGTCCCAATTCAATACAATATATTATTTGCCAATGTATTATCTGTAACAATGATTGGCAGACATGGTTCCGGAGCACCATATGGATCTATTACTTACAGGAGTCCCTGCTGAAAGACCGCTTCACCCAGAGCCTTGTCTAAAACAGTAAGAGCTGCCACATGATTCCGCCTTTAGCTCCCAGATCCAGTCTCAGGAAGAAGAAGTGTGGGAACTGTGGTAGCTCCTTGAAAACCTGAGACACAGCGCAGAGGCGGACAGTGGAGAGGTAGGGGCCCTACCAATGTGCATCTCCACCTCCAAACTATCCGAGCAAGAGATGACCCGCTGCAAGCAAGACACAGCAAACGGCGCATGGACCAGAATGCACTATACATGACGTCAAAGAATATGGAGACTCCTGTCTGATGGGAACATAGGACTGGACAGACACCAGCACAGACAACCAACAGCGCTATGACTGGTGGTGCCTGGTGCGCTATACAAATGCCAATAACTTATAATGTTGTTAGTGGAGGTTTAATATTTGAAGTCTTCCCTAACCGGCATCCCTCTAGAGTGCACTCCAGTACATCCCCAACATACGCTACAAGAATGTGCACTCCTCTTGAACCTCTCCATAAGAGTGCACGCAAGTAACATGTTTCACATTGATGCTTAAAAACGCATCTGTTTTTTCTTCCCAATGAAATATTCCGTGATAGGTTTGCTAATATCTTCCACTGAAGCAGAGCAGTTTTAAGAACTGGGCAAGAAGCAATGGCCCAAAGGAAACCCCCATTTTTGAAGGCCCCCATGAAAGTGATCTAAATACGTTCTACTCTCTGTTCCTTTGTGCCTACTTTTACTTCTCTACAGCCGTGCTCGAACTCAATCCTCTTCGCGCACCTCACTAGTCCATTACCCCCTCGTCAGCCCTCCCAGTCCCAGTCCTAACTAAATGAGCATAGCTCCTCCCACCAGAAACTCCCAAGCAACTAAAAACCCATCCCTTCCCTCCAGGCCACACCCACACCCTGAGGCATATAATCATGTGACCCGCCTATCCACATCCTGTTTGCTTTTTCTGCGGACTTGCTTCCGAGCTGACTTCGTCGTGGTGGGTGCTGGCTGTGCCTCCTATCGGGTGAGTGTGAATCTGTCTGCTTGGCAGCCGTTCAGTCCCCTTATTGCCTGTCATTGAATGCGGTATGTTTGACTCCCTGCTTTAGCGGGACCGTGGGGTTGAGGGGTCCGGACTGCCTGGAAGGTGGTGACTCCCTGCTGCGGCCTCCCCTCTTCCGGGTTCGTTCCCTGCTCTAGCGGGAACACCCAGCGAGGGGAGGTGTGTTGGGCGCGGCTGGCTTTTCTGCACGCCAGGGGCGTGGCGGTTTTGCTCCTTCTAAGAGGTGTGTTTCATGGGCTCGGTGCTGTTCTCCTTTTCCCTGCCTATGAGTGAAAGTTTCGAGCCCGTGTTTTCCCTTTCTGTTTTGTGTTAAACGCTGTCTCTGTTGGTTTTGATAAACGGCACCTCGTGGGTCCCGAAGGTTATTTAGTGGTATTTGTGCCCGTTCATAGTGAGGGCCGTCTAGGAGTGAAACCGATGGGGGTTTTAGTTTTCCAATACCGGGGCAGGGGTCAGTTTGGGGGGGGGGGTTCTGTCGTTTTTAGGTCTCGCCTGAGCCAGCACATGCGCTGCACTACAACACATTTAGTAAGTGGGCTTTTCAAAGTGCTACCACGCTTTTGCTGGCCTCAAGCTTGCGGTTACGCACGTGGGCACGCGCGCAGCCGCCATCTGGCTTTCTGCCATGCCTCATTAAGTGCATCGCTCGCGGCACCCTTACAGCCCGATCGCGATTACTTTCACTTTTGCCGCCGCCGCGCGTTCGCGTACAGCACTCTTGTGTCGTTTTTTATTCTATTTCCCCAAGCGTGGTACCTTCATCCATCTCCGCACGCACCACTCGCGTGAGCCCGCGTGAGTCCCGGTCAGCTGATTAATTCATGTCACTTCCCCACGAAGCTCCTGTGGCTGCACATATCCCCACTGCCTTCAGTGAGATGACGTTCTGGCCAGCACCGCCGGTACTGTTCTCGGTTTTCACTCCTCGTCGCTCTATCTCTGCCCCCTGCCTTGTCTCTCCTTGTTCTACTTCCGTTACCCCTGTCTGTGTTTCCACCCCTCTCCTGTTCAGCTCCTCTCTCTCCCTCTGTTTTCTGTGTTCCCAGCCATCCTCTTCCGGTTTCCTCACAGCCTCTGTTCCGGGCTCCTACTCTCGGTCAATATTTGCCTTTGGTTCGTAGGCCTGTGCTTTGTCTAACGCGTTCAGTCTGCTGGGCCCAGCGTCAGTGACTCAGCTGGCGCTGCGGTTTCCACAATTTCTCAGTAACAATTACATGATTTTAGAACTGTTTTCTTAGAAAATGCGGCTATTATTCCCTTTTTTTTCTTAAATTCCCCGTGATATTCATTTGTTTCTCGAAAACCTTTAAGGCCTCTTTTTTCTGTGCCTCACCCTCCATTTCTCTGCTCCCAGTCTCTCTGCCTGCCACCCTCCATAACGTCTCTCCTTCCTCCTGCCTCACTCTTTCCCTCTCCGCTGCCCTCCCCCCTCTACTCTCTGTGTCCCCTCCACAGGTGCTCCTCGTTTCCGTTATCGGTTTACGTCGCTTTCACTTTCGTGACCGCAGTAAAAGTAAATAATCGATGATAGCCAACTTGAGCCTGCGCCAGCCTTATTCAAGAAGTGTTGCACTTTCTTTCTTAGATAGCCCCTGTTTTCGGCTGTGTGGCGCTGCAAGTGTTATTACCCACCTCAGTGGCACCCAGAAGATGGACTTTAGAGTGGGGGCCTCAGGCCAAAGATTATGCCCCCCATAACAAAAAAAACATTAGCATAGCCAATAGGTCTCGCCTTTGGGACCTTATAAGTTTTTAGCCATGCAACAGTTGATAATATTGCACAAAGGATATTGTGCTGCATAACTAAATACTTATAAGGTCCCAAAAGCGAGACCTATTGGCTATGTCAATGCTTGTTGAATCTTATGGGTGGCTCTAGATCCCTGCTCCAGGCAGTATTAGGAGTTGCTTACCTGTGTGTCCCCTGGTTCCTGTGGCGGGGGCTTCTGGGATACTTCATGTCCTTACAGCTAGGGCCTGTTTCGGTCTTTGCTTTTGTAGGTTTGGAAATGCATTTAATTGGCCGGTAAATGGGCCGGCCTTCGGTCCCGTTTTAGGATTGGCTGTAGGTCCGGGTAGTGTTTCCTGGTTAGCCCGTAGGGATGTTTCTTTGATTGGTCTGGGGTATTTCTGGGAAGCTAGTTCTCTGTTCTCCTGTTGACATCATGGAGGGTGGAGCTTCGGACGTGTGTGGGCTCCACTGTGAGGAGGACTTGATGGTCGCTGGGTCTTCCGCTGGCGGATGTACAAAAGATGATTGAGGTTGCTGTGGCGGCGGCCTTTCTGGCTCATGAGCCCAAGGGGCCTAAAAAGCAGAAATTGGATGCCTCGGGCATCCGGACATTGACTCTGATGAGGAGGTGAAGGGTCGTTTTGTTCAAGGGGCTGACCTACGCGATGTTCTCCAGCATGTTCGGGACAATTTGGGGTTCCCTGGTCCCATGGAGGGTATAGAGTCTGAAGACGTCATGGGAAGTGTTTGGTTGCCTGATGGCCCGGTTCGGGGTCCCGGTGGTGGACCTGTTTGCTGTCCCGGGGAACACCTTGAGGGAGAGGTTTTCGTTCTCTGGTTCGGTCGCCCGTGGTTTGTAGGGTGGATGCCCTGTCCTTCCGGTGGGAGGGGGGCCTGCTATATGCCTTTACCCCTATTGCTCTAATTCCGTGGGTCCTGCTGAAGTTCAAGCTGGATCAGGCTTCGGTGATCCTGGTGACTCCGGATTGGTCCAGGAGACCTTGGTTCCCTCGGTTGTTGAGGTTGATGGTGGGGCCATGCTGGAGGTTACCGGTGGCCCCTTGTCGTTTCCCCCTCTGTCTCGGGGCTGTCTGGTCCGCCTGCGCCTGGCGGGTTGGCTGTTGAGAGGATGAACCTTGTGGCGTTAGTGTGTTCTCCTTCTGTGGCTGACTTTATTCAGCGGTCCAGGTGCCCTTCGACACTCAAGTCCTATGCCAGGCATTGGGTTTCTTTTCAGACTTGGTGTATGGCGCGGGGGTGATCTGCATTGGAGGTGGATCCAGTGCATGTCTTGGAGTTTTTAAAGGATTGGTTTGACTTGGACCTGGCTGTGTCCTCCCTTAGGACTCAGTGGGCGGCTGTTCGGGCCTTTCGGGGTCTGTGAGCCAGTGGTTCCCCTGATGTCCCGGTTGTCGAGGAGTTGTTTCCTCCAGAAGCCGGTCATTCGGTCCTTTGCACCTAGTTGGTGTCTGCCTCTGGTATGGGGGGCCTTACAGGGCGCTCCCTTTGAGCCTCTGCTGGGGGTTTCTTTGCGTTTTTTAACTATCAAAGTGCTTTTCCTTGTCGCTATTACCTCTGCTCAGCGGATTGGGGACTTGGGCTCCTTGCTTTGTTCGGTCCCCTTTTTGTGTTTTTTCCCCTGATCGGGTTGTTCTACGGCCTGATCTTTCTTTTGTTCCCAAAGTCCCTTCCTCGTTTCACTGCTCGGAGGATCTGGTTTTGCCTGTTTTCTGTCCGAGTCCTCGTTCGGAGGTTGAGGTGCGGCTGCACTGCTTGGATGTTCGGAGGGCTCTGGAGGTCTACTTGCTGTGTACTTTTCGTAAGGTGGATTCTCTTTTTGTGACCTTTGGGCTGGCTGGTCAAGGTCTGAAGCCTTCTGGTGCTACCCTCAGTCGTTGGTTGAGGGGGGCTGCGTATGAGGCTTGTGATGTGTTTGCACCTGGGTTGGTTCAGGGGAGATCTACTCGGGAGGGGGGTGGGGGTGGCTGCTTCCTGGGCTTGTTTTCAAGGGGCGTCTATGACTGAGATCTGCAGGGCTGCTACCTGGAGTTCTCCTCATACCTTTATGTCCCATTATCGTTTGGTGGTGCGTGGACTGATTCTGCTGGGTTTGGGAACGCTGTGTTGCGTTCTGCTCCGGTTGTGTGACTTTTACTCTGCTTTAATAAAGTCAGTTTCTGCTACTGAGTGAAGGCGACTCTTGCTTTGGTATCTGCTCATTTAGTTAGGACTGGGACGGGGAGGGCTGACGAGGAGGTAATGACCGGTTACTTACCGGTAATATTCATTACTGCGAGTCGTAGCCGTCCCAGTCCAGGTTCCCATCCCTCCCTCCCTGTTCGGCTTCTTGTGCTTGGTTAAGTAGGATGACGATAGGCAGGTCACATGATTATATGCCTCAGGGTGTGGGTATGGCTTGGAGGGAAGGGATAGGTTTTTAGTTGCTTGGGAGTTTCTGGTGGGAGGAGCTATGCTCATTTAGTTAGGACTGGGACGGGGAGGGCTACGACTCGGAGTAATGAATATTACCGGTAAGTAACCGGTCATTTCGCCACCCTGTACCACTCCATCTACTTAAACTCTCTCTCAACCTTATGTCTCTCTTTACCTCACCGCTCTATTTCGCGCTCCGTCTTTCGCCCTGTCGTTTTACCTTTGTCTCCGCTACTTCACTTCTTACTACCGTACTTCTTTCTCACATTTCTCTAGCACAACCTCTTTTTCTATGTAATTACCTCCTCTCTCGTCTCTCTGCCACTTTCTAACAACTCACTCACGCTATGTTTTTGCCCCTCTCTTTATACGTCTCTCTGCCTCATTTCTGACTCTCTCTCTCACTGCTCTCTATGCCTCATTCTGTCTGCTTCTGTCTCAAACTCCTCTTTCTTTCACTCCCTCACCTTTGACTCTCTACTTCACTTCTGTTCCCTATAAACCTCACCTTTGTGCACTTCGCCCGCCTCTCTGCTTTTCGCACTGCCTCACTGCTCTCTTCAGCTGACCTACATGGCTACACCTCTGTAATGGTAGTTCGTGTTTCTTTTATTTCCATGTTCCACATCCACGCGCATGCTGGCTGTTAACCAGTATGCACACTATGTTCCTGGTACTCAAGCGTACCAGGATGATGTGCTAATTTTTGGCAAATCCGTTAAGGAACAAAATGAAAGGTTGGTTAAAGTGTTGGATGTATTTAAAAATATGGCATAACCTTGAAACATGATAAGTGTCGCTTTTTAGTTCAAGATTTGGAATACCTGGGTCATCATGTTTCAGTGAAGGGTATTAAAGCAAAATTCTCCTTGGTGAAGGCAAATGCTGATGGCCCTCCCAAGACAAGGAACAGCTGAAGTAATTTCTGGGGATGTCTGAGTACTATTCTCGTTTTATTCAAAAGTACGCGTTTGTGATAGAACCTCTCCGCAGAATGTTGAGAAAAGGGGAGAAGTTCAACTGAAATACTTCTGCTGCTCAGGCTTTTGGTGATATAAAAAAAACTAATTGTACAAGCCCCAGCATTACTTTCATACAAGTCTGGATGTGACTGTATTTTAATGGTGGATGCCAGCCAGATGGGTCTTGGTGCGGTACTATCCCAAAAGGTGCATGATGAACGCACCATTGCATTTGCCTCGTGTCTTATATTACAAGCTGGGAAGGCCTACAGCACGATTGAGAGAAAAGCACGAGCGTGCTCCTGGACAATAGAAAAGTTCAAGAGTTTCCTGTGGGGCACACATTTCACTCTTCTTACTGATCACAAACCTTTGTTCCACATCCTGAATGGCAACGGCTCAGGAAAGGCCTCTGCTAGACGTTGTCTCACCTCCAAGAGTAAAATCTTTCCATTAGGTATGTACCTGGTGGACAGAATGTCAGGGCAGACTGTTTGTCGAGGTGGTCTTTGAGTGATGTGGAGCCTGATGATAAGAATGATGCGGAATGTGTAGTGGCCAATCTAGAGGAGGTACTCTTGTCAGTTGCTGGCACAGTATCCAAACCTCAGTGGATGGAAGCACTTAACAAGGATGAAACACTAATGTTGGTCAAAGAGTTTGCAGTTAAAGGTTGTCCAAAAGAGAGATCATTAGTACCCCCACTAAAGCCTTTCACACAAATTCAGGAGGAACTTTCAGTGGTCCATGGTGTGCTTTTGAGGAATGACGCATGCTTTCCTCCCTCGTATATTAGGGAGGATATCATTGTGGCAGCACATTATGGTCATATAGGTGTAGGAGCCACATGAAAAAAACATAGAACAATTTTTCTGGTGGCTGTCCTTAGACACTCAAGTTGACAACTAGGTGTCTAAGTGTCCCACATGTCGTCTGTCTGACAAACATTGGACAACTCATCTTACAGCTTTAAATCCAGTTCCTCTTCCAGAAGATGTTTGGTCTAAGGTGGCCATGGATTTTGCTGGCCCATTTGACATTTTACCGGTCAATCAAAAATACCTCATTGTTTTGATTGACTTTTTCATAATGGGAATATTTTGAGTTTGTCCCCACACCTACCACTTTAAATGTCTTCAAATTTTTGCAAAGAGGTTTTGGTATAGAAGTTCCACCTAAAGTATTTATAACAGATAATGCAACTCATTTTACTGTAACACAGACGAAAGACTTTTTGGCAAAACAACATGTGCAACACTTACAGATGGCATTATATTCACTGACCTCCAATGGCTTAATTGAGCGAATGAACAGATTTCTTAAGAAGGGTGTAAAAACAACAATAGCCAATAACTTACCAGTGAAAGAGTTTTTGAAGGGAAAGGTTTGGGCTTATGCTATCACACCCCATAAGCACAACTTGTATTCCACCTTTTTGTCTCTTAAGAAAAATGACACCTAAAAATATTATGTGTCTAAATTGGATCAGAGACATGCTTGCTAAAGAAAAACCATGTTGGTGTGAGGTCAATGATCAGTTCAAGTTGAGTTTCGCAAAAACAGGAGGAACAAGAACTACGCTATGATGAAAAATATGATGTGAGGGTGATTGACTTTTCGGTGGGTGATTTTGTATTCATTAAAACCTCACACATAGTGAGGAGAGGTGACACAAAAGTTTCACGCCCACTTAAAGTTACAAAAGTTGCCAAAGGATCCCTACAAATCCATGGTAAAGGCTGGTGGAGCAAAAGGGCAGTGGTGAAGCTCAATCCAGAACAAGCAAGTCTAATTAGAAGACATAAAGGGTTTGTTAATGACAACAAATTGTCTGCCAATTTGTGGGTGTCCTCAATCTGCAGACTTTAACAGGCTGTCAATCAGGTTCTAAATATGTTTCACAATCTACTGCAAGCATAACTGCAACAGTTGGTTCCAAGTAAATCTCTTTCACAAGAGGTCACAGAACAAAGAATTTCAGAAGACACTCTCAGTTAGGACAGTGCATCTGACACAAGTGTATCAGATACTTCCTTCCTACAAGGACCTTGTAATAGCAGCCCAAACGCACTTCGTGATTTCACCAACGTTCCAAGTTCATCATGTAATGTTTCATTGTCTGTCAGGTTTAAAGATTATTACATATGGGGAGGCTCTAGAGAGCCGGCGGCAAGATGGCTGCTTCCTAGAGCATCTCTGCTGGCCGAGTGCTACTATCTGCCCATTATCCTGGCAAAAAGGTCGCATATGAAGCTGTCGGCTACGGATATCGTTGAAGGGACAGGACATGAATATTATTAGACCCCGAGGCACTTACAGGGGCATCAAGGTGCGGTCATTTATCAATCCACTTCAGCGGCCTGGCTAAGCAGTGAGGCGGCAAGATGGTGGCCTCCAGAGACCAATATCGGTACCGGAGCTGCCGGAGGATAGATGCGGATCGGGCAGCGACGGGGGTGTGCTGTGATGGACTGCGAGATACTAGCGGCATGAGATTAAAGCTGGGCTAACTGCCGCAGTGATTGGGGATGGAGCTGCGAGCCGCTGACGCGAGCGATTGTAAGGAGTGAGGAGTGCCCTGCTTGGTTAGGCGGCCCAGACATCGTGGGAAGGCTGATGCTGCGGAGGGAGCTGCGGCCTGATACTTTCCCCTGGGAGTCTGTCTGGCGAGCCTGCGGCTCGGCATGAGTGGCTGGGCCGTGCCCTAGGGCCTGTTGGGCAGACCCAGTGAAAGTTTGGCAGGGCTGGCCGAGCGGGCAGCTGCAATGTGTCTGGCAGCCTGCACCGGCTAGCCTAAACTAATTGGAGCCGGCTGCCCATCACGGTCGAGACAGGAACCAGGCCTTTGTGGGGAAAATAAGGACAATAGAGAACAAGACCACCGCCAATAACAAACTGGATATATATTAGACTGTGGTTTAACCTGGAGAGCCGGGTTGCTGTCACTGCGGGACATGTTTATTGGAGCGCCTGATTATAGCCGCGTGAGGAGGACACTAGGCCCAATATGGGTAAGATAGATAAACAGCGGGCACGCTTCACGTTTGAGGCCAGTAAGCCTTCTAGGTCCCATCAGCATACACGGACTGACTCTGAACAGGACTGCCAGATAAAAGAACCTCTGCCCTAGAGGCGACTTTAATGGTGATGCAGAGCAGTCTATAATCTATCAATGGGAAAATAGATGCTCTCAACATGCGTATGGACCATTTTGCAACCAGATTGGATAAACAGGGTGCCCAGTAGGGGGAAGCGGAGCAGCCCATTTTAACTGTGGAGGACAACCTTCAAACAGTCACATCTAAAAGTCTGAACATGGAGAAGGTGCTAGCTGTGATACGAGCAAAAAATGAAGACTTGGAGGCGAGGTTGCGGCGCAATAATCTCTGCATTACTAGGCTACCAGAGAACACAAACACTGGTCCAATGGAACTATAGATTGAGTAAATGCTCAAAGATGTGTTTGGGCCTGAAAACTTATCCGAAGTAATGCTGGTGGAGCGGGCCCACTGGTCATTAGCGGCACGCCCTGTCCCGGGGGCCACGCCACGCCCGGTTATAGCGCGGTTGCTCAATTACCGTAACAGGGATACAGTCCTGCGCCTGGCGAGGGAGAAGCAAACCATCAAGTATAAAGGAAATGCGATTAAGTTCTACTCTGATTTCACTGCCACTGTACCAGCTGCGAGGCGTGAATTTCTCAGAGTAAAAAATAAACTGCAGGCTGAGAACGTTCCCTATGCTATGCTATACCCTGCTTGGCTGCGGGTGTAGGTGGAGGGCAAGCAGAAAATCTTCACGACTCCCAGGAGTGCAATGGAATATGTGAAAACGCTACAACGGAACCAGAAGAACCTAGCACATCCATTAGCTGACGATGAATAGGTAAAAGACTGTACGGAGATTTGTTTTGGGGAGATTGGCGCTGTCGGAGTAAAGATGATGCCAACATTAGGTGAGATCCACAGAGACTATCCATCTATTCATATAGGTCAGGGATTCTTCTGCTATATGTAGAAACGGTTTACATTGGCAGCAGATTGTCGTTGAAATGTGGCATGACTCGAGGACTGTTGAGGCGACATGCCGGATACCATAAATTGTGATATTGTGGGATGGGGCTCGCTGCTACAAAACCAGAACAGCTGCAGTAAATGTATATAGATGATGCAGATTTATTGGGTCCACTCGGCCGCCTCCCATGTAAACAGGAGGGATTTTCAGGCACCAGCGACCACCCGAAGGGTATACCCCAATTGCAAATGGTACTGTACGGCCATGTTGTGCAAAGAGTTCTGTTGATGGGGGATGGCTTTGACAAGTTGGGCAGGCTGAAGTGGCAGGGGGTGGTCTCTTTGAGATTGTTTGTGTTGTAGATACAGTACATGCAGTAAATAAGCGCGCTCAGTTGGCTGCTCAGTGGGGGTGGGGTGGCACCCCATGTGATTGCGAGGACTCATTCCTATGAATGGCAACTATGGGAGGTCTAATTAAAATGCTGACGTGGAACGTATGAGGCCAAAATAACCACCCAAAAAAATCAGGCAGGTATTTGCATATTTGGACAGGCACGATATTCAAGTGGCTATGTTGCAGGAAACCCACCTGACCAAACACACAGAGCAGAACTTGGGGAAGAGGTGGGCAGTTTTTAAGGTAGCCTTTTCATACTCTGCATATTCCAGAGGTGTTAAGTTTCTAGTGAAGAAGGGTACTCCATTCACACTTACTCACACTGAAACTGTTGATCAGGGCAGGTTCTTGTTGGTACAAGGCTCCTTGGGGGGGGGCCTCAATGGTTGTGTTGGTTAATACATATGGGCCTAATGTTGATGATCCTGCTTTCTATAGCCAGATTTGGAGGCATCTGGGGTTACTTACTCCATCCATGATAATTTGGAGAGGGGACCTAAATGTATACTTCGATCCGGTGATGGATAGGTGTGCTTCCACGGATTGGCATGGAAAACACACTGCACGAACAGTCAGAGAGGTTATAGATGCAGAGAGATTGATTGATGTGTGGAGAGCGAGGAATGCAGGTGCGAAGGAAGGCACTTTTGTATCTTCAGTGCATAACTCGTGGTCCACGCTGGACTATTGGTTGGTTTCCAACGAGGTGTGTACATGGACAGGGAGGGTGGTGCATTTGGCTAGAACGTTATCTGACCATGCTCCTGTATTGTTGGAGCTGGCGATGCAGACGTACACCAGACCCCCATTTCAGTGGCGATTGAAGTCAGTGTCCCTGCTCGACCAGGTCTTTCGCACCACAACAGGGACAGCCATTAACAATTTCTTTCAGGAGAATGAGAGATCAGTTGAGGGAGGAGGAATATTATGGGAAGCTTTTAAAGTTACCATCTGTGGGGAATGTAAGGGGGTACAATCTGGCATCCTAAAAACAAACTTAGAGATATCAAAAGTAAGTTGCAGAATCTTGATGGCGATATGAACTGCATACGACAAATTGACACGGTTGAGAGAGTTGAATTTTGAGCATGTTGAAATTTCAGAGCAAGAGGTGCGATATAGGTCCAGGTGCTGGACGGCAAGAGCATATGGGGAGGGGGGCAGAGCGGGCGGTAAACTCACCGCCAGACTGTCTGAGCAAAAAGAACAGGGTCATATAGTTAAAATACTGGATACAAATTCTGTGTCCCATTATACGACATCGGAGAGGCCCTGATAGCCATGCTATTGAAGCCAGATAAGGACCCCAAAAGATGTGAATCAAATCAGCCAATGTCCTAATGAATATTGACGTGAAAATTCTAGCTAAAATAATTGCGACAAAACTGCAACCACTGGTGCCCACTTAAGTGCTACCTGATCAGTACGGATTTGTGAAAGATAGGTCCATGACACACAATTTGAGAACTCTGTCCGCAATACTGCATCATTGAACCCTGAACTGAAGGCAGTTGCGGTGCTGCTCGATGCCGCTAAGGCACTTGACTCCATACAGTGGGGCTATATGTTCACGGTGCTGAGCTCCCCTCTTTGTCCATGAAACGGGTGCATCTGCTCTACTCCGAGCCAAATGTGAGGGTTCGAGTTAACAAGTTTGTATCAGATTCTAGCCCAATTTGTAGGGGTACTAGGCAAGGATGTCGACTGTCACCAATGCTTTTTTTCCTCGTGCTGAAGCCTCTAGCATGTAAAATTAGGCAGAGACATGGGCAGGCAGTGCTGGGGTTCCGACAGCGGCTGTTAGTCATATCCTTATATGCAAACGACATGGTGCTGTATGTGCGGGAACCCAAGATGAATCTCGAGCCCTTGCTTAGGGAGTAAGTATGATTTGGAGGGACTCAGGCCTCAACATAAACTGGGAAAAATCTGTAATATTACCCCTCACACAGTGCACCACATCGTATGAGCTAGAATTCCTACTGGCATTGGCTACATAGCCCTTAAAAATGTAGGTAAGTGGATACATAGGGACCCAGAGGTTATAGTGCAAATGAATTATGGGCGCCTCCCACTATCCCTAACGGATCGTATTACAGCAATAAAAATGAATGCTGCCTAAGTTCCTCTATCGGTTTGTGAACATTCCCATAGTATTGATTAAAACGCTCCTTAAGTCCCTCCAAGCATGCTTGCTGACTCTGGGGTGGGCGGGTAAAGAACTGCGCTGCAGCTGAGATACTCTAGTGCAGCCTTTGAGCGAGGTGGCTTCGGTGCACCGGACATGCAACCGTATTATTTGTGTGCGCAAGCACTCTTTGCGCACTATTGGCAGTTCCTGCAGCGAATCTACAGCACTTGGCTGTGGATGCAGATGAGGCTCACCCAACCCCACTCACTGCAATGGTGCTTTATAATCGCCCTCTGAATCCCAGAGTACACATAAATACAGTGAGTTGCACTTAACGTGCATGGAAGGAGTTGCGGGTTAGGCCAGGCAGGAACAACTCAGACGCACCAGCCCCGATGGTGGCTGCGCAACCTGACACTTCAGTCACCCAGGGACAGGGGTCATTGAAAACACGGAGGTGGACCGGTGTTACCACACTAGGTGACCTATACTCTAGCGGGAGATTTAGAACATTGAATGCCCTCACTGCTCAGAAGCCTTATACTGTGATGCTAGGTTTTGTGTATGCTAGACTACGTGCGGCAATTAGGGTAAAGTACCAGGAGTTCCCGGGTGAACTGTTGGTTGTGAATGCACTTCAGATGCTGTTGTGCAAGGAGGATAGTAAGGGTCTGATAACCAGGTTACACAACACTTCAGTCGTTGAAAACTCAATGGTTACATCTGTGGCTCATAAAAGATGGAATGAAATGCTTGACACGCTATTGTTCTGGGAGGATTGGGTGTCATGTTGTGCGCTGACTGGACGCCTCACGGCAAATTGCAATCTCAGTATAATTCACTTTAAGTTTCTCCATCACATGTATTATACACCCGAGCGGCTACACAGATATGGACTGCAGGGGGACTCATGCTATGTAAGATGGAGTGAAGAGGGAGCAGGCTTTATGCACCTTTCCTGGGGCTGCAAGTATGTGTTGCTATATTGGGTTCCAGTGACGCATCTTCTATCTAAAATAATTATGGAAAAGGTTGATTGTACTCCACGGATATGTTTGCTGGGATTGCTTAAATCAAATCAACAATGTAACTGCAAACTGGTAGCTTTCGCACTATTACTGGCCAAAAGACTAGTGGCAAAAAACTGGGGCAGGAAAGTTGTACCCACAGTAACTCACTGGATTAAGGATGTTGTGTACTGCAGAGAACAACTGGACATTTATGCTGAGGAATTGCCGGTCTCCTCCAGGCCAAAAGATATTTGGAGCCCTGTGACAATCTTCCTTATGGGGCGCCCTGATGTGTTGAAATAAGTCAAGAATTATGATCTCTGGTGCTGGACGAGGGGGTACTAGGTGCATGCATGAGTAATGTGATGGTGACCGCTACTCCGGATAGAGTAGTCGACAAGGGCTAAACTTAACTCAATGTACTGCAATGTATGTTTGCGTTATGTACTGTATGTTGTTACTTCTGTTGCATTAAGATTGAATACCAAATGTATATGTATTATACAGTGATGGAATAATAAAAATCAAAAAAATTAAAAATAAAGGAAACCTTGTAAACCTCCCCAAAAAAAGATTACTACATGTTGTAGTTCAAATGTCATACCTTTTAATTATGTGCGCAGTTGTTGTAATTCTTTTAATTTCTCTACGAGGGGGGGAGACGATGTAATGGTCAGGGTAACTGCTCTCCCCTTGCGCAGCTCTGTCCTTAAGGCACTGCCTCCAGCACCTTCTGGTCACCGAGGTAGGTGTTCGAGGACCTCCTCCACCCGCAAGCTCCTGCCTGTGCCTCATCCCTGGTGGTCCAGTGGAAGAGCCGGCTCTTCTGCTGGTCCGCTGTTAGCCTTTTTCTGTTGCTGTTTTTCTGTCTTCTTTCTGCCTCATTTTTCTGTCTCTGCCTTTTTGTCTTTTTCACCTGGTTTGCCTTTTTTACTCTGTTTGCCTCGGTTTCCTTTTCCCTCCTTCCTGCTGCTGGTGCCTCCTCAGCACCTCCCCAGTGCGTACCTGCTTCCCAGCTGCTTTCTCTCCCCTGACCCCTACTTAATGGCGGCCGCTGTGCGTCTGCGCCAAAGGCAAGCCCGTCTGCGCCTGTCCGCCACCCGACCACAACCAGTGGCAGGAATCCTGGTCCTCGAACCCCCACTGATACGATCCCCACATTCTCCATGCACTCAACCCTGGATACAACAACTGCCAGCTCTCGACGCCGAGCAACTCCCAAGGCCCATTCTTCTGCCGACACTGCCACCGCACCTTCACCAACTTCCGGACCTAGACAGCCGTCGCCACACCAACAGACGCCAGCACACTCAAACCCCTGAGCTGCATCCTCCACAACGTGCGCTCCCTGCATAGACACTCAGTAGACGTTTGGGACCTCACTCGCCCGACGTCACCTTCCTCACAGAGACCTGGACCAATGCCAGCTCTGCTCCCAACATCACAACCGCCATCCCCAACATACAGAAGATCCTGAGAATGACTGCCCCAACCGCCCAGAGGAGGCCTCGCCACAGTCCACAAAAGCTTCCTGTGACTGACAGCCTCAACTCAAACGACGCCTCGCCCCTCTTGGAACTCATCCACTTCCAGATCCAGCCCAACCCCAGAACGACACTCCACGGAACACTCACCTAAACCCCACCCGGACCCCGCTACCCATTCACTGACACCATTGCAGACTACATCGCTCCCCACGCCCTCGCCTCCATGAACTACGTACTGCTCGGAGACCAGAATTCCCACCAAGACAACTTCAGGGACCCCAACACCACCGACCTCCAAGAGAATCTCGTCAACATTGGACTGAAGCAACTTGTCTACACCCCCACCCACACAGCAGGACACACTCTTGACCCCATCTTCGCCGGAGGAAACAACTTTCCCTTCAGTCACACCACGCAACCTCTCTGGACGGACCACCACTGCGTCCATTTCTCCTTCACAAAACCCACTGCACACAAGCAGACACGCCCACCACGTAGAAACTGCAGCAAGATCACCGAAGAAAACCTCACCTACACCCTCAGCTGCACTCCTCCCCCTACCACGACAGACACCAACACTGCAGCCAATGATCTTCACCAATGGATTGCCAACTGCGCAAAGACTCTCACCCCTCTCCAGAACTCCGACAGATAACACAGCACGAAAGCCACCTGGTTCACCACAGATCTCAGAGAATCCAAACGATCCTGCCGACGGCTGGAGAAAGCATGGAGAAGCATCAAACCCTGGAAGCAAGCACCGCCTACAGGAACGCCACCACAGCAAACCACCAATACATCAGATCAACGAAGAGAAGCTTCATTCAGGACAGAATTCTCTCCAACTCCCACAACTCAAAGGAATTCTTCACCATCATACAAGAATGAACCAGACCCCACAACGAAACCATCAACATGCCTCCCTCCCAGGAACTCTGCAACAAACTCAGCTCCTTCTTTCACCACAAGATCAGGACCCTGTACGACAACTTTGACGACCAAGAACAGGGCACTGACCCTGCACCCTCCACCAGCGACGCCACCCAGACGACTCTCCTCACCTGGACCCCTGTCACCACAGAAGACACGGTAAGACTATTTTTTATTTTAAGAAGTTTTATATAGCAGGAACTTGACCCGAAGGTATCGGGTATCAGAGCACTTTACATAGCACCAGTTGCGTTACATGAGGACACATTCATTTTTGTTAGGCACAGAGTGATTAAGTGATTTGCCCAGAATGACAGGATGTTCAGCGTCATTGCCGAGACTCAAACCCAGTTCACCGAGATTTAACTCATAGCCACCAATGATAACATCCACACCCTCCTCGATCAAGGCCACAACGCAGCCCTCATACTACTAGGCCTCTCAGCTGCTTTTGACACAGTTTTGCACCTCACACTAGCCGCCAGACTTCACGACGCCAGTAACCAGGAAACTGCCTTAGACTGGATTCGATCTTTCTTCTCGGGCAGAACACAAAGAATAGGACTTCCATCCTTCCTCTCCAAACCCACAGAGATCAAATGCGGAGTACCGCAAGGATCCTCCCTCAGCAATACGCTCTTTAACATCTACATTGCTCCCTTCGCAATCATCATCAGAAAACGGACTCCGCATCGTATCTTATGGTGACGACTCCCAGCTCATCCTCTCCCTCAACAAGGAACTCGACATCACCAGGCACAATTTCCAGTAAGGAATGAAGGACGTTGCATCCTGGATGAGCAGCAGCAGCTGCCTGAAGCTCAACTCGGAGAAATCGGAAGTCCTCATTCCCGCATGGGACGACACTTGGTGGCCCCCCGCACTTGGAAACCCACCCGCCCCCACGGACCACACCCGCAACCTTGGCATCATACTCGACTCCTCACTCACCATGAACCGCCAGATCAACACTGTATCCTCCACATGCTTCAACACCCTCTGCATACTCTGCAATACCTTCAAATGGATTCCCTCCCTCCCCCCCACCCACCCCGAATCTAGGAAGACAGTAACGCACGCACCCATCACCAGCAGGCTGGACTACAGAAACGCGCTCTATGCCGGAATCAACAAAACACTACTTCACAAACCCCAGACTGCCCAGAACGCCACAGCCAGACTCGTCCTCGGCATCACCCAGCACCTCCCCGACCTCCCCTGGCTCCCCGTCGGAAAGAGAGTAACCTTCAAAACTGCTCACACATGACTACAAAGCCCTCAATAACACAGGACCCCAATACTTCAACAAAGAATCTCTTTCCACGCCCTGAAAAGGAACCTCTGCTCCGCAGACCAAGCCCTTGTCAAGGTCCCCCGCATCCACAGGGCCAGAACGGGAGGCAGATCCTTCTCCTACATCGACGCCAAGATCTGGAACAAACTCCCCCTCAGCATCAGACGAAGCCCTACAGTGCAAATCTTCAAAAAGGACCACAAGTAATGGCTCTTCAGATGAGCCTCAGAGCTGCACAACCCCCACCTCCCCCAGCACCCTGAGACCCTCAAGGGTGAGTAGTGCACTCTATAAATCCCTGATTGATTGAATGGTAGTTAGTGTTTCTTTTATTTCCATGTTCCACATCCACATGCATGCTGCCTGTAAACCTGCATGCACGATATGTTTGTATTTAAATACAGATCCATGTTCTGTGTTCCTTCTCCATGGCTGCCAACTCCAACTCAGGCAGTTGGGAACTTATGGAGAGAGGATCGTCAGGACGTGTGCTCCTAAGATGTAATAAAGCAACTTCGCTTTTAAGAAACTCCTTCATGCTTCTCTGCCTCCTTTCATTTAAAGAAGACCCACCTCTTCAACCTCCCTTTTTGTTTTGGCCTTCTACCTCACAATGTTCTCTACCTTGTATTTCTCTATACTTCACTCACTACCTTATTTCTTCAACTGTCTTCCTCTAACGCTAACTTGAATGTCTTTCTACCTTCGCCCCCCTCTGCCTGACCCGGAAGTGTATCCCACACTCCCCCGACTTTTTTGGACTAACTGTCTCTACATCTCCTCTTCTTTTCCTCACTATAAAACCATAGCTAGATCTCTACCTCCTGTTGCTCGGCCTACTCCACTGTATCCTTCTTTCAGGATACTAACCTTTTCCTCTGCCTAGAGTCTCTCCCCAACCCCCTCACCAATTTTTCTAACCCTACTCCTTTCTTCTTCTAGTTTACTTCTTGCAGTATACCAGTCTTTATCTCTTTTCCTTTTGTGCTTTTCGACTCTTCTCGTCAACTTCAGAGTATCCAACCTTTTCTGTGATAGGAGCTACTTATGTTGAATGAAAATCATTCTGAGCTACTACCACAACAGACACTATTACATTAGTGCTACCAAATGCAAGATACAAGCAGTGGTCACTTCAGTTCAAGAGGCATAGTTGCCAACAATAATGTAAAAGAGGCCTTGTCAATATATACTGTAGATGGGTAATACGTAAAAGCCATAACTGCAATGCCCTTGACACCAAGGTCATCATATTGTAAATGTAAATGTCCAGTATTTGTAAAGCGCAAACAATTACCCGAAGGAGTCAAGGCGCTGGGGGCCGTCGGGAAGATTAAGCAAGCTATTGCCCAGATTCACATGGTGCTGGGCAGACCCCTGCCGCCGGAGCTGGGGATCAAACCGTGATCCCCAGCGTCCAGCGTCAGTCACCCTGGCCGCTGCGCCACACCTCTTCCACTATATTAATAATGAATCTCTCCAATGCCGAATGATTTATCAAGCAAATATTAGCTTAAACTATATTTTAGAAATTTGACCATTTTTCTCCACACATCAGCTTATAAAGTTAGAAAATGTATGCATTTTCATCTCGAATATATGCTTTGCAATTTTGGTATACATTCATTACTTGAACCGAACAAAAGCTTCTAATTTAATAGGATGAGGTACACACAAGAGAGCCACTTATAGGTAGCTGGAGAGCTACCAGTAGCTCGCAAGCTACTCGTTGTAGAAGGCTGGAGAAATAGAAAGCAGCACAGAGGGACATTGATAATGCATCGGTTTTGCCTATGTAATGAATAAAGAGCCGCTTTCATCAATCACCGTGCAGAAGGAAAGAGCTCCCTGACAGATAACAAGGGAGAGGAGAGGATGTAGCGCATCAGCCAGAGCTGCTGACTCGAGAGCTGAGGATCCAGTTCAAGGCTCAGCAGCGCCGCGCAACATCCTGTGATTCTATGCAAATCACTTAATCTCGCTGGGTGATAAATTATTATATAAATATGCTGCAAGAGTAAAAGGCAACATTTTATGAAAATATAGTTCCACCAAAGCGGATGTTAACAGTATTTCGGCTGCGGGAAACTGATAAGAGAAACAGACTAGTAACAAGTCTTGGTAAATGCAGGAAAATATGCTACAGCCAATAGAAAGGAAGGAAAGGAAAGTGGCACACACAGGAACCAATGAGAAGCCAGGAAAGAGAGGAGGCGGGATTCCAGCCCCTTTTAAGTTTATATTTAAAACAATCGATTTCTCAAGCACAGTGCAAGCGCTATGCAGGCGAAACCTAAAAAGATCAGATTTCAATTTTATGGAGCAGTGATGATTGCCAGAACAGTGCCTTAATTAGCATTAGCCACAATGATGCCAAACACGAAGAGGAATGTAATCGAAACTAAATATTCCCAGTACTTAAAGTTACAATTGCAAACGTTATGCATGTGTGTCTTATTCTAATTGCATGCGTTTCGTCTATTATACATCCATCAAGCCGCCTTAACCATGTCTTTCCCACAGTGGGGTGAACACGCTGGCTAGACACTGAATTACGCATAAAGTATTGTTGATTCAAGACAAAAAAATCGAGTTTCTAGGGCAAAAACAAACGTATTTATCAATGCTTCAAGCCGTTTTATTTACTGGCGGACGCAAGGCAGCGTGAGCTTTTGGGAGATTTTGCGTGCCTCATTTCTGAAAGTTTATTATCACTAGTTAACAATGTTTCTCATCATGAGGGTTTGAGTTAGCAGGAAATGTAAAATAAACCCAAAGTTGTTCTAATAAGGGTCCACTTAAAACGCTTAACATGGGAGCATACCTAGACTGACATAGTTTTCCTTTTGTATTTAAATGTGAGAACACTTCATCCCTTGAAATTAATGTGGCAGAAACAAACAATACTTACTTTATATTACAAGAGGGTTAGTGCAGCTTACTGAACAACCTGCAGCTAGCCAATTGCTGAGATGGAAGCAGTATTTTCTTGTATAGCTTGAACGTGGCGTTCGGCCGCCACCTGGTGGTAGATGTCGTAAAGTCACCGTCAACAGAGGGAAGAACTGAAAGGGTCCAATTCTCGCATTAAATCATCTCAAGAGAAGTATTTGGAAGGATAATAGTGGGTGTGTCTCTCCATTTATAACGCTCCCATAGGCAACTCTTCCCTCTGGGTTAGTGGGACAAAGACTTGGGAAAGGGGCGCGCGGAGGTCTGCACCCCCCCCGCCTATTCACGAACATTCCCAGTGGTCCGCCTGTAAGGCTGTATTGTTGGTCGAGCGTCAGTCCATACTGAGTTTGATAGGTATGAGGCACGAGTGTATTGCTGAATGTGGCCCCATAAGAGAACCCTGTTGACTGTTTGTGAAAGCGGGGCTTGGGTATAAACCTGTCTGGAAGGTAGCCACAGACCTTCACCACGATGCGGGGTGTGTAATACAGGAAGCACTGGAAGGTGAGCCATATCCAAGCTATACTATGCAGATGTGAAAAGTAGTAGAGTTGAAAGTCCTGCTCCGTACCCCTACAACTCCAGGACACAGACCGTGGGATGCACTGAAGGTGGTTATTCGAGGTAAAACTATCCCCTTGGCTGGTGGAACACAGGCTTAAAGAGACAGGGCGATAAAGAGAACACTTAAAAGGACCGATCACTATGCAGCCATAGATTACCCTGTGGGGGCTTCCAGGCTTCTGGAATGCTCAGGAAGAAGGCCTGTAATAAGATGGCGGAGGCCATTTATTGATGCTGTGGTCAGCTTCCACTCTTTTGGAGAAACCCACCCGAGTACAATGAAGGGTAGTGTATAATGTAGCAGTCTAGTTGCTGCATTTCCCCAAACCCCTTGGCCCGGAAGGGCCCGCACACATTGTATCACTATAGCTTAAATAAATGGGATGAGGTCGCTCGGGACTTCCGGCCCATCACTATTGCTGTGTGCGTCTATGTGCCTTCCTTCTCTTAATTATCAGGGCCGTGGCCTGTGGCCATATTACACTAGTGACGAGGGTGGGCGAAGCCTGCTGTGTGCACCCCGCCCAATTGTGACTCCTCACCTCCACCCAGTATTCCGGTGCCCGACGGAGCATCAGCGACAGAGGCACCATCAGGGAAGGCTGGCCTGCCGAGTGCCCTGCGGCCCCCAGGAATCGCACTGCGATACCGGCATGCGGCAGTGAGGAGGTGTGACCCGTCAGCGGCCTGCTGCTTCTTGCAGGAATCGGCCTGCTGCATGCTGCGAGGTCGTCTCGGAGCACTGGGTGAGTCAAGCCTTGTGCGTGCTCCAGGCAACGCATGCATGCGCACACCTGCCTGTTGACCCCAGTGGAGACCGTGTTTCGCACAAGCGGTCATCGCTGCCCAGAGCGTTGCCAGCACGCGCGTGGTGGTGCGCGTCTTGCTCCTGTTTTCAATAAGAAATAAACAAGTTGTTTGCCCATCTCCTAAACACCGGACCACCTACCGATTACGAGGCGGCAGTCAGGGCGCTCAACGCGCATTTTGATCCTCAACTAAACCCTGATTACAAACGTTTCAAGCTCCGACAAGCACGTCAGAGAGAGGGGGAGTCGATGGATGCATTCCACTCGTGCCTAAGACAACTGGCCAGTACATGCACGGATGACAACCAAAACAAGGAAGTAGTCAAGTAGAACAAGTCATCCAAGGGTGCCGCAATAAACACAGTCGGACCCTCATCCTGCGACAGCCAGGGATCACTCTGGAGGACATCCTCATCTTAGCACGGTCGCATGACCTACCGGATGCCAGAGCAACAGCGATGGACGTCGCACTCGCCCAACAAGTGGAGAAATCAGTAGCGATCAAGACTGAAAGAACAGACGCAGTAAACACACAGAACAGCGGTGGCCGTGGGCGATGGCCGAACAGAAGCTCACGAGGGTCACGTTGTGGATACTGCGGAAACGAAGAGCACCCCCAGGAGGAACGCCCTGCACAAGGTCGGACGTGCTCTAAGTGTGGCACACTCAACCACTTTGCGAGTGTGTGTAGAGGAGGAACTCGGAGCTGAATGGCTCAGTGAGGCACTTCTAGCTGGAAGAGTCAGACAGCCTGAAAACATTGCGCAAACAGTATCTAGAAGATTCCTCCACGGAAGACGATGGAGAATGTTACCTCATCTCATTTGCCAGTGATCTCAACCCCCGTGCGCCCACAACCCACATGCGCCATCGAGATTGCATGATCACCCGTAATGGCACTGATCGACACGGGGCATCCATAAATGTGATGGGGTGTCAGCAGTACAAACGGTTGATCCCAAGACCCATACTTACACCGTCACATGTGAAAATCCTGATGTATGGCAGCCAGACTCCGTTACCCCTCAACGGCAAGATGACGGTACAGGTCAAGTCGGATGATCACGAGATCACCACAATGTTCCACGTGGTACACAGAGAGTGTTAGAAACGGGGTTTCCAGGTAGGCTAGGGCAAGCGCCAAAGCCAGGCAGAAACCTGCCGTTCTAGTCAGAGCGAGGGAGCTACACCCTGAGGATAACCCCTGCTCACCCCCCTAGGATGCTTGTTTCCAGTCCAGGGAGGACCTGGCCTGGCAGTTCGGGCTGGACTGTTCCCATTGGACACAGGGTCAAGACTGATTTGCATATGGCTGGGTCCAAACTGGAATGGCATGGTCAGCAAAAAAAACGATGGATTTAGGCCCAGATCTCTGCACTGGGGTGAATGTATGACATTGTTCTGCATTCCGTCCATCAATGGTTCTTTTTGCATTTGTCACCCCCTTGGTAGCTTGGCACGAGCAGTCAGACCTATCCCAGAGGCAATGTGTAAAGCGTTTGCGCAACACACACACACAGCGGCGACACACTAGTCCCACCACAAAAGAGACTCCACACAAGGCCGTATAAAAATAGCCTTTGTATTATAAAAACACATTAGAATATAATCACAGAGAAACATACACTGTGCCAACCAGCGCCAGGACATTATTTACAGGGGATTATGTACAGGCCAGCGCCAATCGGGTCGCTGCCAGAACCATCACACAAGTACATGTAATAAGCATAAAACAACCAGTAATAACTGCCAGTAGCTACTGGTAAAATAGTGAACTGAGCATTACCATGTTAGTGGTAAATCACATTAGCATGAACCCATTAGCTCAGGCATAGAATGAAAGCATCATAGCATGACATTAGATCAGGCCTAAACCCATTATGCATACATCATGGCATATCCTGCACAAAATCATCAGTGTAAATGCATCATCCCAACAGGCATAAATCATAATCCTCTCATTAGGCATAAATCATGAATATGGGGCATACAACCTAATCAGTAGAGCCCACAGATTATTACCCTTCCATTGTAGGGCCCACCTTGTTATGCAAAACGAACATACCCCTGGATGCAGCTGCCCACCCTCTCGTGGGGCAGCTGTATAAAGTACATCAGCACTGGCACTACCCGTACCTCCTGAGCCCCCACTGGGACTCTAAAAACAATCTTCTGCCCAAAGTTGCAACTGCCCACAGTCCGGCAGGGCAGTTGCATTAGATCAAGTTAGCACTGGTCCGTTGGAGCACCCTCTGGGACTCTGAAGTTAAAGATATGCCCAACCATTGCATCTCCCGCTTCTGCGGCACAGCTGTGATGAAAAACAAATACGGGCGCTCCTGGTACCACTCCATGGCACAAGGACCAAGCACAAGGATAGCCCCACTCACCGGGTTCTAAAGTAAAATTATCCCCAACACGGTGCAGCGGCCCGCAACTGTGGCGCCGCTGTGCAGTTTCCAAAGCCCTGGCACCGCAACACGTGGAAGGTGGCCCCCACCTCCCAACTGCCAGAGCCCAGCCCCACTCGCCACTCCTTGGGGCTGGGCAGATGAGGTCACAGCCGGACTTGCTTTCCGCTTCCCTCCGGCCTGATTCCTGCCTCTCTATCCTGGAGCGCGGCAGCCGCCGCGCACACAGAGGGGCTACTGCCGCCGAGACAGGGATCTCTGAGGAGTCTTTTGACTGCACCCGGGCCCTCTCCTGGGACACGGGACTTCCCCTGGGACTCTGTGGTGTGCGCGGCAACCCGTGGGGCTCTCCCCTCTCCACACAGGGAGGTCCCGCTCACCATGCCGCGCTCTTCACTTCTCTCCCAGGGCTTCTTCCGGACGACGGCTGGCCCCACCCACAACCAGGCTTAGGCTTCCGATTTGCCGCGAGCAGCAAGGCAGCTCTCTTCTTGTTCTTGGCTCGGGTTGCGGCGGTGATTCTGGGGGATTTAAAGTGCAGAGTGGGCTCCCGCTATTTTAAGGCATCCAGAAGCGGCACAAACACGGGGTGGGCTCCCACTTTAGTTTAAAAGCGTCCATATGCGGGGTGGGCACCCGCTGTATTTAGAGGCATATATGCGGCGCGGGGCTGCCGCGAAAGAGCTGCATAATGCGGGGTGGGCTCCCGCTGATCTCGGGTGCGTGGGGGGGGGGAATCCCACATGCCAGGATTCCAAAACAGCACGTCGGCAGCACAGCGCTGCAGGATCCACGCTCCTTCCCTTTAGGGGGGGGATTAAAATATAGCGCTCACCATGCACTAGAAAGCACGCAGAGTTGGACAACTATCCCAGAGTGTAGAATCCAGTTGCAGAGCTCACAAACCGCTAGGTCCAAGAGGTAGAGGCAAGGCTGGGCAAGGGCAGCAGCCCGGGGGACAGCACACTAGGCAGGGCAGCAGTTCCTAGGAACAGTCAAGCACAGCAGAGAGGCAATTCTTCCAGTACAGCAGCCTTTACTCATGCAGAGTCTCTTCCAGGTACTGTAGAAGAGCAGAGGGGCAAAGTTGGGCATAGGGGCCAGCCCGCAGGGTCACACTGCAGTCCCTCCTGGCCGAGTGTCCCCTCTAAGTCAGCACAAGCACACACAACATGGGGTCACAGCCCCTGTATGTATACACCTCTCTGCCCTACGTCTAGAAGGGGGCAGAAGCTTCTGGAAGGGTCTAGGGGGTAGGGGTTTCTGGAAGGGTCTTGGAAGTTAGAGTCCCACATGGCACTGTGAGGGGTGTTAGTAGGGGGGCAGAGATAGCATTGTACAGGGCAGGCATAGACCTATACAGGGACAGGGGCTTCCTCCGCCCACTACTCCAGTTGTACACCTCCCACTCAGCCTGACCCTGCCTCCCTGTAGCCACCCACTCCTCACCAGCCCCGGTCACTTCTAGAAGCACACTGGGATGGCACTCGGCCATACCCAGTGGAGCCCGATGATGAAGCATGTCACCAACCAGGTTGGTGAGTGAGGGCTTTCATACTTAACCTGTATTACCTCCCTAGGTCTGTGTTCCTCCCTATAACGTTTTGGGTAGGTTCCGACCCTGGAGACCCGTGCCTTTTGGATGGTAAGTGCCTTGTAGACACTACACTGACTTTGTTGTTTTGGAGCACTTCTAGAAACAGACACGCAGGCAGGCACACAGCACACAGAAATGCCAACTTCTAAAAGTGCCATTCCTAAAAGAGTAAAAATAAATCTGCGCACATAATTGCACAGCCTTTATCATTTCCATTCCACACATATCAAACATGCCATACTTATTTTGTTTTATTTAGGAGTTCTCATAAGGGGGGAGTTCCCAATGTTAGCCTATGGAGGGCAGAGAGCACACGCACTCTGCACTGCTAACCAGTGCTAAAGTGCCCAGAGTCCTAAAACCACCAACACCATGTTAGGAAAAAAAGTTAGGAGGAAGGCAAAAAGTTTAGGAATGACCCTGCAAGAAGGGCCAAGTCCAACAGAGAGGCAGACATATTGGTGGGAAGTTACATGGCTGAAGCCCTGGGTCTGGTCACATTCCCCAACGCAGTCAAGACACTGAAGACCGAAGATATACTAGAGATGTTCCCACAGCTGTTCAAAGGCCTCTGGAGCATGAAGAGGCCACCCGTGAAACTACACATTGATAAGGCAGTAAAACCAGAGGCGTTGCGACACCGGCGCATACCATTTCATCTTCAACCGCTCGTGGAGCAAGAGTTGCAGAATCTTGAACAGCAAGGAGTCATAGAGAAAGTCACAGGCCTACACCATGGATGTCACCCATGGTAATAACGGAAAAACCGAAGCAACCAGGGCAGATCAGACTCTGCATTCACATGTGCATGCCCAACCAGGCGATAAAGCGGGAGAGACACCAAATGCCAACGATCAACTACATCCTGGCTGATCTCAACGGATCCTGCTGGTTCTCCAAGCTAGACCTCAACGCTGGATACCACCAGTTGAGGCTAGCAGAGGAGAGCCGGTATATTACGACGTTCTCAACTCACCTGGGATTACGCCGCTACAAAATGCAGAATTTTGGTATCTCGTCAGCTGCAGAGATCTTTCAGAATGCAGTCAGAGAAATGCTGTCAGGGCTTCAGGGAGTGCTGAACGTCAGTGACGATAGACTGATACACTCGGCAACCATAGAGGACCACCATCGTCACCTCCGTGCCACACTACAACACATGGCCGATCACGGAGTAACTGTTCACCGGAACGAGTGTCAATTCTTCCAAAAATCCATTGAGTTCTTTGGCTACGTGTGCAGCCAAGAAGGAGTGAAGGTGGATCCCAGGAAGTCGCAGGCCATTCAGCGAGCCTCCGCGCCAACCACAGCATCTGAAACCCCGGAGCTTCCTGGGCATGGCCACATACTGTGGGCAGTTCATACCAAACTTGCCTACTATAGCTGACCCCTGCGGGCTATGACAAAGAAAGATACTGTCTGGAAATAGGGAAAAGAGGAGGAAGAAGCTTTCAGAAAGTAAAGTCGGCGCTCTTGGGGAAGATCACCATGGCCTTTTTCGACCTCACCCGGCCGACGGAATTAGCAGTGGATGCGAGCCCCGTTGGGCTGGGAGCGCTCCTGGCCCAAGAGACTGAACCAGGAAAATGGTCTCTGCTGGATTTCGCGAGTGAGGCCCTCACCCCGACAGAAGCCCATATATATATCAGCGGATATCTGTAGGAAGGCGGATATCTGACTATGGTTACCCCCAACTTTTTGCCTAGTGTCTAGCTGGTTTTTCGACTTAGTTGGCCTGAGATCCTGCCATTCAGGGTCTCAGGCTGTCTGCTCTCTCTTTAAAATGGACTCCATGTACCCTAGGTACATAACCAATTGGTAAGGATCACCTTATTGGACCCTGTACAGTGTACCCTAGGTACCCAGGGCATAGGTGTACCCTAGGCCTCCCAGGGGCTGCAGCATGTATTATGCCACCCCTGGTCTGGCCTTCCAATCAGACACAACTGGCTGATCACTCAGCTGGGGCAAGGTCGTGTACTCACCCCTTGCTTAGATATAGTATGCCTATATCTACCCTTATATATAGACACATGTGTACCTATCAGTCACTCCTATGGCAGGCCTTAACAATCCTGGAGGCAGAGTGCTTGGTAACATGTGAGATGGTGCTCTAGCATGAGCTGAGCCTGTCTGCAGCTTTCGGAACCATGGCCTTATAGCTGTTCTATGATATAGCCTACCATATACTCTTAAAGCGCCTTATAATCTTAAACGGTTATGGTAACTATGGTTTGGCTTTATCAAAACATGTCGTGTAAGGTGTCTAACACTTTGGAATAATACCCCCATACCATTTCTGGTGATGAGGATATTATTCCCCCCTTCTAGAGGGAGAGACATGTTAAAATCCTACTTTGCTGTTTAACTCTAACCAAAGCCTCAGCATCACAAGATGGATGCTGCTGCCACAGACACGAGTCTGACCTCCTGCTGCTGGGAGTGATCCCGGCAAGGGAGGCTTGGACAATAGGTTTCCTGCTTGGGGAGGTGCTAGCACCTCCCCAGACAGACTTTAGTGTATTGGGGCAGGGAGGGCTGAAAGGAATGAGACATGCCTGGGGCACACAAGGTGTCCCATGCATAGTCCAGTTCAAACCGGTGCTGGGGCACTCCAGCCCCAGTCCTGGCGCGAAACTGGACAAAGGGAAGGGGGTGTAACCACCCCCCTCCCAGGTCCCACCCATAAGGCGTGACCTAGCAGGCAACCCAGCCCCCCAGATTAGTATAAGAGTGGTAGCTGGGCCCCAGGAGATTAGATTATCCTGAACCTGCAACTTGAACAGAAACTCTGGACCTTCGACATTCGACGAAAGAAGAAGACTGAAGAATCTCCCTTGTGGCCAAGGAGTGGCTACCCTGTGCAAACAGGCACCATCAAGAGACTACCCTTTGCTTTGCTAAAGTTCTACGAGGGACCGACTGCAGAGCCCGACCAGAGCCTTGACTTCCAGACTTCTCCGACCCTGATCCACATCCACAGCCGAGCTGAGATCCGTGGAGGCGACGAGAGACGTGGGACCGGCTACCTGGGAAAAGTGGCTAGTATCTTCCAGCGCAGCTTCTGAGGCACCCTCGAAGTTGTGCACCGGGGATTGAGAAGCCCCAACCCCAAGCACCATCTGCACCGAAGATCAGCCCCCACACTCCACGAGTCCTGCGTGGGGCCCTTCTGCATTTTCCTGCTTGCCGCGCCTGTCCGGTTGCTTGCCCGTTGGCTAGTGGCCTTTGTGACGACGCATCCTGAAATCTTCACTGCTGGTTTGGCTCCTCCAGACTGGCTCCCGCTTCCTTGCAAAAGAGAAGCACCCCAGACCTTCCTGGTCTGCACCAGAAGCAAGTCCTCCGTTCTTCGTGGGTTCCGCTTGCCAAGGCTTGGTGAGTCCTAGTTCGACTTCGACAGCAAGAGCCTTCGTGGGACAGCTCGCCTCCTGGTCCTGGTCGTCCTCGACGTCTCCTGGTACCCGTGGCTGCAGCGACAAGCTTCACCTTCACCTGCAATCTTCACGACATCGCCTGGTTCCTTTCTGGTTCCACGTGGTCACTGGCTAGTGACCTTGACTCTGTCCCTTCTGCTTGCAGGTATCCTCTCTTCTTGATCCCAGCCTTGGGATCCACCGGACACTCTTCACTGACCGCCTGTCAGCAACTTTCCTTCAGGCATCCATAGAAGTCCACGACGAAACCCGACGCAAGTTCACACCTATGCACCCGCAGCCCGTGGGCTAGGTAACTTGGGTACTTCGGTGCTCACAAGGGTAGTGACTATCCTAGGGTCTAGTTTCCGAGTCTCGACTCTCTAGCTGCTTCAGAAGTGTCCTTAAACTGTTAAATTCTAACTGCTAGTAATTCTATCGACTTTTATGCATTACGCGTGAGTGTTTCCACTCTGCACCTGAATCCCGTGGGCCTCCCACTTCCTAACTGTTGCTAGTGTAGTGTAGCCCCAGCGATTCCCTAGGCCTAGGCCTATCCTATTTCCGTGACAGTGGTCCTTATACCACTTCTTTAGTATATGGTTTGCGTGGCCCCTAGGGCCTAACTGTATTACTTACCTGTGTGACTTAATGTATGCTTAAATAAGACTGTGTTGTACTTACCTCTAATCTCATAACGTGTGCTGAGGGTTTGACTAGAATAAATACACTTTATTTTATATATATATCTGTTGTGGTGTCCTTTCATTTGGTATTCAAGGGATTATATATGGTATCACAGCTGGCTTCACATGCCATTCAGAGTTTAGCCTAAGACTGCTCTTGTCCATGCTACCACTAGGATAGCTGGTCTATAAGGTTGACTTTACAACCAATCACCATAAGGGTTGTTTGGACTGATATAAGGTGTACACTAGAACTAGTGACATCATACATCAGGCCAACTTCTCACATTGGTGAGCAGCGGTTGGGATCTGAGCTTGCTGTTGTAATACCATTGTAATCTTGAGATACTAAATTGAAAGATCACACAGATATTGTTTAGGTACATATAACATAGATTATAATACTTAAGTCCTACTGGACTTAGTGGTTGTAGGTTGAAGGGAGTAACACACCCGGACTACAACTACTAGAGAGGTTTAGTAGATACAACTAGTGTAGGTAGGTGCACACACCACACCCTCACTAGAATCATGTCCCTGAATGGAGATCACACTGATACTCCCTCAGGAGAGGAGAATCCTGGACAGATTCCCTCTAGATACGATGTATTCACTTTCCAGGAGATGAGACAACTGTGTACCTCCAGGAGATTAAAACAGGGTTCCAACCCTACCCATAGACAGCTAGTGGAGCTTCTGGAGGCCTATGATGCTGAAAGAACTGCCAAGTATGGTGGCATAGCTGTAGATAAGGGTCTACCCACCACAGATGAGTCAGATGGGACTTCAGATGAAGAGGTAGACAGCCAGGGCCAAGTAGGAAGACTTAGCCAGGCTAACCTAAGCTTACATGGGAGTTTACATGGGGTCCCCCCATACAGACCCCCAAGTGGGCTTAACCAGAGAAGCAGGAGAGACAGATCCCCTTCAAGGGAATCCATCCACTACCATGTCTCTAGCATCTCTAATGCCTCTTCTCACAGGGGAATGACTTCCCCTGAGAGAAAGGAGCATGAAGCCAGAATGAGGGAAGCTAATCTGAGGATTCAGAGGGAAGAACTTGCCCTTGCCAAGGAGAAGCTTGCTCTGGCTAGAGAACAAAAATTGTGTGGGTCAGAACCCACTGGTGGCAGCAACATTCCTAGAGATAGGGATAGGTCGTATGACCATAGAAACCTAAGCAAGATAGTCCCCCCATATCAGAATGGGGATGACATCCACAAGTGGATGACTGCTTTGGAGAGGGCCTGCAAAGTACAGCAGGTTCCCCAGAGTCAGTGGGCAGCTATCTTGTGGCTCTCCTTTTCTGACAAAGGTAGAGACAAGCTCCTCACAGTCAGTGATGAGGATGCTAACAATTACAAAGTCCTGAAGAGTGCTCTGATAGATGGGTTTGGCTTAACCACTGAGCAATATAGGTTGTTGTTCAGAGACACCCAGAAGACACAGACACAGGACTGGTCTGATTTTGTGGATTGTGCCACTAAGGCTTTGGAAGGTTGGTTAACTGGCAGCAAGCTGCAGGACTATACAGGATTGTACAACTTGATTATGAGGGAGCAGATCCTTAGTCATTGTCAGAACCAGCTTCTCCATCAACACCTGGTAGACTCAGATTTGACCTCTCCCCAAGAATTGGGAAAGAGGGCAGATAAATGGGTCAGGACCAGGATTAGGCCTAAACATCAGGGTGGTGACCAAAAGAAAGATACCACCAAGCCTCAAGAGAAGGGTGGGGACAAAACAAAAGAGAAATCTTCCCTAGGGCCCCAAAACTCCACACAGGGTGGTGGGTCCCAAGCTCCCTCCTCTACCACAGTTAAAAAGCCTTACTGCCATGAGTGTAAAACTCCTGGGCATTGGAAAACTGACAGCAGTTGCCCAAAGGCTAAACACAAAACTGTTCCTCCAATTACTCCTGTCACACCACCTATTACTGTCAGCAGTAATCCCCCAGGTGGTGGGAGTGCCCCCAAAAATTTGGTTGGGTTTTCTTGGGGAACACAGGGGGACCCTGGCTTAGCCAATTCCCCTACAGCAGCTACTCTTGTCTGTGATGGTGGCGTGGGGTTTGCCAACTTCACTGCCTGTCCCAACACTTTGGGTAGGTACAGACAGGAGCCCTACATCAATGGTAGAAAAGCTGAGGCCTACAGAGTCACTGGAGCTAGCATCACTATGGTGGCCCATAGGCTAGTTCCCTCTGAGCAGCTTTTGCCTGGTTTCTCATACCAGGTAACTAACATTGATGGCAAACAGAACAGTCATCCCATGGCAGAGGTATGTCTCAGCTGGGGAGGGGTCACTGGCCCTAAAAGGGTGGCAGTGTCTCCAACCTTGCCTGTGGACTGCTTACTAGGGAATGACTTAGAACTCTCAGCTTGGGCTGGCGTTGAACAAGACACCCATTCCAAAATGGTAGGCCTTTCAAAAAAAGGGTAGTGGGGTTGTGCCAGCCACAACCCCTGTCCAAGTAGATTTCCTCCCTGAAAAGGTTGGAAGGGCAGTGGTAGCCACAGCCCAGGCAAAGACAGACTTCCCTGTAGAGATTGGCAGAGCTGTGACAGGCACAGCTCAAACCCAAACTGAGTGCCTCCCTGAAAAGGTTGGCAAGGCTGTAATGGTCTCAGCCCATACTCAGACTGACATAGGTGTAGTGAAGCCTGAAACTATGGATCACTCCACACAAACAGAGAGTAGTGGGGAGGAAGAAAAGTCTCCCTCTCCCCAGACATTAGGAAAAGGTCAGCCTCCTCAGGGATCTGACCTCACCCCTTGTGAAGGAACTGCCCCAGAGGTAGCCAGGCCTGGCCTGGCAGAGCCTCTGATGTCAGTGGCCCCTTCCAAGGTGGGACCCGGTCTGGTGCAGGTAGCCTGCCTCTCTCTACCCTGCCTCAGTCAGCCCAGGGCTGCAGAGGTCAGGGAGGCCAGTGGACCCCAAGAGGGCCCCTGTCCACAAGAACCCCCCCATCAAAAGAATGAGGATTGCCTGGCTAGTAGCCCTAGCCAGGTGATGGTTAAAAACATTCCTGAGGGATCTCCTTTACAGGTAGTTAGGGACCTCCCCCAGAGGGATTCTGTTGGGCACAGGCAAACATGGGACCTTAGGGCCCCAAACCGGACCTGTCCCTCCAGTAAGCCCACAAAAGGGACCCAGCCTCCAGCTTTAGGTAGCCAGAGGCTGACCCTGAGAGCACAGTGCAACTCAGTGAAAGAAAGGCATCCATGGTGGAGGATGATTGGAGGAAGCCGAGGCCTCACTTTGAGGACACTCACTTCAGTACTCCATCTCAACACCAGCCTTTTACTTTGCAAAGACACACCAAAGGTAGAGATTCCCTATGGTGGAGACCCTATGATACCTTTAGGATGAGGGATTGCTTAGTGGACCATGAGACAGGGGGTAACCATGCCAGTGCTGGTTCTTCCTTATATGGCCACTTAGACAATAGAGGCTTACCTTGTCAAGGCCAGCCTTATCTCCTTTCGTTTGGGGGGAGGTTGTGTAGGAAGGTGGATATCTGACTATGGTTACCCCCAACTTTTTGCCTAGTGTCTAGCTGGTTTTTCGACTTAGTTGGCCTGAGATCCTGCCATTCAGGGTCTCAGGCTGTCTGCTCTCTCTTTAAAATGGACTCCATGTACCCTAGGTACATAACCAATTGGTAAGGATCACCTTATTGGACCCTGTACAGTGTACCCCAGGTACCCAGGGCATAGGTGTACCCTAGGCCTCCCAGGGGCTGCAGCATGTATTATGCCACCCCTGATCTGGCCTTCCAATCAGACACAACTGGCTGATCACTCAGCTGGGGCAAGGTCGTGTACTCACCCCTTGCTTAGATATAGTATGCCTATATCTACCCTTATATATAGACACATGTGTACCTATCAGTCACTCCTATGGCAGGCCTTAACAATCCTGGAGGCAGAGTGCTTGGTAACATGTGAGATGGTGCTCTAGCATGAGCTGAGCCTGTCTGCAGCTTTCGGAACCATGTCCTTATAGCTGTTCTATGATATAGCCTACCATATACTCTTAAAGCGCCTTATAATCTTAAACGGTTATGGTAACTATGGTTTGGCTTTATCAAAACATGTCGTGTAAGGTGTCTAACACTTTGGAATAATACCCCCATACCATTTCTGGTGATGAGGATATTATTCCCCCCTTCTAGAGGGAGAGACATGTTAAAATCCTACTTTGCTGTTTAACTCTAACCAAAGCCTCAGCATCACAAGATGGATGCTGCTGCCACAGACACGAGTCTCACTTCCTGCTGATGGGAGTGATCCCGGCAAGGGAGGCTTGGACAATAGGTTTCCTGCTTGGGGAGGTGCTAGCACCTCCCCAGACAGACTTTAGTGTATTGGGGCAGGGAGGGCTGAAAGGAATGAGACATGCCTGGGGCACACAAGGTGTCCCATGCATAGTCCAGTTCAAACCGGTGCTGGGGCACTCCAGCCCCAGTCCTGGCACGAAACTGGACAAAGGGAAGGGGGTGTAACCACCCCCCTCCCAGGTCCCACCCATAAGGCGTGACCTAGCAGGCAACCCAGCCCCCCAGATTAGTATAAGAGTGGTAGCTGGGCCCCAGGAGATTAGATTATCCTGAACCTGCAACTTGAACAGAAACTCTGGACATTCGACGAAAGAAGAAGACTGAAGAATCTCCCTTGTGGCCAAGGAGTGGCTACCCTGTGCAAACAGGCACCATCAAGAGACTACCCTTTGCTTTGCTAAAGTTCTACGAGGGACCGACTGCAGAGCCCGACCAGAGCCTTGACTTCCAGACTTCTCCGACCCTGATCCACATCCACAGCCGAGCTGAGATCCGTGGAGGCGACGAGAGACGTGGGACCGGCTACCTGGGAAAAGTGGCTAGTATCTTCCAGCGCAGCTTCTGAGGCACCCTCGAAGTTGTGCACCGGGGATGGAGAAGCCCCAACCCCAAGCACCATCTGCACCGAAGATCAGCCCCCCACACTCCACGAGTCCTGCGTGGGGCCCTTCTGCATTTTCCTGCTTGCCGCGCCTGTCCGGTTGCTTGCCCGTTGGCTAGTGGCCTTTGTGACGACGCATCCTGAAATCTTCACTGCTGGTTTGGCTCCTCCAGACTGGCTCCCGCTTCCTTGCAAAAGAGAAGCACCCCAGACCTTCCTGGTCTGCACCAGAAGCAAGTCCTCCGTTCTTCGTGGGTTCCGCTTGCCAAGGCTTGGTGAGTCCTAGTTCGACTTCGACGCCGCCGACAGCAAGAGCCTTCGTGGGACAGCTCGCCTCCTGGTCCTGGTCGTCCTCGACGTCTCCTGGTACCCGTGGCTGCAGTGACAAGCTTCACCTTTCACCTGCAATCTTCACGACATCGCCTGGTTCCTTCCTGGTTCCACGTGGTCACTGGCTAGTGACCTTGACTCTGTCCCTTCTGCTTGCAGGTATCCTCTCTTCTTGATCCCAGCCTTGGGATCCACCGGACACTCTTCACTGACCGCCTGTCAGCAACTTTCCTTCAGGCATCCATAGAAGTCCACGACGAAACCCGACGCAAGTTCACACCTATGCACCCGCAGCCCGTGGGCTAGGTAACTTGGGTACTTCGGTTCTCACAAGGGTAGTGACTATCCTAGGGTCTAGTTTCCGAGTCTCGACTCTCTAGCTGCTTCAGAAGTGTCCTTAAACTGTTAAATTCTAACTGCTAGTAATTCTATCGACTTTTACGCATTACGCGTGAGTGTTTCCACTCTGCACCTGAATCCCGTGGGCCTCCCACTTCCTAACTGTTGCTAGTGTAGTGTAGCCCCAGCGATTCCCTAGGCCTAGGCCTATCCTATTTCCGTGACAGTGGTCCTTATACCACTTCTTTAGTATATGGTTTGCGTGGCCCCTAGGGCCTAACTGCATTACTTACCTGTGTGACTTAATGTATGCTTAAATAAGACTGTGTTGTACTTACCTCTAATCTCATAAAGAGTGCTGAGGGTTTTTCTAGAATAAATACACTTTATTTTATATATATATATCTGTTGTGGTGTCCTTTCATTTGGTATTCAAGGGATTATATATGGTATCACAGCTGCTTCACATGCCATTCAGAGTTTAGCCTAAGACTGCTCTTGTCCATGCTACCACTAGGATAGCTGGTCTAGAAGGTTGACTTTACAACCAATCACCATAAGGGTTGTTTGGACTGATATAAGGTGTACACTAGAACTAGTGACATCATACATCAGGCCAACTTCTCACAATATCCCTTCAAGGTGGTGACAGACCACCAGCCGCTACTTCCCCTGTTCAGGGGCACCGCATCACACCCACCACCAAGGATCGAGAGGTGGGCGATACAGTTGCAACATTACCAGATGGAACTCGTATACAGACCCGGAGCCAGGAACCCTGCCGACTTCCTGTCGCGACACCCCCTGGATTAAACAGAGGAGAATTCTGAACAAGAACAGCAGACGGAAGATTATGTTAACATGTTATCTAAATGGGCATGTCCACAAGCCCTTACCATGGAGGAAATCAAGGCAGAGACCAGCACCAATGTGGTGCTCCAGAAGGAGATGGAAGCCCTGCAGAAGGGGTCGTGGGAAGATTTCCTTCACGGCGTTAACTGATGGAACGAACTGGACCGGGCCCGGCTAGGAAAAGTCTGGAGAGTAGGAGATGAGCTGTGAGCCACAGCAAATGGGGTAGTGCTGAGGAGAGCACGGATCGTCATCCCAGTGAGCCTCCAGGAGCGAGCGACCGTTCTAGCACACGAAGGCCATCAGGGAACAGAGAGGATGAAGTCGAGAATGAGAGAGAAGGTGTGGTTCCCCAGCCTGGAAGCAGCCGTGGACACTGTAGTCACAAACTGCCGAGCCTGCCAGCTCACCAGCAGTCCAGAGGCCCTGGCGTCCGTGGTTATGGAAGATCCTGCACCATCTCCATGGTCGCTGGTGAGCCTGGATTTTGGGAGCTTCCCAGATGGGCGGGTGACAGCTGTCCTGGTCGACAGTTACAAGAAGTACCCGATAGTTTAAGTTTTACCGTTCATGTCTTTCAACCAGTTGCAGCCAGTGCTGGAGAAAACAATTGCTCTTTTCGGACTGCCAAACGCCGTCAAGACGGACAACGGGACCCCTTTCCAAGGGGGAAAATTAAAAGACCTCTTAACTCGGCTGGGAGTGAAACACCATCGCATCACTCCACAATGGCCGCAGGCCAATGGCGAAGCTGAACGCTTCATGCGAACTCTAAACAAAGTTTGATGAATAGCAGTGGCAGAGCAGTCCGATCCGGAGGTGGCGCTCCAAAGATTCCTACGAGAGTACCGCAGCACCCCACACTGCAAGACCCAAAGGTCGCCGATGCTGGCTGGGCCCCGGCGGGATACCATTCCGACAGCTGACAACTGGATGCCTGAGCTGTACGACCCGGCCCCTGCACAAGCTTGGCAGACTGTGACCAATGAAAAGGCCAGCAGCCGGAGAAGAGCAAAGACCCGCATCATAGCGCCAGGGTGCACTGTCCGGGTACGGATTTGCCGCAGTGGAGGGAAGTTCCGCACAGCGTATGAGCCTGGGCTGTGGACTGTGCTGAAGCTCAATGGAACTGCACTCACGGCAAGGAAAGGAGAAGAGACCATTACCAGGAATATAACATGGTTCAAAAGAGTCCAAGCGTTAGACACCGAGGTGTCAGATCCCGGAAGGATGGAGGATGGAGAAACCGTAACCAGGAGTCTCGCCCCGTGCCAAGAAGAAGATGATCAGGCCGGAATCCACATGACTCCACCTCAACTTACGGAGGCTAACCAGCACGCTATCCAAAAGACCCCGGTGCCTGACAGTCCGATGAGACGTCAAGGCGATCACCATTGCAGATTCAATTTGAGACCAAATCCCAGACCAAGCCAAAGACTTGCAGACATTGTGTGTTAATTTGCGGATTAGCTTATTTTGAACACTGACTTGGGATGGGATGTAGCAGTCTAGTTGCTGCATTTCCCCAAATCCCTTGGCCCAGAAGGGCCCGCTCACATTGTATCACTCTCTGGCCAGGAGTGGCCAGAGAGCTTAAATAAACGGGCGGAGGTCGCTTGAGACTTCCGGCCCTTCACTATAGCCGTATGTGTCTGTCTATGTGCCTTCCTTCACCTAATTATCAGGGCCGTGGTCTGTGGCCACATTACATTTAATACACATCACGCTGCCGGGGGGCGTGGCTTGCGCGCCGCTGCGAGATGGCGGTCTGCGCTTGAGCTCTGCGCTGAGCAACGGCCGACGGAGGTTTTGATGCCGCTGCGGATGGCCCCCTTTACACCAGAAGGTGGTATCTTGCCTACGATGCTGTCGTGCAGACTTTGAGGAGGTTTCCTGTTCTTTTGTGATGCCGGTGACCGTGTCTTGGACGTCTGGTGGTGGCGCTCGGTGATTCTGCGAGCGGCCGCCATTTTGTCTCCTCACTGACGCAGATATTTCCTCACCTCAGCGGACTGGTCGGAACTGAAAATAACCATGAGCTGGTGACGTTTCTAAGTCTATTTTGTTTTTTTTCAAGCTTCCTGCTGCATTGCTGCCGTTTTTGAGCATTTTTTTTTTTTGGGGGATTTCTTTTCCTCAGAACGCCGACAAGGCCTTTGCAAGGGGTTTCTTAGCTTTGGTCTTTTATGCCTTCGAAGCTATTTTTGAGGTCGGTAGGAATCCTTTGGTGCCTGCAGGGCTTACTACTTTCATAGGTGGTTCCTTGTCCTGTCGTTGAAAGCCGCATTTAGTACTTTGCTCTTTTCCTTTTTCCTTAGTGTGTTTTTATACAACCTTCCTTTCCGTGTTGTTGCCGGAAGGGTATATTTTGCGCTTGTTGTGGGGGTGTGCTCTATGGCTGCTAATATGGGCCCGTCAACAAATGCTAAAGATGCAAAAGACTCTAAAGCGTCCCTCAAGAGGTCCAAGCAGGTTTCCCCTACACCTGAGTCTGTCTTGAAGGACCCTAATTCCACTCTTGAGACTATCCTATCGCGCGTTAATGAAGTACATGAGATTGCGCAGTCTACTAAGACTAACACAGATTTACTGCAAGTGGAGGTGTTAGCCATTAGGAATGATTTTAAGGCCCTTTCCCTTCGTGTTTCAGGCACAGAAGCACGTATTAGTGGCGCTGAAGATGCCGTGCAAAAGCAATCTAGATCTCTCTGTCAGTTAGAGCGCTCAATGGCGGCACTGCGGAAAGATCTCACTGAGCAAGAAGATCGTAATCGCAGATCTAATCTGCGTATTTTTGGTCTTCCTGAAGAGGTGGAGAAGGATGCACCTTCCTTGATTGATTTCCTTTATCAATGGATTCCCTCTACGCTGCAAATTTCTTTTCAAAGGGATTTTGAGCTGGAACGTGCACATCGTGTCCCTACCTTTCGCCCTAAGTCCGCTACTCAACCTAGAGCAATAATTTTTAAACCTCTGCGACATCAGCACACAGAGCAAATTTTGGCCCATATGCGGAAGGTTAGAGTTGTCTCGTGGAATGGTCATCGCATTTCCACCTCTCAAGACTTTGCCAGAGACACAGTAATTCGGAGGAAGGGCTTTCTTAATCTTCGGAAACGCTTATCTGAGATGAATATCCCCCTTTCTTTTGCGGGCCCTTCAAAATTCCGAATTACTTTCAAAGGCCGTTCCAGAATCTTCGATGAACCTGCTGACTTGGCCTCGTTTTTGGATAATCAGATGGAGCTACAGATGGATCTTCAAACGGAGGCCTCGCTCGTGCCTGGTTCTTCTGGCACCTGATGAGGATTATATTCTGATATGTCTTCTTCTCTTTGCCAGATCTCTTAAGCTTAGGTGCTTTTAGATCTGTGTGGTGGTTTTCATGTCCATGGGTTTCGTTGTGTCGTTGTCGTCTTTTGGTGTTTCCTTCCTATTCGTTATGACTTAGTGGTCTTTCTGGTCGTTAGTTTCATTGTGTGATTCTTCCAATATTTGGTGATAACATCTCTTGATGTTTTGTTTTCTTTCCTGCTTACGTGTCGTCCTCCGCATCCCTCTCCTTCCCAGTTTGTCCCTCGCCGTAGTAGGTCCTGACCTGTTTCTTAGTCCGTTGTATGACTTCTTTCTTGTCGTCAAATTTCAGGTGAGACGTGGTTTTTTCTCTCCTTGTTTTTTGTCTTTTTTTTGTCTATGGTAGTCTTTTGTCGTCTTGGTTATATGGAACATATCACTGTTCTTTGATAGTATTGATGTTTAGTTTGCGTTCAATCTGAGTTGCAGGTGCGTACTAGATGTTTATGTTCTGCTACAATTAGTCTTAATATGCCTCCTCTATATAATTTGTGGTTTACTTTTTTTTTCACAGCTAGTTCACTGTTTGACTAGCTCATTTAATTATTGATTATATTTTTCGACTATGTCGGATTTCTATAGTTGTCTTGTAATTGGTAGACTTATATTTTTCTATTTCTATATGCATATAATTATGTGATTCTCCTCTCTGTTAGCTATTTGAAGGTATCCGGTTCTATATATTTGTTGATAATTATTTGTAGCTTATTTATAGATTCTCTATATATCTATGTATAGTATTATTCTCTTATTTTTCTGCCCTGGGGCTTCATTGTTTGATGCATTGAGATGTTTATTACATACTATTCTCTACTATGTCTCAATTACTGTTTCTCATAATGTACCATATAATATGCTTTGGAATGTATTTTCTAATTTCTTTTTCTTGCTCTTTTCTTCTTCATGATGCCTGCTTCGTTTTTTGCTCTACCTGATATTATTATTAGATCTTCGCTCACTTTTCACCAGCTCTTGGTTTCGTTCTTGTTTTCTCTCCTCTTTTCTGCTTTCTCAATTTTTATGATACGTCTTAGCTGTTACGTATTTATCAATTTGGTTCAATGTGATGCCGCTATGGATTTTATTGCTTACTGATGCCAGTATACTATAATTAACTATAGTTCATATTGTTTAGACAGTTCTTACTTTTATATACATATATTCAGCTATGTATTGTGTTGGGGCTATTTATGCTGATGTTTTTTATTCCTCTGGTTGGTCCCCTTGCTCATTTTTCCATGTTCCCCCTTGTATGAATTTGGTCTTTTTCAGACCTGCCTTTTGGGCCCTTTTTTTTCTCTCTCTGCTTATTTTCTTACTTTCTTCTTCCTTTTCTTTCTTCTTTTCTCTTTGGATTTCCTCTTTGGATTCCCTTCATTCCGGGGGGGTTGTTAATGTGTGGTGGCGGGCTTTCATCGATGTTGTAGTTCATATATCATACATGAAATATCTTTTCCTTCTATTTTTGATTCTATGGCTGGTTTGAACATTCTT